>NC_140998.1:25695346-26355346 GCF_052327205.1 Somniosus microcephalus
CCCTCCCCTCTCTCACCTCTCTCTCTCTCTCTCCCTCCCCTCCTCTCTCCTCTCTATCTCTCCTCTCTCTCTCTCTCTCTCTCTCTCTCTCTTCTCTCTCTCTCTCTCTCTCTCTCTCTCTCTCTCTCTCTCTCTCTCCTCTCTCTCTCTCTCTCTCTCTCTCCCTCCCACACCTACCCTCCCCTCTCTCCGGCCCCTGCCCACCGCCTGAGGTCCGGTGCCGTTGCGATAGCGGCCGTGCGGGGGCCTTGCGCTTAAGGCGCAGTCGGGTTCTGAAGTCGGACGGACCGAGCTGAGGTATCGTGCGGCTGATGGACGGCCACTGCGGGCGGCGCGAGGCGGACGGCCACTGCGGGCGGCGCGAGGCGGCCCGCGTGGGAGCAGGCAAGGGCGGCTTGGCAGCCGTTAGCGAGCGGGAAACTTCGGGCGGCCCGCCCGCAGCTCCGTCCGCGACACCGTGAAACCTGAGAGGGGGAAGTAGAGAGAGACAGAGGGAAGAGGAGAAGGAGAGAGAGGGAGAGGGGAGAGAGAAGGGGAGAGAGAGAGAGAAATTTTTTGAGCTTCAGGCCCCGAGTCCCCCCTGCGCGAGGGTGAGGAGGAGGGGGGGGGGGTTGCTAAACACAAAATTAACAATTTATTTGAGTTTTATTAAATTCCCTAACGAGCATAATTCAAATATTTACCTTACTTCCCTAACACACTGAAAGTGTGGGGAAAAAATCGTGAAAAATCAAGATGGCGGCCACTCACCTCGTTCAGAAGGATAAGGCACACACACACACACACACACACACACACACACACACACACACACACACACACACACACACTACACACACACACACACACACACACATTGGTCGACCGGTCAGGCCACCGAAGCGTAGGATTGGTCAAATCGTCGAGTCACTCGACACTCAACTGTAGGAAGGAACCGCCGTCGATTGGGTCGACCTCGACGTCACACGGTCGCTAATGAGATGCTAATGAGCGGAACGCTGAACGTTTTTGGGATACCGCGGGCGGGATTTTTGTCCGGCCGAAACGTAAATACGCCTGGAATCGCAAGCTTTTTAGGCGACGCGCGCGTCGGTACGCTCTGTAACTTTCAAACGTATAGAGAAACGGACAGACAGACAGGACATCGGGACAGACAGAAGAGCCGCTTTATATATCTATATAGAAGATAGAAGATAGATAGATATAGTATGTATAAAAGCTATTGGAAGTTTAAGATTTTGGACTCTTGTCAGTATTTGTAGCTTTTGTTTTGTGTTTGGAGGCTGGTTGAATAAATTAGATATTTGGAATTTGTCCTCCAGGTTATTGTTGGGCTGGCAAAAAGATGAGCCTGACACACAATTGTTGGCTCTAATGAAAAATGATGGTGCAAGCAAGATCAGGAGGCACTTCTCAACTACATTGAAACACTGAAATTAGGTAAGTGTAGAATGAAGCCTTTCTCCGTTTGAAAACCTTTCCCTCCAGTGAAAGCATAATCAACACTCCAATTAAACAGGGATTACAGTACATGAATTTAGCAAGTTAACAATGTTTATGGGGACAGACTAAACGTGCTTCTTTAAATTGCATTTTTATTTCTATCAATCTAAAATATTTTTACACATTTTATCAAGTTGTGTGAAACTGTTGTTCAACTCTAGAATTAGCCTTGAGTCCAGCTCTGAGGTGACTTTCTTTGTTTATGTAGTTACTGATCCATTTGTCATCTGCTATGGATAACCCTGCAATATATTATTATACAGTACTAGACAAAATTTGTCTATCTTAAACCAGGGGAGATCATAATTGTTGGTATGCTTACTGAGGCTGGGGTTTATTAACACAGGTTGTGTATCATATCTTAACTTTGCGCTTATGTAACCCCTTCATCATAGGAAACGTTCCAAGGTGCTTAAAGGGTGGCGGGGATGGATTAGCATTGAGTATAAGTAGTAGGATTAGGAGAAGTGACCAACGAGATTTTGAGGATGCTTTAGAAAATGGGGGAGTGGAAGCAAGATGGTAGGTTTAGCGAAGGGTTCCAGGACCAAGGCCATGTAGGGGAGTGTGTAGAAGAGATGCATGTGACCAGAGCGGAATTAAGAAGGGTACATGCTGGCATGTAGAGCTGGCGGTCACAAAAGTAGTAAGAGGTCAAGCCAGACTGAGTAGTTTTGAATTCATTGTTTTGGGAGAGCTAGTGAAGGATGGTGAGGACAGGTGACGAACGAATTTGATGTATATATGGATAGAATATGGACGATGCAGTTTTGTTAGTTGAAGTTTATGTAGGTTGGAGCTCCGGCGGTAAAACCGCATTGGAGAAGTCAATCCTGGGGCGTGATGGCTATGAATGGGGGTTTAAGTACAAGCAGAAGTGGATGATACTGCAAAGTGGAAATATGCAGTTTTTGTGATGAATAGGGTTATTTGATCTGAAGCCTAGTTCATGATCAGCAACTCGGGTTGAGTCTGAGCAAGCAGCCAAGGAGATGTGATGGATGAAGGCTAGGTGTTTGATGGTAACTGAATGGGATAGTTTTAGTACTAAGCTGGAGAAATTTTGGCTGATCCATAACTTTTAGACCAGCTGTTGGACAGCACAACAGTTGTGGTGGAGAGCTGGGTGTTGGTTCCTGTGGGGATGGTGACTCTGCTCCACCCCTGCCTTCCCCCATCTCCCCATAGTTGATGTTGCTGAGGAGGTACATCAGTGAGTAATAAGAGTGGGCCAGGAAGGAACCATGGGCCATTCCTGAGGATGAAAGAAGGAATGGCAGATGTATTGGCTATATGTTGGGACAGGTAGGAATGGGCTTTGATGAGGGCAGTTGACTATAGAAGGGATTTAATGGAATGGGGGGAAAAGTGGGGCAGATGGGGAGAAACTACAGCATAATTTGAGGTCCAGGTTGGCTTTGAGGTGTTGAGGTAGAGGCTGAGCTGGACAAGAATTTAGTTTAATCTTATACACACATTAAACCATGAACCCCTTGCACTGATGTTGGGGGAAGTGGAGAAAGGCTATCTGAGGGGGTGATTAGTTATCAGGAATTTAGAGTTCTCTTTATCCTCCAATATAATCCTGGAAGTAGAGAAGGAAGAGGAATAGTAATGGTAAAAATTCCTCTTGGAGCTAGAGGTAGTAGTGCTTAGTGGTCTAGCATGATCTGGTGGTCAAACAGCCCAGTTGTGTGCCAGCTATGCTCAAGTCTGTAGTCCCCAGGCCTTGGTACAGAAATGGGAATTGTACCAGGGGAGCAATGGGAGTAGGAGATGGTGAAATATTTGGTGAGAATTAAGACATTGAAGGCTGAAGCTAGGGTGCTGTCGACCAGGTAGACTGTGCTGGCAGGTGGAAGGTCTGAGGAAGCTGGGCATCAGAAAATGATGGGGGTGAAAGGGGGATAGTTTTCTCCAGGGTTGAGGGTGAATATAGCTGGGTTAGAGTAGGACAGTGGATGTGGGTGTTTGAAGAGACAAGAATGTGATCACAAAAGGGCCTTTTCAATGATTGAAACCTCAGAAGTGGTAAATGGTTGGGTGTGGGTGTGAAGTTTATATAGAGAGGAAAAAAGAGAGACTTGCATTTATGTAGCATCTTTCACAACCTCCGGACGTCTCAAAGCTCTTTACGCTAAATAAGCACTTTTTAAAGTGTAGTCACTGTTGTAAATGTAGGAAGTGCAGCGGGTAATTTGCTCATAGCAAGGCCCCACAAACAGCAATGGGGTAAATTACCAGTTAAAGTTTTGGTGATACCAGTTGAGGTATAAATATTGACAGTGTATTTACAACACAAGTTCTGATTGATCCCCTTAGATGACGAGACCAGATTTTGGATGGGTGTCTGGAATGTGTAATTAGATCCTGCCTGCCTGAGTAATCAAGTACTTTTCAATGTCTAATTTGATCCATTCATGCCAAGCCCCAGACAGAACTCGCAGTACTGCTTTCAGAGAGTAGACCGGGCTCATCCTTGTGGGTTAAGACCTCCCTTTCCTCCACCTCCCCTCTCCTTTCCCTCCCACCCACCCCCCCCCCCCCCCCCCCACAAGTTCTTGACCCTTCCACGCACCCCCAACAAGTTCCTGACCTCCTTCTGGCAAAGGGTCATAGACCTGAAACGTTAACTCTGTTTCTCTCTCCACGGTGCTGCCTGACCTGCTGAATGTTTCCAGCATTTTCTGTAGGTGTTTAACAATGTTCCCTGTAATTTTTTTTGGCCCTGCATGGCCCCTTTAAGGTGCTGCGTGGGTCATTCTAAATGCCACGCATGAGCAGTTTTTACATTGAAAAGCCGGTTGCGCGGGTTCCCTGGAGTGTTGCGCAGCTTAAAGGGAACATTGGTGTTTAACTTACCCACTAAGTGACAGCCTCTGAGTGAGAAGGTTATGGGTTCATCCCACTCCAGAGCCTTGAGCACAAAAATCTAGGCCAACACTTCAGTGCAGTACCAAAGGAGTGCTGCACTGTTGGATGTTTCATCTTTCAGATGAAGCATTAAACCAAGGTCCTGTCTACCCACTCAGGTGAACATAAAACTTGACACTATTTGAAGGAGAACAAGGGACTTCTCCACGGTTTCGTGGCCAAAATTTATTCCTCAGCCAACATCACAAAACTGATTATTGGGTCAGTAATCTCATTGCTGTTTGTGGGAGCTTGCAAGTGGCTGTCGCGTTTCCTACATTACGATATTGATTAAACTTCAAAAGTACTTCATTGACTGTAAAGGGCTTTTGGACGCGCTGAGGTCCTGAAAGGTGCTCTAGAAATGGAAGTTCGTTCTTCCTTTTGAACACTAGAATTCACCATCACTTTTGGGTTTATATTCCAGAATTTACTCAGGGAATGATCTTGCCAACAATTAATGGTGTTCCGAAGGAACCGTTGCAGCCCAAGCCTAAGGTTGATCTGCAGGCCAAGGTAAAGAAACATTAACTACCATTTATTTTCAAACTTGAACTTGTAGCTGACATGCTGTTCTCAATATTCTTCCGTCTCTGCATCCTCCATGCATCGCTTGGGGAGAATGGTTTGACAGAATTAAAATGTCCTTTTAAGACATTTGCATGTTGAAATGAAATGCTATCCTTGTGGACCCCCCACCCCCCGCCCCCGGCCATGCAGTATAAAAGCAGGCCTTGTCCGTAATGTATTTCCCAGGCCTAGAGCTCCCATTTGTAGGTTTATTTGTGAAAGCAGTAAGAAGAGCAAGATATCTAGTATGGCTGGTTTTAATCTCTAGCCAATGCAATAGGTTTAAAATTTCTGAAGCATTGCTTTCTGCCAAATGTGTCTGCCCTGTAAGAATTCTCCACTGCCAGGGTGAAGGTCTTTACAGGATCAAATCTGCTGCCAGGGTCAGTTGGGGAAGCCTGTTCGTGAGGCATCAGCTGGATGTTCGGGCCCAGACTGCACTGAGCTGAAGTTGGATTTGACCTCCTTAGCCCTTTTTGGTTAGGGGCTGAAGTATCCCCACTAGTGTCTCCTTTCCTAGGATTAGGTATTAGTCAATACTGAACTACTGCTGGACTCCCAAGTCCTTATCAATCAGACCTAGCTAGGCTTGGGATGTTTAATCTGTCTTGGACCCTCACTGGAGGAAAAAGCACCATATTATTTGCAGGTTCCCCATCCTGACCCTCTTATTAATTGCATTGATTATATTTCAGATAGGTGATCTGTCTTTCCTTCTCGACCATAAAATTCAAGTGTTTGCTATCTGGTGTCTTTTTTTTAAAGAAAAAATACTTGAGACACCCCATAGAAACAACTTTGTAAAATTACTTAATTTCCAACTAAGCAAAACCACTTGCCATAAATTATATGATGGTTTAGACTTCCATTTTGGCATCTTTAGAGCTTTTAATGTGGTGTGGAGCTACATTCTTCATATTGAATTTAAGTTGTGTCATTGAGAATTAATTCTTAAAAACTCAATTATTTTTGAATCTGCCAATGCTACTTTTCTAAAGTGTGTGTACGGATGGTGTGGACGATGGACAAATGCTGAAGTTTGCACTTGGTGTGCTTTGGCCTGATGCTGGGTGCTCGGTGTTGAATGGTTCCATGCTCCACTACTGACTTCTCTTGCCTTATGAAAAATTCATCCAAACAGAAAATAGGCATGTTGTACAAATGGTTGACGAACTAAACCTTTTTGGTGCGGGAGGGAAGTGGAAGCAGGGCCATCGTGTTCTCATTTAGGTTTGATTTGCAGTTCCTTACACAAGTTTCCTATCTCTGCTGTCCTTGCTGGGTGAAAGTAAGGAGATGCCTGGTGCTTCTTTTCTGCGAAGAAAACACCAATATCGTTGTTCTTCTGCTGTTGCCACAGTGGCTAGCTATATTGTAGGGTCTTGGGGAGAAAACGGGGTGTAGTATAGTACTAATCCAACTAAAGTAGCCTAAAGAACCTATAAGAATTTAAACTGACATTTCCATGCTACAGCTCACAACCCATAAGTCATTGAGATATACTGTGTAAGACTTCAGAATTGCCCAGCAGCCAACACACTTTGATGTGCCCCATTTTAAAAGCAGTGGTCTAAGCCAAGTGCTACCTAATGCTGGCTTTATTTGATGTGCATTTGGTAAACTTTTACCTGTTCTTTACTGGTTAGTTGCAATGATTGCTAATAGGGGATAGGTGGCTGTGTACCCTGCTGCTTTGCACAGCTCTCTGAAGCCTGGACTTCTTTCTCCCACCACCACACTCTCTCTATTTTAATTGAATTAATTTTTCTTCAGATCGCTACAGGGCAGTTACCCAGTCAGAATACGCCAGTTGGGGTTAAGATTCCAACCTGCAAAATTAACTTAAAGGACCGGTTCATGACATCACCGGAAGAGCTGTACAGGATCTTTATTACACAGGAGGTAAGTGTCAAACAGGAATGGGAGCAGGAGGAAAGATTGAATGTCTGTTGCTCTTGTGCACCACCAAGTGGCTTGTGATGAAGGAGCATGTGCAAGCTTAGGAGCAGCCATCAAGCCTGCCGCCTTGGTCGGGAAGAATACAAGGCAGGGTTCTAAGGGGAGGAGAAAGGAAGGAAGCTTTCAAAAGAGTGATCATTTGGTTGTGTATTATTGCATTGCTTCTCTGCTCGATGGAGGGCAAGATGCAGCTTCAACCCATCCTCCTGGAGTTTGAATCTTTGTGCTCTGTGAAGGTGGGAGGGTGGGTGAAGGGCTTGGCCAGTTGAGCGTCATTGGTGGTGAAGTTTTCCCACCATGTACTCTGGGACCAGGTTTTGTAGCCTGGTTGGACCTATGAGGGAAAGGGAGAAATCCACCCTCAACTTAACAAAACACTAAAACGGTTTCTTGTGGAGGATGAAAACAGAGTGCCACTCTCGTATGTCAACAACTTGTACGCTGTCCTGGAATAACAACTGCCTCCGCATGCTGTGTAAAATTATAATACTGTATCAGTTTGCAGTTACGAGTAGCTAGCTTGAAATGTGTGATTTTGTTTTTTTATTCAGATCTCGCAATCCAGCAACAAGTATACATAACTACTTTATCCATATCAAAATGTGCAATATAAGCTTGTGTAATCCAGCTCAAAAGTGAAATTGTTTGATTTCAGTCAAACCATAATTGATAGGAGGCCATTTGGCCCATCGTGCCTGTGCTGACTCATTGAAAGAGCTATCCAATCAGTCCTACTCCCCCTGCTCTTTCCCCAAAGCCCTGACCATTTCTCTTTTTCAATTATTGATCCAATTCCCTTTTTGAAAGTTACTACAGTATTGAATCTGCTTCCACCACCCGTTCAAGCAGTGCATTCCAGATCAACATAACTTGCTGCGTAAATAAAATTCACCTCGTCTTCAAACCCCCCCCCCCCCCCCCCCACCAGTTCTTTTGAAAATTATCTTAAAAGTTCCTAGTTGATTACCACAGCACAGAACTGCCTTTTAATTTTGGAAATACAATCAATTCATTCATTTAAACTATAAAAAACCCATAGTTGGAGTTGGGAAAGGAAAGTAGAATCATTATCGTATGGAATTGAGTGGGGATGCTGTCTAGATATAACTCTTGTTTTAAAACTGGGGTTCCTGGACCGTAAGGGTATGTAAGGTGATCCTAGAGGGGCTGAAGTCATAAGGTTTTCTGTACTGACCTTGCTAGCGGTTATTTCTGTTGCTGTGCATATTGTGCAATGATGGGATTCTTTCATTTTGGGTACCTGCCAGTGTCTTTTAGAACAAGGAGTCTGTGGTGAGTTTCGGGGGGTTCTCCCACACAATTTGAAAACCACTGGGCTAGCTGCATACTTACGGGAAGTGGGGAATTCTGTTGTAGCCAAGCAGCCTGACCTTGCATTTTTAAAATGGCTAGAAAATGAGGCCAAGGGCATACTATTTAAAACTCTCTCTACTGAACACTGTGGAAAGCTACTGTCCCCTAGCAGTCTGTACTCCGCAGTCCTCCACGGGAGGACTGCGATCACTCATTATCTGCTAATGTTGAGGGGTGGGGCAGGAGGTGAAAGACCTTCTAGCAGAATTTGTCAACACCAGACTCTTGATCCTCCCAATAATGTATCCTTTAAAGGATTCTTTGCATTTATTCAGTAGAAGTTGTGGGTCTCCAACATCCCAAAGTGCTTCTGGTAAAATGAGTGATGTGACTTCGATAGGCAAACTGTAATCTGGTGAATAATTAATTACTTATGTTAAAGTAGAGGTGAGGAATGTTCGCCGAGACGCCAGGGAGGACGCCATGCTCTTCAAATAATGCCTTGGCAGATGGTTAAGGTCTCTTGTAGCGAAGTGCAGTGCTTCCTTAATGCTGCACTAGTGACCTCCTAGATCATGAGAATGGACTTGAACTCTCAACCAACTGTCCAGAGGTGAGCAAGCAAATGCTTGAGCTTCCTCCTAACTGCTGCCAGATGTGTCTTCCCACTCTGGTGGCAGTAGGTGGACCTGACAGTCAATTTGGGTTGAGGCACTATGGAAAATACCCCAGACCAAAATTCACCGGCTGTGACTGGACTAAACTGAGGGATTTTTTTTTTTTTTTTTTAATATATATAATCTGCTCCCTCTGGTTGGCTAGCATGTCGGGAGCACTCCCTGCTTAGTGACCAGGAGCATCCAAATGTGATGGCCCACAACCCATAGCAGCAGAGCCAGAAGCCACCAGAGCATGAAGCTGCAGGCGAGCATAGTAATTCACTCTTCTGGTGCTACCACTCTCCAGAAATGTCTCCAACCCTGTCTGCAAACCACTTTTGTAAGGCTATCACTACTAGTATACTGTATTGCTACAGTTTCTCTAGTCTCTCATAATTACGATTAAAAATATGGTTAGCGTTGTACCAGCTAGATTTTTTTGCCGTGTAGTAAATATTGGTAAGTTTGTAATTATGGACAAAATAGTTGGATCATCTTTCTGGTAGATAATTGTCATTTTAAAATGTGCATGTACATTTGGATTATTTACTTGTTCCTCTCTCCGATGATATTCTAATTCAAAGTACTGACTTGAGGCTATTTGCATTGAAGTGATGCAGTTGGAAATTGTAATCAGCAATGATGATCGAGGGAGGAGAAAGAGCCGGAGAGACACTTGCTCCTAAACTAGATAAATAGTTAGTTCTAAGACTTAAAATCAATATTGTCCATCTTCTAATTTCAGCTTATCCAGGCTTTCACACATGCACCAGCAGTCGTAGAGGCTGCCAAGGGAGGAAAATTCCAACTGCTTGATGGGAACGTCAGCGGAGAATTCTTGGAACTGGTGAGCATCTGCATTTAAAACCTTGCGTTACAGGTTTGAGACTTTATAAATGTGTGCGGCTTAGAATAGAAGCTGGATTTTCCATGCATCTTCACTCTTAATTCTAAGCTGCATTTACAGACTAGGTAACGTGTGTTAGTGACCGCCTTGATAAAGGTTTTTTGTATGTTAACAGCAAACTATGATGAAAGTATCATGGGGTAACATTGAATGGATATAGTTACATAAGCAGTGTAATATTTTCCAAGGTTACATTCCATAAATTCATATTCATAGGTGGAGTACTCTTTGAAAAGTACAATTGAATTTCTCTCTTTATTCTCTTTCCCCACCCTTCGCCAAGAACCTTGTTTCCTGCATTTATTAGCCAGAGAATCAGCAGCCGACCTTCCAAAGCCTCTGTTGTTGCCCCTCCGTAAAAGGATGAGATGTATGAAGCAGATATCCCCACTAATCTCTTTTGTGTGCTCCCATAGTGGGGAAATTTAAGCGTCTACTACATCTCCTGCTAATGACCCTTCACACGTGCTGCCAGGCATTTTGCAGCTAATTGCTTACAAAGGCAAAAGCCATACTGATTGCGTCCAATATTAAAGTCACTAGCATGTGAGCAGTTTTGCTTGAATGATCTTGGTAACAACTTGACTTTATGTACCAGTGTAATGTTGGAATATATCTAAACTGCAGACTAAATCTGACTGACCAGTTTTCTCTCTTTTTATAAATCAGTTGACGGGTATAATGTCAAAATCAAGTGCAGTTGCTGAAGTGTTACTTTAAAATGGAGAAATTCGAAAAGGCTACCAGGTCTAAGCATAAATTAACATGCTTAATCCTCGAGACAAATCTTTGGCAGCTGGGATTTAAAGTGATTTTTGTAGGTTTTTTTTGTTCCAGTGTGAAAAATATTCACAGTAAAGTACTTGCTGTTACTGGTGATGCTTTTATCTGTGCAATGTTATCAAACAATACTGATGAACTAATTTTATTTACTAGGTTTCTGAGCAACGGATTGTTATGAAGTGGAGGTACAAGTCATGGCCAACTGGTATGTCTCTCTCTGCAGAGTTAATTGATGAATGTAACCATACCCTAGAATGCATTGATTGATTGATTGGCTTTGAACTTTCACAACTGGTTTTCATGAAACCCAGAAAGTACACACAGGCTTCATTCACCGAGTTTACTTTTCAACACCTCCTGAGGTAGTATGAACCAGCACTATATGAGGTTGTGGATTCAGCATCGATGAGAGGGGGGAGGCCGCACTTTTTTTATGGTGAATTAGGTTTTTAATTTTATAATTTTTTTTCCCATAATCCAGGAAAAACGAGTATGTGAATAAAGTTTAGAATACATGGGAGAGTAAAGTGGTTTTCTCTTACCAGCTGCAATACAACTGCAGCTGGATGGCAATACAGACTTTTTTAACGATCAACCTACAAACTGCCGAAAGTTCTAGACCTGTTTATTTGCAAAATGTATCTGGACTTTTCTCCCTCATGAAACCGTGACAATTCTGGCCTCTTGTGCATCCCCTATTTTAATCACTCTGCCATTGGCGACTGTGCCTTCAGCTGCCTGGGCCCTAAACTCTCAAATTCGCTCCCTGAACCTCTCTACCTCTCTCTCCTCCTTGACATTCCTTAAAACCTACATTTTTTGACTGAGCTTTTGGCCATCTGTCTTAATAGGAGTTATGTGGCTCGGTGTCAAATTTTGTTAAAACTCCTGTGACGTGCCTTGGGGCATTTTACTACATTAAAGGCACTATATAAATGCAAGTTGTTCATGCTGTTGAGTATAGTTCCACAGGCACTGGTGGCCTTTTGACCAAGTTCCCATTTTTTTTGTGTGTAATCCTGGCTATTGCAGGCTTTTCAATTTAGGGTTGGGGGACAGGTTTGACCATCACAACTGAGCCCGATCCCATTACTACCCAATATCTGTACTGCAACTTCCAGTAGAGGTCACTGAGTTATTGAGGGTTAGAACTCTGGCTTTCACTTCCTACCTCCAATGCCCATGGATGCTGAAGTGAACTGCAGTGCCCCTATCTCTACTTCAGCTTAGCTGACTAACTTGGCAAAGTCAAGCTATCTTGTCTATGCTATTTGGTTTCGTACCACGTTACATAGAATTATATGATGTGCTGGCTGGCATAGCTACCAAGGAAGCTTTATCTAAAATTTTAATGTCTTGCTCAACATGTTGACTTGTTTTTATTTTTTTGATGTTTAATTTGCCATCGCCTTTGGCCCCTGCCACACACTCTGTACACTTGCCTCCAATTCCATCGCCCCTCCTTGGCCACTGTCTCGAGCAATTGAACCAGACTTTGGTGTCCTATTTGACCTAGACCTGAGTTTTGGACCCCATGTTCTCTCCCTCACAAAGGCTGCCTATTTCTTCCTCCACACAGTGCTTGTTTCCACCCAGCCTCCGCCCTCATCAGAGTCACTTCAGGATGTCACTATTTCAGTGCTCCCCTGGCTGGCCTGCCATCCTCCATAAACTTCAGCTCATCTAAAATTGCTGCCATGTCCCACTTACCCATTGCTCCTGTGCTTGCTGACCTACCTTGGCTCCTGGTTAAAATTCTCATCTTTGTGTTTAAATCCCTTTTGTGGCCTCGCCCACCCCTCTATCTGTCTAACCTTCTCCAGCCCTACAACCCTCCCAGACTCTTCTTCTAACTCTAGCCATTTTTGCATCCCTTCACCCTATCATTGACGAGGCATGCCTTCAGCCATCCTAGACCCTAAGCTCAGAAATTCCACCCCTGAACTACCTTGTCTCTCCTCCTCCCTCTTCCTTTAAGACCCTCTTTAAAATTCACCAAGCTTTTGGTCAGCCCTCTTTGGCTTGGCATTGACTTTTGTCTGATTTACATTTATGAAGTGCCTTGGGATGTTTTTCTGTGTAAAGTCGCTGTAAAATTGTTATTATGGCTTTATTTGAAATAGTGTACGTGTCTTCCTTAATTTGTTTCATTGCCTATTTAAATTGGTGTCTTGAGAAAAATCTGCTCTGTTCATTTTTTCAGTTTTGTCTGGTTGTTGAAAAACTTACTTATTGCCACTGGCTTATTTACAGAACATTATGCAACCATAAAACTGATCTTCTGCAACAAGAACGATGGAACAGAACTGCAAGTGGAGTGTAAAGGTGTCCCAGTGGGCGAGGAAGATCAGACAAAAGCAGGCTGGCAGCGTTACTACTTTGATGGCATTAAGCAGACTTTTGGATACAATGTACGACTGTTCTAATGGGATGGTCTCGCTGAAAACTCCTAGCTAACTTATGAATACATAAAGCTTTAGACCTTTGTTCATTTCACTGTTCTGTTCATCCTTTTGTGTTAACAGTCCAGCCAACCTGCAACTATGACCGTGATGAACTCTTAAATGGATGCTTCCAGCAGAATGTCTCTTTCCAGCAGCCAAGAAGCTCATTCAGTAAAGTACAGCCTTAGAATGGGAAAGACTTTTTAACAAACAATCTTGAAGAATTGGAGAACATTGACTGTGTTAATTGTGAAATTTTATATTTGAGTTCTACATGCAAGAGTTTCCCACTGTATGTTGTGCAGATGTGTAAAATGTCAGTTCTCATCACCAGTGTGAATTTTTAATGATAATTGATGCAGTGTGTTGTAAGGTTTGGGTTTATTATGGATTGAGCAATATCAAAAGCAAACTAAAGAGAAGATTGGAGAAGTTACTTGCCTTCCCTTAAGTTTACTTCTTTCTTCCCCCCCCCCCCCCCCCCAACAGAAATAAACCTCTAATTCCATTTTTAGAACATCTACAGTATATGCCTACCCCAGGATCTGAAAAGGACACTTTGTTTAATTTTTTTTACAGCTATTCAGGAAAAGCAGATCTCAAACCAGTCATCTGATTGCATCTGATGCTATACTGAGTTTATAATCGGTGAATAAGCAATGTGCCAGTGAAGGGATCAAATAAAGCTAGGAGTGGAAGAAAAACTTTACTGATGGTTGCAGTTTTTTCAAATGTGACTTTATTACAAATGGCCTTGAGCGGTGGGGTAGGTGCAATCCATTCTACTGATGTAACTGCTGTCACACCATTGGTAGCATCATTTTCAGTTTGGTTTTACAGCTTTTATTTATATATAGGTGGATCACTTGCAAGAAGTTGAGCCATATGGAAGTCTGCTTGCAAAATGGGTCATTTTGTTCATTGATCATGATCCCATAATAGACAATACTGCATCTTTCTAAGGAACTGAGGGAGTAAATATGTTTTGTCATTGCATCCTTAAAATCCCATCCCAAGTTGATTTTTTTTTTTCTAATGGCAGAACACTGAAGGACTGTTTTAATATTGGCACTGGAAATAATGGCCCAGAATTGGCTGGAGCGGGACATCTCGCGGCGTACCCTGTTAAACTTTTTTTCTCATCCTTCAGCTCAAATGTTTTGCACTGTAAGTGTAGGGTAATAACGGTAGGCCGAGGGCAATGGGGCATCTGGGACCTTGGTGAATGACAGGATCAACAGTCTATCTCCTTGACCAGTGAGATTTAAGGATTTGAGAAAGAAACAGGAACAACGGAGAAGGAAATGAGGTGAATTAGAGTTAAATAAGGTACAGGAAGAGAAAGAGGAAAAGAAGGATTGGATTAAGAGGAAAAACATTTTTTAAAAATCAGCCATCTAGAAATGAGATTCCTGTTTAAATTGTTCCCTTTCTGGGCTGGAGAGGTTGATTGGCATTGCAGGAACATAAATCTTGTCATTAAATTACTTGTGCAGTTACGTACTAGCCCTAACCTATGGCGATAGTTTAATTGGCAATTAATGCACAAATGAGACAGAGCAGATGTTTCCACTTGTGTTGAGCCAAAACTAGGGGCCATAAATATAAGCTGGTCACCAATAAATCCAATAAAGAATTAGGAGAAATTTGTTTATCCAGAGTGGTGAGAATGTGGAACTCGCTACTACAAGGAGTAGGTGAGGCGAAGAGCATAGATGCATTTAAGGGGAAGCTAGATAATTAAATGTGAGAAAGGAATAGAGGGATATGCTGATAGGGTTGTGGGAAGAGGCTTATGTGGAGCATAAACGCTGGCATAGACCAGCTGGGCCAAATTGCCTGTTTCGGTGCTATATGTGTAATGAACGCAGCAACTTCACGAAACTAATGGGGAGGTTGAGGGAGAGCTGTCATTTTCGTGAGGTGAAAGACTCAAATCGTCTAGCAACTTGTGACGATTCGTAGCTCGCGGGGTATCTCCCTCGCCGTAAGTCGCTGACCGATTTACACAATAACAGTGCGTGCCATTAAACTCACTGTTTTGTCAGCAAATTCTGGGTTAATGTCACTGCAAATGAACAACTGATCTGGTCAGACTGCACAAGATTTCATTGTTAGGCGGCTTATGCATTGTTCCTTTTGGTGGAACTAAATTTCTAAGCGTGATCTGTTTTGCGGTTTGGAACAGTGAACTGGCAGATACTGGGTTAAACATCTAGATGGTGAATTGTACGTGTACTAGAACAATAGGTGTAGGCTGGTTGTCTAACCCCATGTACATATTACACTGTCACAAGTTACTTTATTAAATGCAATTTCTACTTAAACATTTTGTGTTCCTTAAGAAAGACTTCCATGTATAATGACTGTCTCGGATGTGCCAATTAATTACTTTTAAAGTGCAATTTTGGTGTTAAATGTAGGCAACTGTGGCAGTCTTTTGCACTCCGATATCCAGGAAAACTGAGCTAACTAATTAATTCATTGTTTTGGGAGGTGAGCTAGGAGATTGGGAGAAAACTTGCTGCTTTTTGTCTTTGAATAATGTCAAGAGATCTTTTAACATCTACCTAAATAAGCAAATGGGGCCTCCAATGCCTCGTTTGGTGGACGGCACCTCTGACTGTGTAGCACTTCCTCAATACTGCACTGAAATCTCATCCTTGATTGTTGAAGTCCAGGCGTTGGACTTGAACCCAAGATCTGACTGGTGGAGTGCAATTGTCTGAGCTTGGTTGACTCTAAAGATCAATAATCAGGTTTAAGATCTGTTCAGTTATGTTGAATTCAGTTGCAGTAGGAAGATTTAGGGATGGAGTAAGGGCAGTACTGTATGTTAAAATACTGTTTTTAATCTCCTGGGCCCTGATTGACTCCAAGCCAGGGTCTGTGGGAGAAGGATGCTACAGAAATCTTACTTGCAGTATCATAGTCCGGGCCTCTACAGCTCAATGCAACCTCAACTAAATTCTGCAGCATGAGTTTTTTTGTGCAGGGTGTGGGGACATTTTTAATCATTTAGGGCATGCACTTTTAATGTTGCTTTTATTGATATGATTTTTGGTATAGTGTTGTAACTTTTTCCATTGTAAACATGCCAATATTTCTAATTTAATATGGTTAATGTCAGCTGTCACGATCAAAACTTTGGCCAATGGGTGGCCTCTGGAATTCTTTTAAATTGTTCAGGCCCACGCCACTAGATGGCAGTGGAGCAAATTTAAGTGTCCTAGTTTATCAATCATTTTGGCTTTTTTTTAAGGTAGCTTTTTGAAACTACAAATTTTCAGTGCTCCCACCTCCCCCTGATGCTTTCCTCTGCTTGAAAGAGAGCAACTGTGACCCCCTCTGACTGCTTGAAAAATTGGCAGTGGCTGCATTGCCCAAATACCAAGTCACTGGGTGAGCCTAGTATTGAGGAGGGTGTGGGCAATCTAGTAAGGCTAAGGGGGTGAGTTCAGAGGGGCAGACGGTCATCAAACTTCTGAAATCTGGGGAGGAAGCAGAGAAAAGACACATGGGAAAGGAGGAAGATAGGTGAAAAGGGGACAGTGAGATAGGGGGATTTGTCAGGGGAGATGAAGGAGAAAAAGGGACAGTGGTAGATAAGGGAGTCAAGATTGATCTGGGGGGGAGAGATTGAGATCAGGAGCAGAAAGACTGGGGGGAAAATGTAGGGGTGGAGAGTAGAGATCAGAAACAAATGAGGCCTATTTTAATTGGACCAATAGGGCTGGCACTGAGTTTCCTGGGTGTCATCGGACCGGTCACCACCACCACAAATAATAAAATCACACATGGTCCATTCAAACTGAAATGCCTAAAGCAACAAAGTCCCATTCCAACAAAAAAGTATTAACTAAATCAGAACGACCCCATATTTTGCTGTCATGGGGCATCTGCCGTTAGTTAGACTTGCCCTTGCACATTTTAGATTTTAGATTTTTGTGTGTGCCAAGTTCCTGGAAGTGCGAGTAGATAACATTGCAGTGAGCGAAATGGCATCTTTGACCCGACTGAACAGGACAAGGTAACTGGTGTAGAAGGATGTGTAAATTCGAGTGGGTGAATTCAATGTCACATCAGGTACAGTAAGAAAAATCTTTAATAACAACAGAAAATGCTGGAAAAACTCAGCAGGTCAGGCAACATCCGTGGAGAGAAATTTGAGTTGACGTTTCGGGTTGGACCCTTCTTCAAAACTGAAAAGAAAAGAAACTAGATCGGAGGCAGGGCTGCGATCGGACAAAAGAATAAAAGAAACAAAAGAAGTAAAAAAGAGATTAGAAGCTAGACGAGATAGTAATAGGCTGGGATTAGGTGTAAAGTGTACTGGCAGGGCAAAAGATAGCTGCCAGGTGTGAGAGAAACAAAAGGAAACAGTAGTATACCAGAGGCCTGGTGTGGTGATCCAGAGGCCAGAGTTCAAATCCCACCACGGCAGCTGAGGAATTTAAAAGCGGTTAAATAAATCTGGAATAAAAAGAAAAGCTAGTATGGTGACCATGTAACTACCGGATCGTCGTAAAAACTTTCATTAATGTGAAGGCAATCTGCTGTCCTTACCTGGTCTGGCCTATATGTGACTCCAGGCCCACAGCAATGTGGTTCATGTAGTGTATGTGCCTTTGAGAGCCCCAGGTGTACTGTAATGCCAGTAATGGCCACTCGGGCTATATAAGCCTGTATATTGTGTTGTATCAGTTAGTTCCCCTCCAGATTTTGTTTAGTAAACACCTATGAAACCAACTCCTGTCTTCAGTGTCTCTATCAACACACAGACACAACAGTGGCGACGAATTGGAAACAGACTTACCTGCAATTCGGCAGCACCTCAAGGACATCGATTCCTCTGGGGTCCAAAGTTGAAGAAAAATCAAGAAAAAGAAAAAGCTGTGGTTTCACCAGCTAGCCAAGCTGGTGGCAGGTACTGCAATAATCCTTCCTGGGCGTCGGGCTGGGGCTCCAGCGGCTGGCTCTACAGCTAGGCCAAGCAGCAGCGGAGGCAAGCAGTAACAGACGGGGAGGGAGCACTCGGGAGACGGCCGGCGCTGCAAGCAGGTCTGCGTTCAGACCTAGAGAGAGAGTCCGGCGGGAACGAGTCTCCAACTGTAAATAAATAAATAAAAAGAACGGAAACTAGGAAACAGCGTTGTCATCGGCAGCAGCGGCGGGGAAGTGCCATATCTTCTGCAGAAAAGAAAGAAAAGCGCGGGAAGCGCCATTTTATTTCTAGGATGCCTAAGTCTGGCAATATTGATGCTTTTGATAACGAGATAGAGGATTGGACCACATATGTGGAAAGAGTGGAGGTATATTACACCGCAAATGGAATAGAAGATGGAAAAAAAAGCTTCAGTACTGCTCAATCTAATGGGCGCAAAGACATACGGGCTGTTACGAAATTTAATCACTCCAGCCAAACCAAAGGACAAGAATTTTAAAGAAATTGTTGATACCCTACAGGAGCACTTAAACCCAACACCGCTGCTGATAGCGGAACGATTCAAATTCTTCAAGAGAAATCAACACAAGAATGAAAGTAACGCAGATTACCTCCCCAAATTAAGAAAGCTATCAAAACACTGCCAATTCGGGGCAGGACTAGCAGATTATCTTCGAGACAAATTCATCTGCAGTCTCTTAAGTGAAGGAACACAGAAAAGGCTGCTTTCTGAAAAAGATTTAACACTGGACAAGGCTTTCAGTATGGCTGTATCATACGAAGCAGCCGCAAGAGGAGCTGCAGAGATACAACAAAAGAGACAGGACTTCGGCACCCATGAAATGACATGGGGTTTCGAGAGATGTTATCGCTGCGGCAGATCCACCCATGACCAGAGGGACTGCTGGTTCAAGGACAAAGCATGCAGGCAGTGTGGAAAGATTGGACACATTGCACGGGTATGCCGATCTGGACAAAAAAAAATCCACAGACAGGAAAAAAAAATCAATAAAGTACAGAAAGGTACAAATGATGACGGGCAGTAGCCCCGAGGACCAGAAGAGCGATAGCGACTCCGAAAACAAGAGACTAAGCTGTCTCAAATTACATAATGTAATTGCCAAAGATGATGACCAGACCATTTGGGTTACCCTCACGATAGCGGGGTCCCCAGTTAAAATGGAGCTAGATACAGGATCAGCTCTGACCGTCATAAGTCGATGGAATTACGAGCGGCTATTTCCGCATATACCTTTAAAAGACACATCCATTATCTTGAAAACATATACGGGGCAGAAAGTATACCCCAAAGGAAAAATAAGGGTGCCTGTTGTATACAACGGCAAGGAAATACAAAAGTTGTATTTATACATTCTACAAGATGGTGGTCCACCGCTGCTGGGACGTGAATGGATCAGGAAAATACATTTAGACTGGCACTCCATTCAGGCACTGACGGTGACCAGTAAGAAAAAAAACGATGATGACGTCATACCTGAACGATTAAAAGACATCTTGGCCAACGCCAAAGAAGTGTTTCAAGAGAAACTAGGAACCTTGAAAGGCATCACCGCCTCAATAAAAGTGGAAGATGCAGCAATTCCCAAGTTTTATAAGGCAAGACCGGTGCCATACGCAATTCGTCCAGCAGTCGAGGCAGAGCTGGAGAATTTGGAAAAGGCAGGTGTACTATCCAAAATAGATTGGAGCGAGTGGGCAACACCCATCGTTCCAGTCATGAAGAAAGCATTGAATAATGATAAATCTGAAGAACAGAGAAAAATTCGCATCTGTGGAGACTTCAAGGTGACTGTAAACCCGGTCCTTCACACGGTACAGTATCCTCTTCCGAGGATAGAAGATATATTCGCCTCACTATCCGGAGGGAAACATTTCACCAAAATTGACTTGGCACAGGCATATCTACAGATGGAGGTTGAAGAGGCCTCTAAAAAAAAATCTCACGATAAATACACACAAAGGTCTGTACCAGTACAATCGACTGGTTTTCGGAGTAGCATCCGCTCCAGCTATCTGGCAAAGAGCTATGGAGCAAATCCTGCAAGGGATTCCGGGGACTCAATGCTACCTAGACGACATCCTTGTAACAGGAGAAAACGACAATGAGCACCTTGCCAATTTGGAGCAGGTGCTCACTAGGCTGAGAGAATGGGGCCTACGAGCAAATCTCCCCAAGTGCGAATTTTTCCAAAATCAAATATATTGTGGCCACATAATTAATAAGGAAGGGTTGCATAAGTCACCTGAAAAAATTGAAGCGGTCATAAAAGCCCCAGCACCTGAAAATGTTTCACAATTAAGGTCGTTCCTGGGATTAATAAGTTCGGTAAAAATTTATGATAGTAATTTATCAACTCTTCTACACCCTCTTAATGAACTGCTACAAACAGGAGTAATTTGGAAATGGAGCGAAGACTGTAAACGTGCCTTCCATAAATGCAAAGACTTAATCATGTCCAAAGAAGTTTTGGCTCATTACAACCCATCACTTCCAATCAGACTGGCGTGCGATGCATCCCCTTATGGCGTAGGAGCAGTATTATCGCATAAATTCCCTGATGGCTCGGAACGGCCGATAGCTTTTGCGTCACGCTCCTTGAACTCAGCTGAGCGTAACTATTCCCAGATAGACAGGGAAGCACGCAGCCTGGTATGGGGAGTGAAGAAATTCAACCATTACCTACACGGACAAAAATTTACCTTGTTGACTGACCATCAACCCCTCATCTCCATATTCAACCCTAAAAATTATGATGCCATGAGACGGGAACTGAGTAGGTCTGATTGGACAACGTTCCTGGGAGGACTGGAGGTAGATAAACAATGGCAAACATTTAAAGATAGAATGACAAAATTGCAAAAATTGTTTATACCAATCTGGCATAAAAGGAAATCTAAAAAGGTGACTCAACCGTGGATAACAGGGGAAATTAGAGACAGCATAAAATCCAAAGATAGGGCGTATAAAATAGCCAAAAAAAGCGCCAGAGCGGAAGATTGGGAACAGTTTAAGATAGAGCAAAGGAGGGCAAAGGGCATGATCAAGAGGGGCAAAATAGCTTACGAAAACAAGCTGGCGGAAAATATAAAAACTAACTCCAAAAGCTTTTATAAATATATCAAAAGGAAAAGACTGGTGAAAACCAAAGTTGGTCCATTGCAGTCAGATACGGGGGAATATATAATGGGAAATAAGGAAATGGCAGATCAACTAAATGCATACTTTGGGTCAGTCTTTACGAAGGAAGACACAAAAAACCTCCCTGGGATATCGGGAAAAATAGGGACATTGGCAAAGGAGGAACTGACGCAAATCAATATCTCTAAGGATATGGTGTTAAGGAAGCTAAAGGGATTGAAGGTGGACAAATCCCCAGGGCCTGATAACATGCATCCTAGGGTACTGAAGGAGGTGGCCCTAGAGATAGCGGATGCACTAAGGATGATTTTTCAGAATTCATTAGACTCGGGAACAGTGCCGATGGATTGGAGGGTAGCTAACGTTACCCCACTATTCAAAAAGGGGGGTAGGGAAAAAGCAGGTAATTACAGACCTGTAAGCCTTACATCAGTTGTGGGCAAAATGCTGGAGTCCATCATTAAGGATGAAATAGCGGAGCACTTAGCAAATGGGGACAGGATAGGACAGAGTCAACATGGATTTACAAAGGGTAAATCGTGCTTGACTAATCTATTGGAATTTTTTGAGGGAGTAACTGGTAGAATAGATGGGGGAGAGCCAGTAGATGTGGTGTACCTGGACTTCCAAAAGGCCTTCGATAAGGTCCCACATAAAAGATTAGCATGGAAAATTGAGGCTCATGGGATAAAGGGGAAAGTTTTGGCGTGGATAGGGAACTGGCTGTCAGATAGAAAACAGAGAGTTGGAATAAACGGCTCATTTTCTGAATGGCAGGCAGTAACAAGTGGGGTACCACAGGGATCTGTCCTGGGCCCCCAGCTGTTCACAATTTACATTAATGACCTGGATCAGGGAGTCGGATGCAGCATTTCCAAATTTGCAGACGACACTAAACTAGGAGGTGGGGTGGGCTCAGAGGAAGAGACCAGGAAGCTCCAGAGCGATTTGGACAGACTGGGCGATTGGGCGGATAAATGGCAGATGCACTATAATGTGGACAAGTGCGAAGTTATCCACCTTGGGTGCAGGAACGGGAGGGCAAATTATTATTTAAATGGCAATAGATTGGGAGAGGGGGAAGTACAGAGAGACCTGGGTGTTCTTGTACACCAGTCACTGAAGGCGAGCATGCAGGTGCAACAGGCGGTCAAGAAGGCAAACGGTATGCTGGCCTTCATAGCAAAAGGGTTAGAATACAGGAACAGGGATACCTTGCTGCAGCTGTACAGGGCACTGGTGAGACCACACCTCGAGTACTGTGTACAGTTTTGGTCGCCTCATCTGAGGAAGGATGTTCTTGCCATGGAGGGGGTGCAGCGGCGATTCACCAGGCTGATACCAGGAATGGCGGGAATGACCTATGAGGAGAGACTATGTAGTTTAGGGATGTACACACTGGAGTTTAGAAGATTGAGAGGGGACCTCATAGAAGTGTATAAAATTCTGACAGGTCTAGACAGACTGGATGCAGAAGGAATGTTTCCCTTGGCGGGTGAGAACAGAACTAGAGGACATAATTTAAGGATAAGGGCTAAACCATTTAGGACAGAGATGAGGGGGAATTTCTTCACTCAGAGAGTGGTGAACCTGTGGAACTCATTGCCACAGAGGGCAGTGTACGCCAGCTCATTAAATATATTTAAGAGGGAATTGGATATATTTCTACGGGCAAAAGGGGTTAAGGGTTACGGAGAGAAGGCGGGGACGGGATACTGAATTAAAGGATCAGCCATGATCTCATCGAATGGCGGAGCAGGCACGAAGGGCCGAATGGCCTACTCCTGCTCCTATCTTCTATGTATCTATGTATCTAAAAGGGTGTTCCCATTATGACAGCGCAAAGGCTACAGAGGTGGTCCCTTTTTCTAGGGGCACACCTATTACGTCCGTGAATGATTGAGACACGGACAGCAGGAGTGGAACAAAATAAGTCTTTACTGGTGGAAGTCAATAGTGAAACAAAACACAGGCTCACTAGCGCCTTTATACAGGGTGGTCACTGCCGGTATTGCAGTCTGAGACCAGTTATTCTCTTAAAGCTACATACACAACAATTCCTCCCCTTTTTAGATAAACAGTACATAACATTCATTTAACAACTAAATGATAACTAATTACAATCACAATTACAGTTGCTAGATACATTGGTTAAGTTTAAGCAATTATAAGTTCAGTCTTTGAGGAGGCTTCCTGATTCTGTCTGGATAACGCCTCTTTGGGGTATCAGGTTCTTCTGGCAATGTTGAGTCGAGATCAATGTCGGTGTTTGGTTCATCTTCCAATATCACCGATTCTGCAGTAGCTGCAATTGGTACGTCGATTTCATTTCCAGGTGTATCAGATCGTGGTGTGGAGTTGACGTTTTCCAGTGACTCTAGAATCTGGTCAGCATGGCGTCTTACAATGCTTTCTCCAACGTCCACGGTATACATGAGAGGTCCTTGCCGTGTACAAATCGTTCCTGGCTGCCATTTCTCAGTGCGGTAGTCCCGGGCCAAAACTGGTTGACCTATCTTAAAACCCCTGGTCGGCCTTTCATTCATATTCTGAAACTGCCTGTTCTCCACATCTCTTCGGACGTTTGGCTTAACCAAATCCAAGCGGCATCGTAGTCTTCGATTGAAGAACATCATGGCTGGGGTTTGGTTGGTAACCGCATGTGTCGCATTCCGGTAGGCAAACAAGAAGTTGTCCACCTTGTGTTGTAGGGGTATATCTTCATTACACATTGCCTTGATAGCCTTCTTGAATGTTTGGACAAACCTCTCGGCCAATCCATTAGTGGCTGGATGATATGGGGCAGATGTGTAATGTTTAACACCATTGTTCTTTAAGAACCTCCGGAACTCTTCAGACACAAACTGTGGTCCATTGTCAGAGCAAATCTGTTCAGGCAGCCCATTCCTGGCGAATATGGTTCGTAAAACTGTGATCGTTTTTTCCATGGTGGTTGAGGACATTTTTATTACCTCTGGCCACTTTGTGCATCCACCGCAATTAAAAACATCGAGTCCATGAAGGGACCAGCAAAATCAATGTGCACCCTTTGCCATGGAGATGAGGGCCACTCCCATGGATGCAGAGGAGCTTGTGATGGGGCGTTTTGGACCTTCTGGCATCCTGCACAGCTCTTGGTCATCTCTTCGATTTCTCTATCGATTCCCAGCCACCACACAAACGCTCTGGCTAAGTTCTTCATTTTTACCCCACCCAGATGACCCTCATGAAGCTCATTGAGCACTCTATCCGTCAACTTAGGTGGAATTACTACTCTGGATCCACACATCAAGGTTCCTCTACACACTGACAGCTGTTCTCTTCTCGGCGAGAATGCTGGCAGCAGTGGTTCGCCATGTGCTGGCCATCCCTTCACCGTTAAATCATAGACCCGTGATAGTGTCGGGTCATTCCGTGTCAACATAGAATACAAAGTATCAAAACAGCATGGGAATGCTGACGGTTTATGGCGCCTACCGTAGACCCAGTGGAGATTTTCCACTCTCCCATAGTCGAATGTCTACCAGTAACAAATTCTGCCATTGAAAGGGAAACTAGAAATGACCCGACTCTCTCACGAGTCTACGATTTAACAGTGAAGGGATGGCCAGCACATGGCGAACCACTGTTGCCAGCATTCTCGCAAAGAAGAGAACAGCTGTCAGTGTGCCGAGGAACCTTGATGTGTAGATCCAGAGCGGTGATTCCACCCTAACTCCAGGATAAAGTTCTAAAGGAGCTTCACGAGGGGCATCTGGGTGGAGTGAAAATGAAGAACCTAGCCAGGGCGTTTGTATGGTGGCCAGGTATCGATGGAGACATCGAAGAAATGACCAAGAGCTGCCTAGGATGCCAGAAGGTCCAAAACGCTCCACCCCAAGCCCCTCTACATCCATGGGAGTGGCCCTCATCTCCCTGGCAAAGGGTGCACATCGACTTTGCTGGTCCATTTATGGACTCAATGTTCTTAATCGCGGTTGATGCACACTAGAAGTGGCCGGAGGTAATAAAGATGTCCTCCACCACCACGGAAAAAACCATCACAGTATTAAGGACCATATTTGCCAGGAATGGGCTGCCGGAACAGATCTGTTCTGATAATGGACCGCAATTTGTGTCCGAAGAATTCAGGAAGTTCTTAAAACAATGGGGTTAAGCACTACACATCCGCCCCATACCATCCCGCCACCAATGGATTGGCTGAAAGGTTTGTCCAGACCTTCAAGAAGGCCATAAAGGCCATGGGTAATGAAGACATAAATCTACAACATAAGGTAGACAACTTCTTGTTCGCATACAGGAATGCAACACATATGGTTACAAACCAAACTCCCGCCATGATGTTCTTCAATAGAAGCCTAAGATGCCGGCAGGATTTGATCAATCCCAACATCAGAAGGGATGTGGAGAACCGGCAATTTCAAGGCATGAATGAAAGGCCAACTAGAACCTTCCAGATAGGTCAACAAGTTTTGGCCCGGGACTACCGTACCAAGAAATGGCAGCCTGGAACTATCTGCACACGACTAGGACCGCTGATGTATACCGTGGACATCGGAGAAAGCATAATAAGGCGCCATGCTGACCAAATCATAGAGTCATCCGAAAAGGGACAACCTACACCACAACTCTATACGCCTAACGATGAAGTAGAGATACCCATATCTACCTCCGAGCCGGTGATACTGGAACCCGATGAACCCGACACTGGCATTCAAGTCGAATCATCCTTGCCAAAAGAACCTACTACAGCACCGAGGCGTTATCCGGACCGAATCAGGAAGCCTCCAGAGAGGCTGACTTATAATTAATTAACTGTAGCAATGTGTAGATTATTTTTCTTGTAACATGTAATTAATAATTACTTAAAATATTATGTACTGGTTGGCTAAAAGGGGAGGAATTGTAGTGTATGTGCCTTTAAGAGCCCCATGTGTACTATAATGCCGGTAATGGCCACTCGGGCTATATAAGCCTGTATATTGTGTTGTATCAGTTAGTTCCCCTCCAGACTTTGTTTAGTAAACACCTATGAAACCAACTCCTGTCTTCAGTGTCTCTATCAACACACAGACACAACAGTTCACTCTTAACTGCCCTCTGAAATGGCCTAGCAAGCCACACACTTGTCAAGAAGGCAGCTTATCACTTTCTCCAGGGCAATTATGGATGGGCAATAAATGCTGGCTTTGCTAGTGATGCCCATATCTTGTGAATGAATACGGGGGGCGGGGGGGGGAAATTGAATTAAGAGAGAGAAAAAAGATAAAAAGTTGAAAAAATAAATTACTTTTAACTCCACATTTAATACCTGAATGGGACTCTATATACTTTGGTGCCAGAGAGGTTGATTGGCAGTAATCAACAATTATCGTGTTAAAAGGGTACTTGTGCGTGTAATGATTACTTAACTTTCTGTGGTGAATTTAGTTTGTATCTACCAAGCAAATACAGCAACATTTGACATTCAATGCATTTCACCGGGATGCAATTTTCGCAAAGCTAACTGTTGTGTATGTACCTTTAAGGGAAAAACTGGTCTTAGACTGCAGTACCGGCAGTGACCACCCCTGTATAAAAGGCCCTAGCAGGCTTCTGTAGTTTCAGTTTCAAGCTGCCTCTTGTACCTGTTAAACTGTTCTCCCGAAGTCCGTGTATGATTGAGGCGCGGACTTTACAGTGGCGACGAGTAAGTTCGAACTCACCTGCAGTGTGGCATCATCTCACGGGGATCTCGCCTGAAAGGAGGGTCCTGGAAGGTCGTAGTCTGAGCAACGGGCGTCGACCGAGGGCAACCGCCCAAAGAATCCATCGGTGTTTGGAGAATTGCGGGAGAGACTGTGGTTCCAGCGAATCGTGTTGGTAGCAAGTAGCGCGCTGACCCTTCCGGACTGCGGCGGGCTCAAGCTCGATCGAGCGGCTCTACAAATCGGGCCGCGCAGCATCGCCGGGAAAAGAGAGAGGGTGGAGCGCACAGGGCGCGGTCGGTGCTCGAGAACAGGACAGCGGAGAGAAACTAAACGGGGGAAAGGAAAGCGAGACGCGTCGCAGCTGCGAGTCGGCGCCATTACCCCGTGGAACGCTAGGAGCAGCGTGGCAGTAAGGGGAAGAAGCAAAAGCGCGGGAGGCGCCATTTTATTCCATTGGGGAAGAAGCAAAAGCGCAGGAGGCGCCATTTTAAATCGCCCAAGATGCCGAAAAGTGGCAGTATCACTGCTTTCGACAACGAGGTAGAAGACTGGACCATGTATGTGGAAAGAATTGAAGTGTACTGCAAGGCAAATGAGGTGGCTGATGGAAAGAGGGCGTCGGTATTATTAAATCTGATGGGTGCGAGTACGTACGGCCTATTGCGGAATTTAATTACCCCAGCTAAACCAATGGAGAAAAGTTTTGAGGAGATTGTTCATATCTTACAGGAACATCTAAGCCCTACACCACTGCTGATAGCAGAAAGATTCAAGTTCCATAAAAGAAACCAGCACGAAGATGAGAGCAATGCTGACTATCTTACGGAACTACGCAAGTTATCGAAGCACTGCCAGTTCGGAGCAGGACTGGCAGACACCTTACGGGATAAGTTTGTCTGCGGGCTCCAGAGTGAAGGAACCCAGAAACGACTACTTTCAAAAAAGGACCCGACGCTAGAACAGGCTTTCAGCGTGGCAGTATCCTACGAAGTGGCAGTATCCTATGAAGCAGCAGCACAGGGAGCTGCGGAAATACAACAGAAACCACAAGAATACAGCACTAACGAAATGGCGTATGGAGCCGAAAAGTGCTATCGCTGCGGCAGAACAACCCATGAGCAGAAGGACTGCTGGTTTAAAGACAAAATATGCAGGCAATGCGGGAAGATGGGACATATAGCAAGAGTCTGCAGGTCGGGAAAGAAGACCAACACGACAAGAACTACAAAGGAACAGTACAGGAAAGTAAAGAAACTGACAGATAGTAGTTCAGAAGATCAGGAGAGTGATAAGGACTCCGGGAGCAGGCGACTAAGTTGTTTAAAGTTACACAACGTGATCGCAAAAGAAGATCACCGAACCATTTGGGTCACCCTCATGATAGCAGGGTCCCCAGTGAAGATGGAATCGGACACAGGATCAGCCCTAACTGTCATGAATCGACGAGACTGAGCGGCTATTCTCACACATACCCTTAAAGGACATGTCCATTGTAGTGAAGACATACACGGGGCAAAAGGTCTACCTCAGAGGAAAAATAAGGGTGCCAGTTGAACATAACGGAAAGGAAACACAGAAACTATACATGTATATACTACGAGATGGAGGACCACCATTATTGGGACGTGAATGGATCCGAAGACTACAATTGGATTGGCATTCCATTCTGGCACTAACTGTGACTGACAAAAAAGATGATGACGTCGCACCTGGACGTCTGTCACAAATTCTATCTGACGCGGAAGAGGTGTTGCAACAAGGACTTGGGACTCTAAAAGTAGTAAAGGCAACCATAAAGATTGAGGATAACGCAACCCCAACATTTTTCAAGGCCAGCCCGGTGCCATACGCGATACGCCCAGCTGTGGAAGCTGAACTGGAGAGTCTGGAGCGCTCGGGGGTGCTGTCTAAGGTGGACTGGAGCGAGTGGGCCACACCCATCGTTCCTGTAATGAAGAAAGCATTGAGCAGCACGCCTGGGGAGCCAAGGAAGGTTCGCATCTGTGGGGACTTCAAGGTGACTGTGAACCCAGTCCTGCACACAGTACAGTATCCACTTCCGCAGATAGAAGATATTTTTGCCTCACTATCTGGAGGGAAATGTTTTACAAAGATTGACCTGGCTCAAGCGTATCTACAAATGGAGGTGGAAGAAGCATCTAGGAAATACCTCACGATAAACACTCACAAAGGCCTTTACCAGTACAATCGACTGGTATTTGGGGTAGCATCGGCCCCGGCTATGTGGCAGAGGGCAATGGAACAAGTCCTGCAAGGGATCTCGGGGACCCAGTGTTATTTGGACGACATCCTGGTTACGGGCGAAAATGACAATGAACACCTTGCCAACCTGGAACAGGTGCTCACGAGATTGCAGGAATATGGGCTACGAGCCAACCGTCCCAAATGCGAGTTCTTCAGGAGACAAATCTTGTATTGTGGCCACATGATTGATGAGGAAGGGTTGCATAAGTCGCCGGACAAGATTGAGGCTGTAGTCAAGGCTCCAGCACCAGAAAATGTGTCGCAACGGAGGTCGTTCCTCGGGTTGGTGAACTACTACCATAAGTTCTTGCCGAATTTATCTACAATTCTGCACCCACTGAATGCCCTCCTTCAAACTGGTGTAACATGGAAATGGAGTGATGAGTGTAAGCGTGCCTTTCAGGAATGTAAATGCCAAATCACTTCAAAAGAAGCATTGGCCCACTACAACCCAACACTACCGATTCGGTTGGCATGTGATGCGTCACCTTACGGCATTGGAGCGGTGCTGTCACACAAATTCCGTGACGGTTCAGAGAGGCCAATAGCCTTTGCATCGCGCTCGCTAACCTCAGCCGAGCGTAACTACGCCCAGATTGACAGGGAGGCCCTCAGCCTGGTGTGGGGGGTGAAGAAGTTCAATCCCTATCTGCACGGGCAGAAATTCACCCTACTGACTGATCAACCACCCCTGGTCTCAACTTTTAACCCAAAGAAGGGTGTTCCGGTGATGACGGCGCAACGGCTGCAAAGATGGTCACTTTTTCTAGGGGCACATCAGTATGACATAGAGTACAATGGTACAAAACAACATGGAAACGCTGATGGGCTGTCACGCCTACCGTTGCCTACAGTGGAAGAAGCACCTGCAGTGGACCCGGTGGAGATATTCCATGTGACCATAGTCGAATGTTTGCCTGTTACAAATGCAAGTATTGAGAAGGAAACCCAAAATGACCGGACACTCTCTCGGGTCTATGATTTGACGGTGCAGGGATGGCCAGCATATGGCGACTCACTGTTGCCAGCATTCTCGCCAAGGAGGGAACAGCTGTCAGTGTGCCGGGGAACCTTGATGTGTGGATCCCGAGTGGTAATTCCACCCAAGTTAAGAGATAGAGTACTCAATGAGCTTCACGAGGGTCATGTGGGAGGGGTAAAAATGAAGAGCCTAGCCAGGGCGTTTGTGTGGTGGCCGGGAATCGATAAAGAAATCGAGGATATGACCAAGAGATGCACAGGATACCAGAAGGTCCAAAACGCTCCACCACAGGCCCCGCTACATCCATGGGAGTGGCCCTCATCTCCATGGCAATGGGTACACATTGATTTCGCTGGTCCATTTATGGACTCAATGTTTCTAATCGCTGTGGACGCCCATTCGAAATGGCCAGAGGTCATTAAAATGTCCTCCACCACCACGGAGAAAACTATTGCAGTCCTAAGGACCATCTTCGCCAGGAATGGGTTGCCAGAACAGATCTGTTCCGACAATGGCCCACAGTTTGTGTCTGAGGATTTCCGGAGGTTCCTGAAGAATAATGGGGTGAAACATTACACATCTGCCCCATATCATCCAGCCACAAATGGATTGGCTGAGAGGTTTGTTCAGACCTTTAAAAAGGCCATAAAGGCAATGTATAATGACGACATACCACTGCAACACAAGGTGGATAACTTCCTGTTTGCTTACCGGAATGCGACACATGCAGTAACCAACCAAACTCCAGCCGTACTGTTTTTCAACCGGAGACTAAGATGTCGCTTGGATTTGCTCAAACCAAACATAAGACGAGATGTTGAGGATAAGCAGTTCCAGCACATAAATGAGAAGCCAACCAGGAGCTTCAAGATAGGGCAACCAGTCTTGGCCCGTGACTACCGAACAGAAAAATGGCAGCCAGGCACGATATGCACACAGCAGGGACCACTAATCTACATAGTGGACGTTGGAGAGAGCATCGTGAGACGCCATGCTGACCAGATTCTAGAGTCACAGGAACAAGCCAAACCTGTACCACAAACATGTGCACCTGGTAATAAGCCCAAAGTACAGATTGCATCTACCTCCGAAGCAGGCGTATTGGAAGCTGACGAACCAACCAATGACAATGAGCCAGAATTGACTCCACCGCCAGAACAGGATACTCGAGAAAGGCGCTATGCAGTCCGGATCAGGAAGCCTCCTCAAAGACTGAACTTATAAATGACTATTTCAGTTGATGTATATATTACTGAGAAAATTGTAATTGTAATTAGTTATTATTTAGTTGTTAAATGAATGTTATGTACTGTTTATCTAAAAAAGGAGGAATTGTTGTGTATGTACCTTTAAGGGAATAACTGGTCTTAGACTGCAGTACTGGCAGTGACCACCCCTGTATAAAAGGCCCTAGCAGGCTTCTGTAGTTTCAGTTTCAAGCTGCCTCTTGTTCAGTAAAGTACCTGTTAAACTGTTCTCCCGAAGTCCGTGTATGATTGAGGCGCAGACTTTACACTAACGGTGGAGTGGCACAACTTGGACAGCAACTTTTGGATATTGGCATTGAACAGCGCACCTGCTCCTCACCTGAAGTTGCTGTACCATTTATACAGCAATAATGGCGCGCGCCATCAGTCTCACTTATTTTAACAGCAAAAGCTGCCCAATATTACTAGTGTCTACCCTGTGGTGCTCACTAATCACGGAAGGCCTCAAGCATGCTGGCGGACACACACCACATGCCCTCTTTTCAAGGCCAACCATGCATGGACAGTACCAAGGAAGAGAGACAGACCACCCCCCACCAAGGGGTTATGCATTTTCCTGCGCCTATAAATCGCAGACTCACAAGAAGGGTCCTCCGACTTACCCATCGTCTTCCACATGGGGGTGGCCGAAGATCAGAAGCCTCGAGCTGAAGTGCAACCTAAAAGTTTGCTTACTGATGGTGTCAAGGAAACCCTACAGCACTTAGGTATTCCCAGGCAGTCTCCCATCTCGAGTACTAAGCAGGCCTGACTGCTTATCTTCTTAGAGATCAAATGGGAGTGGGCACTTTCAGAATAAACTGGTAGTATGGCCATGTGCTCTCCCCTGAAAAAAAGAAATACTTGCATTTATCTAGTGCCTTTCACAACCCACCAGACGTCCCAAAGCACTTTACAGCCAATCAAGTACTTTTGAAGTGGAGTCACTGTTGTAATGTGGGAAACGCGGCAGCCAATTTGTGCACAGCAAGGTCCCCCCAAATAGCAATGTGATAATGACCAGATAATCTGTTTTTATTATGTTGATTGAGGGATAACTATCGGCCAGGACACCGGGGATAACCCCCCTGCACACCACCGCCTTCCTGTCCCCACTACCATTCCCTCTCCTACCTTCCCAGTTTCACACCCTAAATACCTACCATTGTTGCCGACAAAATATGCTTAAGATTTTTTTTTGTAAGGATAGCTTTGTAGCCAGGACTACTGCAACTCACTGTACAAGTGCTAAAAGGCTGCACAAAAGGAGATGTTGAAATAGGGAGTGGGGAATCTTAGCTACAAGGACAGGTTGGAGAAGCTGGATTTGTTTTCATTAGAGCAAAGGAGGTTGAGGGGTGATTTGATGGAGGTGTACAAGATTATATAGGCTGGACGGGGAAAGGCTGTTCCCACTAGTTGATGGTATGAGGACTAGGGGACACAGATTTAAGGTTTTGGGCAAGAGATACGCAGCGAGTGGTGAAGACCTGGAATTCGCTGCCAGCGGAATTGTTGGAAGCGGACACACTCAATGTTTTCAAGGGGAGACTGGATAGGCACTTGAGGGAAATAAACTTGCAGGGCTACGGGGCTAGAGCGGGGGGAATGGGACTGTCTGGATTACTCTACAGAGAGCTGGCACGGACTTGATGGGCTGAATGGTCTCCTATGCCACTATGACTAGGTGCACAGCCAACATGTCATAACTTGCCTTCTCTTTGCAGATGCTGACTGGTGTTAAAAACAAAAGAAAAAACAGCTGGAATTATGACTAAAAGTACATGTGAGGAGTTGGGTCAGGGGAGGTCACGAGTGGAGTTCCATGGGTTCTGTGCTTCAATCCGTTGTAATCTGGATACTAAAATTATACGTTCATCAAATTTACAGACTACACTAAATACACAAAAGTAGGTAGTGCAGTAAAAATAGATTATGCAATGTATAAATCCTTTTGAAAGTTACTATTATGCAATTAAGCAGACAAATTTAGTATGTAAAGTATTGCATGTAGGGCAAAAGAAACAGTACACAATGAAAAGCAATATAATTAGCAACGGGAGACTTGGAAAGGTCCTTGGAGTAATGAGAGACTTGCTACTCCATTCAAACACCAGGGTGATGCCAATAAGCCAAATAGCATTAAGATTGAAGCTCATTCAAGATATGTTTTCTTTATGCCCAATACAATCTACTGCCAATGGGCAAGCCCTCACTAAGTTGAGATGTGATATTACGTACCAAGTAATCAGGGAGAGTAACTTTCATTTTTGATGCTTTAGAACTAAATTTAAACTAAGTCGCAGCGAATGCAAATAAATCATGGACAGAGGAGTTGCTTTTTTCTGTCGTCATTTGCTGTGTAGGTTTGTGTTGTGAAGACAAAGCTTACAGTCCCCCCATCACACAAGAATTGCAATCAAGTTACCCACAGGGAAGAACGAACTGCTACCCCCACTTCACCCAAATCCCACACAGATTTTTAAGTAATGCTATTCATTTGACCATCTAGAAACACAATATTTTGAACTTCAAAGCTAATTTCCCTTCAAAACTAGCCAACCCAAAATCTGTCATAACCTATGCTCTCCCATCCAAGAATCCTTCATTTGCAGTAACTTGAGATAATCAGTTGAACAGCAGATTGGATTCTCAGAATTACAATGAGAACTGGCCTTGCCAGAGACTTAAGAAACAAAGTTTTAAAAAAAACTCGCAATCTTTAACCTGGACAATGCCTCTCTTCCAGTCTTGTCCACGCCCGCGTGTCCCTGGAGAGGAAGCATGCGATGTCCGCAGGAGTCCTCCGCGACCAGTGGGCACCGGAGGGACTGGAATGCATAGTCGACACCAGGAACCACATTTTGCTTTTCCTTTCATTTTTGTTATAATTTGGCGTTTATTGTTTGTGCTCTTAGTTAATGTTTTCTTTTGATGGCACTTGTCTCATCCTAAATGGCATTTTATAAGAGTTAACCTGGATAACGGTCCCCTGGAATCTGCCTTTTATGCCCTTTTCACTCACTCTGGACATAAACTGAACCATACTTAGCTTAGGCAAGGACACACTGCTAACGCACTGATCAAAGGGGAAGGTTTTCTGTACCTTGCATACCATTTAGAACCAAGCATCTAGCAAAAAAAAACTCAGCTTGTTCAAGATTAGCCCAACACAGAGGGGGTGTCATTGATAGAAAGTGTCTTAAATATCACAAATGTAATCGCTCATCTTGCACTTACCGCATCATGGGTGCTGCTAAAAAACGATTTTAAGTTGCCTAAGTTATCATGCTTTTGTGACTCCAGGTCAAAATCTCAGCAAGAGCTTCCTCCTGATTGGGTTGTGGCAGCTCTTTATGCACAGTATTAGATTAGAAACATGACAATGTTGCAGTGGAGTACTTTTGAGATTAAGAGTTAAGGCACATTGAGATAGTGCATTGGCTCAGTGCTAGCATTCTCACCTCTAGAGTCTGAAGATTTTGCATTCAAGCCCCGCTTCGAGAGACTACACAATCTAGGCCAACCCTCCAGTGTAGTAGAGGGAATGCTGCCCCGGCTTTCACATGAGACATTAAACAAAGGCCCCAGTCTGCCCTGTTGGGTGGATGTAAGAGATCACCAGTCGAAGAGGAGCAGGGGAGTTCTCCCCTGTATCCCAACATTTATCCCTCAACCAACATCATTAAAAATAGATTATCTGACCATCACATCATGCATGGAACCTTGCTGTCTACAGAGAGGGCTGCATTTCCTACTTTACAACAGTGGCTACACTTCAAAAGTACCCTCACAGACCTTCCCTTTTGTTCTTTCTTCCTCGCCCCCTTGACTTGCTTAAAACCTGTTGCATCTCTTAACTTTTTCCCCAGTTCTGACGAAAGGTCATCGTCCTGAAATGTTAACTCTGTTTCTCTCTCTCTCTCTCTCCCCACAGATGCTGCCGGACCTGCTGAGTATTTCCAGCATTTTCAGTTTTTACTTCAAAAAGTAACTCACTGGCTTTGGGACATCTTGAGGTTGTGAAAAGGTGCTACATAAATGCAAGATCTTTCTTTCTGTAGTATGGAAGGGGCTTACCCTGCATCATCGCAGGCACTGCTAGTGTTTCCATAGACCACTCATTCAACCTCAGGAGCACAATGTGCGAAATGAAGACAAGGAGGAGCAGTTGATTTAAGGCAGTTTTTTTTATATTTTAATCCCAGATATGGGACAGAATATTCATACATAAAAGGTACAATCAAGCACTCCAATTAAAAGAATGCCAGCCATTGCTTCCAAAGGATGTAGACTAGGCTTTTCACAAACCAGCATTAAAGATCTCAGTTACAGTTATCCAAGCAAGTTCAGTGAGGACTATACATTGTAAGTTCCACTGTTCTAACTCCGTGTTTCCAAACAGAATATCAGGGATTGAAAGAATTTAAAACACACACACACACACACACACACACAAGTGTCTGATCCTTAAAACAGCAGTTTCTAAGCTTCGAATTGCTAACATTTGCCAGACGCTTAAAATCAGCTGCATGAATTCTGGATTTTTCTTTAAAAAAAAATAAAAATCAGTATTTTCATGAAACACAATGAAAAAATTCCCAGCGTACACTGATCACTAAGGGGGGGGGGGAAGAAAGAGAACAAAGTTTTTTTTTTTAATTGAAGAACTTGCTCTATAACTTGTAGATATGTAAAAATTACAACCATTGCTGTCAGTACCTCTCCACCTCCCTTTTAAAAAAACAAATTTTCACAGCCATTGTTTTAATATACTATTTGCCAATCCACCCCGCTCCATACACACAAAGTCTACAAGCCCCTTCAGTGTAAAGCTCACTCGTGATCCACTGGCGGCATTAATCCAGCAAAAATGAACAGACCACCCTCACCCTCTCGTGTAATGGTTGATGCCATCAACTTCATGGACAATCCCAATACACACACTCGCAATGTGAAGTAGGAAAGATTCAAAAGGGAGATTGGGGTTGTTTAAAGGGGTCAATATCTTTTGCTGTCTTTCTGGATCCGCATACAGTTCATGATGGTTTGACATGTTAATAGGGGACTCAGATGCTGAAATTGTCAAAAAGAATGAGTCCTTTTGTCCATCTTGAGTATTTAATTTGAGCAACTGACTCTGTACATGATGTTATTGACTCACACATTTAACATTAATAGGGAGGTGCAGTCAGAGAGGATTGATCATCGATTTATGTATTCCCCCCACCCACCCACGGAGGAAGAAAACTGGCATTAGCTGAAGTGCAGGATTAATTTGGAGAGATGTGTTGGCGAGAGAAAAAAAGAGAGCCTGTGACTGAATAATCAAGACGTGGGCTCTGAGTGGAGTGGACTCGACAGGTCGAAGTTTTTTCTCATTCTGCTTTTTCTTATGTTAGATCAGCTCCCTCACACCATCCGTCTCAGTAACTCCAAGTCAGGATCCCAATCCCATCAGCTGTCACTGCTTAAACATTTATTTAAAAAAAAAAAAAGGGGGGGGGGGTGGAAAACAGTCGTCATGAAAACAACAATGCAAAAAGTAAATTTTTTTGAGTCTTTTTTAAAAAAATATATAAAAAGGAAGGACCTCCAGAATGAAGGGACTTCCCCAAACGTTTGACATTGGTAATCAGTTTCTAATGGGCTAACACTACCTGTTCACTTCAAAACTGACCACTCACTCACTCGCCACCTAATCCTTCAGCACAGTATTTTGATAAATACATACAAACTATTCCAAAAACAGAAAAAAAAATGTCAGTTTCTATTTTATTTCCTTTTGTTTAGTAAAACATGTATAAATTAAGGTGAGAAAATCAATATACATAAAAACTCATTCCTCATAAGCATATTTATAAGATGGCATATAACTAATTTTGAAAAATAAGTGACATTGACTTAGTTGGTCAGGTCAGATGATCTGGTCATTTATCACATTGCTGTCTGTGGGAGCTTGCTGTGCGCAAATGGGCTGCCGCGTCTCCTACGTTACAACAGTGACTGCACTTCAAAAAAGTACTTCATTGGCTGTAAAGCACTTTGGGACGTCCGGTGGTCGTGAAAGGTGTTATAGAAATCCAAGTCTTTCTTTTTTGAAGCAGTTTGCAGTTTGCAGTTACTGGAGAGTTTGCATCTCCCGTATGTGGATTCCTGAACCTCATGCTGTATTTACCCTGGATAGCGAAGAGGAGGGGAAAAAAAGTGTGTGTAGTCTAGGTATACCGTATGAACACAAGGTTTTCCAGTTACCCATAAGATTTGGAATCATCACCGTGTGTATCTCACTCCCTTTATATTTAAGGGCACAAGTCACATGTAGAAGTGGAACCAGAACAACACACAGGATTCACAGTCTTCTTTTCTAAACTTTGTACACTTGAAACCAGTAAAAAAAAACACCCATTACGCTCACAGCACTAAGCAAAACTATGCTCAATTTCATGCTGTTCAAAGAAAGATGATCAATATCTGGGACAACCAAAATTAAAACAATACCCTTCATATAAAATTCAGTTCTTGTAACTTTGTAGGGGAGAGGGGAAGAGAGAGAATTTCCAGAACTGGAACTACTGGATTTCTTTTTTGTTTGTTTGTTGCAGATTTCACATCTGCCTTTTCATCAGCAAAATCAAACCTCTGCAAAAATTAAAGCCACACAAATTTGTCAGTAAGCGCCACCTCGTGAAAGTTGCCCGACTTACAGTTCTGACGCAAAGGTCATCGACCTGAACTGTTAACTATTGTTTCTCTCTTCACGGATGCTGCCTGACCTGCTGAGTATTTCCAGCATTTTCTGTTTTTATTATGTAAATTGGTTTAATGCTTATACTGGTAGAGAAGCAGAACCTCGCAGACAGTGACCATTTATCTTCGCTAACTCCCGCCCCCCCCCGACGATTTAGAAGTAGGGAGGGAGGGATTATCACAACTTGCCAGGGAGCTGGCATGTTCCTCCTCATGCACCAATTAGCACAAGGCAGCAAAGGCTCGGGCATTCGTACAGCTGCTGTGCAAAAGGATATTTACTTAAAAAAAAGTGTAAATCAGCAATGGATAACTACAAGGGGCTCTCCAGACAACTACCTAAAATATTACTGGATGACAAGGTAAACAGCAATAACCCTGTTCTCTGCAACAGGGCTCAACATTTAACAGTAACTTTAAAAAAAAGTGGATAACTAGCTAGACTTTTCCACTAATTAACTTTTATCTTAATAAAATGTTTACCCTTTAATAAAAAAACATTTTGGATGCAGCCCCTTCATGTACAATTAGATATTAAAACTGCACTATGATGAAATTAAAAAATTAAATGTATATTGATTTGAATACCACATCAGAAGCCAAGGTAATTTCCTGTTTCAGCAAAGTAATACAATATATTCTAGCCTATACAAGCAGGATCCAAACACCCATCACTACATTCCCACTCAAGAGTAACACTATTTCTAGATATAACTGTACAGAGCACAGGCCAGAATGTGTTCCAAGGTAGTAAGACATCTCAGGGTTAAGGGGGATGTTAAATGGTTTACAACATTGCAACACGCTGTAGACCATGATCACACTATATACACCATAGTTACAGCCCCATCTAATTTAAGAAAAATACTGTAGGGCTGGTCACATGGAGAAGGGGGATTAGATTAGATAGCATCGGTGACCAAGGTAGTATAGACAATGGGCCAAATGTCCACCTCCTATACTGAAATTTCTACAATTCTATGATCATATCGGGACATTCTTCACACAAAGTGATCAATATATGGATTGCCAGATGGAACGGTGGAATCAAAATGTCTGGAATCATTTAAGAAACAAGTGGATGCTGCAATGTGGGGAGGGGGGGGGGGAAATGGACGGGCTTTAGGGTCTTTCCTTCTGACTAGGTGAATGGCCTCTCGCATCTGTAGATATCACGAGGCCCCAATGCACGCAACAAACAATTCCGCCCTCCTCACCATTTCAGTCCCACATAACTATGATTACAAAAAACCCACTGACATGAATCAGTCATTCATGAAAGAAAGACTTATGAAATAATACTGAGCGGCCTATGGGTGGCGCTGTCCAGGGAGAGTATAAATACTTGGGCACGGGCCCAGCTTGCGCAGGACATTCTTAACAGGGACTAGTGAAGGACACAACTAGACCTCCATGTTGTAAAACAGTTGATTAAAGCTTTAACGCTTAGACCAAGTGCCTAGTAGTTTTCTTACGTCGCCCACAATTATAAAAAGAGATTTGGTTTTCTGGCCACTGCAATGCAATGCTTCAGTTTGTGTTAACGATGAGAACACTCACTAAACCATAAGCGAATTTAAGATGTCAACCCAATCTCTGGATTTTAAATGGATGCATTTCTGCACTAGTTTTAAGTTATACAATATGACCCCCTCAATTTGATAACTGTAATATAGTGTATTGTAATACTGTATATATATTTAATTTTTTTTTTTTTTTTTAAATAAAAGGAGGATCCTTCTCTGCTAGATTCATTAAAGTTTTTTTTTTTAAGATTGATTAGTGGGATACTACAGCTTTACACACCAAAAAAATCATGCTGCTTGCTAAATTAAAACCATTCACTTTATTTTCATGCATTAAGCCTGCTCATTGTCAGCTCAGTAACACATTTATGGGCTCATGTAGCGTTTATAGGCTTTATCCAGCGTAGCACGCCTCAGCTGGCTCCCATTGAAGCCAAGTTTATAATGTAGCCACTTTCCAAAATGACGTTCCTTTTAATATATAAAATACAACTTGGTACTCTCCTATACCAGATAGGTCTGCAATGCTCCTGCGAAAAAAAAAAAAATCACGGAAAAAGCACATTTGGAATAATGTCAGTTTTTCCAAACAGCACAAGGAGCAGCCCCCACCCCGCCCAAATAAAACACCAACTCACATTGTTCATCCCAGTCTCAAACTAGAGTAGCTGCCTCGGTTTAGAACAACACTACTTTAGACTCCGTCCCTTGCCCCTTAAGCGGATGTAGGAGGAAATTAATTTCTACTCTGTTCTTTGCCACCCGCTTACCCCCCCCCGCCAAAAAAGTTCCAATCGAAACAATTACAAAAAAGTAGTCAGAATGGGCCTCAATGACCAGAAACCAACTGGTCCAAATGTATGCAATGCTACAACTTGTGTGTGGGGGTGGGTTGGGGGAGGGAGAAAGGAGGAAAGACTGTTAAAATTAATGCAAACTTGTATACGTTGAGTGCTTGACCGCAAACTACAGCATCTACCAGAAAGAAAGTCAATCACATCCTTCATGATATATTTTGGCGTAAAAAAAAACTAAGTGCACACACACACACACACTTCTCAAAGTCAACCACAGTGACACACTTACTTTAAAAAAAAAGAGGTCCTTTTGTATTTAGCCGACTCCTCACGGAGGAAAACTGAATAGTTCAAAAACAAAAAGCGGCAGAATATACGCAAGCGCACAAGTCAGTTTCAAAAACAAAAATACAAAACGTCACAACAAACCCACCAGTAAAATGGAACTACCGGCTAAATTTATCTAAAATCTTATTTTATTAAAAAAAGTCAACATTTCTATTCTAATCATCTTAATTACAATCTGTACAGGTTTTATTTTTTTTTTTAAAAAGAGGGGAGGTACTTAGTCTATAGCAGGAGGTTGCAGGCTTCTGTGTTTAGCTGCAATTTCCTGCTACAAATTCTGCCAAAATAAACCATTTCTGATACAGTGTAATACAGTTAAATTACACAGATTCTTAAACGAGACTTTCTGTACAAGTATTGAAAGACACGACAGTCCATAATCACCTCCTCAAAAGCAATAAACAAACAGACGATACACGCGAGAGAACGGAATTTGCAGTCACACACACACACAATGGGTGTAACGCTGTCTCACTGCGTGTGTAACACAATGTTAGTGGAACTGAGGGAGGTTATTTCGCTTTGACTGCCACGTACACAAAATTAACCCCCCCCCCCACCACCCGCACAGCTTGACTGAGACGGGACAAGGTGAATGGGGCCGGGGGGGGGGGGGAAAAAGAACGGTGCTTTAAAATAAAAATATCCACCATCTTTGTTTCTCTCGGTCTAAAACTAAAATGCAAATGTCCCAATCGATTGTCTTTTTTAGTACTTTTTTTTTTTTAAAAAGCCTTTTAATCTCAACTAATTGGACAATGTCATGCCAGCATAGAACTCAGCTGTAGAAATTCCGGGGCAAATTTAAAGCCTTTTTTTTTGGGAGGTGATGGAATTAAAACTGCGTGAAAATACGACTTACGCATTTAAGTCCTGGCTGGTCTGCATCGAGATTTAGAGCACCTGCGTCTAAACATAAAAAGGTTACTCCTGGAGCAAATACCAGTGACCAGTTTGGAGTCCTTTTTCTTTTAGGCATAGCCCACTGCACACACAACTACATACACAGGAGTGCCACTGAGTATTTTGGATGGTACACTTAATGGTTTAAAAATGCACTGTATTCATTCAGTACATCTATCACCATAGTGTGTGAGGGGGGGAACCTCTGGACTTGTTGATATGCCACTGGTGAAATATCTTTAATAGCAAGCAGTGGAGATAGCTAGTGAAATAATGACTTTATGTAACCCTGCCCCAAGGACAGGGGGAGTAAGAACTATAAACCAGTCATGTAACACCTCCCAAAAAGGTCACGGTTATGCTCATTTTTTTAAAAAATATTAGAAGTTAATTCCACCCGCTTCAAGCTCCTCCCTCCCTGATTCTAGGGAAAAAAAAAAAGAGGGGAGCGAGAGTCGAGAGTCCTGCACGAACCACTCAGACCGCAACAGGAAACGCACAAGATTGTTCCCTCCCTCTCAACAAGCAACTAACTCGCACCTTAACATCGGAAATCAAACTGGACCAGTTACCATTGGGGAAGCTGTGTGAACAAGGCAACACACAAACCAACGCTCCCTCTTATTTATTTTTTTTGGGGGGGGGGGGGGGGGGGCTGTTGGAGCTGGAAGGAAAGCGAGAGAAAGAAAAAGAAAGAGAAGAAAGAGAGAGACCAATACTTGCCAAAGCAGAATGAGTGTGTGTGAAGAAAAGTACTGAATCTAGCGATTGGTGGGGGGGAAAGAGAGATAATACAGCGGTTTGTACTGGTTTGGTTCTTCAGAATCAACATTCCCTCACTCAACCCCTCGCTTTCTCTCTCCACTCCCCGCTTAAAAAAAATCTTTGCTCAGCAACTCAAGGTTGCATGCTGCAAATACCCAAAAGCGTCAAACTGAGAGTGGGGTACTGAAACTCGCCAGTCTGATCGGACAGTTAGAACACACAAACCTGACCGGCTGGGATCTAACAGCTACTGTTGGCAGGGGGGGGGCAAAAATCTCCTTCTACCTAGTGTTTCCTTCATTCGTTTAATTAACCCATTAAACAGGTAGTTTAACTTTTTTTTAAAAAAAAGAGACAGCAGGTAAGTGAACAAGCTGAAACACGCAAGTCCTGTCTTTCACATCCAGATGTATATTCTCACTTTCCACCCCACCCCCCCATTTCTTGGCAGCTAGCCAGCATGAAGGTTTCCATCAGAATTACTAGTCTTCCCTGTCCCCCGCCCTTCAAAAAGAAATGGCAATTTTAAAATGGCAAATGATACCCATCCGTTACTCCATACACCTCTAACCAGATTTTTTTTCTTTTCCAAAAGTATGGTTTAATCAGAGCAAGACATAAAACATTTTTTTTGGACGTGTGTGTGGGGTGGGTTGAAACAGTTATGACGGTTGGTTAAAAACCATGATTCAAAATATGTATGAGCCATAGATTTCTTACAATTTAATCTGTACGAAAGCAGGAAGCTCTATGAAATGGTGAACTTGGAGCAATACTACTTGGGGAAGAGAGAGGGAGAGAGAGGAGAGAAAACAAAGTGCGCTGTAGAGGGTTAGCTGGAATACCACAAGGCTCTCTACAAGACGAAAGCCAGCTACACCCAGCTACATCACACAGCTGAGCTGTGGTGCCTTCCCCCGACAGCTGAGTGGATAAGTGCCCTAAACACTACACGTACACACACACAAAAAAAGTGTTGCAAGAAAACCCGCACTTTTGGCATCAAAAGGAAACGTTACTTTAAAAACTGGAGCGCCGACTCATTTAAACTTTCCAAATCCCCGCCCTTCAAAACCGCCAACAGCAGCACCCGTACCTGACCGCTGGACCCGTCTCCTTTCAAATTTCTACACGATACAAAGCCGAGGCAACCCCGTTAACTCGTGACGATCATCTGGCATTTTCTTTGTTTTGGATTGGGGGAGGTGGGAAAGACAGGGATGAGGGGAACTGTTTGCAGCTAGGCACCACGTGTAGAGAAATTCACAGCGTAAATACATAGTTAGCACGAGCAGGTTATAAACGACACCGAGTGGACACCTCACCCTCTCTCCCGCCCAAGCCACACACGCTCACTCACATCAACGATAAACGACGCTCAAGCAACCAGATTTTAAAAATCATTCTCAGCACATATGCAAATGGGTGACTTTCCCTTCTGCTCTGGCTGTTTTAAAAAAAGGTTCAATTCAGTCGAATCTTGTATTTTGCCTCCCTCTTCACAAAACACTGCAACTTAAAAGCGTTCTGAAGAGATTATGTTTGTTAAGCCAGCCAGGCTGGGTTTAATATAAAAACCGAACTATAGAATGTTTTGAAAAGTTCTCCAATATAGCTTTAAAATGTTGAAATAGCGCAAGTTGTACAACACCGCTTCGCCCAAATAAGGAATAAAGGCTGTAAGATTAAGCGGTCAACAGGTTCGCAATTTATAAACATAATTCTAACCCGGGGAGAAAAATAATGAATTTTTTTTTTTGCGAAATAAAAAATCTTCTCTCTCTTGAACCAACTGCAGTTGAGCTGAGGAAACAAAAACTGGAATTTCAATTTTTAAAAAAAAAATCCCGTCACATCTGGATGGTGGATTTGTTCCATTTACTATCCCTTTCACACGCATTCTCTCGCTCGCTGTCCTTTCCTCATTCATCCCCCCCCCACCCCCCCGGCCCCCTCCCCCCACCACCACTCTCCTCTCGTGTAACACTTTGGGTTTGTTCAGTCACACATCTCCTCTGCTATTTCGTGTGGGTTTAAAATCCCAGGAACGGTCATTTGAAGCTTTCTCTTCTCTTCCTGGGCCTGGCGCAGGGCGGTTTCTCTTTCCTCCAGGAAAAGGTCCGACGTGTCTTCACCACCAAATTCCTAACAACGGTAGAAAATAAAAAGATCAGTACGGGTTCCGTTGAGAACTCCCAAGCTTAAAGGCATGCGATTCGGCACCCCTTCCCACCACCATTTTCTGTCCTCAAATGTTCCTGGTGAATGTTTGGTGCTAAATAAGGTGAGGGGATATTGAAGCACTGTTTGAATGCAGTGACAACTATAAAGGCCTTCAATGTAGTGAAACTTCCAATGGATTTTATAAAAAAAGGGCAGGCTGGACCACAGAACAAGGGCATGTCGAGATGGCAGTGCAGGTGGTGTGCCTCAACTGCAGCATGTGGAAGTTTGTGATCCCAGACAACCACGTTTGCAGTAAGTGCCTGCATCCTGAGGAACTTCAGCTGAGAGTTGTTGGAGTCTGAGGTGCAGACATTGCGGGGGGGGGGGGGGGGGGGGGGGAAAAGAGGAGGAAAGAGGGCATCAGGGATGGGGAGAGTTACCTGGACAATTTGATCCAAGAGGTAGTCACACCCCTTAGGTTAGGTAGTGGTACAGGCCTGGTTAGTGGTCAGGAACAGGAGGGTGTGACGGCAACTCAGGCAGGTAAGGGGACCCCAGGTGCAGTGCTGGAGGAGCCTCAGCCTTTGCCCTATCTGACAGGTATGAGGTTCTTGCTGCCTGTGTGGATGAGGGAAAAGGAGGGATGAGCAAGCTGACCATGGCACAGGAGGCCATTCAAGTTGGGGGGGGGGGGGGGGGGGGGTTGTGAAGGGAAGAGAGAGTGAAAGGGTTGTGGTAGGCAACAGAGGGATAGATACTGTTCTCTGTGCCGCGACCGGGAATTCTGAAGGTTGTGTTGCCTGCCCGGTGGCAGGGTTAAAGACATCTCCTCACGGCTGGAGAAGAACTACGAATGGGAAGGGGAGGATCCAGTTGCCGTGGTTCACGCAAGAACCAACGACATAGGTAGAACTAGGAATGAGGTTCTGCTGAGAGAGTTTGAGGAGTTGAGGTCCAAATTAAAAAGCAGAACCTCAAAAGTAATAATCTCTGGATTGTTACCTGAGCCACACGTCAATTGGCATAGGGAAAAGCAGATTAGAGGTTTAAATGCATAGCTCAAAGATTGGTGTGGGAGGCAGGGATTTTGTTTCATGGGACCCTGGCACCAGTACTGGGGAAAGAGGGAGCTGTTCCGTTGGAACCAGCTCCACTTAAACTGGGCTGGAACCAGTGTCCTGGCGAAACGAATAACTGTGGCAGTAGACAGGGCTTTAAACTAATAAAGGGGGGGGGGGTGGGAGGATTCAGGAAAGAGTAAATTTAAAAGCAGCAAGAGAAATGTCAAGGCTCTGGAGCAGCAGAGTTTTGGGTAAAAATAGGTAGAGTGGGTCAGGAAGGGACAGAGAGAGTAACAAAGGTAATAGGGCATCAGTGACTAAGGTGATATCAGGGAAAAATAAAAAAACGTCAAAGGCACTATATCTGAATGCACGAAGCATTCGCAACAAAATAGATGAATTAATAGCGGAGATTGAAATTAATAGGTTTGATCTAATAGCCATTACGAAGACATGGTTGCAAAGTGACCAAGAATGGGAACGAAATATTCCAGGATACCTAACTTTTAGAACAGTTAGGCAAAATGGAAAAGGAGGCCTGATAATAAAGGATGGGATAAAGACAGTAGAGAGAAAGGATCTTAACTCTGAAAATCAAGAAGTAGAATCAGTTTGGGTGGAGCCCAGAAACAGCAAGGGGCAGAAAACATTGGTGGGAGTTGTTTATAGGCCCCCAAACAGTAGTTGTAATGTAGGGCAGAGTATAAATCAGGAAATTAGAGGCGCATGTAACAGGGGTAATACAGTAATCATGGGGAACTTTAATCTACATATAGACTGGGCAAACCAAATTTGCAGTAATAGTGTGGAGGATGAATTCATGGAATGTATACAAGATAGTTTTCTAGATCAGTATGTTGAGGAACTAACTAGGGAGCAGGCTATTTTAGATCTAGTATTGTGCAATGAGAAAGGGTCAATTAATAACCTTGTAGTAAAGGGGTCTTTAGGGAAGAGTGACCATAATATGATAGAACTTTATATTGAGTTCGAAAGTGATTTAGTTAAATCCGAAACTAGGGTCTTCAATCTAAACAAAGCAAACTATGTAGGTATGAGGGGAGAGTTGGCCGAGGTAGATTGGGAAACTGCATTAAAAGGTATGACTGTAGACAAGCAATGGCTATGATTTAAAGAACCAATACATAATTTATAACAAATATAAATTCCTTTAAGGCACAAAAACCCCACAGGAAAAGTGGTCCAACCGTGACTAACAAGAGAAGTTAAAGATAGTATTAGATCAACAGAAGAGACTTATAATGTTGCCAAAAAGAGCAGTAAGCCTGAGGATTGGGAGGATTTTAGAATTCAGCAAAGGACCAAGAAATTGATAAAGAAAGGGAAAATAGAATACGAGAGTAAACTAGCGAAAGACATAAAAGAGACTGTAAAAGCTTTTATAGGTATGTAAAAAGAAAAAGGTTAGTGAAAGTAAATGTGGAACCCTTACAGGCTGAGACAGGAGAAATTATAATGGGGAATAAGGAAATGGCGGAGAAATTAAACAAATACTTTGTGTCTGTCTTCATGGAAGAAAACGCAAAATACCTCCTGGAAATGGAGAACTGAAAGAAATTAGTATTAGTAAAAAAAAATAGTACTGGAGAAATTAATGGGACTGAAAGCCAATAAATCCCCTGGACCTGATGGCCTATATCCTAAGGTTTTAAAAGAGGTGGCTATAGAGATAGTGGATGCATTGGCTGTCATCTTCCAAAATTCCATTGATTCTAGAACGGTTCCCATGGATTGGAAGGTAGCAAATGTAACCGCACTATTTAAGAAAGGAGGGAAGAGAGAAAACGGGGAACTACAGACCAGTTAGCCTGACATCAGTAGTTGGGAAAATGCTAGAATCTATTATTAAGGACGTGGTAACAGGGCACTTAGAAAATAATAATAGGATTGAGCAGAGTCAACACGGTTTAATGAAAGGGAAATCGCGTTGAGAGTTTTTTGAGGTTGTAACTAGCAGAATAGATAAGGGGGAACGAGTGGGTGTGGTGTATTTGGATTTTCCGAAGGCATTCGATAAGGTGCCACACAAGAGGTTATTGAACAAATTTAGAGCTCATGGGATTGGGGGCAATATACCAGCATGGATTGAGGATTGGTTAACTGACAGAAAACAAGAGTAGGAATAAACAGGTCATTTTCAGGTTGGCAGGCTGGTGGGGTACCACAAGGATCAGTGCTTGGGCCTCAGCTATTCACAATCTATGTCAATGATTTGGATGAGGGGATCAAATGTAATATATCCAAGTTTGCTGATGATACAAAGTTAAGTGGGAATGTAAGTTGTGAGGAGGATGCAAAGAGGCTTCAAGGGGATCTAGACAGGCTGAGTGAGTGGGCAAGATCACAGCAAATGGAATATAATGTGGCAAAATGTGAAGTTATCTACTTTGGTCAGAAAAATAGAAAAGCAATGTATATTTTTAAATGGTGAGAGATTGGAAAATGTTGGTGTTCAGACACAAAATCACAAAGTTAACATGCAGGTACAGCAAGCAATTAGGAAAGCAAATGGTATGTTGGCCTTCATTGCAAGAGGATTTGAGTTAATTGTTGATTGTCTTGCTGCAGTTATATAGCGCCCTGGTGAGACCACACCTGGAGTATTGTGGACAGTTTTGGTCTCCTTACCTAAGGAAGGATATACTTGCCATAAAGGGAGTGCAACAAAGGTTCACTAGACTGGTTCCTGGGATGGGGGGGGGGGGATTGTCCTACAAGGAGAGATTGAGTAGACTGGGCCTATATTCTCAAGAGTTTAGAAGAATGAGAGATTATCTCATTGAAACATACAAAATTCTTACAGGGCTTGACAGGGTAGATGCAGGGAGGAGGTTTCCCCTGGCTGGGGAGTCTAGAACCAGGTGTCAGTCTCAGAATAAGGGGTCGGCCATTTAGGACCGAGAGGAGGAGAAATGTCTTCACACAGAGGGTGGTGAATCTTTGGTATTCTCTACCCGAGAGCTGTGGAGTCTCACGTTGAGTATATTCAAGACAGAGATCGATAGAATTTTGGATATTAAAAGAATTAAGGGATATGGGGATAGTGCAGGAAAGTGGAGTTGAGGTAGAAGATCAGCCATGATCTTATTAAATGGCGGAGCAGGCTCGAAGGGCCAAATGGCCTACTCCTAATTCTTATGTTCTTATGAAAAGGAATGGGATGGGGAAGTGACCGGAGGGGAGGCAGATTTTGACAGTGGAGAGAGAGAGAGAGAGAGAGAGAGAGAGTGAGAGTGAGAGTGAGAGTGAGAGATGGAGGGAAGGTTGTGGGAGTTTAGGGAGATCATTTCAGAGGACAGGACGCTGAAGGCTGAGCTACACGTGGTGGAGCGGGGCAAAGAACACACACTAGTCCAGACTCTCAGGCATGTGATCTGAGAGAGCAAGAATGAGAGGGGGAGGTAGGGAGGGCGGGGAAAAAAGAGAAAAGAGAGAAAGAAAGAGAAAATGGAGAGAAGAGAGAGAGAGGGAGGGGAGAGGTAGAGTTTTTTGTCTTCCTCCCTCCTGTCCTGTAAATCTCCACTCCTGCTGGGCTGTTAGCTCCTCAGTGCTGGGCACCCAGCAGTATCTTACTCAGCGAGTGCCGACAATCTAGTTAAAACGTTGAAAGGATCAGGGGAGAAAAAAAAGCCGCCAAGCCCGATTGTACCCAAACTGCGAGTCCATTCATGACTTGGGTTGGCTTAAAGGTTATGGTTTCCCCAGGCATACTTACTACTGAAACATGGATTATTAAACAGCGCTGACTGATTTACATTCATACAGTGCCTCATCATATAGCGACACCTCCGAGTGCTTCAAACAATGAATGGGTGAGTTTTGGATGCAATAAAAAGGTTTTGGAGTAAAAGTGAGCAAAATTATGGTGATCGTGAATGCTTTTTCCCTTTTTTAAGGTGGCGGAAGAAAAACCATCTAGTCCTGAACCTCTAGGTTGCAGCTCATGTTATATGCTGGGAGCAGCATCGCAACACACATTCTCGTTTATAAATAATTACGTTGCTTAGCTACGAGACAAAAATGCTCCGAGAGGTGAAGTGCAATGCTTTTGTTACATTTCCCCCCCATCAGCATCGAGACTTGCAGCATTCGATTCTTACCTTTATCTGTACCAGGAAATCTCTCAGATGTTCTTTGAAAGATGGAATGTCTTGGTTCAGGCTGAACAGGCCAGTCACAAAAATTTTGATCTGTGCACTGGAGGAGGCAAAAATAATATTAAAAAAAACACCATTAAAAACAATCCATTTTTATATCTGTCCCATTTCCGTTGCAATTCCAAGTAGTGAAATCCTAACACGCACAGACTCGAACCACTATTAACATCTGACCAAGCTAAAAACCTGAACGGAGGGAGAAATTCAGGCAGTCAGCAGTGACCAAGGTTAAGGGCACTCTGTGGGTCGAACAAACACACAGACGCCTCGTTATGTATGGAAATAAGAAAAAGGTGCAAATCAGCAGTCGTGCTGGTCCCAAAAAAGAAAACCAGCAAATCACAGCACAATAACAACCAGTTCCATAGTCTGTTTTTTTCCCCCCTAACAATGAGAAAACACAGATGGTTAGAAAGAAAAAAATGGGGGAAGAGAAAAAGAGACAAGGACAAAGAAGAGAGAATTAGAAAGGGATTGAGACAATGAAAAAAAGAAATAGAAGACAGAAAGCAAGAGGAGGATAGATAAAAAGAAAAAAAAAACAGCTGCAATTTCTTCAATCACAGTTAGTGACTCCAACGCTGCCGCCTCACAATTAAATTTCACACCGGAACAATTCGCTCTGGTCCAGATCGTAGAAGTAAATTAAGGGGGGGGGAAAACGTCCCTGCATCAAATTTCAAAAATATCAGGTGACAAATACCTACAACGCACAATGCTGTTAGTAGCACCAGTTACAGGACCGGTAACTCAACTCAAGCTCTGGGCGTGGATCACGTCCCATAACTGCATCTACCGAGTGCACACGGCAAGGATCCCCAACTGGACTGCATCAGTTACCCACTCGTCTCCCACAACTCGACATCTCTTCCAAGGCACTTGGGCAAATAAATCTCAATTCAGCCACCCTCCCGTCAAACCAATTATTTGAACTCTAAGCCCCGTTTCAAATGGAGCCCTAGGCAGGTCCTAGTGCGACACATTTATACAAGTGCCAGAGTTCGCCCCTCTAAGTGTTATGACTCTTAAATTCCCCCCCTCCCTAGTGAGTAAGCATTGCGTGATTATGAACAAACAGTGCCCTCGCCTTATATTCAGTCCGGGGCCAGCAACGCTCACACAGCCACCGTCAACTGATCGATTCATGTTACTGTATGTTTTAGAACAGTCTCAGTGCCAATAAATTAAAAGGTTTCTTCAGCAGCACCTCCCAAAACCCCTGACCTCTACCACCTAGGTGGTCAAGGGCAGCAGGCGCATGGGAACACCACCACCTCCAAGTCACACACACCATCCTGACTTGGAAATATATCGGGCCGTTCCTTCATCGTCGCCGAGTCAAAATCCTGGAACTCCCTCCCTAACAGCACTGTGGGAGCACCTTCACCACACGGACTGCAGCGGTTCAAGGCGGCGGCTCACCACCACCTTCTCAAGGGGCAATTAGGGATGGGCAATAAATGCAGACCTTGCCAGCGACGCCCACATCCCGTGAACGAATAAAAAAAAAATCTGGGGAGAATGGAATGCAGTCTCCCAGCTTCACAATTAGAATTTCAGTAGTCTAAAAACCACAACACACAAGACTCCAATAGACTGGACCTACAGGGGATAATTAAAACCCAACCCGTCGGTCAGGAAACTGGCGGGGAAATCGGTGGAACGCCGGATTTACACCCTGCCTGATATTACTCTCCGATGACTTCAATGGAGCGTAAAATCGATCAAACGGGATGTAAAACCAGCGTTGTTCCCGATTCAGCCAGTTTCCCAAAGGGCGGTTTAAGCTAAAATTGCCCCCATAACTTCACCAATACATGATGAAATTAGGAAGTTGCAATCAAAATCTCTGGGGTGGGGCGAAGAACTCCCACAAGCACTCAGTACAACACAGCACCAAGGTTGTCAAGAACAGCCGTCGCCAGCAAGCTACATAGCAACAGAGATTTCAAAGTCACCCGAGTGGGGCAGAGGGGGAAGGAAAGGAAAGAGAAAGAAAAAAAGAGAAAGAGCAAGCAAGGTAGAAAAAAGGAGGGTGAAAGAAAAAGTAAAAGTAAAAGAAAAAAAAGAACCAAGACTGGCCCGGTCCTCCCTTGACGTACTTCAAGCAAGAGGTCGTTGGGTAGAGACCAGTGGCAGGAACCCTGCCCAATTTTTTCACCCTGCCTAACCCAGAGGGCCGAGGCTCATTATAGCACCTCTGCCACCGTCCCTGCCGCGATCCGCTAACTCAGCACAGAACAGGGATCGAGGCCCAGAACTTCCCTGCCTGGGTGGCCAATCTCATCACATCTCGCTCTAATCAGTACTCACTCTTGAAGGTGAGGAAAGGCAGTTTTCAGCAGGTTGGCCACAAACTCCTGTACGAAGATCTGGTTATTAACATTGGGAGTGGCTGGGCTCAAAGACAAGGTGATCTTGCCATCCTCCACTAAGCTGAACATGTATGCCAAGATGGTAGCGTGCATCGTCAATCCTAGAAAAGGAGGAATTAAAAAGAAAAGCCATCAGGTTCCACCGAATAATGTGGTCAGATCCAAACTGTACACCCACAATTCAATATATTCCTCCTGTTCCCCCGCCAACCCCACCCCCTCCTCCTGGGATACAGTTCTAAAGACACTGCCCGTTCTCCAACACCTCGCCCAAGGGGCCCTTCAACATCCGTGTCAGCCGAGGCTCAGTTGGTAGCACTCGCGCCCGAGTCAGAAGGTTCCACTCTAGGGACTGGAACACAAAACCTAGAGAGATACTCCAGCGCAGTGGAGGGAGCGCTGCCGCGTTTCCTACATCACAAACAGTGACTACAACTCAAAGTACTTAATTGGCTGTAAAGCGCTTCGGGACATCCTGCGATCATGAAAGGCGCTATATAAATGCAAGTTCTCTTTCTTTCTTTTCAATGAGCCTCAACCAGAGAGGGATTCACATCCAGACCCAATCCTACCCTCACATGAGCTTTCCCGTACGAGACACCCAATGGGAAATCAAGAGCAAGTAGCCTCACCCATTCCCGCCCCAACTATATGCAACCATGGCACGTCTCCATCATTACACTGGGCTCAGATCAGGTAACTCAGCCAAGAATTGGGGGGGGGGGGGAATCCATTGTGCAATCTTCCTGGTCCAATCAAATAGCCCCAAAGTGGATTAATATCTGGGGCGGGGGGGGGGGGGGGGCGGTAAACAGGACAAAAGACCAAAGCGAAAAGAACTAAAGTCTGACTTACCAGCAGTGTGCGAAGTATCTGTCACCACTGAGAATATATGTTGGAGAATGTCACAGAAATAGGTTTGGTAAAAGCTCTGGGCAGCTGCCTCTTCCTGTGCAACGTTCTGTAGTAGAGTATAAAGAATAGACAACCCTGCAACAAACACATCAAGGAATCCAGTTACAACACTGATGCAGTACAAACCTTGTGGGGGCGGCGACCAAAACTAAGGGCCATAAATATAAGATCGTCAATTATAAATCCAACAGGGAATTCAGGAGAAACTTCTTTATCCAGAGAGTGGTGAGAATGTGGAACTGGCTACCACAAGGCGCAGTTGAGGCAAATAGCATAGATGCCTATAAGGGGAAGCTAGATTAAAATGAGGAAGAAAGGAACAGAGGGATAGCAGATAGGGCGAGAGAAGTAAGGTGGGAGGAGGCTCGTGGAGCGTAAACACCGGCTTAGAACAGTTGGGGCTGAATGGCCTGTTTCGGTGCTGTAAATTCTTTGTAAAGTCCTTGTTAGTTGGATTTGGCATGGCAGAGGCCATGTGACACGGGAAGAGACGGTGGGGGGTGGGGGGGAGAAGGTGGGAATAGAAAGCTCACAGCACGATGTACCTGTATCGGCCACATTCCTCATGGTGTGTTTGAAAGCCCAGATAATGGAGTCAAGGACCAGTTTGAACTGGGCTGGAGGTATGTTCAGGAAGGCAGGGAAACAGTGACTATTGACTGCTTGAAGAAGCAGAAAGAAGTTAGTCCTGTGCTCTGGATACTCTTCAAAATCCTAGAGGGGAAGAAAAAACAATTAAATACTTGAAATTTTATATAATTTAAAATCTTTGTAGTCTGCAAGTGGCATCATCCAATATCGAAAAATTACATTATTGCCATAATTTTAAGATTTAAAACAGACCTCTAATTAATTTACAGTCTACTCCTGTTAATTCAAATGTGAATTAATTTGGATCGCAGTATAATTTGAACTTTTTAGGGCAAACACAATTTGGGATTAACAAGCGTAGCAAGCACATAAGGAGCTGCCATTCTGGTCTCACACTCAGCCAAGTACTCTTTTGGTCTTGGAAACAATGCTAATCTTTTCAAGATTCTAAGATCATATAAACAATTCAGACCCCAATAACATGTTTGTTGTTAAGCTTCTGATTATGCCAAAGGGGCATGGGTGCAAACTACTTAACACAACAGACTACTAAACTTAACTGGACCAGCTACATAAATACTGTGGTTACAAGAGCAGGTCAGAGGCTAGGTATTCTGCAGCGAGTGTCTCACCTCCTGACTCCCCAAAGCTTTTCCACCATCTACAAGGGACAAGCATGATGGAATACTCTCCACTTGCCTGGATGAGTGCAGCTCCAACACTCAAGAAGCTCGACACCATCCAAGACAAAGCAGCCCCACTGGATCGGCACCCCGTCCACCAACTTAGACATTCACTCCCTCCACCACCGGCGCACCGTGGCTGCAGTGTGTACCATCTAGAAGATGCACTGCAGCAACTCACCAAGGCTTCTTCGGCAGCACCTCCCAAACCCGCGACCTCTGCCACCTAGAAGGACAAGGGCAGCAGGCGCATGGGAACACCACCCCCTCCAAGTTCCCCTCCAAGTCACACACCATCCTGACTTGGAAATATATCGCCATTCCTTCATCATCGCTGGGTCAAAATCCTTGAACTCCCTCCCTAACAGCACTGAGGGAGTACCTTCACCACACAGACTGCAGCGGTTCAAGAAGGTGGCTCACCACTACCTTCTCAAGGGCAATTAGGGATGGGCAATAAATGCTCACCTTGCCAGCGATGCCCACATCCCAGGAACGAATTTTAAAAAAACACAAGAGGGTGGGCGGATGTATGGAATAGACTGTTTGGAGAGGAGATTCATACAGATCGTGTCAGCAAATTCAAGAGGGAACTGGAGAGATATTTGACACAGAAAGTGATTGAAGGATGCAAGAGATAGGGTGCATGATATTTTTTCCAGCTTTGGGACTGGACTGTCACGAACTCTTCCAGTCTGCTACATTCTAATGTTCCATGCTGGACCCCCACAGACACTCATTGAGGGGACCTGCAAACCAGTGACGGCTGAATAGTAAGCATGATGACCAAAAATGGTAGGTATGCAAGGAAGGTACAAAATCTTCACTACCAAAATTACTCAACAGATCTTCTTTGATGCTGTACTATTCGCCAGGCAGGATTACTACCCCTTACTTCTCAAGTGTGGAGTTGCGCATTTCCTACACTCGCTATACCGATTGCCTCTCCGAACTAAACTGCCACTGTGTCCCATGTTCTGAGCGGTTTCATGCAGTGAATCCACAGCTACCAGGAATTGGTACTGAAATTATCCAAACCTGTTTCACATAGGAAAAGGTGGAGATGTTCATCTCATCAGGCTGGGCTGGAGTTGAATACAAGCTCCCGAGGTGAAAGGGTAGTGTGCTAATCCATTGGTACCAGCACAATTCCCCCACTATGTGCTCTATTTACACCACCCATTTAGAAAAGAAAATTGAACAACAACAAAAAGTTACTTTTAACAAATGGACAAAAAGAAGTTCAGTGGTTTGGTTTGTAATCTGGCAAAGGAGCAATGAGAACATCATCATAAAGTGCTACAAAAACATAAATGGGGAAATGGTAAGCGATTAACCCACAGGGTTAATAAATATTCACAGGACCCGACTCCAGATGTGTGGTAACAGGAATATAGTCGAGGGAATATAGAATTTATCCAATAAAACAGCTTTAGAATTAGCTGCACAATGGGATAAGTTTCCATTCGTTCGGGACCAGTAAATACTTGGTTTATACCATTACAGTATAAAATATCATCTTCTATTGTGTCATAATTCAATGGTACTTCAGCTATGACAATTTAACACTCCGTTTTTGTTGCCCCCCTTTACCTGTTGTTGCTTGAAGGCAGTGACTGGGGTGGAGGTAAGGCTCCAGTGTCAGGAAACATCCTGTACAGAACCCATGTGGCCATTCTCCACTCGTCAGAGGTTACTACTTTAAGAAGCATTTAAGGCCAATCCTGCCCTCACCCAATACCTATAAACATGCACATTCACTGTAGGGGGGTGGAGTCACTGGATCAGAATCAGAAACAAAAGTCCTGGCCCACACAGGCTGGAGATTGAACAGAAGGGAGCTTCAGTATCTTTATACAAATTGGATTTCACTTCCCTCCAGAGGATTGTGTCTGCCATCTCGAAAACCGCATTACGAGGAATTAAAACTAAAAACTATGGGAAAATACAATTTCAGTAAACTTTATATTTTCGTAATGAATCAAGGCTAAATTGCTGGTCAACCAAACCTGCCAGTCCAAGATGATTTTACTTTTAAATTAGCGCCTGCATCAGAACTGTTAATTTATCATATTTATACATACAAAGAGACACAGGCAGACTTCAACCAGCATCGAGACAGACTACGAAAAGGTGTTATTTAAAGGATTAACCGAGGCCGCAACAAGAACCGAGTCGAGAAGGAAATTAGTCCCAGCCCCTGAACTCAAGTGACGACTGTTTCCCCCCCCACCCCAACTCTTTTACTCTGCAAACGATGTGGATTATACTGATCAGATTGCAAAACACGCAGTAAGCTTCCTACGATCAGACTGAAAATTACCTTGTTGATCATGTCCAGAGTGCACTCAAACAAGGCGTCGAAGATCTGTGGGACCTCCGCAGTGATGTGGTTCTCCAGTTTGTTCACGATCGTGGCCATTGTACTCAACACTTCGGGCTCCCGAGCCGCAGGGACATTCCTCTGGTAGTCGATCAGCACCGCGTCAAGCAGCGGGGGAACAAAGTTTTCCGCAACCTGAAAGAAGTCAAGAAAGAGGAGGGCGAGAGTGTAGCTGTTGTGCTTGGGTAACTTGGCATGGTGTCTCCATTTTCTTTTTTGTTTGTTGATGAGGATGACATAACTAACCCTCAGGGTCACAAGAGTGGGAAATGAGAACAGGTTATGACTGCAGCATATCCTTGGCACCAGTGGGCGAGAAAAAAAAGAGGGAAATCTAGAGGTAAAAATCAAGCTTGGTGGCTTGTAGTGCCTACTGGTGACCGTAAGTGGACTGCCCATCTGTCCTCATCCGAGACGCATCAGCCGCTGATGTCAAAAATTTCTTCCAGCTCAACATCAGAAGACAAAGCCATCGTCTTCAGCACCCACCCAAAAACTCCACTCCCTTGCCACTGATTCCATCCCCCTCTCCACCCAATGTCTCCAGTGCAATCATGCCATTTGCTACCTTGGCGTGGTGTTCAACCCCCCGAGCTTAATTTTAGTCCACACATCACAAGGACCGCTTACTTCCACAATGCCGCCAGTGCCATTTCCTACATCACTGCCGAAACTCATTAGAACGCGCGGTCCTGCCTTCCTCCACAAACTCTACCACAATAGGTTCTGCTCTGTAATCACTCGCAACCTCGCTGACCTTAATTGGCTCCATGCCCCACCACAACATTAAAAAAAACCATTTTCAAATCACTAAATGACCTGAGCACTGAAATCTCCTTCAGCCCGATATCCCAACTGAGCATACCATTCCTCGGACTCTGGCCTTTTGTACATTGTTTCCCACCCCACAGCTGAGAATTGCCTGTGTACTCTCCAGAATTTTCTTCCTAAACTCACTCTCTCTCCACCTTTAAAAACATTCTCAAAATCCATCCAAGGCCCCAAACACTCCTTCCAGGGGAAACAGCGATTTACTTGTACTTCTTACAATTTAATCTACTGTATTCACTGCTCACGATGCGGTCTCCTCTACATTGGGGAGACCAAACGCAGATTGGGTGACCACTTTGCGGAACACCTCCGTTCAGTCCATAAGGGTGACCCCGAGCTTCCATCGCCGGTCACTTTAATTCACCGCTTCACTCCCGCTCTGATCTCTCTGCCCTCGGCCTCTTACACTGTTCCAATGAAGCTCAACGTAAGCTCGAGGAACAACACCTCATCTTTCTAGTAGGCACTTTACAGCCCTCTGGACTCAACATCGAGTGCAACAATTTCAGACTATAAATTGGCCCGTGTATTTCTTTATATTTTTCTCCCGTTTCCTCACGTGGTAGCTGTTGATGATTCTGCCATCATCATTCACACCTCATCTAGAGTCATCTTTTGTTTCTTAACTTGTCCCATTACCTCTCCTTTTGCCTTGCACTATCATTGCTTTTGTCAGTCAATCTCTCCTGCCTTCCATCCCATCACAGACCTTCCCCTTGTTCTTTCCTCCAATCCTCCTTTCCCCTGCTTAAAAATCTCTCTTCCCTAACCTTTTCCAGTTCTGACGAAGGGTTCAACCCAAAACGTTAACTCTGTTTCTCTCTCTCTCTCCCCTCGATGCTGCCTGACCTGCTGAGTGTTTCCAGCACCTAGTTGTTATTTCAAAAATCCATCTCTTTGGCCAAGCCCTCAGTTACTCAACCTAATTCTCCCTTGCTGGCTTGTGGTCAGTTTTCCTTCTGGCCACTTGTGAAGCGTTGCTGGGACATTCCTTTACAGCCTCTTTACGTAAACGCAAGTTGCTTTTTGCAAACGGAAAAAGAGCGAGCAGATACAGAATACCAGTCCAAGTAGGACAAGGAGGACACAGGCCCAGGAGACCGACCAGAGCAGGATTAATGATCAGAAAAGAGCGACCAACAGGTGAAATGGACTTCTGGGGGTAGGGCAGCGGAAACAAATCTTTTACAGTTCAAATGGAAGAGGAGCGTAGGGTTGTTCTGGACGGCAGAGTTAAGATGGGCCAACTGTACTCACCAGCTGTGGGTCTGAAGACCGGCTCACCCATCCAGAGATCAGCTTCAACGTCTCCCTCTTCACCGTTCTCATGCTTTTGATTAATGGTTGCTTGGTAACTACTTCGCCTAATTTGGGGGGAGGGGATAAGAATATACAAATATAGATTAAGAGTAGTCACCAGAATCAGATGGCCATCCCTTGTATAATCCGGTCAGCGATCTTGCCCATTTTGTTTTGTCTTGTCTTCATAGAATCATAGAAAGTTACAGCACGGAAGGAGGCCATTTCGGCCTATCGTGTCCGCGCCGGCCAACAAAGAGCTCTCCAGCCTAATCCCACTTCCCAGCTCTTGGTCCGTAGCCCTGCAGGTTACAGCATCCCAAGTGCACATCCAAGTACTTTTTAAATGTGGTTAGGGTTCCTGCCTCTACCACCCTTTCAGGCAGTGAGTTCCAGACCCCCACCACCCTCTGGGTGAAGAAATTTCCCCTCAAATCCCCTCTAAATCTTCCACCAATTACTTTAAATCTGTGCCCCCTGGTTTTTGACCCCTCTGCTAAGGGAAATAGGTCCTTTCTATCCACTTTATCTGGGCCCCTCATAATTTTATACACCTCAATAAGGTCTCTCCTCAGCCTCCTCTGTTCCAAGGAAAACAGACCCAGCCTATCCAGTCTTTCCTCAGAGCTAAGATTCTCTACTCCCGGCAACATCCTTGTAAATCTCCTCTGTACCCTCTCTAGTGCAATCACATCTTTCCTGTAATGTGGTGACCAGAACTGCACGCAGTACTCTAGCTGAGGCCTAACTAGTGTTTTATACAGTTGAAGCATAACCCCCCTGCTCTTGTATTCTGTGCCACGGCTAATAAAGGCAAACATTCCGTGTGCCTTCTTAACCACCTTATCTACCTGGCCTGCTGCCTTCAGGGATCTGTGGACATGCACTCCAAGGTCCCTTTGTTCCTCTACACTACTCAGTGTCCTACCATTTAACGTGCATTCCCTTTCCTTGTTAGCCTTCCCCAAATGCATTACCTCACACTTCTCCCGATTGAATTCCATTTGCCACTGTTCTGCCCACCTGACCAATTTATTGATATCTTCCTGCAGTCTACAGCTTCCTTCTTCAGCATCAACCACACAGCCGATTTTAGTATCATCTGCAAACTTCTTAATCATACCCCCTATATTCAAGTCTAGATCATTGATATGTACCACAAAAGTCAAGGGACCTAGTACTGAGCCCTGCGGAACCCAACTGGGAACAGCCTTCCAGTCACAAAAACACCCATCAACCATTACCCACTGCTTCCAGTCTCCGAGCCAGTTTTGAATCCAACTTGACACTTTGCCCTGGATTCCCATGGCCTTTTAACTTCGTGACCAGTCTGCCATGTGGAACCTTATCAAAAGCCTTGCTAAAGTCTATATACACTACATCAAACACACTACCCTCATCTACCCTCCTTGTTACTTCCTCAAAAAATTCAATCAAGTTTGTCAAACATGACCTTCCCTTAACAAATCCGTGCTGACTATCCTTGATTAATCTAGGTCTTTCTAAATGAAGATTTATCCTGTCCTTCAGAATTCTTTCCAATAATTTTCCCACCACCAAGGTTAGGCCGACTGGCCTGTAATTACTCAGTCTATCCTTTTCTCCCTTTTAAACAAGGGTACCACATTAGCAGTCCTCCAGTACCACACCTGAAACCAGAGAGGATTGGAAAATGATGGTCAGGGCCTCTGCTATTTCCTTTTTTGCTTCACTTCACAGCCTGGGATACATTTCATCCGGGCCTGGGGATTTATCCACTTTTAAAGCTGCTAAACCCCTTAATACTTCCTCTCTCACTGTTTATTTCATCTAATATTTCACACTCCTCCTCCCCGATAGCAATGTCTGCTTCGCCCCTCTCCTTCGTGAAAACAGACGCAAAGTATTCATTAAGAACCCTACCGACGTCTCCCGCCTCCACACACAGATTACCCTCATGATCTCCAATAGGCCCTACCCTTTCTTTAGTTATCCTCTTACTCTTAATATATTTATAAAACATCTTTGGGTTTTCCTTGATTTTACTTGCCAAGAATTTTTCATGCTCTCTCTTTGCTTTCCTAATATCCTTTTTAATTGCACCCCTGCACTTTCTGTACTCCTCTAAAGATTCTGGAGTATTTAGCCCTCAGTATCTGTCATACGCCTCCCTTTTTTTCTTTATCCTACCCTGTATGTCCCTAGACATCCAGGGGGCTCTAGATTTGTTAGTCCCACCTTTTTTCTTTAAGGGCACATGTTTGGTCTGAACCCTCCGGATCTCCTCCTTTAATGCCTCCCACTGCTCTGACACTGATTTACCTTCAAGTAGCGGTTTCCAGTCCACTATGGCTAAATCCCCTCTGAGCTTAGCAAAATTTGCTTTTCCCCAATTTAGAATTTTTATTCCTGGTCTATCTTTGTCCTTTTTCATAACTACCTTAAATCTAACTGAATTATGGTCACTAGCACCAAAATGCTCCCCCACTGATATGCCTTCTACCTGCCCAGCTTCATTCCCTAAAACTAAGTCCAGAACTGCCCCATCCCTTGTTGGGCTTGCTACATACTGGCTAAAAAAGTTCCTGGATGCATTTTAGGAATTCCACACCCTCTATACCCTTCACACTAATTTTATCCCGGTTAATATTGGAGTTGTTGAAATCCCCTACTATTACTGCCCTATAGTTTTTGCACTTCTCAGAAATTTGTCTACATATTTGCTCTTCTATCTCCCTCTCACTGTTTGGGGGTCTGTAGTACACTCCCAGCAGTGTGATCGCCCCTTTTGTGTTTTTCAATTCGACCCATGCGGCCTCGTTTGATGATCGCTCCAACATATCATCCCTCCTCACAGCTGTAATAGTTTCTTTAATCAATACCACGACCACCCCCCCTCCCTTTTTACCTCCCTCTCTACCCCATCTGAAAATCCTGTAACCAGGAATGTTCAGCTGCCATACCTGCCCCTACTTCAGCCACATCTCTGTAATAGCTATAATATCATAGTCCCAAGTATCTACCTGTGCCCTCAGCTCATCTGCCTTGTTCGCTATACTCCTTGCATTGAAGTATATACCATTTAGTACAGGCAAACCTCCTTGTTGACTACTATCTAGCCCTTGATTCCTCTGTCCTTCCAATTTACTTTCTATGTTTATGTTTTCCAATTCCAGTTTCTCTGACTCGATTCTTAGGTTCCCATCCCCCTGCCAAGCTAGTTTAAACCCTCCCCAACAGCACTAGCAACCCCCCCACCCCCTCCCCCCGGGCGAGGATATTGGTCCCGGCTCTGTTAAGGTGCAACCCTTCCGTCTTGTACAGTTCCCACCTCCCCCAGAAACGATCCCAATGCCTCAGGAATCTAAAGCCCTCCCTCCTGCGCCATCTCTCCAGCCACACATTCATCTGCTCGGTCCTCCTATTTCTGGACTCACTAGTACATGGCACTGGGAGTAATCCAGAGATTACTACCTTTGAGGTCCTGTTTTATAATCTGACTCCTAGCTCCCTAAACTCTGCCTGCAGGACCTCATTCCCTCTTTTTATCTATGTCATTGGTACCGATATGGACCACGACATCTGGCTGTTCACCCTCTTCCCCCCAGAATGCTCTGCAGCCGTTAGGTGACATCTTTGGCCCTGGCACCAGGGAGACAACATACCATCCTGGAGTCACGTCTGCGGCTGCAGAAACGCCCGTCTGCTCCCCATACTATTGAATCCCCTACCACTATTTTTCCTCCCCTTGCTTGCATGGGCTCTCTCTCTGCTGTACCCCAACAAGGAGAGGTGGGGGGGGGGGGGCGGAAGAGCGAGAACTGGGAAGGAGGTTAAATTTTATTCGGCAATTTGATTTTTCTCCTCTTGGGGCTCCTGCCTGGTGACACATCTTCCCTTGCTCGGAAAAGGTATCAGGCTTCAGCCTGAGCTGTGTCACAGTCAGACACCGCAAGAGTCTCCCCAGGAGTCCCTCGTCCGTCACCGCCTCACAGCAACACTTCATCGTACGACAGAACAGGCTGCAACCAAAGATGACGGACGCCTCGCAGCTTTGAGCCTGGTGGTTGCTGGGAGCAGACAAAGAGTTTGAGGATTAGCAGCTGCTTTGAGATGAAAAGTGATGATAACTAAACAAGCCTACTAGGAAAGGTTTGTAAACTCCCATTATTTAGCTTTCCAATCCAGTCCATTCCAAGCCTATAATCACACCCTTGTTTTCCTTCCCTAATTGGACAAGCCTCCTATCGAAAGGTACAGGAGGAGGCCATTCAGCCCCTCGAGTCTGTTCTGCCATTCAATTAGACCGTAGCTGATCTGCATCTTAACTCCATATACTCACTCACCTTGGTTCCGTAAACTTTTATACCCTTGCCTAACCAAAAAAAACCCTATCAATCTCGGTTTTAAAATTCTCAATTGACCCCCAGCCTCAACAGCATTTTGTGGAAGAGAGTTCCAGGTTTCCACTCCCCTGGAAAGAAGAGAATTTTGAAATAACCTGCTTAAACACCCACACCAACTCAAAAAAAAAAAAAAACGACGATTTACCGTTTGCCTGGATGGCAGCCGAGATATTCTCGCTCAAACACTTGTACACGTTGAGCATGTCCAGATATATTCGCCCTAGCTGGATGACAAATGGGTGTCCAACCGCTTTGCAGGCTCTCACGTTGGTCTTCAAGATACTCCCAAGCTGTTTCACCGTCTCCGCGTCCTTCAGAATGTCCACGTTCTTCAGGAAGAAAGACGTACATAAATGGAATACGCATCTATTATAAGAACACAAGAAATAGGAGGAGGCGGCCATACGGCCTGCTCTGCCATTCAATAAGATCACGGCCGAACTAGATCAACTCCACTTTACCGCCCTATCTCCATATCCCTTGATTCCCTTAGTGCCCCCCAAAAAAAAATCTACTGATCTCAAGTCTTGAATATACTCATTGACTGGTATTCTGTATCTACTTTTTCTTTCTCCGTTTACAGAAGTAGCTTGTATTTACGTAAAGAGCCTGTAAGGGAATTTCCCAGAAACACTTCACAGGTGGCCATAAGGAAAACGGACCACAGCCCTCTGGGGCAGAGAATTCCACAGACTCACAACCCTGGGTGAAGAAATTTCTCATCTCAGTCCTAATTGGCCGACCCCTTATCCCAAGACTGGGACCCCTAGTTCGAGACTCTCCAGCAACTACCCAGTCAAGCCCTCTTAAGAATTTCATACATTTCAATGAGATCACGTCTCATTCTTCTAAACTCCAAAAGAATATAGACCCATCTATTAGGGAGGCAAAGTGCACAAAACACTTCCCCATTGCACCTAACCCGCTGTGTTTTTCTCCTTCCTTCTGCAGCCTAACGGAAGGAACAGGCAACAAGAGCTGCTCAGGCCTCTCCTCAAGGCACTCGAGCTGCATGATGATCCTCGTCATCCCCAATTTTCACGCGAGGAAGCACCGATCTTCCACTCGCCTTATACCAAGCCAGAGGTCACAAGACGACTCTAATTAAGAAGTTAGAGCTCAGGTCGAGAGCAAAACAAAAAGGGGGAGGCAAAAACTGCAAATTCTCTCCAGAGTTTACCATCGTTAAATTCTGAGGATTTGAATCTCTACTCTCTCCCACAACCACTTCTGGCTGAGAGAAATGACATGCAACCTTGCCTCTGCCTATGATGCTCAGAGCCAGATATTAAGAGATGCATGAGTGTAGCACTGAAGACAGCCCTTTGCATACGAGGGAGGGAATAGAGGGTTATGCGGATAGATTTAGATGAGGAAAAAACCAGGAGGAGGCTCGTGTGGAGCATAAATGCCGGCATGGACTGGTTGGGTCGAATGGCCTGTTTCTGTGCTGTATATCCTACGTAATTGGTAGGAGGTTTAGAAGGGATTGGAGTAGAAATCTTTTCACCCAGAGGGTGGTGAGGGTCTGGAACTCACTACCTGAAAGGGTGGTGGAGGCAGAGACTCTCATCACATTTAAAAAGTACCTGGATATGCACTTGAATTGCCGTAACCTACAGGGCTACGGACCAAGAGCTGGAAAGTGGGATTAGGCTGGATCGCTCTGTTGGCCAGCACGGACAGGGTGGGCCGAATGGCCTCCTTCTGTGCTGTAAATTTCTATGATTCTACGATGATCCTGTCTTCTCTACCCCATCCATGAGGGGAGATGCGAGAGAAACTGGAAGTTTCAGGGCTGGAGCCTGGGGAGGTTTGGCAGGCAAGGGGAACAGGGAGCGGAACAGATGGTCTCAATCTTGGTGGTAAAGAAGTCCATGAGCTCCTGGCACTTGGTGGGAAATGAGGGTGGAGCGGGTCAGAGGAGAGGGTTTTAAGGAAATGGCCGGTAGCAGAGAAAGGGAGCCGCAGGTTATATCTACCATAATTGCTAATTGTGGAGATCAACAAAACAAAGGGGCACTTAATGCCTCATTGTTATAATATGTTAATGTCACACAGAGCTTAGAATTGTTCCTATTTAATACATACGACAGTCTTGCTCTCCCGTAACCCGTATTTCAATTTTGATTTTATGCTTGTTCACAATTTCAGACATTTAGATTCTTACAATACTTCTATGGAAAAATATTACAGGAAACAGGGAGCGTTACCTTCCAATTATTTAATGAACCTAATGGCCCAACATAAAGGACAACAGTCCAATCAGGTGTAGATCGCTCATCAAATGTATAATTGAACTGACCTATCCATCAGTTGTCCAACTCACCTTTGTTGCTTGCTGAATGATGCTGTCCCACACCTGATTGGGCAAAAGCATGTATTTTTCAATCAGATGCTCCTGGACCGTCTGATCAGTTTGGGCTCCAATCATGTAACCAACAGCTTCGTAGAACGTGTGAACCTGAAGTTGGGGGGGGGGGGGGGGGGGGGGGGGAAAAATGTTGCCTTAATTTTCCCCATGAAAGAATATTGAGATTGGCGTTGAATCATGTGCCACGCTACTACCAAGCCGTGAAGCTATTAATAACAACAGAAAATGCTGCAAACACTCAGCAGGCCAGGCAGCATCCGTGGAGAGAGAAACAGAGTTAACGTTTCAGGTCTGGGACCCTGAGTTCTGATGAAGGGTCCCAGACCTGAAACGTTAACTCTGTTTCTCTCTCCACGGATGTTGCCTGGCCTGCTGAGTGTTTCCAGCATTTTCTGTTGTTATTTCAGATTTCTAGCATCCACAGTATTTTGCTATTGTGTGAAGCTATTAATCCTCAGGCTTCTTTCTCCGACGTTACACAGTATCCCCTACCCAAATTGGCTGTCCAATGACATGAAACAGTGGTCAAAGGCAACTCCAAATATTTCCTTTCACCCTGGGAAGAGAGAAATTCTGGGTCTTGTGACCACATTCCTTGCAGCGTGTTGGGGAAATGGCACAAGGTAAGCGTGCTGTTGCCTACCTTACACAGGACAAGATCCTGTCAAATTAGGTGACAAAATTTACTTACAATTCTATTGCCTTTTAGTAAAAATCACCAACCTGTTGCATATCTCATTTGTATCAAATGAAACTAAAATACTATAATGAAGATACTAATAAAGTGAAATACACATCACATTTTCAAACCAACTTTCAGGATACTGTCAAATTAAAATTATTGGGTTTTTTTTTTTGGTTTTTTTTTTGCAGGTCTAACCCACTTTGTATGCACCTTGTCTGCATTTTGTCACACACTAGACATCAAAGTTACATTTTATTACAGACGAGAGAAAGAAAGCCAGTCATTAGCCTTCAGCCTGAAATTAACGAGCATCTTACAATCCGCAATTAAAATGTGTTTACTTAACGGCAATTAGAGTATGTGGCATTAAAATGACATAACGTCACTCGAGCAGAATAATGCATTGTGCTTTACAGTGTAATATTCTTGTCTTTTTAAAACAATCTGACTCACCGTCAGCAAGGTCATGGGAGATCCGCCAGTATTTCAGAACAATTGAGCCAAACTTTCCTTCTCCCTCTCTTCCCCCAGACATACTCTATTTATGTTGTTCAGTTGCTTCACTTCTGCCTACAGACACAGTGAGCTCCGTACATCACTCTCCTCTTTCACTCAAGGGTCATTGAGCGAGACCCAACAGATGAGCAGCTGGAAACAAGGTGGCCCAACTCCCCACACTGACTGTCACGGAACTGGCACCTTTGATCTGATGGCACATTTACAGTGGGGCTACGATGGTTTCCCCCCCCCCCCCCCCAAGGGTAGCTGCAGTTTACACCAAGGGAGAGCAGGTGACATAGGGAGACCCGCTGGCTACACTTCTAAAATATAAAAAGCTCCTTCAATTTGCGCACAGAAACCCGCTTCACTAGGATTATAACAGCACCTACAGCTTTAGCCAACAGCACTTACCTGATGAGGCTGCAGATCGCATATGATGGTGTTGATGTTAGTCAAGATCTCATCGATAAAAGGCATCACCTCTCCCACTTGCACTTGCACAAAGTGGCGCCGGCACTTCTGTGCTATCTTAATGAATGTGTCACAAGCCATGTCCTGGACACCATCATGTGTTTCTGTGAAGCAATAATAAGGGGTTTAAAAAAGAGAGAATTTAGCTTCAAATTAAATTTTAAAAGTTTCATATTTGTAGATTTTTTTTAAAATCTGAGTATCAGCTCTGAAACTTGGGTTTAATTAGAGTAGAATTTAGTGCATCACATTTCCACGCTTAATGCAATTCAATGGAATTGTGCAGAAAGGCTCATTTCCCATGGGATGTGGGCGTCACTGGCAAGGCCAGCATTTATTGCCCATCCCTAATTGCCCTCAAGAAGGTGGTGAGCCACCTTCTTAAACCGCTGCAGTCCCTGTGGCGAAGGTGCTCCCACAGCGCTGTTAGGGAGGGAGTTCCTTCATCGTCGCTGGGTCAAAATCCTGGAACGGCGATATATTTCCAAGTCAGAATGGTGTGCGACTTGGAGGTGGTGGTGTTCCCCTGCACCCGCTGCCCTTGACCTTCTAGGTGGAAGAGGTCGCGGGTTTGGGAGTTGCTGCCGTCCATCTTGTAGATGGCACACACTGCAGCCACGGTGCGCCGGTGGTGGAGGGAGTGAATGTTGAAGGTGGTGGATGGGGTGCTAATCAAGCGGGCTGCTTTGTCCTGGATGGCGTCGAGCTTCTTGAGTGTTGTTGGAGCTGCACTCATCCAGGCAAGCGGAGAGTATTCCATCACACCTAATGCCATTGTTAATCTGCCCTGCTATGAACAGCTGAAAATTTTCATTCCAACCACAGTTCTATGTACCCTTTTTGGAACCCAACCCCTGTAAAATCAGGGCAATAGCAACACAAATTCTTCTCAGAGGGTACAGTACTTTTGCACAAAGTTATTTCTGCTTAAACACATCTGTGAAAATATAATAACTGTAAATTCACAGTAAATTTAAATGCACTGGTAGAGTAAAATTTGACAATATAAATTTCCTGATTTGGAAGTCATATACATTATTCTGCAGACAGAAACACAAAAATCTGTTGCATTGTCAAAAAAAAATTCAGAGTAAACAAACCTGCACAGCAGCTAGGAGCTCCACACGAATACAAGCCAGGCTTTATATCAAGACTCACTTACCATGCATGAACTCGAAGAGTTTGTTCACCACAGTCTTCAGGAACTTCCAGTGAGCTCGCAGGAATCGGGGGTACTGTCCCACCACGTACATTATATTGGAGGCAATAATAGCCTTGTTATCCTTCCCACGTTTTTGTTCACAAAGACCCAGCAAATCCTTCAAAAAAAAGTGAATAGATACAATGGTAAGTAAAACGAGCCAAGTGAATGAAGGCATCACATCTTATTTATTTCATGTTCAAGGGGTTACCAATCCCTGAATGCCCTAGGGAACAGACCATGGCTATACCCTCTGAAACAGCATTACTCAATACTCGTGAACAGGAATTCACCAGCACTGACTGACCTTGATGACTGTGACGAGGAAGCGTTTCTCGTCCTCTTCGTGCATCGCACCACTGATGGAGCCGATAGCCCAGCAAAGCGTGTTGAGGTTCTTCCATGACCATTCGGTACCGTTCACTTGGTTGTGCAGCTTCTCGGTCATAATGCATTCAGTGTCAGCGTAGTCTAAATGTGTGAGGTACACTGAAACAGGAAAACAACAAAAAAGCCTCTTTAAACTTAGGATTCACACTCTTGTTAATTCCTTCCATAGATGCGACCACTAAGGAAAGGAGATCAGGGAACCACATCCCGCCTCTCTCATTAATTATTTTTGGCAACGGTTATGTCCCTTTTTGTCCAATGCTCCAAATTCTGGAATTGCCCTTCGTGTCCTTCTCAACGCTTCATAAAGGAAGTTGAGGCACAACCGATTGTTAACAAGGGCAACATTAGCGCTGGGACAAGTAAGTGAAGCACCACACTGCATATTAAGATCAGAATGACTGGAGACTGGGTGGTATAGAGAGTTAAGACAACAGCCTTTCATTTCTGGGACCTGGGTTTGTATCCAGCCCGAGGAGGATAGGAAGAAGGTATCCTCCTCAGCTAGTTGCAAAGGTTCTACACGAGATGAGTTTGGGCCTGGGCCCAGAGCACAAATTATCCCTAATTTGGCAATCTCCACAGGACGGTTGGTATGGAAAATGTCAGACTGGTGCATTGTCCCGAGTTTGGGGCTGAGGCACATTGTTGGGACAGAGGAGAGGGAGCATTACTCCAAATCGAAGGATGCCCAGAATGGAAAATATACCATTCCTCTCTATAAGAGTGATTTTTTTTAAAACGCAAAAATTGCAAGCATACAATGTCTGTCAGCATCTGACAAGAGAAAATATTTGTACATTTTTGGTAGAGGTTTGTCAGAACTGTGGAAAAAAAGACATTAGAGCCCCTTTACAGAGCCGATCAAAGCATCAAGAATGGGGGAAAATAGATAGCGATGTCCTTTCATAAGGCTGACCATAATTCACAGAGGCCAACATTGCTTTCAATCGCACCCCCCCCCCCCCCCCACCCCAGTGTCACATTGTGCCACAGTCCAAAGGAGAGTCTGGAGACCCATTCCCAGGACTTCAACACCATACAATAATCATCTGCTTATAGGTACACGGCAGCAATCCAAGGCATGGCGGGCAAAGGAAGAAATACATACAAATTACCACGTGGAAACAGGCCATTCGGCCCAACCAGTCCATGTCGGTGTTTTCTTTCCAGTTCTAAATCACATCTGCCCCATTCCCATATCTCTTCACCCCCTTGTCCTTCATCTACCTGTCCAATTTAATCTTGAAAAAGTTGACACACTTGCTGCATCAACCAATAACCCTAGAAGTGAATTTCACAACCTCACAACACTCTAAATAAGTTTCTATTGCTGGACCTTTTCAATATCTGCGCATAAAACTTCCCGTCTTGAAACTGAAGCAGTCGGAGACTTCACGTTCTAGAAGCACACAGCTGGGTCCCGCGGGAGTGGCGATCCATCTTTGTCGTAGCTCGTTACTTGCACTGATGAGGCACCGGGAGTTCTCAAATTACAATTGCTAGCAAGGGGTAACGGGGATGTGATTGGGTCGCCCACGACTCGCTGGTTAAAACCGCACCTGCATTTCTTTGTGTTTCAAGAATCGATATGTTGTCTGCATCCTCTCAATTAAATGTGCGTGGACAGTGTTGGAGTGGAGAGAATATGGAATTCGCTACCACATGGAGTACCACACACCACTACCTCAATTTTAAAATTCTCATCCTGGTTTTCAAATCCCTCCATGGTCTCGCCCCTCCCCATCTCTGTAATTTCCCCCCCCCCACCGAGATATCTGCGCTCCTCTAATTCGGCCCTCTTGAGCGTCCCCAATTTTAAATCGTTCCACCATTGGCGGCCGTGCCTGCAGCTGCCATGGCTCGAAGCTTTGGAATTCCCTTCCTAAACCTCTCCGCCTCTCTTTCCTCCTTTAAGACGCTCCTTTAAAACCTACCTCTTTGATCAAGTTTTCGGTCATTTGCCCTAATTTCGCTCAGTGTCAAATTTTGTTTTATAACGTTCCTGTGAAGAGCCTTGGGATGTTTTACAACATGTTAAAGATGCTATATAAAATGAAACTTCTTGTTGTGTCCTTGCATTTTATCTTGCATCGATGCCCCTTGTTCTGGATCCCTCAACTACGGGAAACCGCCTGCTTCTATCTACCCTGTCCCATTCTTCCATAATTTGAAACACTTCTATCATTTTCGTCATGTAATCACAACGAAAAAGAGCCCCAATTGTTCAAGTCTTTCTTCGTATCTGTATTTCCTACAGCTCCGCAGAATGTAGCTAACCTACGCGAACGATGCCAGGATATCAGTGCGTGAGGAATCGCAGGTGAAAACCCAGATCACAGAATCTTGGCCTGCACAAGTGGCCGCTCCCGACTAGTTTTACAGTCATCTAGTTTCGAAAGACTCAGGTAATCCCCAGAGTTTCTCACTAACTCCCCATGCCTGGTGCAGCCACAATCCCATCAGCACAGGGCATCTCCCAAGGGACCGGCGAACTTGGCAGCTGGGGTGTTTAGAACACAGATCAGGAATGATGGTTTTATTTTTGGGTGCTGCTCAAGTTTTGTGCAATTGTACTCAAGAGGAGTGATGATGAAGTGGCTTTTACCCAATTTTCATTCAATGGCAGCATCAAGCCCCTCAATTTGGTTGTAATTCTGAACTCCATTTCGTTGTCTTTAAGACACCCAAGCTGACTTGAGAAGAGCAATGTTCAGATTCTCCTATATCAGCATGTAGCATTTATATAAATCAGACAAGCATTTTACACTGCTTATCCATCGCTAGGTTTTAGACAAAGAAAAAATACCAATTCCTTTCACTTGACGCCATTAACAGAGTAACGCCACCCACGGAAGCTTAATCTTCTCGTTCAGGATTGGAGGAGCAGGCAGAGCAGTGGCACAGCCCGTCAGCAAACCAGCGATACTTCTCCTTCCCCAGGGATTGCAGGAACACAGCCCCCAATCCCACCCATTTTGCTTTGAGGAGAAGCTGCGCAGTGGCCAGGTACCTCCACAGGGAGGGAAGAGACATAATCAGGGAACAGCCAAAGTTAAAGTTCCCCACCCACTCCCTCCAAAGATGGGAATATCTCCACCACCCTCCAGTATCTCACCCAACTCTCAGCAGAGCCTGCAAAGCGAGCAAGTGTAGGCTACTTAACCAGAGGGAGGTTAACCGACTGAGCGCAAACCTAATGTAATAATAATAAATAACTTCCGGATGAAGTTATGTGTACATCACTTCCTGTGAACTCTGTGCATACGTCACTTCCTGTGTTTGGACTAGTATAAATACTGAACTGCTCAGTATGGTAAAAGGGCTTCTCCTAGAGGCATGGTGAAGACTGCTCTTGTATATAGTATAATTATAAGTTGCTTAAAGCTTACTTTAAAGTTCCTTGATGTGTGAGACTCCTTTTTTACATCAATTTAAGCAACTTAGTATTTACACTCACAAATACTAGACCTTTGGACAAATTCGGAGTTAAGGATCCAGGGAACCACCCATCATGGAAAACATCCTTAAACCTACTCGTCTGGACTTGGACCCAAACGCACCAGCAGCTGGCAGGGTATGGAAGCATTGGTACCGTACTTTTGAGAATTTTCTTGATGAATGTAAAGCGAATGCTTCTACTAAACTGAGGATATTTATCAACTATGTGACCCCAACAGTGTTTGAATATGTTGATGAATGGGATAATTACGATGAGGTGATCCGGGCACTTAAAAAACTATATGCCAAGACCGCAAATGAGGTCTATGCTAGACATCTACTGGCCACAGCCTGACGAGGGCCAGGGGAATCGATTAGCGAATTCCTTCAAGAACTTCGCAGGCTCAGCATAGATTGTAACTTTCAGGCAGCCTCGGCTGAGCTGTACCGTGAAGAAATGATTCGTGATGCTTTCATCTGCGGGATTGCCTCTCCATTTATACGCCAGCGTCTACTAGAAAGTAAAACACTTGAGCTACAAAAGGCTTTTGACCTGGCTTGTTCTCTGGATTTGGCAAAGAAAAATGCAGACCTCTATCAGCTGCCCAGATCTCGATCTGCTGCTGTAACTGCAACCAGACGATTCAAGTGGCCTCAGGTGAACCCCATCATGGAGGAATCTAATCCTGATGAAGAGGAGGATGACCCCACTTTAGCAGCCTCTTGGCAATCTAGGAAGGAATGCTTCTTTTGTGGAGATTCTTTTCACCCTAGGAAATTCTGCCCTGCTCGCAATGCAATCTGCAGTTATTGCGATAAAAAGGGACACTTTGCAAAAGTTTGCCAATCAAGAGCCTCTACGAGGGCCTATCCAGCTAAGGCCTACCGAACTGCCCCAATTAGGGCCTATCAAGATGCTCCGGCTAGGACCTATCAAGCTTCCTCTCGAGCTCTCTCCCGAAGAAGCACACCTAGAGTTTCAGCCACTCTCTGTGCAACCACACCAATTACAGCTGCTTGCCCACAGAACCTGTTTCATGCAGCTACAAAAGTTTCAATTAATGGGCATACCTTAGATGCCTTAATTGACTCAGGAAGTACTGATAGTTTCATTAGAGAACAGATTGTTGCGAAATTGAAACTACATATCTTCCCATCGGACCAGGCAATTGCGATGGCTGTCATCACTTAATACCAGAATCTCCGGCTTTTGTATTATTGATATGATGACACTTAATGGTCGCATGTATCCCTCCACCTGACTTTCGGTGCTCAAGGACTTATGTAGTGATCTCATCTTATGCTGTTTTTGAAAGTCCAGCCCTAAGAAACTCACCATTGAGTTCGGCGGATCCAAACCTGGACTTACTATTTCTAATATACTGTCTAAATTACCGTTTTGTGCATTATCAGCAGCTTCACTTGATGAACCCTCATTATTTGCCAGTATCCCTCCTCGATGCAAACCAATAATAACGAAATCGCGGCGCTTTAGTCAGGAAGACCAATCTTTTATTGAGGCTGAAATCTTTCGACTTTTAGCAGAGGATATCATCGAACCATGTTCGTCGCCCTGGCGGGCTCAAGTCGTCATCGTCAAGAACCCTCTAAAACCTCACAAACAACGACTATGCATTGATTATTCGCAAACCATCAATCAATATACTGACTTGGACGCCTACCCATTGCCACGCATTGATGATATGGTTAATAAACTGGCCGAATACAAAGTGTTCTCAACTTACGATTTAAAAAGTGCCTATCATCAGGTAGCCTTAAAGGTCTCATAAGTAGTACACGGCCTTTGAGGCTAATGGACGGCTGTACCAATTTCGTCGCCTCCCATTCGGGGTTACTAATGGAGTGGCTGTCTTCCAACGGGCAATGGATGGCCTGGTTAAGCAGGAAAACTTAAGGGACACTTTTCCCTATCTTGATAACATTACTATTGCAGGTCACGATCAACAGGAACACGACACCAACCTCCAAAAATTTCGGGATGCCCTCCATCACCGTAACTTAACTTTGAATGAATCTAAATCTGTTGAGTCGCAACCGACCATCAACATCCTTGGCTACTGCGTAGGCAATGGGATCATTAAGCCAGACCCAGAAAGACTTCGCCCGCTCCAAGAGCTCCCGTCACCTAAGAATCCGGCTTCTTTGCGTCGGGCTCTCGGTCTGTTTGCATACTACGCTAAATGGATTCCTCATTTTTCAGACAAAATCCAACCCTTGCTGCATGCTAGATCATTTCCATTGGAAACAGCGGCTGTTGCAGCCTTTAACCTTCTCAAAAAAACAGTTGGAGAAAGCGGCTCTTCACTCCATCGATGAGAATCTCCCTTTCATAGTCGAATGTGATGCCGTGGAGGTGGCGATCTCGGCTACTCTAAATCAGGAAGGTCGTCCTGTAGCATTTATGTCCAGGACCTTACAAGGTGCCGAGCTACATTATCCTCCGGTTGAGAAGGAAGCCACAGCCATCATAGAGGCGGTACGGAAGTGGAACCATTTCCTAGCTCGCCAGCACTTTACATTAATCACGGACCAGCGATCAGTCACCTTCATGCTCGATAATTGAAAACGAACCAAAATTAAGAATAAAATACAGCTTTGGAGGATGGAACTGGCCTCTTTTGGTTACACCATTCACTATCGACCTGGCAAGGAGAATGTGGCCCCGGATACCCTCACGAGCATTCTGCTCCACTATGTCATCCTCTACTCTCATAGATGTCCATAATGGATTGTGTCATCCTGGCGTTACGCGCATGCTACATTTCGTACGATCACAGAATCTCCCTTTTTCTACTGGAGATGTAAAGAAAATGTGCTCAGAATGCCGGCTTTGTGCAGAATTAAAACCTCAGTTCTTCCACCCCTCAGATGGTATGCTCCAACACGCAACCCAACCTATGCAACGACTTAGCATCGATTTTAAGGGCCCAGTGCCCTCTTCAACTCGGAACACATATTTGCTCACCATGATTGATGAATATTCACGTTTTCCGTTTGCCTTCCCCTGCTCCAATATGCTGGCGTCCACAGTAATTTGCTGCCTTGAGCAGGTATTTTCTCTGTGGCATGGCGGCTTACATTCACTCGGATCGGGGTCCATCCTTTGTCAAGGGAACTCAAGGACTACCTCTCAGAACGGGGAATTGCTACAAGCAAAACGACGCCATATCATCCCATCGGAAATGGGCAGGTAGAGAGGTATAACGGTATCATCTGGAATTCCGTACATCTTGCTTTAAGATCTCGGGGCCTACCAAACCAGCAATGGGAAGCAGTGCTTCCGGATGCATTGCACTCTATACGGTCCCTTCTTTCTACAGCCACAAATACTACACCTCATGAGCGGTTCTTTGGATTCCAGCGTCGCTCATCTTATGGGACATCCCTCCCGTCATGGCTAACTACTCCTGGACCTGTACTACCCCGAAGATACGTTCGGACGTCTAAAAATGACCCTCTCGTAGACGAGGTCGAACTAACCGATGCCAACCCCACCTATGCATACATACGATATCCCGACGGCTGAGAATCTACCGTATCATTACGGGATCTGGCTCCCTGCCCACCAGGACCTAGTGGGACATCGAGTGATGGTATTTTACCAGGAGCCTCTTGGAACCTACTGGGTACCCCTCTCCAGGATCCTGATCTGACACCAACTAGCTTGGTGCTGGTAGAACCCCGTACTCAAAGTTGCGACCCTCCCAGTACCGCGCACCAAAGTACTGATCCACCACAGACCAGCTCTGCACCTCCCTCTGAACAGAGACAGATCGACTCTGCACCTATTGGGGCTCGTACACGAAGCCATGATCTCCCCGACCCTTCACAGGGTAATCCAGGCCACACAGACTCTGACCAATGGCCAACAGCATGTAAGCGGACCAGAGATCCTCTACGACGGGAACCCAAACGGGTGTGACTCTTCCTCGTTCGGCGGCTGCGGAATAAAAGGAAGACCACAGCCTTCTAATCTCGCAGGAGGGAAGAATGTAATAATAATTAACTTCCGGATGAAGTTATGTGCACATCACTTCCTGTGAACTCTGTGCATACATCACTTCCTGTGCATACGTCACTTCCTGTGTTTGGACTAGTATAAATACTGAACTGCTCAGTATGGTAAAAGGGCTTCTCCTAGAGGCATGGTGAAGACCGCTCTTGTATATAGTATAATTATAAGTTGCTTAAAGCTTACTTTAAAGTTCCTTGATGTGTGAGACTCCTTTTTTACATCACCTTCCATCAGACATCCACACACACTTTCCAATTGACCATTGGATAACAATCGGGAGTAGGAACCCTGGTTCCATGTACGCCCCCCTTCCCTAACCCTCCAAAAAGACATTGAGGCCAATTGCAATACCCAAACTGCTTCCCCCCCCAACTGAGATCAACTAACTTGGTAAAACCACAAGATCAAGTTAGAAACATAGATAGGAGCAGGAGTAGGCCATTCGGCCCCTCGAGCCTGCTCCGCCATTTAATGAGATCATGGCTGATCATCCAAATTCAGTACCCTGTCCCTGCCTTCTCCCCATATCCCTTTAGCCTTAATCTAACTCCTTCTTGAATATATTTAATGAATTGGCCTCAGCTGCCTTCTGTGGTAGAGAATTCCACAGGTTCACCACTCTCTGGGTGAAGAAATTCCTCCTCATCTCAGTCCTAAATGGCTTACCCCTTATCCTTAGACTGTGACCCCTGGTTCTGGACTCCCCCGCCATCGGGAACATCCTTCCTGCATCCAGTCGGTCCAGTCCTGTTAGAATTTTATAAGTTGGGGGCCTTCCAGGCCTGTATGGATCAGAACCAATTCTAAAACTTCTGCACTAACTGTTAAACTAAAAATAAACCAAAGTCTCAAACCTACCAAGTGTCTCCCTCATAGTTTTGTACAAATTGATGGAGTCTGTGTCTTTCATGAATTCTCGAACTACTTCTCCCTGCTCATTCTCCACCACAAGCACCTCTTCCGGTTTTGCCATTCGACTGATCATTATAAGCCTCACCTGAAAGAAAAAAAATCCATGAACTTATTAAGGCTTAATCAAAAGACAATTAGCGCAAGGACACTTCAACCCAATCTGTTTCTGCCTGCGTGTGGGGAGGGGAGGGAGGTCTTAGCTTTGAATGACTGATTAGAAACTGGTCCTGGTACCAGGTCAACTGACTGCCCTCTTGGCATCGTATAGCGTAGGTTGATCGAAAGGGGAAGTATAAATAACTCGATGGCACTTTTGAAAGATGAGGGAAGGTTTAGAAAAAGGATAGATTTCACTTCAGTTTTAAAAATTAAACCTTTATCATTCTAATTTAGTTCTTTGTCTTTATGTTATTACGGTGAGGGGGTTACTGAACCATCCAGCGAGGCAGTGACCATCACTGGAGGCGGTCAGTAACCCAGGGCGATTCCGCGTCAACTGTGCACTTCAATGCCATCATGCAACGCACAGCATTAAAAAGAGACAACGCGATGTACCATACACGTTTGAAATACTTCTGTGCCAGACGAGAGAGTGAAAGGACATGTATCCCAGCAAGGAGGGAAGCAAACCAACAAATCAGATCGCGTCGTCACCGGGTCATTTGTGCGCACCTCCTCAGTGATGGGTCAGACCCTGGGGACAGGTCACCTGCGTGCAGGTCAAAAAGGAGAGGAAACAAAACCAAATTCAGCTCGAATACCGTGAGGCTCAGTTAACCACGCCCCGCCAGTCCAAAGTGCCATTATTCTAACTGAAGGAAAATAAAAGGATAGCAACATTTGGGTCGAAACCCATTGTGTGAGATACAGGAAACTCTCTGGTATCCGGCACCGACAGGACTGGGATGGTGCCGGTTGATTAAAAATTCCGGATGGCGGAGAGGGTTATCTACCGAGGCTATTTTTAACAAAGAGTCAGACTCCTGTTATTGAGGTGTTCCGACTTCCGACAGCGCCAAGAAGCTGAGTAGTAGCAGTTTGGAGAACTACCCCCACTGACTAACCCGGCCACCGCGGGAGACTCGGACTCGGCAACATTTTCGGTTATTGAGGTGTTTTCGGAGTATGAATTTTGCTGGTTAATAGAGAATTCTGGATATTTAGGTGCCGTTTAAACGAGAGTTTCTTGTATTAACAAATGCTATGGACACCTTTATGAGCAGAGGTTCATTTAAAAACAGGGTAGCATCTTCGTTAAAACAGGAATTTTAGATCAACACTCGTTAATATTCAATAATTAATAATTAGGGGAACACAAGAAATGCCACTTCAAGGAATGCATGAGGATGCAAGGTTATATTGTATTCTGTAATTTTGTTTCCTTCGAGAGAAAAAGAGAGAGAGAGAGAGAGCAGGATGGGATAGATCTCTCCCGGCCTGTGGACTTAATCCAAGACTGGCTCTTTACAATGTGGAAGCGCATATTCCAGTGCCTGTTAAAACCTTACACACCTTTGATAGCACTGGTAGGTAGATCTGCCTCCGAGGAGGGACGTCGCTGTGAGGATTCCCCAGAGCAGGAGGGGCACTGATGGAAAAGGGATTCTCGCGATAAAGCTCTCCCGCCAGATGGTTCCAGTATTCCAAACAGATTTTAAAAATCTCTATCTCTTCCACTTCCGATATCAGAATCATGTAGTGTAAACCCTGACGCAACAAACAGACAAAAAAAAAAAAAAAAAAACCATAAGAACATGAGAAATAAGAGCAGAAGTCGGCCATTTGGCCCTTCGAGCCTGCTCCGCCATTCAATAAGATCATGGCTGATCTTCTACCTCAACTATCCCCATATCCCTGGTTCCCTTAATATTCAAAAACCCTTAATCTACTTGGATTCAATATTTACTCATAACAAAGATATACTTGCTATTAGCCATTGGTATAATTATATACATTTCTTCAGCATCCCTCCATAAAAATATATATTTCTTCCTTTTCCTACAGTCAACCTGCACCATGTACCATCACTTATCGTATGGGCAGACAAAAAGAAAAATTATACCATGGGTCAATTTTATCACCAGAGGGAAATAACCATTGACACGGACCAAGGATTTGTTGCAAAAAAAAAGCAAATAATGGCAGGGCCATTTGCCAGGATCTTCAGTGTCTTTCTCCTCTTCATACTAATCGTTCTCCACACACCAGCCTTCTGTCCCTCTCCCCTGGCACAGTGCGCTGCCCTGCCACTCGCTTGCCGTTCTGCTGCCGAGGTGCGTGAAACCACTGGTTTCAATTTCAGAAACTGGCGTTTTCACTGCCGCCGGGACTCGCTATGCAAAAATTATGGTACCTGGGTAGTACATAGATACATAGATACATAGAAGATAGGAGCAGGAGTAGGCCATTCGGCCCTTCGTGCCTGCTCCGCCATTCGATGAGATCATGGCTGATCCTTTAATTCAGTATCCCGTCCCCGCCTTCTCTCCGTAACCCTTAACCCCTTTTGCCCGTAGAAATATATCTAATTCCCTCTTAAATATATTTAATGAGCTGGCGTACACTGCCCTCTGTGGCAATGAGTTCCACAGGTTCACCACTCTCTGAGTGAAGAAATTCCCCCTCATCTCTGTCCTAAATGGTTTAGCCCTTATCCTTAAATTATGTCCTCTAGTTCTGTTCTCACCCGCCAAGGGAAACATTCCTTCTGCATCCAGTCTGTCTAGACCTGTCAGAATTTTATACACTTCTATGAGGTCCCCTCTCAATCTTCTAAACTCCAGTGTGTACATCCCTAAACTACATAGTCTCTCCTCATAGGTCATTCCCGCCATTCCTGGTATCAGCCTGGTGAATCGCCGCTGCACCCCCTCCATGGCAAGAACATCCTTCCTCAGATGAGGCGACCAAAACTGTACACAGTACTCGAGGTGTGGTCTCACCAGTGCCCTGTACAGCTGCAGCAAGGTATCCCTGTTCCTGTATTCTAACCCTTTTGCTATGAAGGCCAGCATACCGTTTGCCTTCTTGACCGCCTGTTGCACCTGCATGCTCGCCTTCAGTGACTGGTGTACAAGAACACCCAGGTCTCTCTGTACTTCCCCCTCTCCCAATCTATTGCCATTTAAATAATAATTTGCCCTCCCGTTCCTGCACCCAAGGTGGATAACTTCGCACTTGTCCACATTATAGTGCATCTGCCATTTATCCGCCCAATCGCCCAGTCTGTCCAAATCGCTCTGGAGCTTCCTGGTCTCTTCCTCTGAGCCCACCCCCCCTCCTAGTTTAGTGTCGTCTGCAAATTTGGAAATGCTGCATCCGACTCCCTGATCCAGGTCATTAATGTAAATTGTGAACAGCTGGGGGCCCAGGACAGATCCCTGTGGTACCCCACTTGTTACTGCCTGCCATTCAGAAAATGAGCCGTTTATTCCAACTCTCTGTTTTCTATCTGACAGCCAGTTCCCTATCCACGCCAAAACTTTCCCCTTTATCCCATGAGCCTCAATTTTCCATGCTAATCTTTTATGTGGGACCTTATCGAAGGCCTTTTGGAAGTCCAGGTACACCACATCTACTGGCTCTCCCCCATCTATTCTACCAGTTACTCCCTCAAAAAATTCCAATAGATTAGTCAAGCACGATTTACCCTTTGTAAATCCATGTTGACTCTGTCCTATCCTGTCCCCATTTGCTAAGTGCTCCGCTATTTCATCCTTAATGATGGACTCCAGCATTTTGCCCACAACTGATGTAAGGCTTACAGGTCTGTAATTACCTGCTTTTTCCCTACCCCCCTTTTTGAATAGTGGGGTAACGTTAGCTACCCTCCAATCCATCGGTACTGTTCCCGAGTCTAATGAATTCTGAAAAATCATCCTTAGTGCATCCGCTATCTCTAGGGCCACCTCCTTCAGTACCCTAGGATGCATGTTATCAGGCCCTGGGGATTTGTCCACCTTCAATCCCTTTAGCTTCCTTAACACCATATCCTTAGAGATATTGATTTGCGTCAGTTCCTCCTTTGCCAATGTCCCTATTTTTCCCGATATCCCAGGGAGGTTTTTTGTGTCTTCCTTCGTAAAGACTGACCCAAAGTATGCATTTAGTTGATCTGCCATTTCCTTATTTCCCATTATATATTCCCCCGTATCTGACTGCAATGGACCAACTTTGGTTTTCACCAGTCTTTTCCTTTTGATATACTTATAAAAGCTTTTGGAGTTAGTTTTTATATTTTCCGCCAGCTTGTTTTCGTAAGCTATTTTGCCCCTCTTGATTATGCCCTTTGCCCTCCTTTGCTCTATCTTAAACTGTTCCCAATCTTCCGCTCTGGCGCTTTTTTTGGCTATTTTATACGCCCTATCTTTGGATTTTACGCTGTCTCTAATTTCCCCTGTTATCCACGGTTGAGTCACCTTTTTAGATTTCCTTTTATGCCAGATTGGTATAAACAATTTTTGCAATTTTGTCATTCTATCTTTAAATGTTTGCCATTGTTTATCTACCTCCAGTCCTCCCAGGAACGTTGTCCACTCAGACCTACTCAGTTCCCGTCTCATGGCATCATAATTCCCCTTGTTTAAATTCAGGACCTTAGTCTCCGAGTCAATTTCTTCGCTCTCCATTTCGAGTGAGAAATCGATCATGTTATGATCGCTCTGACCCAAGGGTCCCCGTACAACAAGATTACTGATTAGTCCCTTCTCATTGCACAGTACCCAGTCCAATATAGCCTGTTCCCGAGTTGGTTCCTCGACATATTGATCCAGATAACCATCCCTCAAACACTCAAGGAATTCCTCCTCCTCATTATTTTTACTGATTAGGCTAGTCCAATCTATATGTAAGTTAAAGTCACCTATGATGACAGCTGTGCTCTTATTGCACGCTTCTCTAATTTCCCTCGTGATGCCCTCCCTAACCTCTATTTTACTATTTGGAGGCCTATATACCACTCCTATTAATGTTTTTCGCCCCTCGCTATTTCTTAGCTCCACCCATATAGATTCTGTATTAACTGAGTTAATATCCTTCCTTTCAATTGCATTTATCCCCTCTTTTACTAGCAATGCTACCCCTCCTCCCTTTCTTTCTTGTCGATCCTTCCTAAATACTGAATACCCCTGTATGTTAAGCTCCCAGCCCTGCTCACCCTGCAACCATGTTTCCGTAATCCCAATTAGATCATAATTATTAACCTCTATTTCCACAGCTAATTCATCTACCTTGTTCCTGATGCTTCTCGCATTAAGGTATAAAACCCTCAGGCTTTTTTTATGCTCACATTTTTTATGAATTAGTTTGGCCCTTTGTTTTTTGTTCCTCACCCTTTTATCATTTATTTCTGTCTGCCTTTCATTTTCCTCTATTTCACTACATAGGTTTCTAGCCCCCTGCCATACTAGTTTAAATGCTCCCGAACTGCTTTATCAAAAATTACCCCGAGAACATCAGTTCCATCTCTGCACAGGTGTAGACCGTCCCTTTTGTATAGGTCACACCTACCACAAAACTGGTTCCAATGCCTCAAAAATTTAAAACCCTCCCTCTTACACCACTGCTCAAGCCACGTATTTAGCCTAACTATCCTGTTCTCTGTACTCTTACTAGCACGTGGCACTGGTAGTAATCCAGAGATTACTACCTTCGAGGTCCTACTTTTTAGTTTGGCTCCTAACTCCCTAAATTCTACTTGTAGGACCTCTTCCCTTTTTTTAGCTACGTCGTTGGTACCAACATGTATCACGACAACTGGCTGTTCCCCCTCCCCCTCCAGAATGTTCTGCACCCGCGCCGAGACATCCTTGACCCTTGCACCAGGGAGGCAACATACCATCCTGGAGTCTCGGTCGCGACCACAGAAACCCCTATCTATTCCCCTTACAATCGAATCCCCTATTACTATAGCCCTGCCACTCTTTTTCCCTCCCTTCTTTGCAACAGAGCCAGTCATGGTGCCATGAGCCTGGCTGCTGGTGCCTTCCCCCGATGTGTCACCCCCCCCCGACAACAGTACCTAAGGCGGTGAACCTGTTGCTAAGGGAGACAACCCCAGGGGATTTCTGCACTACCTTCCTGCCCTTGCTCTGCCTTTTGGTCACCCATGTACTGTCTACGCTGGCCTTAACCTGCGGTGTGACCAACTCACTAAATGTGCTATCCACACCCCTCTCAGAATCGTGGATGCTCCAAAGTGAGTCCACCTGCAGCTCAAGGGCCGTCATGCGGTCCCACATGAGCTGCAGCTGGACACACTTCCTGCACACATAGTCGTCAGGGACACAGGAAGCGTCCCTGATTTCCCACATGTTACAGGAGGAGCATGACACAGGTCCGAGCTCTACTGCCATGACTTAACCCTTATATTACTTTTAATTTTCTAGTTTTACATCGCACGACACAAAGTGTAGCAACTCATGGGATGCTGCATCATGCCAAACCACTTGCCCCACCATTGACCCATGCTAGAAAGTGAAAGTAGGGACACTCTCCATGATTAAATGTCCTTTCAATACTCAGTCTAGAGTCTCACACCAAGAACAGTCACTATGCGGAGGTCCCCGGGGGGCACCCACAGAACCATAATGCCAGCAGGAGTTACTGGAGGGAAGGGGGATAAAGGGAGGGAAGGGGAAAGGCTGAGGTCCCAGATGGTTAACAGCACCTGTAGAACCATAATGCTAGCAGGAGTTGCTGGAGATTGGGGGGGGAAAAGAGAGGAGGGGGAAGAGAAGTTACCATAGAATCCCATCTTTCCAGTCTTTTTATGCTTATACTTACATCCAAGAGTGCCTCTCTGAGCTCCAGTGTCCTTTCTACCAATGTGCCATGCTCCTTCAAGAAAGTGCACAAGAAGAGACTCAGATTCTGGATGAAGTTCTGCTCATCGTCCTTTCCATTTGCGTAAGCAAGCCGAATGTTAGTATTCGCAGGTAGCATCTGAAAGGGAATAGAGCTCGAAGATTGAATCGGTACATCACCGTACAACCAAATCCACAATTAGACAAAGCCAAACTACTTTTTATTGTCTTGGGTCACAATTCAGCCTCTAAAATGAATGAGCACTGGTGGAAATGGGTGAAACGAGCAACTGAATAGAGATCAATGAAGCCCTTTGTTGACGGTCCCAAGTGGAATGTGTCAGTAATTGCAAATGACTGAAACTAGTACAGTCGTTAGAGGACAGGCCCCTTTGCAAGTACATCTCTAACTTTTTCCAGCTCCGACGAAGGGTCACAGACCTGAAATGTTAACTCTGTTTCTCTCTCCAGGGATGCTGCCTGGCCTGCTGAGTGTTTCCAGCATTTTCTGTTGCAATGCCAAGTCTTGGCTTGGGCAGAACAGCACGTTGAGCAAAATTGGCTCTACTCAAGTGCTGCAAGCTGAACCCGTTTTACTGGCAATTCGACCAATCGCAAGCCAGCAAAAAACCTTTCCAAATTATGGCACTGAGTTAGGAGAAAGCAGGGCAACCTCATGGATAAGGAATAACACTTCAAACTGAAAGGGCTCCGTCATCACCAAATTAAAACAAGTCGAAAAATACGTTCTCCTATCTTATCGTCACTTTACGTTACCAACTGTCACACCTTTACCCATCTATTTCAGAGCATCCTCTGCACGAGCGCTAGTCTGATCGGCGGGGGAGACAGAAAGAGACAAAAAATGAGGGGCGAGGATGGGAATTACAGGCAGGTCAATAAAACACTAGTTAGGCCACAGCTAGAGTGCTGCGTGCAGTTCTGGTCACCACATCACAGGAAGGATGTGATTGCACTAGATAGGGTACAGAGGAGATTTACAAGGATGTTGCCAGGACTGGAGAATTTTAGCTATGAGGAAAGGTTGGATAGGCTGGGGTTGTTTTCTTTGGAACAGAGGAGACTGAGGGGAGATTTAATTGAGGTGTATAAAATTACGAGGGGCCTAGATAGAGTGGATAGGAAGGACCTATTTCCCCTGAGCAGAGGGGTCAATAACCAGGGGGCGTAGATTTAAAGTAATTGGTAGAAGGATTAGAGGGGAGTTGAGGAGAATTCTTTCCACCCAGAGGGTGGTGGGGGTCTGGAACTCACTGCCTGAAAGGGTGGTAGAGACAGAAACCCTCATCTTTACTTGGTAAAAGTACTTGGATATGCACTTGAAGTGCCGTAACCTGCAGGGCTACGGACCAAGAGCTGGGAAGTGGGATTAGGCTGGAGAGCTCTTCGTCGGCCGGCACGGACACGATGGGCCGAATGGCCTCCTTCTGTGCTGTAAATTTCTATGATTCTAGGTCAGGGTTGGGCTCCAAACTGAATCCTGGAAATTAGCATTTGGGTTTCTATGTTTTCGATGCCAATAGACAAATGACAGAATGGACTCGAGTGTTGGCACGTTACACACACGCATACAGAGTCAGTTCTGAGATTTCTCTGATTGGGCATTGCTGGGGCAGCACCCGAGTCACAAATGCCGACAGGCCACAAGAGCTGCAACGTACCTGTTTGAGCTGAATGAGTGTTAATGTAAACAATGAGACGAACTGCTCATCATATTGACTGACACTGACGCCAGCAATCTCTGTCAAACACTTCAACGTCACATTTCGAAACATGGGCACATTCAGAAACTAGGTTAAAAAAAGGGGGAAAAAGGTAGAGTTAAAATTATATACATCTTTTTCCATTATAAATTCCAGTATCTAATTTATAAATGGAAACTCCGTATGTGACAAATTTACATGTGCTGTAACCATTATAAATGTGGACATAGAAATTTATAATGGAAATACAAATACAAGAACATGTCCTTGTTCTTATCCAATTATCTCCAACCTCTAACCCCATTTCACCTGAAGAGTACACTTGCCATGTGCAATGCCACAAGACATTGATTAGAACTACACAAATCTATTTCTCAATGTGCACAAATGTTAAAAAACAAAATCATTGCATCATCATAATACAAAACAATTAACCAACAGACTTCTCACATATTGCGTACAAGTGCGTCAGCCTTGAATCACTCGCACCCCGGAGAGAGAGAGAGAGAGAGAGAGAGAGAGAAGACTGTGGGATGAATTCTTGGACTTGCGTGGCCAGCTTCCAGACATAGGCCAACAATAACACCCAGCTCTACTTCTCCACCATCACTCTAGACTCCTCCACTGTCTGGGTGAGGTCGAGGTCAGATTGCTTGTCCCAACAGCTAGTCTTGGATGAGCCACAATTCCCTCCAGTTAAGTACTGGAAGACCAAAGCCACCGTCTTCGGCTGTGAAATGCCTTGGGACTTCCCCCCACCCCCCCCCCCGCATTAAAAAAGCGCGACGTAAATGCAAGTTGTTGCTGTTGTTGTTGAGCGCATAATCTAGGCCGACACGCCAGTGCAAAAACACATTAAAAAAAGTTACTGTACCGACAGAAATCCCACTGCACTATTCAAAAAGGACACGAGTAGGCCATTCATCCCCTCGAGCCTGCTCGGACATTCAATCAGATCATGGCGAATCTGCAACCCCACTCACTCAGTCAGTCTACCTGCCTCTGATCCTCATCCCTCAATACCCGTACCCGCCTCTGATCCTCATCCCTTGACACCCTTACCCAACAAAAACAAAAATCATCGAGTGATCGCAGTCCTCAAAATTTCAAGTGACCCTGTATCCATAGCCTTTTGGGGGGGGGGGGGGGGGCGGGGGTGGAAACAGAACTCCAGAGCAAAACACTTACCTACAGAACACAGTCACGGCATTCCAAGGTAATTAATTGAGTGGGATGATGTGCAATTGTTAGATAAATACAAGTCTTTTTTCCCCACTAAAATGCTCTGATCAACTTCTGGTACATCAAAAAGGAACCATAAAGCCAGTTCTTGTCTCTCATATTCATGTCCTTTGAACTTGAGGGTGCAGCGGGCACAACAGAATGGATGAAAGTTTAGAATGGATTTAATGGTAGGATGCACCTCCCCAGTTAACCGCTAAGGCATGGTTTCCCCATGTCACAGTTTGCCTCTGCAGGTCACACAGGTGGAGACCATGGAGCCTCGCCGGCTACAAAACAAGGTTTAAATCAGTTTACATTTACTTTGCACGCATCTCCACAGTTATAGATACCAATAAACCCTGGGTGTTCAGATTCAAGATTTATTCATCAACGAGGCAACAGCGCTAAAAACAGCCCCTTTCAAAACCTCCAGGCCCATAAAAATTCAAATAAAAAGATAAATCAGCAAGTAAGAAATAGAAGCACAAAAAAGCCTGGACCGTCTGGGCTTCAAGGGCTGGTTTGGCAGGTCGCATGTGACCAACGCTAACGGCAAAGTAAAATTCTCTCCTCTGGAGACATGTTTTGGCAGAGCGATCAGAAATCCACTGAAACCGAGATTCGGAATACTCAATTTACCCACAAATTGCCATTTTTGCAGCCACACTTAGCATGTAGAGAGGGTGGCAAGTTAGACGTGCATAACAAAGGGTGCCAGGACACCGTTACTCTAACCCTATGCAACATCCAATTTACACCGGGGCCGGGGGGGGGGGGGGTTCCTCAAAAGGGTATGGGAGTTGCCAAGGAAAAAAATAATAATCCACACCCGTCGCCTGTTTATTCTAAATTGCTCCCCATTTAACAAAAGTCACTGGTAGCCAAAAGGAACCCCAGAAAACACAAGACTGGTTTAAGCAAAAGGTTATATCACGAACATCCAGGTAGAATCATAGAATGGTTACAGCACAGGAGGCGACCATTCGGCCCTTCGAGCCCGTGCCAGCTCTCTGCAAGAGCACTTCAGCTAGTCCCACTCCCCCGCCCTTTCCCCGTAGCCCTGCAAACTTTTATCCCCTTCAGGTACTTATCCAATTCCCTTTTGAAAGCCACGATTGAATCTGCCCTCCACCACCCTTTCAGGCAGTGCATTCTAGATCCCAACCACTCGCTGAGTAAAAAAGTTTTTCCTCATGTCGCCTTTGGTTCTGCCAATCACCTTAAATCTGTGTCCTCTGGTTCTCGACCCTTCCGCCAATGGGAACAGTTTCGCTCCATCTACTCAGTCCAGACCCCCTCATGATTTTGAACACCTCTATCAAATCTCCTCTCAACCTTCTCTGCTCCAAGAAGAACAACCCCAGCTTCTCCAGTCTATCCACGTAATTGAAGTCACTCATCCCTGCAACCATTCTCGTAAAAAATCTTTCCTGCACCCTCTCCAAGGTCTTCACGTCCTTCCTAAAGTGCGGTGCCCAGAATTGGACACAATACTCCGTCCGGTTGAGGCCGAACCAGTGTTTTTATAAAAAGTTTCATCACAACTTCCTTACTTTTGTACTCTATGGGTAAGGGGGGGAACGAGCGGCAAATCTCACCTTGTACACCAAACTGGTGATGAGTTTAGTTTCGAAGATGTAACCTAAAGGGATCCAGTTCAGGAACCTCAGCAATGTCTCCAGTGTTGCGTGGACTAAAGGGGCATTCTGGGAGTTCTCCTGCAATTATTTAAAACATTAAAAAAGTATTATCGGACACAAATAACCTGGCGTCGCAAAAAGAAAAAAAAACATCTGCACAAGACTCTAGAAATCTCAATTAAAAAAAACCCCCAAATGTGGCAGATGATCAACCAGCACCTGAAAGAGAAAGATGGTTTTGATGCTTCAAAGTGAGCTAAATCTGATGAAAGGCTACTTTTCATTTCTACTTGATCCAGTAATATTTACTCACCATCACAAACTGACAGAGCTGAAATATCTGAGAGAATTCATTGCACATACTGTGGGAGGAAAAAGGGAAAAAAAATCAAACACAATTTCATATAAAAAGGTAACGGGAATAGAGGGCAGAACAATGGAGCACCTTTTTTTAAAAAAAACGTGTTCGTTGCTGAGCGGTCAGGCTGCAGGTTTTCGCTTACCAATTCCTGCCACCAAACTATGACGGTACAAGAAGCCAGACTTTGCCCCATTAGATGGCAAAGCGCAAAGTGGCGGGCACACCCATAACCAGTGCTCCGAGACATGGGTTGAGAGGGGAAGAAACCAAAAATAGTTCGGCAGCCAGAGTTCCCGCTCCCAATCGTTGGTCCAGCGGCCTCCGGTGGCAAGCGTCCATATACGAGGACAGATTCAGGCTCGTCTCTGGTTAGGCAGGGTGACTTGTTGTGTTCGATGATCTATTGTGCAGATACTGGCGCTTTCACTACCCTACCACCCCCACGCCACATACCCTCTAGCACGCGGTCCTTTTAAATTTGCGGCCGTGCATGTGCGGTATCTTTCCCAGCGACAGCAGCTGGTAAGCAGCCTGTTCGGGACCAGACGATTGGTGCGCAGCCCACGCACCTTGGGGGGGGGGGGGGAAAGAGGGGGGAGAAACACTGCTCACCCCACCCCCAATTTCTGTTAACTCAGCACAGAAAAGGAGGCCATTCGGTCCATCGTGCTTGTGCCGCCACTTTGAAAGAGCTATCCAATTAATCCCACTCCCCACCCCCGCTGGTCTTTCCCCATAGCCCTGCAAATCTTTCCTTTCCAAGTACCGATCCCCCAATCCCCTTTTGAGGAAAAAGTCACGATTGAATCTACTTCCACCAACCTTTCAAGGCAGTGCATTCCACACCTCGGTACAAATCGTGCTACACGCCTCTGGCTCTAGTCAAGCCTCCCCCCCCCCCCCCCCCCCCCCCCACAACAGTTGAACAGCCTGCCGATACTCACAACAGCAAGCTTGCGCAAGGACAACGACCGGCTGCTTGAGGAAAGGTGCAAGACAGTAGCTGAGTGGCATAGTACCCCCCTCTTCCCCCCACCCCTTCTTCTTCTTCCCCACCCACCCCCTCCGCCCCCCCACCCAGCTCGAGCCACCACCTTCAGCTAAGGCAGGGACAAGTCCTGGGCATGTCGGCACACCCACCTGTCTTTTAAATGCTTGGCTTTCACCTGCGTCATCTGCCCGCTGGAGAAATCAAACACTTCTTCGCTCAGCAGTTTTAAAATGACCATGTTGTTCTGACACAGGGATTCACTGGTTCGGCTGGCACCGACTATATCACTTATGAACGTGGGCCAGTTTTTGGGCCATTCGTGTTTGAGGATCTGCGGATTAAAAAAAATAATAATTTTAATTAAAGGAATGATGTTAAAATAAAAAACCCAAAAAGAAATTCCACATCCCTTATCTACAAAGTGTATTCCCAGTATATATACACACATACAACGTCCACTTGTTCAATGAGAATATCATATTCCATGCAGCCATGCATCACTTCCACCAACCACTAGTAACTGGTTTAACTTTTTTAGTTAAAAAAAGATTTTTTTTTTTTTTAACCAATGGATAACAATAGAAATCGGGTGGTGGGAGTTAAATTGGTGGAAATAAGTTTCCTGCTGCATTTGAGGAATCTTTGCTGGAGGGGGCCACGTCCAAGGGCAAAACGCAACAAAAGTTTAAACAAAAGAGCAGGAAAGTCAGTAAGCACCGTACATTGTTTCTGGCAAGTTTGGCAGGCAGAAATGCTGAGCACATGACTGCCACTTATATCAGCCATTGTGTTTGATGAGGCAGAGACTGTTGCTGTGATTCTCGATGAGGTTGAAAAGAGCCCCAACGTGCATTCCCCCTTCCGCCCGCCCCCTCCCCCACGAGGCATCAGACTTACTCCTCAAGGGCCATCGGAGTCAGGCAGGAGGGAGGGAGGGGAAATCCCACGTGGACCACTAAAAGTGGGTTCGCTTCTGCTGGCCTGCGCAGACCCATCAAAGCTGATCCTGGCGCCGCAAAAAAAAAACGCAGTTTGGAACTTGGAAGAGAACTGCACGTGCGCAAACGCAAGCGTTCAGTTCAAATCTGGAGCCGATGCGCTGGAAATCGTCCTGCAGTATGAACAGGAAGCTGTAGCCAGCATTACAGGATCCCCTCTTGGAAGCAATTCTCCAGTACAACATCAGCGCAAGTTGAATGTATATGCAAATCGGCGGGGGCACTTTGTGGATGTACAGTGGCACTCGGCTCAAGTTGTCAGCTTAGCTCACTTGGTAGCACTCTTGACCGGGAAGCAGAAGGGCTATGGGTTCAAACGGATTGAAGCACGTAACCTAAGCCGACAGCACAGAGCGTGTTCCCGAGAGCAGACCAGTGCAACTGAAAGCACTACACGGCCACTGGTGGGGCAAAAAGGGGAATGGGGGGGGGGGGGGGGGGTAGGGGAAGAAATGAAATGAATGGAAGGCCAAAATCCCAAATAGTTGACTATCTGGGAAAGGTATTTGGGCTGGAGGAGCTCACCGAGACAAGAGTGGGTAAGCCTGTGGGAGGGATTTATTGGCAAGATGTTAAATTTAACATATTAAGGGATAGACAGCCAATGTAGTGCAGCAAGGATATTGGAGGGGGGGGGGGGGGTTGCTGGAACATTGAGACAGTGGGATAAAAAGGACATGAGCGGTAGAGTTTTGGACAAGTTTCTGAAGGGAGGAGGACAGGAGGCCAACACAGAGTAGTGGTGCAGTCAAGTCTAGCGGTGACAAAGACATGTACAAGGGTTTCAGCATTGGATTGGGGGGGGGCGGGTAAAGGAAGAAAGTTGCGATTACAACTGCAAATCCTCAGGTCTCCATGGCCCGAGAGAAGCGATCAGTCAATCAATAAACAAAAAAAAGGCTCCGCATGAAAAACATTTTAAACATAGAGTCTCAGAAAAAGATGCATTTTGTTTACTCCAAAGTAATTTTTCCAGGAGTAAAATTGCTTAAAAAAATCAGCGCTGCTACAACAGCAGAAGTTAGATGTATTAATCGGACCCGTCACAAAATGGTTATGATGTGGGTCCAGACTCGCAAACCCACAGGCAGGTCTGAATCCACTTCAAATGTCAGCATTTGACGATGACAGGGAGGGAAAAATAAACAATAGACTTTAACTGCACTGGTTTACCAACAAGAACAGGTCACCCTTTCACCCTCCTCATTTGGGAAACCCAAGCACTCCCCCACAGGATCTAAACCAGCAAATAAAGCAGGAGACAACCTTCTGGTGCAACTTGGTACTCGGTCCAAATCCAGCTCAAGAAACTGCAGCGGACCAACTAGAGCTCAGGAGGAACGTTGCTTCTACCCAGCAACCCTCCCCTCCACCGCCCCTCCCCACCCCTCCAAGAGCAGCGATTATGTGGAACAGACGCCCCGAGTAAAAACAACACTGCGTATCGAGCAACTGCTCGGAAAAGAAAGCATCTGGTTCAGAAGTGACCTGTAGGTTATTGAACACAAACGGTCGCTGTGCTGCTCCTCCCAAAAAATTGTTATCGGAGGAAAACTTTCAGCCAGGAGTGGACAGTGGAGGCTGTACATGGATTGATATTCCAGAGTTTTGCTCGGTTATCTTCGGGGGCGGGGGAAGGGGAAATCTGAGGAAGAATTTTTTTTGCAGAACTTCGCCTCAGGAGGAGATCAAATAGCGGAGTCGACAGTGAGGAAGGTTGGATATGGCCTGTGGAAAGAATCAGCTTGTTCTTATTCTCTCTTACCAGACTTAACCTGAAACACTGTTGCCAGCCGGCAATTGCTTGCCTTTTACAGCTGCAGTTTCTGAAATTTATAAAAGAAAACGCAGAAAATTTTGTACTGTCAAGCTGGATTCCTTAAAAATAAGAATTATATATAAAAGAAAATGAGCAAATCCTGTTCCCATCACCAACAAGGTCATACACCACTTAAAATATGCCATCGGGATTCAAAATGAGAATACCAAGTTGCCCCTCTTTCTCTCCCCCCACCCCCCCTTTTTAAAAAGGTGCTGAGGCCTCGCTGGGATGTCGTTCCACCAGTAGCAGCCTCCCTGCAATACCTCACCCAAGTGCCTCTTTACCGTGTGTGAGCACAGAGACATCTGAGCGTCATTCGACCGTGAGTGCTATCGCAGCCCAGCCTGAACCTGCTCTCACCAGATCGGCATAGCAAACACATAGCGGTGGTTAGCGATCGGAGAGAGAAGTCAGACATACAAACGAGAACCTGCCTTTAAAATCCGTACTTAAACTGGCTTATGAGTAGAGTTGCCAAACGGTCATCGGACACTTCTGCATACAACACGACTCCTTTCTTTATGGAGAGTATAAAAGTCTCACTTTCCAATTCCCTCTTCTGCCCCACCCTGCTTCCAATTTTCTCCCTTCATCTCTTGAAGATAGTGAATCACGTTGAGGTCCAGTGCCACAGGCACGAGCTGTCCCCTACGGGCGGGAAAGTGGAGTTGAGGCCAATATCAGATCAGCCATGATCTTATCGAATGGCGGAGCAGGCTCGAGGGGCCGAATGACCTACTCCTGCTCCTATTTCTTATGTTCTACATTATGTCGCCCATGTGGCCATTCTTCACGTATTTCCCTAGACAGCTATTCCACCGTGTTGTGAGCACCATAGCCAAGCTTGGGTCTACTTTCCACAGCAAGGGTCTCTGTACAACCGTGAGGAGTGGGATCTCTGGCTATTTACCCCTTGTAAGCCCAGCTAAATTGTTGCATTTACATCCCCATCACGGCCGATACCACTTGAAACTGATACAGACCAGGCATCAAATCTGGGATTTCCTGGTTATGGCTCAAGTTTTCATACTGGAGAGTGCCATGACCAACTCACGTTTTTATGTTTAAAATTTTTTTTTTTTTTTTTAAATAAAAAGTACAGCGTCAGTGGCACCCTGGATGTAGGGACAGAGGATTCAATCTCCCCATCGTCCCTCCACAGGGAGAACAGTAACCGGGAGACCAAACGCTAAATGGAAACCAAGCTTCTTCCCAAGGTGGGAGCAAGGCAGGAAGAACGTGGTTGCAGGAAGTATCCACACCGCGCTGCGTTTGCACATGTCCGGGCAGCTGATCAAGACAGACCCCGCTCAGTCCCAGGTACATCGCCCAGGTGGGTCAAAGAGAAACCAGTTAGCCCTGACCAGAAGGTAAAACATACCGCAGCAATATCTCAAACCAAAGGGTCGACTTAATTACCATTTCAAGATTTACAACGAGCTTACACACTGTTCAGAAAGAGAGACTTTTTAAAAAAAGTTTGCATCATCAAACTTTTACCAACCTGGACAAGAATCATATTCAGTTTTCCAAGATAAACTTTATCTTTCTAGAAGAAAAGACAAAAACATGTTAATTAAAACCTGAAAATGAAGTTATTTAGCCTCAACATTCATTTTTAAATTAACATGGACATTCACTCCCTCCACCACCGACGTACCGTGGCTGCAGTGTGTACCATCTACAAGATGCACTGCAGCAACTCGCCAAGGCTTCTTCGGCAGCACCTCCCAAACCCGCGACCTCTTCCACCTAGAAGGACAAGGGCAGCAGGCGCATGGGAACGCCGCCACCTCCAAGTTACACACACCATCCTGACTTGGAAATATATCACCATTCCTTCGTCGTCGCTGGGTCAAAATCCTGGCACTCCCTCCCCAACACTACTGCGGGAGTGTCTTCACCGCACGGGACTGCAGCGGTTCAAGGCGGCGGCTCACCGCCACCTTCTCGGGGGCAATTAGGGGCGTACAATAAATACCAGCCTTGCCAGAGATGCCCGCATCCCGTGAATGAATCATTCTGTTTTTAAAAAACATTCTAGAAAAAAAATAATCACACGTGGGTGAAATTTCTCCGTGGGTTAAAGGGGAAAAAATAAAGTCAGCGTTCTTGCCCCAAATTGCCACATAAGTGTGAATGCCAACCAAGGACAGGGTCCGACTCGACTATGATGTCACCCCCCCGCCCCCACCCCAGTCAATCAGCCTGCTCTGCGCGCAATATTTAAAACCCGTATTTTGTGAAAGCAATGAAAACCTCCCTTTCCTCCCTCCGACTGACATTCATTCCTGCAGTTTCATTAGATGGGTAAGAAGAATAAAAAACCAAATTATTATTTAAATGGAGAGAGACTATAGAATGCTGCGGTCGAGGGATCCTCGTCCATGAAACAGAGGGCTAAAAATTGAGTAGCGCCCCAATTGAGTTGCTAACTTCGCCGGGACACTAAACCTGGAAAAATTAGCGCCCCCACGCCGGACATGGAGTGGTTGCGCCCCAAGAGGGAAGCGGGATGCTACTGGCGGCGCCCCGCATCCCTCTTGGGGCGCTGCGAGTGAATATCACAGCGCTACGTGTTGCAGCGCCATGCGCTGCGACACGTCGCGCCACGGTATTGCAGGCCTTCCTCCCCTTCTTAAAGGGGAGGGGCCTTGTGCAGCGCGGCCTGGGGCCCAGCTGGGCGCACGGGGATTGGGAATGCAGGCAAAAGAGCCCGGCACTCGAGAAGTGCCGGGCTCTTGGAGTGCAGCCGGCACTCCGGGGGGGGGGGGGGGGGGGGGGGGTTCAGGAGGCCGGGGACGGGATCGCAGGCAGGCAGCCAGCAACAAAAATGGCCGCCCCGCACCTCGCCTTTAAATTGTGCCTCCCCGGCCGCAGGTACGCCCCCCTGACCCTGTTGGACATAACGTCTGTCGGTAAATCAGGGGGCGCTCCCGAAGATCGCGGCCGGGGCGTGAGCGGGGCGCTGCGCACACCAATGACGTCATCGCCAGCAGCGCAACCGGTTAGCGCCACCACTAACCTCCCGCCGAATTTTGCGGAGGCGTGGGCAGTGCCGCACCCGGGCGCTAGTTGGTTTGCGCCCCACTTAGCGCCCTCTTAAGGCGCCAACAACTGAATTTTTCCCCCTGAAAGTTAGCAAGCAGGGAGGCAAATGGAATGTTGGCCTTTATTGCAAGGGGGTTGGAGTTATAAAAGTGGGGAAGTCTTGATACAACTGCTACAGGGCGCTGGCAAGACCACACCTAGAGTACTGCGTACAGTTTTGGTCTCCATATTTAAGAAAGGATATATTTGCTTTGGAGGCAGTTCAGAGAAGGTTCACTCGGGTGATTCCGGAGATGAAGGGGTTGTCTTATGAGGAAAGGTTGGGCCTATACTTATTGGAGTTTAGATGAGAGGTGATCTTATTGAAATATAAGATTCTGAGGGGGGTTCGGCAGGGTAGATGCAGGGAGGGTGTTTCCCCTCATGGGGAAATCTAGAACTAGGGGGCATAGTTTCAGAATAAGGGGTCACCCATTTAAAATGGAGACGGAGGAAGAATTTCTTCTGAGGGTCGTGAATCTTTGGAATTCGCTACCCCAGAGAGCTGTGGAGGCGGAGTCAGAGTATATTCAAGGTGGAGATAGACAGATTTTTGAGTGACAGGGGAGTCAAGGGTTATGGGGAACGGGCAGGAAAGTGGAGCTGAGGCCAAAATCAGATCAGTCGTGATCTTATTGAATGGCGGAGCAGGCTCGAGGGGCCAAATGGCCTACTCCTACTTCTTATGTTCGAGTTTCGTCTGTTGGGTCACCCACCCCCTGAAGCCGCACATGGAAGCATAGGACTAAAGTGGCAGGGGGAGGGACACACCCCAATCTACATCGAAGGGGCTGAGGTGGAGGGGGTCAGCAGCTTCAGATTCCTGGGTGTATTCATTACGGAGGACTTAACGTGGTCCCATCACATCGACGTCGTAAGAAAGAAGGCATGCCAACGCCTGTTCTTCCTCAGGAGACTGAGGAAATTTGGAATGTCCCCCCAGATTCTCACCAACTTCTACCGGTGCACCATCGAGAGTATCCTGTCCGGCTGCATCACTACCTGGTATGGCAACTGCACCGCCACAGACCGCAAGGCTCTACAGATGGTGGTGAAAGCTGCACAAGATACTATAGGAATTAAACTGCCTGCTGTGCAGGATATCTACCCCGAGAGGTGCCGGGGGAAGGCCCTGAGAATCATCAGAGACACGAGCCACCCCAGCCACAAGCTCTTCGCCCTGCTCCCATCCGGTAAAAGATACCAAAGTATACGGTCTCATACCAGCAGGTTTCGAAACAGCTTCTACCCCCAGGCCATAAGACTCATGAACGAATAATTTATTATTTATTACTGTTTTATTTATTATTACTGTATTTCTATTAGTATTTTTATCATCGCTATGCCATATTTATTCCAATGTTGGGAGGACTCGTAAAAAATCAACATTTCATTGTGCAGTACACACATCTGCTGCATATATATGACAAATAAAAATTGAATTGAATTGAATAGGGGAAGGAGAGACAGAAAAAAAATGGAACGACGAGAGAGAATTCAAAGGATTAGCCAAGGAACCAAAATCTCCAGGGTTAAGGATCAGACATGAACAAGAAAAAACATTGAAATGATATTCAAAGTACATAATTTTTACTTTACCTCCAAGGTCTCTGAAGATGTTTTAATAATTAAGCCAACAACATACTTTTTTATTCCTGCAAGGGGGAAAGTGGGGGGAAAAGTTAGAAATATTAATAAAGTGTCTGATTTTTTTTTAAAACACACACACTGGAGACAGTAGGAAAACTGTACAACTTACCTTCACACTGATTTCTCGGAAGTATTTTCCAACGAGTTTTGATCACATTTTCCAGTATCTGCAAGGCATAGTACTGAGAAACAAAGATTTAAAAAACCATCAGTGCTGTTTTAATAATATAGAAGAATGCAAAACGTAACTGTACCACTTCTGATCCACCCCCCTTCCCCCAACAAAGTTTGGAGGTCTCCCTGAATCGTTTCTGGCCAAGATGATGCAGCGGATAGTGCATCACATCTCAAGTCCGTGCTACTGAGCAGCCAGTAAATGGGCAGCAGCCCACTGGGGGTGGGGCAAGACAGAAATACGACATTTCAGAAGGAGATCGATAACTCTCAACGTGGAGAGCGGCAGGGAAAGCCCCCCCCCCCAACCCAATAGTCTGGAAATTGGTCATCAATGCATCCTACCATCAGTTACTTCTGGCATGCATACCAAATAATTACGGTTCATCAACAGTCAACGCCATGTTTCTCCTACCCGCCCCCCACCCCCACACCAACTCATCCCACCAGTAGCTGTCCATACAGACAGCCATTTTAAGCTGCCAACATACAGAACTCTGGTTTACAAGGTAAAGATTGCTAACACTTTTATAGTCATGAAGTCATAACGGCACAGAAGGAGGCCATTCGGCCCATCGAGACCGTGCCGGCTCTCTGTAGAGCAATCCAGTCAGTCCCATTCCTCCGCTCTTATCCCCGTAGCCCTGCAAGTTTATTTCCCCTCAGGCGCCTATCCAGTCTCCCCTTGAAAACATTGAGTGTCTCCGCTTCCACCACTTCCGTCGGCAGCGAGTTCCAGGTCCTCACCACTCGCTGCGTAAAAAGGTTTTTCCTCACATCTCCCCTGCATCTCTTGCCCAAAACCTTAAATCTGTGCCCCCTGGACCTTGTACCATCAACTAGTCATTTTCTTCTTCTGTCCCAAAGCATACCATTCCCTATCCAGCAGCACCTTGGAATCTCGACATTTAGCACTTTGATTACCAAAAGATTGGACAAGTGATCCCAGGGAAGGAGTGCGAGATTCTGAGAGAGAAGTGATCAAATCATCCTTCAGGCCACTCTATGTCGTTACCTGAAAATCCACGAGTACAGAAGAATCAGGAGTGATCTAACTGAAATGTTTTAGATGATTGAAGGGTTTGACAGGGTAGAGAAAGAGAAACTATTCCCTGTGGTGGGAGAGTCCAGAACAAGGCGACATAACCTTAAAATTAGAGCTAGGCCGTTCAGGGGTGATCTCAGGAAACACTTCTTCACACAAAGGGTAGTTTCCTACATTACAACATTGACTACACTTCAAAAGTACTTAATTGGCTGTAAAGCACTTTGGGACATCCTGAGGTTGTGAAAGGCAAGTCTTTCTTTGGTGGAATTCTGGAACACTTTCCCCCAAAACGCTCTTGAGGCTGGGGGTCAACTGAAAATTTCAAAACTGAGATTGATGGATTTTTGTTAGCCAAGGGTATGAAGGGTTATAGAACCAAGGGTAGACGGAGTTAAGATACAGATCAGCCACGATCTAACTCAACCCAAGCTCTGGAATTCCCTGCCTAAACCTGTCCGCCTCGCTACCTCTCTTTCCTCCTTTAAGACGCTCCTTAAAACCTACCTCTTTGACCAAGGTTTTGGTCACCTGCCCTAATTTATCCTTGTGTGGATTGGGGTCAATTTTTTTTGTCTTAAAATACTCCTGCGCAGCGCCTTCGGGACGTTTTACTACGTTAAAGGTGCTATATAAATACAAGTTGTTGTTGAATGGCAGAACAGGCTCAAGGGGCTGAATGGCTTCCTCTTGTTCTTGTGTTCCTCGAAGGGAGATTTTTTCTCTCTCTCTCGCTCAAGATTTCCATGTAAATATGTCTAAAAAGTTAATTAAAGCGAGCAGCTGTAATTGGATTTTAATAATAGCCATTACCTAATTGGAGTTAACTGGCTACAGTGCAAGGGTTTATCATCAAGCAATCCGCTGTCTCTGTTGGTCGTTTCAGCAGCCCCACTTTCGGCTGCTATTTAACAGCTCACCTCAGTATTTCCTTTTTGCATTCTTCTGAAGACGCCACTTGCAAAAGCAGCGAGGCGCTTTACAGCATTACTGAAAGCTACCCTATTTCCACAAAAAAAATATACAGGAAACTTTCGTTTATCCGGAGGTTAAATGTCCGGAAAGCTCTATCTAACGGCAAAATTCAGGAGTCGGTTCAGATCATTTTTTTTCTTTTTTGTTGCTTCTTTTCTCCAGTCCTGGCTCTGCGTCTCTGTAGCTAAGCAACAGCTTCAGCTAGACGCTTGCAAGCTGCGCCGACTGTTTTGAAGCTGTTGCTAAGCAACAGGGTTTGTTGCTTCACACGGAGCTCTGAGCTCCCTATGTTTTAACATTAGCGCTGGTTTCTACAGCAGTTTTGATCGAACGGCACCAGCTCGGTCCCGTCGGTGCCGGATACCAGAAAGTTTCCTGTATAATGGGTTGTCTTTTATTTCCCCTTCGGATTGTTTTTGTAACCAGTTAGGAATTTTCTTTTTGGCATCTTACTTACCTTTGTGTTCATATTCTGGGAAAATTCGAGAATGGTGTCTACCCTGGTCCAAGCATCTGGATGCTCTTTTAAATGGGTTAATATCTCTTGTGCCATCCGTTGCTGGGAAAACAGAAAAGCACTGAACTTAGTGGGACCATAATTTATTCACAGACCATCATTTACTTCTTTTAAAAAGCAAAGCATGAATAAAATTGCTTAAAAAAATAAAATTTATATAGAGCCAAGAGAAAGATCGCCAGCCAGCGGTTTTATTCTTACCTGCGGGCCCTCCCCATGGTACAAGCAATTTACAACATTATCCAGCAGGTTAATGTCGAGCTTCTGATTGAAGTCCAGAAGCTGACGTGCAGGGTGGTCGGTTGTCATAATTGTTGGCATGGGGTCCTGCAACAGAGGAAAAATGGATCAGACAATGGGGCAAAAAAAACGACAGGATGTTATTTCTCCTTTTCCTCTCTGTCCCACCACCACATTTTATTCTTTCTTCTCCCAAAGGCATTGATTCACGTTGGGATACTATACTACAACAGTGGCCACACTTCGAAAGTACTTCATTGGCTGTAAAAGTGCTTTGGGATGTCTCAAGGTCATGAAAAGCGCTATAGAAATGCACCTTTCATGACCTCCGGGAGGGAGGGGGCGGGGAGAAAGGGAGACTAGTTTGCCTTGGTTTTCCGAGGCTGGAGGCCCAACATGGGAAACAAATTCGATTCAAAAATCGCTGTCCAGTGATCTCTGCTGGAAAAGTGCATGTCCATGCTCATCTGCTGAGGACAGGGATACATGGACCTATGTTGTCTCCTCCCATGTTGGGAAACAAGGCAGCCCATTTGCACATATAGCATGGCCCCACAAGCAGCAATGCGATAATGACCAGGTCATCTGTTTCAGTGAAGTCGGTTGAGGGGTAAATACTGGCCAGAACACCAAGGAGAACGCCCCTGCTCTTCTTCGAAATAGTGCTATTGAGTCTTTCACATGCGTCAGAGGGGGCAGACGGGGCCTCGGTTCTTCCAACATCCGACAGTGCAGCGCTCCTCGAGTACTGCACTGGAGTGTCAGCCTGGATTATGTGCTCAAATATCTGGAGTGGGGCTTGAAACCACAACCATCTCGGACTCAGAGGCGAGAGTGCTACCAACTGTGCCAAGGCCGACACATTATTGATAGCTAACATGCGGTGCAGCCAAGAAAAACAAAACAATGGGAGCACAGAGAAAACGAAACCAAATCTGGGTTGGATTAATCACTTACTTTCAGCTTGCCAGAGTCCTTCTAATGTAATACTAAAATGTAGCCACCATCTCATTCCCCCCATATCCCGAGTTCCATCAGGAACTGAAAAAGCTAACTCGGAGACCTAGGTTTGCCAATCAGCTGGCAAAACTTTGCTGCTTTTTGGACATGTAGGGCCGTATTTTGCGAACCGCACGAGGTGCGCAAGTTCTGGGTTTAGGCATGTGAGAAAACCCGGAACTTGCGATCCGTCAAGAATCTTCAACAGATCCTCCGCATCCCTGGGAAAAGGGCCCCCGGGGGTGGAGATTTGCGCTATTTGCCCAACTTCCGCCCGCTGAAAGGCCGTGGAATTCTTACGCCTGGTAAAAGCCGGCGTAAGGCCTGCTTTTACCAGCATGAAGAGTTTTAAAAAAATAGAAAAATAAAATGTCATCACTCATTTATACATTAAAAAAAACCTGTCCAATAAGTAAGTTTATTTTCAGCCCCTTTAAAACAATTTTTTTCAAAAAATTTAATGTTAAAAATATTTAATTAAATGCCATTTTAAATAATTTTATGTATGTAATGGTTTTTTTTAAAAAAATGTATTTTTTAAGTCATCCCCATTCATACTTATGGGGATTCTGTACGTACAGAACTATCAAAAGTATGAATGGGGATCCCCTTCTTTCATTGGTTGAGCCAACCCACGTGATCCATGGGGCGCTTGCGAACCGCCTGCACCCCTGGGATACGTGGGCCTCCAGGCATTTCTACCAGGGAGAGGCCCAGGATCGCGAAGCCTCCGTATCCCCCGCACCACCAGGTAAACGCGTAGAAAATTTGATGATTGGAGGCATCCGATCGCAAATTCAGGCCCGTACGCACAGAAATCCAACATCAGCCATTACAGAATATTTTAAAAGGCACAATTTACAAAAGAGTCACCTAAGGAGATGCCAACTTGAAATGGTTCCACTCCTTTATTCCACCCTCTGCGTTACATTTCCACTTTATAAGCCCGCTGCATTTCGCTGCCTATTTGTTTAAAAATAAGTCACACCACACGCTGCAGACTGGAGCTGAAGTGCAGGGTACCCAGCGCCCACAGATCCTCAAGAGATTGAGAGCAATGCAGTTAAGACAGACCCTGGTCGATTCCCCCCACCCCCAATTGAGGAGCAACTTACTCTTGCACACTTCTTTCAGAGATTGGGGGGGGGGGGGGGGGGGGGGGAGCAACATACAACATTGATGTTACCGAAATGGCTCTCTCTTTATTTGATGGTTGATATTGCAAATTTTTTTTTAATCAGACAGGTACTTCCAAATGCAAAAATGAAGTACCATTCAAAAGGAGAATTTCACTGGGGAGTTTAATCACTGAATGGGATTTGCAGGTCATCAGATGTTGGCATAAATACAATTCTCCTGCAGCGTACTTCAAACCGAGTGATTCGAATCGTACAATTCTACAGCTCAGGAGGCCATTCGATCCATCGTGTCTCTGCCAGCTCGCTCAAAGAACTGTCCACTTAGTCCCATCCTCCTGCTCTCCCCCCACCCATAGCTTTTAAATTGATTTTTTAAATATTTATCCACTTCCCTTTTAAAAGCCATTATGGATTCTCCTTCACAACTGTTTCTGGCAGGGGGGGTTCCATGTCCCAACAACCCTCGACATTAAAATAAAGTCCTACCACTCCAGTCTTGTGATGATCTTAAATTTATACCTTCTAGTTTCTGACCAGCGTACCATCCCACCACCCCCCCCTCCCCTACTCAACTTACATCATCAGAACTCCACGTTTGATCATCTCTTATATTGCTTCTTTATTTATCCTCCCCATACTAATAGGGGAGGGGGGTGGAAAGAGGGGAAAAGTGTCTCTAATTTCTATTACTCAAGCCTTGCATTGTTGAAATCATCATCATAGTGAATCTCTTTGGCTCCCTCTCCACAGTCTCAACATCATTCTTAAAAAGTAAAAACAAGTGCCCAAAATTGGATGCAATATTCTGACTGCCACCTAACCAATGATTTGTATAGGTTTAGCATTACCTCTTTGCTATTACTCTGCTGCCCGTATCCTAACTCGCACCAAGTGCCGTTCACCCATTACCACTGCGCGCACACTGACCACCAGTCTGGCAACGCCTCGATTTTAAAATTCTCATCCCGATTCCCGTCTCTGCAACCTCCTCCAGCCCTACACCCCTCCAAGATTTCTGCACTCCTCTAATTCTGGCCTCTTGCGCATCCCCGATTTTTAAATCGTGCCACCACTGGCGGCCGTGCCTTCAGCTGCCTGGGCTCCAAGCCTCTCTACCTCCTTTAAGACATTGCTTAAAACCTACCTCTGACACCTTTCCTAATATCCCGTGTAACTTAGTGTCAAATTTTGTTTGCGAACACTCCCGTGAAGCGCCTCGAGACGTTTTACATTAAAGGCGGTATATAAATGTAAGTGGTTGTTGTATTCTACGCCCCGATTTATAAAACCTATTACTCCGCATTCTTGTAACAAACATCTTTATCAGCCCGCTCACTCATTTTTAAAGATTTGTATATCTAATTCTTCAGTCCCTCTGCTCCTCAAAGTTTTACAATGTACTATACAGAAGTATGGATCATACATTCCTTTTTTAGCTCCGTAACTTTATCCTTGACTATTTCCACGCATTTGCATCCAAACCTGCCAATTGGAGCTCGACTGTGATCGCAGCTCATTTTTTAAAAACTTGCATTTCTATAGCGCCTTTCACGACCTCAGGACGCCCCAAAGTGCTTTACAGCCAATGAAGTACTTTTGAACTGTTGTAGGAAATGCAGCAGCCAATTTGCACACAGCAAGCTCCCACAATGTGATAATGACCAGATAATCTGTTTTGGTCATACTGGTCGAGGAATAAATATTGGCCAGGACACCGGGGATAGCTCTCCTGCTCTTCTTCGAAATAACGCCATGGGACCTTTTACATCCACCCGAGAGCAGACTTGACTTCGATTTAACGTCTCATCCGAAAGATGGCACCTCCGACAGTGCAGCACTCTCTCTCAGTATTGCATTGGAATGTCAGCCTAGATTTTTGTGCTCAAGTCACTGGAGTGGGACTTGAATCCACAACCTTCTGACTCAGGAGGAGGGCGTGCTACCCACAGTAAGGAATAAATGAAAAACCAAAACCACAATGATCAGGTCAGGCTGCCGTCTAATTAATCCCCTGCATTTCTAGAAGTCTCAGCTATGATGCCTTCCACAGCCAAACAGGCTAGCAACACTCACTATCCAGGCTCACATCAACAGCCAGTTGAACAAGAAAAAAAAAATCTGTAGTGGCCTTGACCAGTATAACCTAACCTCAGTCAGGGGGAGAAGCAACTCTTATGGGATGGGGGGGTCAGTATCAGATGTGGCAGAATAAGAAGCAGTCTCTCCGTGACATAGTATTTACAGCACAGAAACAGGCCATTCGGCCCAACAGGTTCATGCCAGTGTTGATGCTCCACACGCGCCTCCTCCCACCCCTCTTCATCTAACCCCATCTACATATCCTTCTATTCCTTTCTCCTTCATGTGCTGATCTAGCTTCCCTTTAAATGCATCTGTGCTATTTGCCTCAGCCACTCCCTGTGGTAGCAAGTTCCACACTCTAACCACTCTCTAGGTAGAGGTTTCTCCTGAATTCCCTATTGGATTTATTAGTGGCTATTTGGGTACACTCGTGGGATAGGTCCCACTGAGCGAGTGCCTATTTCGTCCACGGTGTCAATGTCCAGCGAATCATCACAGGCCAAGGAGGGCTGCGGTACTCGGGTGTTAGGGAGGACCGGGTAGATCTTTCGTGAATACGGGCGGCCAGCACAGGTCTCACCATGGAAGCCACCACCAAGGTAGAGGCGAAACCGAGTCATCGTTGTGAGGTTACGGTTAATCGCCCTTTAAATCATCATCTGATGTGTACGAAGCTTTATTATAATAGACATGCATTATCATAACAAGCAGCACATCAACGATAACAAATAACCAACCATCGGTGGTACTACTACTACTAGGTTCCATACCCACAACATGGGGCTCTGGTAGTGAAATTGCGGACAGTTTTTAGATAGCGCAGTCTCTCTGACTGTTTCTAGAGGTGCTTCTCCTCAATGTCCTTTTTGACACCAACTTGGAGAATCTTCTCGTGGCCCCCGAGCCCTTGGAATGGCGGCAACTTTCCTATCCAGGGTAACCAGTGTTGATTAACCGCTGTTGGTTGTGTTCAAATCGTCTTTACTCTCGCCTGGTCACAATCTTAATTGGCAGAGTCTGGTTTGGTCAGCCCTGTAGGAGGAAGCCCGATGTCGGGCTCTTGTCTGGGCCCCATCCCAGTTTGAACACCCGATGGGTAATCAAAGTGGATCATTTTTCTTAGGTTTGCTCTCTTATTTTTATGGCCCCTAGTTCTGGTCTTCCTCTGCAAGTGGATCTTCTCTACATCTACCCTATCAAACCCTTTCATATTCTTAAAGACCTCCATCAGGTCACCCCTCAGTCTTTTTTCTAGAGAGAAAAGAGCCCCAAGCCTGTTCAATCTTTCCCCACAGGTCTAATATCATTCTACCTGTGCAATCAATAGTAGTTGGGAGCGTTGACGAGTCTTTCACACAGCCAGCAGACCACTGCATTGGACATTGGCCGATTCAGAACCATTCCTGCACGTTCAGGATAGCGCCGGGAATGCGGAGCAACATTTCTGGGAGCAGCCCCAGATTCCAAACCAGTAGTACCGGTGTAGAACTGCCAGCAGCTAAGCACGCCTAGAGACACCCTTTTCCACAAACGGATTTGTCTGAAGGGAGGTTGCAGTCCAGTTATTCGCCATGCACGAACTTGCCCCACATTCAAAACTAAAATAAAAACCCCTTCATAAAAAAAGAAGTCAGAAAATGCATAACATGCATCTCACCGATCGAAAAGTCAGCAGCAACTTCAGAACAAATCTTCCTTTAAAAAAACGTTCTTCGGGGAGTATATACTGTATAAAAACAAAATCCTCCCTTGACAATGGCATCTCATCCAGGTATACAAGTCCTCCAGACACTGGCACCTATCCAAGTGCTCGTTTTTCCCCCCCAAACATAAGCCCACCAAATAAGAGGCTATTCGGCCAAGACAGTCATCACAACAGAGTCTGACCACGCCCCCCCCACCACTCAACACAAAAAAGCAAAATACTGTGAATACTGGAAATCAGAAATAAAAGTAGGAAAAAAAAATGCTGGGAAATTCTCAGCAGGTCAGACAGCATCTGTGGAGAGAGACAAAGACAGAGAGCGTGAGAAACAGGAGTTAACATTTCAGGTCGATCAGAACCTGAAACGTCAACTCTCGTTTCTCTCTCCACAGATGCTGCCTGTCCGGCTTGAGTGTTTGCCAGAATTTTCTCTCTCTGTTTGATCCATCACGCCACATTTAAAAACACACAAAACATTCTTGCAGGATTCGATTGAAAGCAATATTGTTCCACCCCAGCCCGAGGCTGATGAAGGCAATGCTGGCCAATCAAATGTGACATTGAATAAAACTAAACTGGTTCCACGCACATAAAAAAAATCTGCAGAAAAACACCAACATTAAAAAAAGACACACAAGGATTAAATTAGTTCCAATACACAACATGAAATCTAACCAGTCTTTAAACTATTTGAGACAGTAAGGGAAAAAAAAAAGGTCTCGGGCCCAATACTTGCAACACGTAAAACAGAGTTTCCCCAGAGCATTTTAGTGACACAAATTCACAAGCAAGAAAAGTTGTTCACAGAATGATGCAGCACAGGAGGAGGCCGCCATTCGGCCCATCGTGTCTTAGGTAGAGCTGTCCAATTAGTCCCACTCCCCTGCCCTTTCCCCGTAGCCCTGCAAATCTTTTTCCTTTTCCAGTATATATCCAATTCCCTTTCGAAAGTTACTACTGAATCTGTTTCCACCCCCCTTTCACAGGCAGTGCATTCCAGGTCATAACTCCCTGCATAAACACGGATCCAAATTTTTCCCTTTTAAAAGATGCAACACGTGCCTAATTAAAGATTGACACGTACAAAATTGCCAATGAAAGCTCCCTTTGTGAGGTTTTTTAAAATATTCTGCCACAAATTAATCAATTAAATTGTAGGGCTTTGCAATTCCTCTCTCTGCCACCTCACCACCTCTCCCATCCGGCAAGTTCCCAATCATCAATACTCGTTCATCTTGTTGCTGCATTCATTTATAATTGTTGTCTTTCTTTCTCTCTCTCTCCCCCCTTCCAGAAAGAACTTGTACGTATATAGCCCCTTTCACCAGCTTTACAGCCAATGAAATAGCTTAAGTGTCATTATTAGCATTCTAATGTAGGAAACACAACAGTCAATTTGCACACAGCAAGGTCCCACGAACAATGAAATAATAACCAGATGATCTGTTTTAGTGACGTTGGTTAAGAGATAAATGTTGGCCAGGACACCGGGGAGAACTCCCCTGCTTTTCCTCGAAATAGCACCACGTGATCTTGAACGCTCACCTGAAAGGGAAGACGGGGCCTCGGTTTAACATCTCATCTGAAAGGCGGGCACCTCAGACAGTGCAGCACTCCCTCAGTACTGCACTGGAGTGTCGGCCTGGATTTTTTGTGCTCAAGTCCCTGGAGTCCCACGACGTTCTGACTCGGGGGCGAGAGTGCTGCCCGCTGAGCCACAGCCCACACCTTTACGTACGTGACAATTTATGCACAGTGCATGGGGAGTTACAGGTACAGACTTGTGCCCATCACTCCCTGTGGCACTCCTCGGAGTAGTCCTCGTGCAAGATCTAATTGAGGCATGGATCATATCAAAAAAAAGTCAGTCAGTAGCACTGATGTATACCATATACTTTCTTGGCACTCATCACGCTCAAAACAAGACAACGGCACGATTTCACCACCTCCCACTCCCACCCCCAAGCCGGGGAGGGAAGAATTAAAACAAGTTCCTCCTATTGTACATAATGTGCTGGTGGTTCGATGCATTACCTATTGTGGTACAGGATCATACAGGAAAAAACCCAACTTCAATCCTTGGTCTGTACTGAGTTCACCCACATGCAGCTATATAAACTAAATAGTGCAATTTCAAAGGGGGTGCAGGTACAGAGACACCTTGGGGTTTACATACACAAATCTTTGAAGGTGGCAGAACAAGTTGATGAGGCGGTTAAAAAAAAGCATATGGGATCATCGGCTTTATAAATAGAGGCATAGGAGTAAAGAAGCAAGGTTATGCTTAACTTTTATAAATCACTGGGTTCGGCCTCAGCTGGAGTATGGTGTTCAATTCTGGGCACCACAATTTAGGAAGGCTGTCAAGGTTTTGGAAAGGAGGCAGAACGGTACCAGGGATGAGGGGCTTCAGTTATGTGGAGGGGCTAGAGAAGCTGTGATTATCCTCCTTAGAGCAGAGAAGGTTAAGGGGAGATTTAAATCGAGGTGTTCAAAATTATGAAGGGTCTTGATAGAGTAGAGTAAATAGGGAGAAACACTTACCACTGGCAGGAAGGTCGACAACCCAGAGGACACAGGTTTAAGATAATTGGCAAAAGAACCTAGTGGGAAAGGGAAGTTGGTTTTTTTAACGCAGCGAGTTACGAGTTTGGATGATCAGCCATGATCTCATTGAATGGCGGAGCAGGCTCGAGGGGCCGAATGGCCTACGCCTGCTCCTATCTTGTATGGTTCTACGAGCTGGAATGCACTGCCTGAAAGGGTGGTGGAAGCAGATACAATAGTAGCTTTGAAAAACGGGAAAGTGCAGGTGGGTGGGACCAACTGGGGCTAAAGCTACAGTACAAATCCAGAGCTGAGTCCAGACCTAACTGCGCAACAAAGTGGTGTGAAAGCCCTGGATTTGCTGCTCACACCGCTTAGGTTTGGGACCGCGTGGAGTATAACTCCAGTTCAGCATCAAATGTCCCCTGGATATCCCAAGCCAACTTAGTGAGACACCCACAACCTGCGCTTCCAAAACATTTTTTTCAAAACCATTAGATGGGGATTTCTGTGCCCACCAAACACACAGGAGTTCCTTGCGCGGCAGAAGAATTCCACTTGGCGCCCGGCAGTATAAATGCGAAATTGACCTGTCTTTTTACGGCGGCGCTAAACACTACCGCCACGACCTGCTGCGCCTGCAGGTCATGACGTCGGTCGAGCATGCAATACTCTGATGGACGGGCCACATCGTCCGCATGCTCGATACGAGACTCCCGAAAACAAGCGCTCCACTCGGAGCTCCCACACGGGCAAGAGAGCCCCATGTGGGCAGAGGAAACGCTTCAAGGACAGCCTCAAAGCTTCCTTGAAAAAGTGCAACATCCCCAACCGACACCTGGGAATCCCTGGCCCAAGACCGCACAAAGTGGAGGAGAAGCCGCCGGAAAGGCGCCGAACACCTCGAGTCTCTTCGCTGGGAGCAAGCGGAAGTCGAGCGCAAGCAGTGCACGTCAACCCAAGCACCCCACCCACCCGCCCCTTCAACCACCGTCTGCCCCACCTGAGACAGAGACTGTAGGTCCTGTCCCGCATTGGACTCAGTCACCCGAGAACTAATTTTTAGTGTGGAAGCAAGGCGGGGGAGTCCAGAACCAGGGGTCACAGTCTAAGGATAAGGGGTAAGCCATTTAGGACTGAGATGAGGAGGAATGTCTTCACCCAGAGAGTGGTGAACCTGTGGAATTCTCTACCACAGAAGACAGTTGAAGCCAATTCATTAAATATATTCAAGAAGGAGTTAGATATATTTCTTAAGGCTAAAGGGATCAAGGGATATGGGGAGAAAGCAGGGACAGGGTACTGAATTTGGATGATCAGCCATGATCTCATTAAATGGTGGAACAGGCTCAAGGGGCCGAATGGCCTGCTCCTGCTCCTATCTTCTATGTTTCTATCCTCGGTTCCAAGGGACTGCCCCAAGAAGACTCCAATCGCAAGATGCGAGACACCAAAATCAAAATCTTGGCAGAGGGAGAAACAGAACCGATTTAATACAATCCTGCTCTTTTCCCCGTAGTGGAGTGGACCGTTAACCCATATCTAGGGTAATTCAGCAATGAAGGGCACAACCAAACATTACTGCGGGTCTCAACAGACATCGGCAGCAGCAGCGGGTTACCCACCTGCAAATCAACCACGTCCACAACACAGTCACGTCACTGCAGTGCCACAGGAACAGAGTTAGCGGCAGCAACAACAGCTGCCACCGCCGCCATCCGTACAGCGCCTTCAACGTAGGAAAGTGTCCCACGGTGCGGCACCGGAGGCGCAAGGGGAAAAGCTGCCGCCAAGGAGGAAAGTGTGGGTGGCCAAAAGCTTGGTCAAAGAAGAAGAGTTCTAAAGAGAGCCTTAAAAGAAAGACTTGCATTTATTTAACGCCTTTCATGACCACCGGATGTCCCAAAGTGTTTTTACAACCAATGAAGTACTTTTTGGAGTGTAGCCACTGTTGTAATGTAGGAAACGTGACAACCAATTTGTGCACAGCAAGCTCCCACAGACAGCAATGTGATAATGACCAGGTCATCTGTTTCAGTGATGTTGATTGAGGGATTAATAGTTGCCAGAACACTGGGGATAAACTCCCTTGGTCTTCTTCAAAATAGTGGCCGCGGGATCTTTTACGTCCACTTGAACGCGCAGACGGGGCCTCGGTTTAACGTCTCATTCACGGCATCGCCGTACTGCACTGGGAGCGTCAGCCTAGATTTTGTGCTCAAGTCTCTGGAGTGAGGACTTGAACCCACAACCATCTGAATCAGAGGCGAGAGAGTGCTGCCCACTGAGCCACGGCCGACACCCTAGAAGGAGGCGAGGGAAGGGATTCCACAGCACGGGGCTTATGCGGGCGAAGGCATCGCTGCCAACGGTAGAGAAAAAGGAAGGGAGCACAGGAACAGAGGGGTGGGTGAAACTGAAGTGCTGGGAGGGGCTGATAGAATTAGGATGCGGTGAAGCCATGGAGGGATTTAAACACGAGGATGAGAATTTTAAATCTGAGGAGCTGGGGGGGTGCCAGGAACTGTGTAAAAATGAATTAAAAGATTCAAATATCAACAGAATGAAGACAATGGGGCAGATAGAATATGGAATGGGGAGGTGGAAAAAAGACAGTAGGAGATTAAGGCCTAGAAATTAGGTTGAGGCGCCAAACTGGCGCCAAGTTCGCCTGGGCGCTGGTTTTTGCGCAGCGTTCGAAGCTGTAGCGATCGTCAGAAATTCAGTTGAAGTGCCCCTAGAGGGAGACGGGGCGAGGCTCGAGGCGCTCCGCATCCCTCTTGGGGCGCTGAAACTGAATATCGCAGCGCAACGTGCCGCAGTGTGTGGCTGCGGTACTGCAGGCCTTCCTCCCACTGTTAAGGGGGAGGGGCCCGCAACAGCACGAACCCCGATCGCGAGTGCCGGCAAAAGAGCCCGGCACCGAGGAGAAGTGCCGGGCTCTCGGGAAACAGCCGGCAATGCCGCGGGGGGGGGGGGGGGGACCAGGGGGCAGAGGTGCTGGCAGGCAGCCGCCCCGCACCTCCACCTTAACTTGCGCCTCTGCCGGCACAGCGAGGCCCCCGTGAACTGGGCGCGGGTAGCGATCGGCGCTACAGCGGCGTTCACTACCAAATATCGCGTTCGGGGCGCTGCGCACACCGATGACGTCATCGGTGGCGGCGCAGCGCAAATGGCTAATGCCACCATTAGCGCCCCTGCTGAATATCGCGGGAGGCGCAGCCAGTGGCGCTACAGCCACTGACTGCCTCTTTAGGCGCTAACAGGTGGTGCTACTCACCCAACTTTCCCCCCTAAGTGTTTAAAAATGTTGACACGCCCACCTCCAACAGTGCAAGCCACATGTTGGGCAAACTCTCGTACAGGCTCGATTTTTCCGGTTTATCCAACCTCCATTGTAACCAGGAAAAAAAAAAAACAGGCCAGCTGTGGAACCAGGCAATAAATTCATAAACTAAACTCACCAGGCTGCTCCAACTGCCTCCCAACCCCAGCCTCAAAAAGGGAAAAAGATACCACCACCTCCCCCCACCCGATAAACTTTCCCAACGACAGGGAGTAGTCTGAATCTGTACGGGCAAACCGCAGAAGCATGCGTCAAGTTTGATCTGGCTTACCAGATCATCTGCACGGACAGCGTTGCCTGGGAAAGTGAACTACGAACAATGACGGACGGGTGAAGACCCTTTGGTCCAGCGAGCCTGTCCCACACAATTGTGATACCTTGTGTATCACACTGGCCTGGAAATTGCAGTCGGAGGCTTGCCGCAGGTGAACACCCCCCCCCCCGAACCGCAAGAGAACTCCGTACTTACCCGATGGCTCCAGACTCTCGCGGTCCTGGGCCTGTAGGCATACGGCCCAGGCATCCCGGGGGCACATGCAGATCGCAAGTGTCCCTGCGTTCACGTGAGCCAGGCCAACAATGACAAAGGGGGGGGATTCCATTTACGTACGGAATCCCCATAAGCATAATAGAAATTACCTAATAAATACAATTTCACAACACTGAAATAAAAATAAATGATCACAGGTTCAAAATTAATTAAAATACCCTTTAAACAATTAAAATAAGTGATTTTTTTTTAAATAAATTTAAGCGGGACAAAATTGACCTAAACTAATTTTAAATGCAAGTGAATGCTTGAATCATTTTTTTTTTTTTTAATTTTTTTAATTTATTTTAACATTTAAACCCTTACGCTGGTAAAAGGCGGCCCTATGCCTGCTTTTACCAGGCGTAAGGGTTTGGTGGGTATTCGCTGGGCAGTAGTTGGGACAAATAGCCCAATTCTGCACCAGCAAAAAAAAGTGAACATCCAGCGGATGCGGACGATCTGGAGAAACTTGACAGATCACAAGTTCTGGGTTTTCACGCATGCGCATGTGGAAACCCGGAACTTGCAGGGCACTTGGCGAATGCAATCATAGGCCTTGTAAAATCCGGGCCGTTATATACACTCCACCCCACCCAAAACCACGTGATCTCCTGGGAGAGGCAAAACAACAGTCCATCCTTTTTGTTTCTTAACCTGTCCCATTACCACCTCCTCTTGCCTTGAATATCTCTTAATGTCTCTCAGTGTCTCTCAATCTCTCCTGCTTTCTGTCCTATCACTGACCTTCCCTTTTGTTCTTTCATCCCCTCCCCCTTTTCCCAGCCCCTAAACTGGCTTTCCATTTCCTGCTTTTTTCCAGTTCTGACGAAAGGTCTTCGACCTGAAACGTTAACTCCGTTTCGCTCTCCACAGATGCTGCCCTGGCCTGCTGAGTTTTTCCAGCGTTTTCTGTTGTTATTTCGTATTTCCAGCATCCGCAGTATTTTGTTATCGCAGTAAAGAACCCAGGCCAATTTGGGGGGAAAAAAATCTGTGAAATTCCTCTCTGACCCACCTAGGCGATCGAAACTAGTCCAGGTACACCGTGGCTGCAGTGTGTGCCATCTACAAGATGCACTGCAGCAACTCGCCAAGGCTTCTTCGGCAGCACCTCCCAAACCCGCGACCTCTTCCACCTAGAAGGACAAGGGCAGCAGGCGCATGGGAACACCACCACCTCCAAGTTCCCCTCCAAGTCACACACCATCCTGACTAAAAAGTAAATCGCCGTTCCTTCATTGTCGCCGAGTCAAAATCCTGGAACTCCCTCCCTAACAGCACTGTGGGAGTACCTTCACCACACGGACTGCAGCGGTTCAAGGTGGCGGCTCACCACCACCTTCTCGAGGGCAACTGGGGATGGGCAATAAATGCCAGCAAAACCCACATCCCTTTTTTAATAAATAGATCACGCTGGCCCTGAATTCCCTGCAGTACCTACCTTCTGTAAGCGGGGATCTCCGCCCGTAATAGGCCCAGCTCTCGCTTGAAGGAGCGAATCAGCAATCACCGCATGGGACGGCAGCCAGTCCCAGAGGTCCACTATTCTCTGGGGAAAGAGCCACCTCCTGACATCTAACCTAGATCTGACCTTATACTGTACAACTTAAATGTGACCCCGCTGGTCAGTTCATATCCTAATTGGACTGTACGGAATCAAAGCTACAGCAACAAAGCCACTTCTGATATCAGTGCTGCTACTGTTGTAATACGAGGACTTGTTTCAGCCGCGAGACACCAAGGTTCCACCTCCCCCCCGACCCCCGAATCATCATCATCTCGTGATCTTGTTGGAAACCACTGGATGCCTGGGGAGGTCAGGATCAAACTTGGCCGTGATGTCTGTCAAACACTCTGTCTAAAGTACATAAGTTACGAGTGGGCCACCTGGGCAAAGTACCAAATAAAAAGGGCTCCCAGTTAGCATCTCTACCTTTGGGATAACGGCACTTAGACCATAAAAGATGGTAATGCCAGACTGCTACAGCAAGGAGCACTGGTCTTAAGCCAGAGTTAAGCCACATCACCCATTACATTTTTTTTTAATATAAATTGTTCAACATAGGTGCTCAAGTGCAAACTCACGAGACTCAGATCTAGGTCTATGGACAAACAGGCCAGGTCTTGCTCAGGAGCATGTTGCGCGTGCAGTACTGTTAATTTGCATGGAAAGATCAACCATTGATTTCTCCAAAAAACACAATGTTATAAAATGTACAGCAGGTTGATCAGCATCTGAAAGAAGAGAAAGGTTAAGTGTTAACATTTCGAGTGTGACTCGTGAAGAATTAACCTCTCGCCAGTTTGATCTAATTCGGTGTTGAGAGTCGGACTCGAAACATCAACTCGTCTTTCTCTTTCAGACGCTGACCAACCTGCTGGGCATTTCCCTCAAGCCAGTTTTCCAGCATTTGTGGCTTTCTTTTCACCGCTCCCTGTTGCTATCCCTCATGAGTCACCACCCACGTTCTGCATTTACCCAACAGATGTATTCACCTCTCAGTGTGCAATCAAGCAGTGAAAACCTTTACCCACCATCAACATCACGTGCCTAAACCCTGGCGGGAGTTTTTGTATTGCTCTAACTAGCTATTGGCCGCTATAGAATCATAGAATGATACACAGAAGGAGGCCATTCAGCCCATCGAGTCTGTGCCGGCTCTTTCGAAGAGCAATCCAGCTCGTCCCACTCCCCCGCTCTTTTCCCCAGATCCCAGCAAATTTTTCTCCTTCAAGTATTTATCCAATTCCCTTTGGAAAACAATACATCCGTTAAAAGCTGGTCAATACAATATAGAATCTGTTTCCACCACCCTTGCAGGCAGTGCATTCCAAATCCTAACCAACTACTTGTGCAAAAAAATTCTCATGTTGCCTCTGGTTCTTTTGACAATCACCATAAATCTATGCCCTCTGGTTATTAACCTTTCGACCATTGGAAACAGTTTCTCTTCATTTACTCAATCTAGTCAGAGTCAGAATGGCACAGAAGGAGGCCATTCGGCCCATCCTGTCCGTGCCGGCTCTCTGTAGAGCAATCCAGTCAGTCCCATTCCCCCGCTCTATCCCCTTAGCCCTGCAAGTTTATTTCTCTCAAGTGCCTATCCAGTCTCCCCTTGAAAACATTGAGTGTCTCCGCTTCCACCACTTCCGTCGGCAGCGAGTTCCAGGCCCTCACCAATCGCTGCGTAAAAAAGTTTTTCCTCACGTCCTCCCTGTATCTCTTGGTCAAAACCTTAAATCTGTGTCCCCTAGTCCTTGTACCATCAACTAGTGGGAACAGCCTTTCCCCGTCTAGCCTATCCAAACACATCATAATCTTGTACACCTCTATCAAATCATCCCTCAACCTCCTTTGCTCTAACGAAAACAAATCCAGATTCTCCAACCTGTCCTTGTAGCTAAGATCCCCCATCCCCGGAACCATTCTGGTAAATCTCCTCTGCACCCTCTCAAGGGCCTTCACATCCTTCCTAAAGTGTGGTGACCAGAACTGGACGCAATACTCCAGTTGTGGCCTAACCAGCGCTTTATAAAGGTTCAGCATAACTTCTCTACTTTTGTACTCAATACCTCTATTTATGAAGCCCAAGATCCCATATGCTTTGCTAACCACTCTCTCAATATGTCCCGCCACCTTCAGGGACCTATGCACATTAACTCCCAGGTCCCTCTGTCCCTGCGCACTCTTTAAAACTGTGCCATTAAGTGTATATTACCTCTCCCTGTTCCTTCTGCCAAAATGCATCACCTCACACTTCTCTGTATTAAATTCCATCTGCCACTTGTCTGCCCATTCTGCTAGCCTTTCTATGTCCTGTTGCAGTCGATTGGTATCATCCTCACTGTTTGCCACACCCCCAAGATTGGTGTCATCGGCAAATTTAGAAATTCTACTGTATTCCAATATCCAGGTCATTATCAAAAAAAGCAGTGGCCCCAGCACTGACCCTTGGGGAACACCACTGTCTACCATCCTCCAGTCTGAAAAACAGCCATTTACCACAACTCGCTGTTTTCTGTCCTTAAGCCAATTCCTCATCCAAGCTGCCACTGACAATCCTATTCCATGAGCCACAATTTTGTTAACCAGCCTTCTATGTGGTACTTTGTCAAACACCTTCCTAAAATCCATGTAGACAACATCCATTGCATTCCCTTCATCAATCCTCCGTGTTACTTAGTCAAAAAATTCAATTAGATTAGTGAAACATGATCTGCCTTTTACAAATCCATGTTGGCTCTCCTTAATTAGTTTAAACCTCTCCAAGTGCCCGTTAATTTTTTCCTTGATTATTGTTTCTAAAACTTTACCCACCACTGATGTTAAACTGACCGGCCTGTAATTACTAGGCTTGTCCTTACACCCTTTCTTGAACAATAAACCCTTCATTATTTTAAACACCTCTATCAAATCTCCTCTTAGCCTTCTCTGCTCCAAGGAGAACGACGCCAGAGAACATCTCTTGGATGAGGGGGGGCGAAGAGATATTCAGAATTTGGCAAGTCAATCTGTAGCCGATGAAAGTCCACGTGACAAAACGTCACCTCAATTTATGTGGGAACTAGTGCACGTTAAATCGGGGAGGAAGGAAAGAACTCAGCGGTACAAACCCCCCCCCCCCCCCCAAAAGATTATCCGGCCGTTAGTCTCACTGCAGCTTGTGGGACCCTGCGGTGCGCAAATTGATTGACGCACTTCCCTACATTACAAAATGTGACTGCATTTCATTGGCTGGGAAGTGCTTTGAGATGTCCTTTGTTTCTTTAATATTTCTTTGGGGTCCACCAGGATTCTGGAAATTGGTGACTGGTTTACGTGTCAGTGAACGTAAATGGCTCAGCAGGTAGCCACTTAAGATATTTTCTCCCCACATGCGCGCACCTGCAGGAGTCACTGGGTCACTATCAGGAGAATGAACCCTGTCTAATTTTCCCCCTTCCCCAAGGCCAAGGGTCATAAGAACACAAGAAATAGGAGCAGGAGTCAGCCATTCGGCCCCCTCAGGCCTGCTCCACCATTCAATAAGATCATGGCTGATCTCCTACCTCAACTCCACCTTGCCCCATATCCCTGAATATCCAAAAAGTCTACATCGATCTCGGTCTTGAATATACTCAATGGCAGCACGGTGGCATAGTGGTTAGCACTGTTGCCTCACAGCGCCAGGGACCCGGGTTCGAATCCGGCCTCGGGCGACTGTCTGCGTGGAGTTTGCACATTCTCCCCGTGTTTGCGTGGGTTTCCTCCCACAGTCCAAAGATGTGCGGGTTAGGTTGATTGGCTATGATAAATTGACCCTTAGTGTTAGGGGGATTAAATACGTGGGGTTACGGGGATAGGGTGGGATATGTGTTGGTGTAGAGGTTACGGGGATCAGGTGGGATATGTGTCCATGCAGGCTCGATGGGCCGAAATGGCCTCTATCTGCACTGTGGGGTTTCGGTGATTTCGGTTGAGCCTCTACAGCCCTCTGGGGCAGAGAATTCCTAAGATTCACAAACCTCAGTGAAGAAATTTCTGATCTCAGTCCTAAATGGTTGATCCTGTATTTGGAGACTGTGACCCCTGGTTCTAGACTCCCCAGCTGGGGAAACATCCTCCCAGCACCCACCCGGTCAAGCCCTGGAAGAATTTTATATGTTTCAATGAGATCACCTCTCATTCTTCTAAATTCTAAGGAATATAGGCCTAGACTTCTCAGGTCTCTCCTCATAGGACAACCTCTCCATCCCAGGAATCAGTCTAGTGAATCTTCATGGCACTCCCTGTAAGGCAAGTCTATCCTTCCTTAGGTAAGGAGGCAAAAACTGTACACAATACTCCAGGTGGTTTCACCAAGGCCCTATATAATTGCAAGAACAATTAGAGTTTCCCCAACTGTCCTCCACCCCGAGGCTCAAGTCGGCCAGCTCAGTATAAATCAAAATTGGTGCCTTGTGATCTATACTGCTCAGTACAACACCAGGCATGCATTTTATACCTGAACTATCGGGGAACTCTTGTCATTTACTTTCAGTGGCTCGCAAACCAGTTGCTTTCTCTGTTGTACAACTAGGCAAGAGCACAGGACTGTGATTTCATAATTAGAAATGGGTCACTCCACTGCCAAATGTTGATTTTCACAGTGCTGCCCACAGGATAGCAATCCAAAATGGAGCATTCTTGTTAATTGCAGCTGGCTTCAGACAGAAGTATCACAACTCAAATATCCTCATGCACAGTGCCAAGGCAGGCCCAGACCAATAGCCCACAATGGCAATAAACTAAACCCCACCCCCCCACCTGAAAAAAACACACGCGAAAGGTGTACCAATTAGCCTCAACTTTTCTAGATTGCATTATTTAAGAGACTTGGGATTGATATCCTGTGGGCAGCATTGTGAAACAAAAATCAACATTTGGCAGTGGAGTAACCCATTTTTAATTACAAAATCACAGTCCTGTACTCCATGCCTAGTTATAGAACAGAAAGCAACTGGTTTGCGAGCCATTGAAAGTAAATGACAAGAGTTCCCGATAGTTCAGTGTGTAAACTGCATGCCTGGTGTTGTACAGAGCAGTATAGATCGCAAGGCACCAATTTTGATAAATACTGAGCTGGCCAACTTGAGCCTCGGGGTGGGGGACAGTTGGGAAACTGAATTGTTCGTGCAATTATATAGGGCCTTGCTAAAAGCATCACAAAGCTTTGTGATTATTGGCCTATACTAAATAACCATGTTTTAAGAGCTGCATCCTTATGTGATTGCACCTTAATTTCTCCTGCATCAGTCCAGTAGGTGCCTTGGCCATTTGAACTCCCAGCATTAACTTAACCCCTCCTGGATGAAGTATGGTCCAAAAGGCAGTAATAAAGTGACACCATGAACTTCTACCCGAGGATAATCTTAGCTTTTCATCTTGCGTTGCGATCATGATTGTTTATATCTCTTTCTGAAATGTTATGCGCCACATACCTCAAGTCTAGCAAAGCATCTTCTTCTCTGGGCTGGGTAGATCAATGTCAGTAAAGGATTATTGTTCACTCTCAATACATGAATGTAGAATTGCTATTAGGATCTTTTGTCGTCAATTTCTTCCTACCATCTCTTTATTGACTTACTGCTGCCATTAATCTTCAGAATTCTCCTCATATTTGCTTACAATCAATAACATTGCACCTTGATGTAGAAAAACTATGCATATTGGGACATTCTACAGGCGCACTGGGAAATCAGAGGGTCAATCCTTACATGCTTGGAAGTCCTTCAGCAGTGAAGGGATTCATACATTCTAGTACAGATGTTCTTAGTTAACGTCCTTGGTACCAAAAATGAACTAAACCAGTCAAAGCAGTATAGCTGGAATAATGTGGCAGATAAGCTAGGAAGAACATTGGAAAAAAAACTATTGATATCAGATGCCTGTCTTTCTTATCATGATTTAAGTAATCAAAACAGGAAAGAAGCACAACACATTGGAGCTCTGTTCTTCTTCAAGCTGTTTTTAAACATCTAAATTATGGTTTCCTGACAAGGTTTCAGAAGGTTAGAGCACGCTTTGGAAGCAAGACTTCAAAAAACAGAGAATGTGTCTAGTGTGAAAGCAATAATGTTTAGAGTTTAGGAAACAGAAATAAATTAGAAAGTGTGCAGTAACTTATTTCTCTGCGTTGTTTATACTGGACTTTCTTCGAAGCCAGAGAGGAACATGCATATTAACAGAGAAACAACGTGACTGCAAGGGCAGTTAAGCTAGGATGAGAGGACCAAAGAAGAGATGAGGACCATGGCAAACAACTCTTCATGGGCACACCCAGAAGTGAAGCCCTAGTGAGCATCCTAGAGGAAGGCATAAATGCCCCACATCACAACAGCCAAATGGCTACAAAAGGGCGAGATTGTATATCTTATGGTCATGTCCAAGGGATGGCCTGGATACCGGTGATGCATTGAAAACAGACTATAAACTTAACCTTGGTAAATCTGTACTGCAATCTTGGGCCCTGAACATAACCGTTATATTACTGAACAAAACTCGGCCGATTCTGCAATACTGTGATACACTTAAGTTACTGTTGTGCCTATAATTATTTAGGCTCTGTCGCTTAATAGTATATATCCAATTACTTTTATGTAATTCTCAACAGTTAACATTGTGACAGTTTTAATTTAATCATAAATGTTAATTCATAAATAAAGTAGAATTAGTTAACGCATGCAAGTCCAACTTCATCTTTGGCTAACTTTGTAAATAGTAGCCGAGTTACACTTCACTCACGTGTTATACGGCAGTCCTAGTGTGACTAGCTCGGATTGGTTAACCATCAATAATAATTTGGACTGGGATATGTGGGCAAGTTCAATTAAGAATCTTATAAACCCTAGCAGGCTGGTAGAACCCAATTCCTTATTTCGACGTGTGCTAGTTAGGCAAGGGGAAAAAAGATTCAAACTGTTACTTTAATGTACGTACACACACACACACAAATCCAACTGAAGTTATAGAATGCTGGAGGTAAATCATTTATTCAGATTAAACTAAATTTGAAAAAAGCTAAAGTGCTCCCATTAAAATGAAACTTTTTAAACCATTTAAGCCAATACTACTTCCATATTTCTCATCCTGATCCATCACTGCGACTTTCCATTCCAGAGTCTCAAGTGATTGTTACAGTGCAGTTTAATTTCAGCTGATTTGCTTTCATTACCAAATTTCATCATGTTGGTTGTATGTCGTTTGAGTCAATATCGCATGAAAAGGACTGAATGTCGGATTCACTGATTTTCAGGATGTCTCAGTAGCTCTTCCTGAAGTAAGGACTGGATGAGAGACCATTTTCCTGATTCTTGCTCTACAACTGCGCGCATTTATATAGCACCTGCAACATAATAAAAATGTCCCAAGGCGCTTCACAGGAGCGTTATCGAGCAAATTTGGACACCGAGCCACACAAGGAGATTTCAGGACAGATGATCAAAAGCTTGGTCAAGGAGGTAGTCTTTTAAAAGGAGCGTCTTCAAGGAAGAAAGAGGCGGAGAGGTTTATGGTGGGAATTCCAGATCTTAGGGTCTAGGCAGCTGAAAGCACGACTGCCAATGGCGAAGCGATTGAAATCGGGGATGCGCAAGAGGCCAGAATTGGAGGAGCGCAGAGATCTCAGAGGGTTGTAGGCATTTAATGAGATAGCAAGGCCACGGAGGGATCTGTAAACAAGGACGAGAACTTTTGTTGCTGGACATCAATAGTTACAATATCCAAGGCAGATGTGTCAAGCATACGCTGCTCACAATAAGGTTGCTGTTCCTATTTCTAGAAAGAGGGACATAGAGCCTCTCTAGACATTCACTGCCACATCTAGCACCAGCTCGCCCACAGCAGCAAGCCCAATGTTCTCACCTGCTGCTCCCAATCATCTCGCCCAGCTCGCTCCTTCAAACCCCACCCCCACCCAATTCTTTATCATTCTCCAGAATTTCAATCCCTCGTGAAGGCCCCGAGCACCCATGACCTCATCGCTGATTAATCTACCCTGGTGTACAGAAACCTGCCTCATAGGGAACGACACTCTCACTGAAGCCGACCCACCCAGCCAACCACTAATTCCATTGTTTTCCCTGACCAAACCACTGAAGTGGTGTAGACGAGTCCCACCTTGGGCTCTTCCCACTTCCACCCCACCCTCTTCCACTCCTCAATTAAAAACCCTCATGTGTGTCACCCTCTGAAGCCCTACGCTGACTTCCTCATAAAAGACCCCCTCTTTTACCCTCTGTACCAAATGATGCCACATCCTTAGCTGATTTCAACCTACACCTAAAATGCCCCAGGCCACCTGTCCAACTTCTCGATAAATAGAATTCACTCCACATAAGCTCTCAACACCTCGCTCTCTCAGCACCCAAACCCCTCCCGTCTCTCACGGCCTTCCCACGCCTGAGGTTCTGAATTACAAGCCTCCTCCTTCGTCTTCTTTACCACCCAGATTCTATCCTCCAATCTCATTACCTTCACTATCCAACCCCGGAACAAAAACTCTCTCTTGCTCCCTCACTAATTCACTCTCAAACTTCAAATTCCCTCTTCCCCCTCCACCCACCCATCCATCACGGCACCTCCGCTACTGCCGATTTGCTCTACCGCTGCCTCCGATGCCCTTGTTCCCATCCAATCATTCCCCCTGCCATTCCGCTCAACTTCAATCCCAATCTTCACTGCCTTAAATCAGAATAAAAGACCGAACTAACATCTCTAAAGCACCTTTCATGGCCTCGGGACACCCCAAAGCGTTTACAGCCAATAAAGCACTTTTTGAAGTGGAGTCGCTGTTGTAATGTTTGAAATGCCGCAGCCAATTTGCACACAGCAATGTCCCACAAACAGGAATGTGATATGACCAGATAATCTGTTTGTGATGTTGGTTGAGAAATAAATGTTGGCCGGGACACCAGGGAGAACTCCCTTGCTCCTCTTCAGATAGTGCGGTGGGATCTTTTACCTCCACCGGAACAAAACAAAGTGCAGTATTTTCACCAGAATTTCAGTAAAACATAATAATGAGTATCTGAAATTTGCATCCACTTGAATTGCAAAAAAAACTCAGCAATACAATTACAAGTTTTGTCCTTTGAAACTCGGGCTGTGTCCGGAGAAGGCAATTTGAGCTGTAGAATAGGGTGAAGTAATACTGGTGCCGTTAGTTTTTGGGGCAAGGCAATACATCAGAAAATTAAAGCATACTGGCTTAACTATATTTTCCATCGCTCATTGGTACCAATCTTCTAAAGAAGCAGAGTGACAACACTGCAACACAACACTGATGTGCAAGGAACTCTTCCATTGGCTTAGAGTAAAAGCAGAATCGGACGGTCATGAGTTCTAGCCCCACTTAAGACAGGAGCGCATAATATCGGTTGACATTTAATACTGAGGGATTGCTGCATTGTTAGAATTGCCATCATTTAGAATTGCCATCATTTAGACAAGGTGTTAAACTGATGAGGCCCCGTGCAGCGACAGTGGATGTTCAAAAGATCCCATCTATTTGGAGAGGAAGGAATTCTCCCAGTAGACTCGCCAGCAGCTCTCCCTTAGCTGACACCACCAAAAAAACTGCCCATTCATCAATGGCTGCCACCTTTGCCTACATAACAGTAATTGCACTTTGAAAATATTTATTGGACATGGGAGTTCTTTGGGAGGGCCTAATAGACACAAGATGCTTTATAAATGCAACTTTTCTTATCCTTGCTAAACTATTCGACCTGGCAAGTTTTAGACTGGAATCATGCCCCGAGTAAAAAAGACCTCGGGACATCCCAAAGTGCATTACAGCCAATGAAGTACTTTTAAAGTATAGTCACTGTTGTAGTCAATTTGCACAAACAGCAATGTGATAAATGACCAGATAGTCTGTTTTTGTGATGCTGATTGAGGGATAAATGTTGGGCAGGACACCGGGGACAACTCCCCTGCTCTTTTTCAAAATAGTGTCATGGGATCTTTTGCATTCACCAAAGACCGGTCCTCGGTTTAACCTCTCATCCGAAAGACGGCACCTCCGACAGTGCAGCACACGCTCAGCGCTGCACTGGGAGTGTTAGCCTAGATTTGTGTGCTCAAGTCTCTGGACTCAGAGGCGAGAGTGCTACCCACTGAGCCACAGCTGGTGTAATAGCCAGTGATCCCTCTGCTGTACCAGGCAAGGATGTCTTTCTCCTTCCTCCCACTCCCCGCCCCACACACACACACATACAGAGTCCAAGAATGAAACAAGGAGCCATAGGGTCATGAACCAACATGAAGCAATCCACGGTCTTCAAGAGAATGGAGGAAAATAGATACAATCATAAATAATCAGATTTATTTAGATCACGCAGTTAAAATAAAAACGTAAACGGGCTGCACTAAAGTTTAATGAAATGCCCAGCCGGTTAATAATGCTCGAGTTTTTCCATTTTGAAAAGCTAAAAAGAACCGCTGGGTTGACGCACCATAAGGAACCGTCGCCTTTTAAGCAAGTCATAATCCAAGTGTACTGGGTAGCGCAACTTAAGTTTTTCTAATATTACCCGCGGTGAACATGCGGGGGAATCTGCTACAATCTAACCTACTAGCGAGATCGACAGCTGAGGAGCCAGCCAAAGGCGCAGCGCAAACAAACACCTTCAGAAAAAGACCCAATAGACAAGGGCCCGGAAGGCGGGAACTCAACTTCCCCCAAGTTTGGTTGCCTTATCTACAACGTTCAAAACGTGGTTTTAAAACAATTTCACAATACCTCCAGGGAGCGTCACCAAAGCGCGCAATCCAAGTCCCAACCGATGGCAAAGACACGAGTCTCGAATCAACACAAACAAAAAAAAAAATCACACAAAAATAGGGTAAATAAATCAGAACCGATTATCTCTACACCCTTCCCCCCCACCACCACCCCAAAGCCCATAACTAATCCGCATTTGTTTTTACTAAGTAAATTTAGGACACGGTCCCTTAGCAGAAAACAAGTTTCCTTTTTCTGTTTTTGTTTAAAAAGAGAGAAAAACAGCAGCACGATTGCCAAGAAATTACATAAAAGAACTACTATACTGTGCAAATATAACACTGCACAAACACAAATCAAAAGGAAAGGTTAGAGAATCGCATTATTCTGAACCACTTCAACAGCACACGTCCAAAACACTACAAAAGGTGCGAAATTTAAGCGAATGAGGAGGCAACAAAAGTTGCAAACTATTTTTTTTTAAAGACAAAAGCGGGTAAGAAATACTTTAACATATACAACCCCCCCTCAAAAATAAGGTTAACACATGGTATCGCTTCACGCCAGTACTTCCAAGATTTTCAAAAATGTAAATAAAAGATGCACTTTAAAGTCTTTATTAATCATTCCGAGGATGCGTTCCAGCCCTATCTATATTTTTAAAAAGCTTTATTTTTTTTTGAAACCGCACAGCTTTTAAAAAAAACAAACGACTCGTTGTGCATGCAGACGGATTTCAAACAAGTCTTTTTCTTTAAGGGGAGGGAAACAACAGTGAGTGAGGGTAATCACCAGAATAAATGCAAAACAAAAGTCAAAATTATTTTGCAATGAATAATAAAAGTCTAAATATATTTTTAAAAACACATAGAACTCGTGGGGTTTTTTTTGGGCTGATTACCCTCCCTCCAAGGAAATATAGTGAAAATGAAAGACACTCCCCTAAGCGTGCTGAAGGCCAAAATACAGGCCCCGTACCCCCCTAAAAAAAAAACCTCTGCCGGTTATAAAGCAAAGAGAGAACTGGTCCACTTACCTAATGATTAGAAATCCCTCCTCGAGATTCTCCTTAATTGAGTTGCGATTTATCACAGATGAAAAAATAAAAAAAATAAAAGCTGCCTCCTCCCTCCCCCCCGCTCTCTCCCAAACCTGGAGCAAAATAGAAAGTATCTTTGGTCTTTAGCAAGAAGCGCTCACTTGGCAACAGTTGTTCCAATAATGATGATATATATATATATTTTGTTTTCCTCTCTTGTGCTGGTTATTTTTCTCCTCTCTCTTACAAAGCTGGAGTTGAAAATAAATTATCTTTTCATAAGCAATCCTGTGCAAACTTAAAGAGGATGGTTCTTTTTTTTTTCCCTTTTTACCTCTCTTCCCCCCCCCCCCTTTCTTTTTTACCTCATCTGAAAGCTTTGGAAAATGCAGCAGGATGTGTTAATATATATAGATCCTGGAGTAAATGTGGGAAGCTTTTCACTGCTGCTCGTCTTTTCCCTCACACACAAAAAAAATCTAACAACCGGTTGCAACCAGTTCTTACTGGGAGATTCCATCTTCATGTAGCCATCCGGAAAAAGACGGAAATACACGAGCCGCCACCGAAAGCTTCGCCACTTCAACCCCTTTCATTAAAAAAAACAAAACCTTACCTACTTGACACGTTTATTATTATTGTTTAACGCTGCAATGATTTCATTTATTTTTTTTAAGAATAGGACTGATCTCAGTTACAATTTGTTTGCTTTTATGAGTTAAGCCTTTTTTTAAAAAAAATCCACACCCCCTTCATAACCAACGCCTGCTGGAAATAGATGGTTGGCTTTTTTTTCCACCCTATTGTACTACAAATATATGTGATGCAACTATAAGGGAGGGAGCAAAAAAAAATCACTTCATCTCTTTCCACATTGATGTGTTTGGTCTCAAATGATTCTGATGTGATGGGAGTTAATTTGTTATTTTTCAGTCACAGGTTTTGTTACATTTTTACCGGTTACATTGTAGCAACCGCCACAGAATTCCAAATTCCACAGATATGGGCCATGTTTTCGAGTAATTATTACTGGGAAGAGATTGTTCTCTTATATAACTATAGCCGTGTCAGCCGTGGCACTCCCGTCTCTGAGTCAGAAGGTTGTGGGTTCAAGTCCCCACTCTCAGAGACTTGCTGACACTCCCAGTGCAGTGCTGAGGGAGTGCTGCACTGTCGGAGGTGCCGTCTTTCAGATGAGATGTTAAACCGAGGCCCTGTCTGCCCTGTAAGGTAAGAACGTAAAAGATCCCATGGCCACTATTTCAAAGAAGAGCAGGGGAGTTACTCCTGGTGTCCTGGCCGATATTTATCCCTCAATCAACATCACTAAAAGCAGATTATCCTGTCACTTGTTTCATTGCTGTTTGTGGGCGCTTGCTGTGCACAGATTCGCTGCCCTGTTTCCTACATTACAACAGTGACTACACTTCAAAAGTACTTCATTGGCTGTAAAGCTCTTTGGGACATCCGGTAGTTGTGAAAGGCGCTATATAAATGCAAGTCTTTCTGTCGATCTAGTCTATATTAGTTTCTTCCACTCTTGACCGTGATGTCATTGAATGGCGGAACAGGCTCAATGGCCTACTCTTGTTCCTATCTGGATCTTGAGCACTTAATTTTATTTATCTATGTAACGTAACCACCCCCCAATGTTGCTTATAAATGGGACTCACATCATAAATAAGGTGTAAAATTATATTATAATGTAACGCTTTTGCAAGGGTTGGGTAGGGAAATGTTAGGCAGAGTTGGCTATTCCCTTCCCTTCTTCCCATGCGGTTGTTTACTTTCCTGTCGCTGACGTTTAACCTGAGAGGTTTGCACAGAGAAAGGGATGCAGAGCTTTCTTGCTTCTCTCAGCTGCTGCAACGGAAAAAAAAAAGACTTGCATTTATATAGCATCTTTCACGACCACCGGAAGTCCCAAAGCACTTTACAGCCAATGAAGTACTTTTGAAGTGGAGTCACTGTTGTAATGTGGGAAACGCAGCAGCCAATTTGCGCAAAGCAAGCTCCCACAGAACAGCAATGTGATAATGACCATCTTTTAAACGATGTTGGTTGAGGGATAAAATATTGGCCCCAGGACACCAGGGATAACTCCCCTGCTCTTCTATGATGAAAGTGTCAGCTGTGGCTCAGTGGGTAGCACACTTGCCAACTAGTCAGAAGGTTGTGGGTTCAAATCCCACTCCAGGGACTTGAGCACATAAAGCTAGGCCGACACTCCAGTGCAGCGCTGAGGGAGCGCTGCGATGTCAGAGGTGCCGTCTTTCGGATGAGACATCTGCTCTCTCAGGTGGACAAAAAGATCCCAAGGTGCTATTTCAAAGAAGAGCAGGGGAGTTATCCCTGGTATCCGGGGTCAATATTTATCCCTCAACCAACATAACAGAAACAGATTATCTGTCATTATCACATTGCTGTTTGTGGGAGCTTGCTGTGTGCAAATTGGCTGCTGCGTTTCCCACATTACAACAGTGACTCCACTTCAAAAGTACTTCATTGGCTGTAAAGCGCTTTGGAGACGTCCGGTGGTCGTGAAAGGTGCTATATAAATGCAAGTCCTTTCTTTCTTTTCTATGGAGGTTGCTTAGTGTGGGTAAGGTGGGGTTGGGATGCCAACCGTCCAGGATTGTCCTGGAGTTTCCAGGAAGTAAGGAGTAATCTCCTGATCACTGTTGTGAGCAAACATAGGGGCATTAAAAGAAAATGTGTTTTTGTTTCATTTTCTTTGAACACTTTTGTTTATTAGCTCTAAAATATTCGAGATGACTGACTGGGTGGGACAGGTGGAGGCAGGAGGTCATGTGAGACACACACACCCCTTGTCACATGATCCGAAGCTGGGCTGAAAATGCTACTGTTCCAAAACTAATAAGCCTGACAGTCTACTTATGCTTTTACATGCATCCTTGTTTTCATTCAAATATATTTTGATATGTTAATGTACCACTTTCTTGTTAAACACAGCGCATTCAAGAACAATGTTTTGTTTATGCTTCTCCCACACCCAGTACTGGATGAGCAAAATATTCCTCCAACTAAATATTGGGAAGACCGAAGCCAATGTCTTCGGTCCAAGTCACAAACTCTGTTCCCTAGCCAACGACTCCACCCCTCTCCCTGGAAACTGTCTGAAGCTGAACCAGACCGTTAGCAACCTTGGTGTTGTGGGGGACTACGGTCTCCCGCGTAAAGAAATAGGCAACACAGCGAGCTACAAGAAATAGGTCTTTACTCCAACTCTCACAATACAGTACTGAATTCGTGAAGCCCGCGAACCTGTGATGACTCACGGATTGGTCACCTGCTGGAACCTGATTGGTTTACTTTCTCTCAGCAGCAGGCAAGTCTGAACGTGCCTTATTCCTCTCAGCTTGCAACTGTCTTGCGGGGGGAGGGGAATACAGCAGTTAAAAGGGGATTATACAGGTTTATCTACATACACACAGTGTTTCCCCAATGTGGCGACGCCATATACGCCCCCCCAGAATCCTCGTTAACTGTAAAAGTCAGTCTCTGCGGGGGTTTGACCAAGCGGCCGTAGCGGCTGTAGTAGCCATCTGGCGTGTGAGGAGGGCTGTCTGGGAGGTCGGCCGGTTGGTTCGTCGGCTGTCTGGCGGCCGACCACGGCTCCGTTGTCAGGGGGAGGAAGTCGCCTGGTACTCTGAGCGGTTGGCCGTAGACCACCTCGGCCGCGGAGGTCCTCTTTGGGCGCGGTGCGCAATCCCAGGAGAACCCAGGGTAGTTTGTCGATCCAGCTGGTGTTGGCCAGGCTGGCGCGGAGGGAGGCTTTCAAAGAACGATGAAAGCGCTCGCAGAGCCCGTTGGCCTGCGGGTGGTAGGCTGTTGTCCTGTGCAACTTGGTGCCGAGGCCGGCAGTGATGGCATTCCACAAGTGGGAGGTGAACTGGGGGCCTCTGTCCGAGGATATGTCGGTCGGCACGCCGAACCGGGCCACCCATGTCGAGACGAATGCTCGCGCGACATTGGTCGTGGTGGTGGAGGCGAGGGGAACCACCTCGGGCCATCTGGTGGTGCGGCCGACGATTGTGAGCAGGTGTGTAAAACTGTGCGACGGCGGCAAGGGGCCTACCAGATCGACGTGGACGTGGTCGCAACGCCTCTCGGGCACCGGGAAACACTCCAATGGCGCCTTGGTGTGCTGCTGGACCTTAGCGCGCTGACACGCCACGCATGTGTTGGTCCAGTCTCTCACATCCTTGTGGAGTCCAGGCCAGACGAACTTGGCGGACATAAGTTTCTGAGACGCACGCATCCCTGGATGTGAGAGGCCGTGGATGATGTCGAAAACTCGCTTGCGCCAGGCGGATGGGACGACCGGCCTAGGGGAGGGGACTGAGACGTCGCACAGGAGGGTTGTGCCGGCTGCGTGGAAGTGGATGTCGGCCAGGGTGAGGCTGGTAGTTGACGTCCTGAGGGCCTGGATCTCCGCGTCGGTGGCCTGGTCTCTCGCCATGCTGGCGTAGTCGACGCCCAGGTGCACTGCGTGGAGCGAGGGTCTTGAGAGGCAATCGGCCACCAAATTGTCCTTGCCGGCGACGTGGCGGATGTCCGTAGTGAACTCCGAGATGAAGTTGAGTTGGCGCTGTTGGCGCGCGGACCAGGGTTCGGTTACTTTGGCCATGGCGAAAGTGAGCGGCTTGTGGTCCACGAATGCGGTGAACGGCCAGCCTTCCAGGAGGAAACGGAAGTGCTGGATTGCCAGGAACAGGGCCAGGAGCTCTCTGTCGAACGTGCTGTAGGCCTGCTCGTTCTTGCGCAGCTGTCGGCTGAAAAATGCCAGTGGCTGCCACGCGCCTTCGACCCACTGTTGCTGGACGGTGCCAACGGCGTAATCCGAGGCATCCGTGGTGAGGGCGGTCTTGGTGCCCGGGATGGGGTGGGCCAGTAGTGTGGCATTGGCCAAGGCGCTTTTGGTCTGGTGGAAGGCTGTCGCCATCTCGCTGGACCAGGTGTGTTGCTCTTTACCTGTTTTGCCCCTGGTGGCTTCGTAGAGGGGGCGCATGAGTGCGGCAGCCTTGGGCACGAACCGGTGATAGAAATTGACCATCCCCAAAAATTCCTGCAGCGCCTTGACCGAGGTGGGCTGGGGAAAGTCCGCCACCGCCTGCACCTTGGAAGGTAGGGGAATGGCTCCCCTTGGCGAGATTCTGTGGCCGAGAAAGTCAATTTGGGCTGCTCCGAACTGGCATTTGGCCGGGTTGACGATTAGCCCGTGTTGGCTGAGGCGCTGGAAAAGGGAGCGCAAATGCGCGATGTGCTCGGCCTTGCTGGTGCTGGCCACGAGGATATCGTCCAGATAGATGAACAGGAAGCTCAGGTCCCGTAGGACGGAGTCCATGAGCCGTTGGAAGGCCTGTGCGGCGTTCTTAAGCCCGAAGGGCATGCGCAGGAACTCGAACAGTCCGAAGGGGGTGATGACCGCCGCCTTCTGGATGTCTGCGTGGTGGACGGAGACCTGATGGTAGCCGCGAATCAGGTCGACCTTGGAAAAGACGGACTTTCCTGCTAGGTGTGACGAGAAGTCTTGGATGTGCGGAATGCGTTATCTATCGGGCGTGGTGGCGTCGTTGAGCCGTCTGTAGTCGCCGCAGGGGCGCCAGCCACCGCCCGGCTTGGGCACAATATGGAGGGGGGACGACCAAGGGCTGTTCGAGCGGCGGATGATGCCCAGTTTTTCCATTGTGGCAAATTCTTCCTTGGCCACCGCCATCTTGGCTGTGTCCAGGCGTCTGGCTCGAGCGAACACTGGTGGTCCCGTAGTGGCGATGTGGTGCTCGACCCCATGCTTGGCTGCCACGGCTGAGAAAGTCGGTTGTGTGAGCCTCGGGAAATCTGCGAGTAGGCGGGCGTAGTCGTCATGCGCCGGGGCGGAGCAGGACCCGACGAGGGCCAGGCTGTTGCTCTGCTGGCAGGCCAGTGAAGCGAAAGTTGCTGCGTCGATCAGGCGCCTGTCGCGGACGTCGACCAGGAGTCCGTGGGCGCAAAGAAAATCGGCGCCCAGCAAGGTATGTGCCACCGAGGCCATCACGAAATCCCACGTAAATCGCTGGCCGTTGAAACAAACCTCGGCCCGTCGCTTTCCAAAAGTAGCGATGGCTGCGCCATTTGCCGCCACGAGGGGTGGGCCGCTGCGGCCTGCCTGGATGTCGAGCTGGGAGGCAGGAATTATGCTGCATTGGGCTCCGGTGTCGCAAAGGAATCTGCGCCCTGAAAGAGAGTCGGTCATGTACAGCAGTTTACCTGCGGTGCCGATGGCCATCGTGGCGGCGGGGGTGCGGTCAAGCGGGCCTAGGCGGCGGCGCGGAGTTGGTGCGTTGGTCCGGGCGGCCATCTTGGTTTGATCGAAAGAGCAGGGTGCTCTGCAGCGTTGGGCCTTGTGGCCGAAACGCGCGTGGTAGTAGCATAGTTCTGCGGCCTGGCGTGGCGGCGCGCGCTCGGTGGTGTCGGGGAGCCTCGCGGCTGCACAGCCGAGTTGGGCGACGGCGAAGACTTTGTCCGCGGCGGCTGCCAGTTGTACGCAGTCCGTGATCGGGGACCCCGCGAGGGCAGTCTGTACCTGCTGAGGAAGCAGGCTGAGGAAAAGGGCCCGAAACAAGAAGCACTGCGGTTCAGAGCCCAGGAGCGCAAGCATCCGGCTCATCAACTGGGTCGGGGTAAAATCGCCGAGGCCTGGTAGTGAGAGAAGCCTGCGGGTCCTCTCCTCCCCGGACAGGCCGTAAGCCTGCAGCAAGCGGCCCTTAATGGTTGAGTACTTGCCGGTCTGTGGTGGGTTCCCCAGCAGGTTGAGAACTTCAGCGGCGGTAGAGCTTGCTAGTGCTGAGACTACGTGGAGGTACCTTTCTTCATCGTCTTGAACCCTGCGAAGGATGAATTGGGCCTCCGAGTGCGCGAACCAAGCTGGTGCTTGGTGTTCCCAGAAGGTGGGGAGCTTCAAGGACGCAGCGCCGGCCGACATCAGGCTGCTGCTGGTTGCCATCAGGTCGTTGCTGGCCTCTGTAGGGCTGCGTGAGTCGGGGGCTTCGGCCGCCAACATTCGGGGTCACCAATGTGGGGGACTACGGTCTCCCGCGTAAAGAAATAGGCAACACAGCGAGCTACAAGAAATAGGTCTTTACTCCAACTCTCACAATACAGTACTGAATTCGTGAAGCCCGCGAACCTGTGATGACTCACGGATTGGTCACCTGCTGGAACCTGATTGGTTTACTTTCTCTCAGCAGCAGGCAAGTCTGAACGTGCCTTATTCCTCTCAGCTTGCAACTGTCTTGTGGGGGGAGGGGAATACAGCAGTTAAAAGGGGATTATACAGGTTTATCTACATATACACACAGTGTTTCCCCAATGTGGCAACGCCACAGTGTCATATTTGACCCTGAGATGAGCTTCTGACCACATATCCGCGCCATCACCACCTCCGCAACATCGCCCGACTCCGCCCCCGCCTCAGCTCATCTGCTGCTGAAACCCTCGTCCATGCCTTTGTTACCTCTAGGCTTGACAATTCCCCGCACTCCTGGCCGGCCTCCCACATTCTACCCTCCGTAAAATTGAGGTCATCCAAACCTCTGCTGCCTGTGTCCTAACTCGCACCAAGTCCTGTTCACCCATCAGCTCCCGGTTAAGCAGCGCCCCGATTTTTAAAATACTCATCCTTGTTTTTCAAATCCCTCCATGGCCTCGCCCCTCCCTATCTCTGTAATCTCCTCCAGCCCCACAACCAATGTACCCCGTAACTTTTTTTGGGCCATGCGGCCCTTTTAACGGGCTGCGCGCTCCATTCAAAAGTCCGCACATGCGCGTTTTTTTAAATTTAAAAGCCGGCACACCAGCTGCCCAGGATCTCTGGAATGCTGCATGGCCGTGCAGCTTAAAGAGTACATTGCCCACAACCCTCCGAGATCTCTGCGCTCCTCTAATTCTGGCCATTGAGCATCCCTGATTTTAATCGCTCCGCCATTGGTGGCCGTGCTTTCAGCTGTCTAGGCCCTAAGCTCTGGAATTCCCTCCCTAAATCGCTCCGCCTCTCTACCTCCCTCTTCTCCTTTAAGACGCTCCATCTGCCCTAATATCCCCTTATATGGTTCGGTGTCAAATTTTGTTTTATAATGCTCCTGTGAAGTGCCTTGGGATGTTTTACTACATTAACGGCACTACATAAATACAAATTGATGTCATTGTTGTATGTATGACCAAGCCATCCATCTGGTGGGCACAAAATTAATGATCTAAGAGCAAATATTGTATATTTTGTATATTGTGAAAACTTGCAAGGAAACTATGTGTGAATATATTCAGTGCTTAATCTGAATCTACCCATATCATGGGTTGAAGTAATAGCACGAATAGAAATAAATGGGTTTGATCTAATAGCTATTACCGAGACATGGTTGCAGAGTGGCCAAGGTTGGGAACTAAATATTCCAGGATACTTGACTTTTAGAAGAGATAGGCATGGGGGTGTGGGGTAGCCCTGATAATAAAGGATGGGATATATACAGTAGAGAGAAGGAATCTTAGCTCAGAAAATCAAGATGTAGAATCAGTTTGGGTGGAACTAAGAAACAATAAGGGGTAGGACACATTGGTGGGTGTAATTTATAGTTCCCCTAACAGCGGTTGTAGTGTCGGGCACAGTATAAATCAGGAAATTAGAGGTGCATGTAACAAGGGCAATTCAATAATCATGGGGGGACTTTAATCTTTATATAGACTGGGCAAAAACAAATTTGCAGTAATAGTGTGGAGGGCAAGTTCATGGAATGCATTCAAGATAGTTTTCTAGATCAGTATGTTGAGGAACCAACTAGGAAACGGGCTATTTTAGATCTAGTATTGTGGAATGAGACAGTCATAATAACCTTGTAGTAAAGGAGCCTCTTGGGAAGATTGATCATAATATAACATTTTCTATTGAGTTTGAGACTGATTTAGTTAAGTTTCAAAATAGGGTCTTAAATATGAACAAAGCAAATGACATAGATATGAGGGGTGAGTTGGCTGATAGATTGGGAAACTAGATTAAAATATATGACAGTAGATAAACAATGGAAAACATCTAAAGAAATAATTCATGATTCACAACAAATATACATTCCCTTAAGGAATAAAAACTTCATGGGAAAAGTGGTCCAACCGTGGCTAAGAGAAGTTAAAGATAGCATTAGATTAAAGGAAAAGACTTATAATGTGGTTCAAAAGAGTAGTAAGCCTGAGGATTGGGAGGATTTTAGAATTCAGCAAAGGATGACCAAGAAATTGATAAAGAAAGGGAAAATAGAATATGAGAGTAAACTAGCAAGAGACATAAAAACAGAGTGTAAAAGCCTGTATTGGTATGTAAAAAGGATGAGATTAGCGAAAGTAAATTTTGGTCCCTTACAGGCAGAGACAGGAGAAATTATAATGGTGATTAAGGAAATGTTATTAAACAAATACTTTGTATCTGTCTTCATGGTAGAAGATGCAAATAACATTCCAGAAATAGTGGGGAACCAAGGGTCTAGTGAGAATGAGGAACTTAAAGAAATTAGTATTAGTAAAGAAATAGTACTGGAGAAATTAATGCCACTGAAAGCCGATCAATCCCCTGAACCTGATTGGCCTACATCGTGGGGTTTTAAAAGAAGTGGCTATAGAGATAGTGGATGCATGGGTTTTGACTCACCGGCGGCAGCAGCGAGAGCGGCCCTGGGTGGAGACTGAGCGCAGAGACCAAGGACGTAAGGAGCGGGGAGAGAGAGAAGTAAAAAGTAATCGAAGTGTGACATCACCAGAAAGCAGGTAAGTGATTGGTTGGTATTTCTCTCTTTCTCGCTTTTTTCCAAACTTAATTTTTGTTGTTTATAGTTTCTAGGGTCTCTATTGTGTAGTGGGGAGTGCTAGTAAACAAGGGCCCTTGAGTATATCATTTAAGTGTAGAGTAATTAGTGGTATTGATTTGATTTAATTTAATTTGAATTAATTAAAGGGTAAGTCATAGCAGCACAGCTCGGCCCCGTGGCATGCTCCTCCTGCACTATGTGGGAAATCAGGGACACTTCCTGTGTCCCTGACGACCATGTGTGTGGGAAGTGTATCCAGTTGCAGCTACTGACAGACTGCATTGTGGTGCTGGAGCTGTGAATGGATACATACTGGAGCATTCGCGATGCTGAGAACATCGTGGATAGCACGTTTAGGGAGTTGGTCACACCGCAGGTAAAGGCTGCACAGGCAGGAAGGGAATGGGTGACCACCAGGCATTGTAGTAGGCGCAGGCAGGTAGTGCAGGGGTCCCCTGTGGCCATCCCCCTTTCAAACAGATATACCACTTTGGATATTGTTGAAGGAGATGGCTTATTGGGGGAAGGCAGCAGCAGCCAAATTCCTGGCACCATGGGTGGTCCTGCTGCACAGGATGGAAGGAAAAAAAGCGGGAGAGCTATAGTGATAGGGGATTCTATTGTAAGGGGAATAGATAGGCATTTCTGCGGTTGCAAATGAGACTCCAGGATGGTATGTTGCCTCCCTGCTGCAAGGGTCAAGGATGTCTCAGGGCAGCTGTAGGGCATTCTGAAAGGGGAGGGTGAACAGCCAGTTGTTGTGGTGCATATAGGTACCAACGATATAAGTAAAAAACGGGATGAGGTCCTAAAAGCTGAATATAGGGAGTTAGGAGGTAAATTTAAAAATACAACCTCAAAGGTAGTAATCTCAGGATTGCTACCAGTGCCACGTGCTAGTCAGAGTAGAAATAGAAGGATATTTCAGATGAATACGTGGCTAGAGGAATGGTGCAAGGGGGAGGGATTCAAATTCCAGGGACATTGGAACCGGTTCTGGGGGAGGTGGGACCAGTACAAACTGGACGGTTTGCACCTGGGTGGGACTGGAACCGATGTCCTAGCGGGAGTGTTTGCTAGTGCTGTTGGGGAGGGTTTAAATTAAAATGGCAGGGGGTTGGGAACCTGTGCAGGGAGACAAAGGAAAGGGAAGCAAGGATAGAAACAAAAGGCAGGAAGGAGAAAAGCAAAAGTGGAAGGCAGCGAAATCAAGGGTATAAATCAAACAGGGCCACAGTAAATAATAATTCTAAAAGGACTAAGAGTGTTAAAAAATCAAGCATGAAGGCTTTGTGTCTTAATGCGAGGAGCATTCAAAATAAGGTGGATGAATTAGCTGCGCAAATAGATGTAAAAGATATGATATAATTGGGATTACGGAGACATGGCCCTAGGGTGACTAAGACTGGGAATTCAACATCCAGGGGTATTCAATATTCAGGAAGGACAGGGAATAAGTAAAAGGAGGTGGGGTAGCATTGCTGGTTAAAGAGATTAACACAATAGTATGGAAGGATATTAGCTCTGATGATCTGCAATCTGTATGGGTAGAGCTGAGAAATACCAAGGGGCAGAAAATGTTAGTGGAAGTTGTATACAGACCTCCAAACAGTAATGCTGAGGTTGGGGATGGCATTAAACAGGAAATTAGAGATGCGTGCAATAAGGGCACAGCAGTTTCATGGGTGACTTTAATCTACATATAGATTGGGCTAACCAAATTAGTAACAATACTGTGGAGGAGGAATTCCTAGAGTGTATACGGGATGGTTTCCTGGACCAATATGTCGAGGAACCAACTAGAGATCAGGCCATCTTAGACTGGGTATTATGTAATGAGATAGGATTAATTAGCAATCTTGTTGTGCGAGGCCCCTTAGGGAGGAGCGATCATAATATGATAGAATTCTTCATTAAGATGGAGAGTGAAGTAGTTGACTCAGAGAGTAGGGTCCTGAATTTAAATAAAGGAAACTACGATGGTATGAGGCACGAGTTGCCTAGGATGGATCCGGGAACGTTACTTAAAGGGTTGACGGGGGATAGGCAATGGCAAACATTTAAAGATCGCATGGATATACAGAATTTGTTCATCACTTTTTGGCATAAAAATAAAACAAAAAAGGTGACTCAACCGTAGCTAACAAGGGAAATTAGGGATAGCATAAGATCCAAGGAGAGGACATGTACTTTGGCCAGAAAAAGCAGCAAACCTGAGGATTGGGAGCAGTTTAGGATTCAGCAAAGGAGGACAAAGGATGAATTAAGATGGGGAAAATAGATTATGAAAGTAAGCTTGCAGGGAACATAAAAACTGACTGTAAAAGCTTCTATAGATATGTGAAGAGAAAAAGATTAGTGAAGCCAAGCGCAGGTCCCTTGCAGTCAGAATCAGGGGAATTTATAATGGGGAACAAAGAAATGGCAGACCAATTAAATACATACTTTGGTTCTGTCCTCACAAAGGAGGACACATATAACCTCCCAGAGATGTTGGGGAACATAGGGTCTAATGAGAGGGAGGAATTGAATGAAATCAGTATTTGTAGGGAAATGGTGTTAGGGAAATTGACAGGATTGAAGGCCGATAAATCCCCAGGGCCTGATAATCTACATCCTAGGGTACTTACGGAAGTGGCCCTAGAAATAGTAGATGCAAAATTCTATAGACTCTGGAACAGTTCCCATGGATTGGAGGATAGCTAATGTAACCCCACTATTTTAAAAAGGTGGTAGAGAGAAAATGGGGAATTATAGACCAGTAAGCCTGACATCGGTAGTGGGGAAAATGCTAGAGTCCATTATAAAAGATGTAATAGCAGAGCACTTGGAAAACAGTGACAGGATCGGACAAAGTCAACATGGATTTACAAAAGGTAAATCGTGCTTGACTAATCTACTGGAATTTTTTGAGGATGTAACTTGTTGAATAGATAAGGGAGAACCAGTGGATGTGGTGTATTTGGACTTTCAGAAGGCTTTCAATAAGGTCCCGCATAAGAGATTAGCATGCAAAGTTAAAGCACATGGGATTGGGGGTAAGGTACTGTCTTGGATAGAGAACTGGTTGGCAGACAGGAAGCAAAGAGTTGGAATAAGCGGGTCTTTTTCCGAGTGGCAGGCAGTGACTAGTGGGGTACCGCAGGGATCGGTGCTAGGACCCCAGCTATTCACAATATATATAAATGATCTAGACGCGGGAACTAGATGTAATATCTCCAAGTTTACAGACAACACAAAGCTGGGTGGGTGTGTGTGCTGTAAGGCGGATGCAGAGAAACTCCAGTATGATTTGGACAGGTTGGGTGATTGGGCAGATGCATGGCAAATGCAGTATAATGTGGATAATGCGAGGTTATCCACTTCGGTGGCAAAAACAGGAAGACAGATTATTATCTGAATGGCAATAGATTGTGAAAAGGGGAAGTGCAATGAGGCCTGGGTGTCCTTGTGCACCAGTCGCTGAAGGTAAGCATGCAGGTGCAGCAGGCAGTTAAGAAGGCAAATGGTATGTTCAAATCAATCAAAATCAAATCAACTTTATTGTCATTGTTAGTGCACAAGTGCAGTACAACGAAATGTAGGCTTGCGGCTCCCGAGAGTGTACATTTAGATTAAGACATTTAAACATTCAACATACATTTGGCTTGTAATACATTAACATAAACATAACCATAATAAAGTGCATTGGCAGATGTGCAGGCTTTAGAGTTTATTTGTGGAGTTCAGTAGGATGACAGCCCTGGGAAAGAAGCTGTTCCTAAATCTGGTCGTACGGGTGCGAATGCATCTGTAGCGTCTCCCAGATGGCAGGAGGGCGAACAGACTGTGGCTGGGGTGGGTAGGGTCTTTGATGATGGACTGTGACCTCCGTAAACAGCGTTTCTGGTATATGTGCTCTATGGTCGGTAGCCGGGTGCCGGTAATGCGTTGGGCAGTTTTGACTACTCGCTGCAGGGCTTTCCGGTCATAGTAGCTACAGCTGCCATACCATACTGTGATACAGTTTGTCAGGATGCTCTCTATTGTGCAGCGGTAAAAGTTAGAGAGGATCAGGGGTGACAGGTTACATCCCTTCAGCCTCCTTAGGAAATATAGGCGCTGCTGGGCCGGTTAGGTTGATTGGCTATGATAAATTGACCCTTAGTGTTAGGGGGGTTAAATACATGGGGTTACAGGGATAGGGTGGGATATGTGTTGGTGTTGGTGTAGGGGTTACGGGGATTGGGTGGGATATGTGTCGGTGCAGGCTCGATGGGCCGAAATGGCCTCTATCTGCACTGTGGAGTTTCTGTGATCTGTGATCTGTGCGGTATTGAGGGACCAGGAGAGGTCTTCCGTGATGTGGACTCCGAGGAACTTAAAGCTGTCCACCCTTTCCACCACAGCCCCATTGATGTGGATGGGGGTGTGACTTCCGCCTTTAGACTTCCTGAAGTCCACAATGATTTCTTTGGTTTTCTTGATGTTAAGGGCCAGGTTGTTATCGGTGCACCACTTCATGAGATGCTGGACCTCCTCCCTGTAGGCTGACTCATCATTGTTGGTGATCTGGCCTACTACCGTGGTATCATCCGCAAACTTGATGATGGTGTTGGAACCATGAACAGCCACACAGTCGTGGGTGAAGAGGGAGTAGAGGAGAGGGCTCAGCACACATCCTTGTGGGGCCCCCGTGTTCAGGGTCAGGGTCAGGCGGGGGGGGGAGGTGTGGTTACCTAATTTGACAGACTGGGGTCTGTTTGTTAGGAAGTCCAGGGTCCAGTTGCAGAGGGAAGTGTTCAGGCCAAGAGTGTGGAGTTTGGTGGCCAGCTTGTTGGGGACGATAGTGTTGAATGCTGAGCTGTAGTCTATGAACAGCATTCTGATGTAGGTCTCTTTACCATCTAAGTGATTCAGTGCCGAGTGTAGAGCAGTTGTGATTGCATCCTCCGTTGATCTGTTTGCACGATAGGCAAACTGGTGTTGGTCAAGAGAGGCGGGAACACTGGCTTTGATGTGAGCTAGGACCAGTCTCTCGAAACACTTCATTATGATGGGTGTGAGTGCGACAGGTCGATAGTCGTTCAGGCACGTCACAGCCGTTTGTTTTGGCACAGGAATAATGGTAGCGGTCTTGAAGCATGTAGGGACTACTGCCTGGGCCAATGACAGATTGAAGATGGCGGTGAAGACATCAGCCAGCTGATCAGCACATTCCTTGAGTACCCGTCCAGGGATGCTATCCGGTCTAGCAGCCTTTCGTGTGTTCACTCTGCGTAGAACACCCCTTACGTCGGAGGTCGACAGAGTGAGCACCTGGTCTTCCGGGGGTGGCAAGGCTTTGGTAGCCGGCTCCCTGTTGTCCCTGTCGAAGCGAGCGTAGAAGTTGTTAAGCTCCTCCGGAAGGGAGGCATCGATAACCGGGGGGGCTGGTGTTTTTGCCCTTGTAGTCAGTGATGGACTGGATGCCTTGCCACATGCGCCGGGGGTCCGAGTTGTTGTGGAAATGATCCTCTATCCGCAGTGTCTGTTTCCTTTTGGCAGTCCTGATACCCTTTTTTAGGTTGGTCCTAGCTGCACTGTAAGCCGCCGCGTCGCCAGATTTAAATGCTGCGTCGCGTGCTTTCAACAGCGAGCGGACCTCTCCGTTCATCCAGGGTTTCTGGTTGGGGTATGTCCTGATATTTTTATGGGTCGTGACGACCTCGGCCTTCATAGCGAGAGGATTCGAGTACAGGAGCAAGGATGTCTTGCTACAGTTGTACAGGGCCTTGGTGAGACCACACCTTGAGTATTGTGTGCAGTTTTGGTCGCCTTATCTGAGGAAGGCTGTTCTTGCCATGGAGAGAGTGCAGCGAAGATTCACCAGACTGATACCTGGGATGGCAGGAATGATGTATGAGGAGAGATTGGGTCGATTAGGCTTATATTCGTTAGAGTTTAGAAGAATGAGAGGGGATCTCATTGAAACGTATAAAATTCTAACAGAACTAGACAGACTAGATGCAGGAAGGATGTTCCCGATGGTGGAAGAGTCCAGAACCAGGGGTCACAGTCTAAGGATAAGGGGTCAGCCATTTAGGACTGAGATGAGGAGGAATTTCTTCACCCAGAGAGTGGTGAATCTGTGGAATTCTCTACCACACAAGGCAGTTGAGGCCAATTCATTAAATATATTCAAGAAGGAGTTAGATATATTTCTTGAGGCTAAAGGGATCAAGGGATATGGGGAGAAAGCAGGGACAGGGTACTGAATTTGGATGATCAGCCATGATCTCATTAAATGGCAGAACAGGCTCGAGGGCCGAATGGCCTACTACTGCTCCTATCTTCTATGTTTCTATGATCTTCCAGAATTCCATAGATTCTAGAACGGTCTCCGCAGATTGGAAGGTAGCAAATGTAACCCCGCTATTCAAGAAAGGATGGAGAGAGAAAACAGGGAACTATAGGCCAGTTAGCCTGACATCAGGAGTAGTGAAAATGCTGGAATCCATTATTAAGGATGTGGTAACAGGACACTTAGAAAATCATAATATGATTGGGCAGAGTCAACGTGGATTTATGAAAGAGAAATCATGTTTGACAAATCTGTTAGAGTTCTGTTTTATTCATTCCTGGGATGTGGGCGTCACTGGCAAGGCCAGCATTTATTGCCCATCCCTAGTTGCTCTTGAGAAGGTGGTGGTGAGCCACTTTCTTGACTTGCTGCAGTCCTTGTGGTGAAGGTACTCCCATAGTGCTCTTAGGGCGGGAGTTCTAGGATTTTGATCCAGCGACGATGAAGAAATAGCGATATATTTCCAGGTCAGGATGGTGTGCGACTTGGCGGGGAATTTGGAGGTGGTGGTGTTCCGATGCACCTGCTGCCCTTGTCCTTCTAGGTGGTAGAGGTCATGGGTTTGAGAGGTGCTGTCGAAGAAGCCTTGGCTAGTTGCTGCAGTGCATCTTGTAGATGATACACACTGCAGCCACAGTGCGCCGTGGTGGAGGGAGTGAATGTTTAAAGTGGTGGATGGGATGCCAATCAAATAGGCTGCTTTGTCCTGGATGGTGTCGAGCTTCTTGGGTGTTGTTGGATCTGCAAGTGGAGAGTATTCCATCACATTCCTGACTTATGCCTTGTAGATGGTGGAAAGGCTTTGGGGAGTCAGGAGATGAGACACTCGCTGCAGATCATCCAGCCTCTGACCTGCTCTTGTAGCCACAGTATTTATGTGGCTGATCCAGTTAAGTTTCTGGTCAATGGTGACCCCCAGTTTGTTGATGGTGGGGGATTCAACGATGGTAATGCCATTGAATGTCAAGGGGCGGTGGTTAGACAATCTTTTGTTGGTGATAGTCATTGCCTGGTACTTGAGTGTCGCGAATGGTACTTGCCACTTATCAGCCCAAGCCTGAATGTCGTCCAGGTCTTGCTGCACGCAGGCACAGACTGCTTCATTATCTGACGAGTTGCGAATGGAACTGTGCAATCATCAGTGAACATCCCCACTTCTGACCTTATAATGGAGGAAAGGTCATTGATGAAGCATTGATGATGGTTGGGCCCAGGACACTGCCCTGAGGAACCCCAGCAGCAATGTCCTGGGGCTGAGATGATTGACCTTCAACAACTACAACCATCTTCCTTTGTGCTAGGTATGACTCCAGCCAGTGGAGAGTTTTCCCCCTGATAGAAACATAGAAACATAGAAGATAGGAGCAGGAGTAGGCCATTTGGCCCCTCGAGCCTGTTCCGCCATTTAATGAGATCATGGCTGATCATCCAATTTCAGTACCCTGTCCCTGCTTTCTCCCCATATCCCTTGATCCCTTTAGCCTTAAGAAATATATCCAACTCCTTCTTGAATATTATTTAATAAGTTGGCCTCAACTGCCTTCTGTGGTAGAGAATTCCACAGGTTCACCACTCTCTGGGTGAAGAAATTTCTCCTCATCTCAGTCCTAAATGGCTTACCCCTTATCCTTAGACTGTGACCCCTGGTTCTGGACTCACCGGCCATCAGCAACATCCTTCCTGCATCTAGTCTGTCTAGTCCTGTTAGAATTTTATAAGTTTCAATGAGGTCCCCTCTCATTCTTCTAAACTCTAGCGAATATAAGCCTAATCGACCCAATCTCTCTTCCTATGTCATTCCTGCCATCCCAGGTATCAGTCTGGTGAATTTTCGCTGCACGCTCTCCATGGCAAGAACATCCTTCCTCAGATAAGGCGACCAAAACTGTACACAAAAGGTGTGGTCTCACCAAGGCCCTGTACAACTGCAGCAAGACATCCTTGCTCCTGTACTCGAATCCTCTCGCTATGAAGGCCAACATACCATTTGCCTTCTTAACCGCCTACTGCACCTGCATGCTTATTTTGAGGTTGTAACTAGCAGGATAGGTAAGGGGGATACAGTATATTTCGATTTTCAAAAAGCATTCAATAAGAGGTTATTACACAAAATTAGGGCTCATGGGATTGGGGGTAATATATTAACATGGATTGAGGATTGTTTAACAGACAGAAAACAGAGAGCATGAATAAACAGGTCATTTTCGGGTTGGCAGACTGTAACTAGCGGCGTACCACAAGGATCAGTGCATGGGCCTCAGCTACTTACAATCTATATGAATGACTTAGATGAGGGGACTGAGCGTAATGTATCCAAGTTTGCTGATGATACAAAGTTAGGTGGGAATGTAAGTTGTGAAGGGGACGCAAAGGAGCTGCAAAGGGATATAGACAGTTTAAGTGAGTGGGCAAGAATGTGGCAGATGGAATATAATGTGGGGAAATGTGAAGTTATCCACTGTGGTAGGAAAAATAGAAAAGCAGAGTACATTTTAAATGGTGAGAGATTGGGAAATGTTGGTGTTCAGAGGGACCTGGGTGTCCTTGTACACGAATCACTGAAGGTTAACATGCAGGTATAGAAATTGGTACGTTAGCCTTTATTACAAAAGGATTGGAGCACAAGAGTAAAGAAGTTTTACTGCAATTATATTGGGTGTTGGTGAGCAATTGGGAATAGTGTACTCTAAGGCGCGTAGGCATGCGGCCGCGCATCAATTGGGAGGTCCCATGCAGGCCGCTCACAAGCTGCTGCCACTGGAAGATCCCGTGCATGCATCGGCTGCACAGCAAATTTAAAGGGACTGCGCACAGAAAAAAAAATTAGAGGGCACATTGTTGGTGAGACCACACCTGGAGTACTGTGATAAAAACAGAAAACGCTGGAAATACTCAGCAGGTCAGGCAGCATCTGTGGAGAGAGAAACAGAGTTAACAGGCTGGATTTTCTCAATGGAGATGAGTTGGAGGCGGGACAGCTGCTTGTCGTGTCAATGTTCCGCCTCCATCATCGTCTGACCAATCAGAGGGATTTTCCCCTGATTGACTTTGTTAAGCCCGCCCTGCGGGCTCAGCAGACTGGTTAGGGAGGAAGTCACTGACAGAGCACGTCATCGTCTGACGTGCCATCTGTCAAGACTTCTTGAAAGAAGAAATGTCAACATTTGACAGCTCTGTGAAGCTGTCAAACACTCAATTCAATTCAATTCAATTCAATTCAATTTTATTTGTCATATATGCAGCAGACGTGTGTACTGCACAATGAAATGTTGATTTTTACGAGTCCTCCCAACATTGGAATAAATATGGCATAACAATGATAAAAATACTAATAGAAATACTAATAGAAAGACAGTAATAATAAATAAAACAACAGTAATAAATAATAATAAATTAATCGTTCATGAGTCTTATGGCCTGGGGGTAGAAGCTGCTTCGAAACCTGTTGGTACGAGACCGTATGCTTCGGTATCTCTTACCGGATGGGAGCAGGGCGAAGAGGTTGTGGCTGGGGTGACTCACGTCTTTAATGATTCTCAGGGCCTTCCCCCGGCACCTCTCGGGGTAGATATCCTGGACAGCAGGTAGTTTAATTCCTATAGTGTGTTGTGCAGCTTTCACTACCATCTGTAGAGCCTTGCGGTCTGTGGCGGTGCAGTTGCCATACCAGGTAGTGATGCAGCCGGACAGGATACTCTCGATGGTGCACCGGTAGAAGTTGGTGAGAATCTGGGGGGCCATTCCAAATTTCTTCAGTCTCCTGAGGAAGAACAGGCGTTGGCATGCCTTCTTTCTTACGACGTCGATGTGATGGGACCACGTTAAGTCCTCCGTAATGAATACACCCAGGAATTTGAAGCTGCTGACCCTCTCCACCTCAGCCCCTTCGATGTAGATTGGGGTGTGTCCCTCCCCCTGCCACTTCCTGTAATCCACGATCATCTCCTTTGTTTTGCTGATGTTGAGGGAGAGGTTGTTGTACTTGCACCATTCTCCTAGGGCTCTTACCTCCTCCCTGTAGCCTGTCTCATCGCCATCTGTGATCAGGCCTACAACGGTAGTGTCATCAGCAAACTTGATGATGGAGTTGAAGTTGTGTGTGGCCACGCAGTCGTGAGTAAACAGGGAGTACAGAAGGGGGCTGAGCACACAACCCTGGGGAGCTCCCGTGTTCAGGATCAGTGTGGAGGAGGTGTTTCTGCCTATTTTCACCACCTGGGGTCTTCCCGTCAGGAAGTCCAGGGTCCAGTTGCATAGGGAGGTGTTAAGTCCTAGCTCACTGAGCTTGTTGACAAGCTTGGAGGGGATAATGGTATTGAATGCTGAACTATAATCAATGAACAACATTCTCACATAGGTGTTTCTCTTATCCAGGTGTGATCAGGCAGTATGCAGTACAGTGGCGATGGCATCATCCCTAGATCTGTTTGGGCGGTAGGCAAATTGGAGTGGGTCCAGTGTGTCAGTTAGTAAGGAGTTGATGTGGGTTTTGACCAGCCTCTCAAAGCACTCCATGATGACAGAAGTGAGTGCTATGGGGCGGTAGTCGTTTAAACAGGTTACTTTTGTTTTTTTGGGGACTGGAATAACCGATGTCATCTTGAAGCGGGTGGGGACTACAGACTGGTACAGTGAACGGTTGAATATATCCGTAAACACGGCTGCCAGCTGGTCAGCGCATGCTCTAAGGACACGCCCAGGGATTCCATCTGGACCGGGTGCTTTGTGGGTGTTCACTCTCTTAAAGGTCTTGCTCACGTCAGCCACGGAGATTGAGAAGACCCGGTCGTCCTGAGCCGCGGGCGCCCTTGTAACAGGCCAGTTGTTGTTGGCCTCAAACCGGGCGTAAAAAGTGTTAAGCTCATCCGGGAGAGAGGCATTGCTGGGCATGACACAGTTGGGTTTCCCTTTGTAGTCTGTAATAGATTGTAGTCCACTCCACATCCTTTGCGAATCTGAGCTATGATAGTGTGATTCCACTTTGTCCGTGTATTGTCTTTTTGCATTTTTGATGGTTTTTCTGAGGTCGTACCTTGATTTCTTGTACTCATCCATGTCCCCAGAGTTGAATGCGATGGACCGTGCTTTTAGCATAGCACGGATATTGCCATTTACCCATGGTTTCTGGTTGGGAAATGTTCGTACAACAATCCTCGGAACAACGTCGTCTATGCACTTGTTTATGAAACTAATGACTGAATCTGTATATGTGTTGATGTCATTGTCCGAGGCATTCCGAAACATATCCCAGTCAGTGGAATCAAAACAGTCTTGTAACATAGCGTCTGATTGATCCGACCAGCGTTGTAGAGATCTCATCACAGGCTTTTCCTGTTTCAGTTTCTGCCTATAGGTGGGTAGCAGCAGGATGGAGTCGTGATCTGATTTGCCGAAGGGAGGGCGGGGGAGGGCCTTGTATCCATCCCGGAATGGAGTGTAAACGTGATCTAGTGTGTTCTTGGCTCGCGTTGGGCAGGTGATATGCTGATGGTATTTAGGCAGTACTTTCTTCAGATTGGCTTTGTTGAAATCGCCAGCCACGATGAATGCAGCCTCTGGATGGGAAGTTTCAAGCCTGCTAATGGTCCCATACAGCTCGTTTAGTGCCCTATTTGCGTCGGCCTGTGGTGGAATATACACCGCTGTAATGATCACGGATGAGATCTCTCTCGGGAGGTAGAAGGGTCGGCATTTGATCATCAGGTGTTCAAGATCAGGTGAACAAGAAGATGTAAGTAGTTCCACGTCGGAACACCAAGAATTGTTGATCATAAAGCATACTCCACCCCCTCTATTTTTCCCCGAGTCCTTTGTTCGGTCTAGCCGGTGAATGTTGAATCCCTCTGGTTGAATGGCCGAAGCTGGTGTCGATGGATCAAGCCAAGTCTCAGTAAAAATCAAGACATTGCAGTTCTTAATGTCTCGCTGGAAGGTGAGCCTCCCTCTGAGTTCATCCAGCTTATTGTCCAATGACTGCACATTCGCCAGGAGAATACTCGGAAGGGGGGGGGGGGTGGTGTTCACGTCGCCTCAGCTTCACTAATGCACCTGCTCGTCTGCCCCGCTTGCGCCGTCGTCGCTTCCTGATCACAGGAATGAAGTCAGGTAAGCAGGTGGGAGGGTAGATGGTAGTAGCAGCAGAATCCCAGTTCGAAAAATCGGGGGTAGGTCCTATATCTCCGGACGATCTTATGTCCAGAAGTGATTGACGGTCGTAGCGGATAAGTGAAGAAACAGTACTTACAAAATTGTTTAATAATAACAATAAAATAATAAATAAAGTGGAAAGTTGTGGACGAACTCGTAAAACAGCGGCTATCCTCATAAGCCATACAGGTCGGTTAAACAGTAGAATATTAAAAAAAAACTAAACTACTAATACTAAAACTAGAATGCTAAATACTAAACAGCAGAATACTAAAAAACTAACAGTACGATATATTAAAATACAACATTAAATACAACGTTAAAATACCAGTTGGGGAGCTCATAAAACAGCAGCCATACAGGTCGGTTAAACAGTAGAATATTTTTTAAAAAACAACTAAATTACTAATACTAAAACTAGAGTGCTAAATACTAAACAGTAGAATACTAAAAACTAACAGTACGATATATTAAAATACAATATTAAATACATTAAATACATTAAATAAAAATAAATACATTAAATACAACATTAAAATACCAGTTGGGGAGGAGCTCGTAAAAACAGCAGCCATACAGGTCGGCGCTGACATTCTCTGTAGTTTTATGAGTCCTTGTGTTCAGGACTCATCAAGGCTTTCAACTTTGTAGGTTTCAGATGGCTGTTGGTTCGGAGGATCCAACAGCCAGTCTGTGAAATCGACAAGGAAGATGTCGGGTCTCCCGATCCAGGGTGGTTGAAGGCTATAGGCAGAAAACAAGGTAAGTGAACATTTTTTAACACTTAGCACTCACCTTCCATACTTATCACTCCACACTTGCACCCATCACTCACCTCTACATCTTACTTTCAGGTGCCTCCGACCCCCACAGACCTCCTCTACGTCTCCTGCAACCCAGCGGGGTTCTCCGAGGTCAGGAAGCCTTCACCTGAGAAGGTAAAATGGCACTAATCCTTTTTTCTGCCTGTTAACTACCTGTTAACAGGCAGTTAAAAGGATTTAATCCCTTTCCCGCCTCCAGGAGACAGGACCCGAAGCAGCACATCTACCCGCCTCCTGGCTGTAGTGTCCGCGTATAAATAACACACGGACTGCAGGAGAACGGTAATAACAGGTGTTTACTGAACAGAGGGTATGCTGGAACTAACTGTACAAATTACTACACGGTGTTATATACAGGTGTGGTCACTACTGGTACTGCAGTATACAGGGGCTGTAAAAGATAGTTCCTCTCTTAAAGGTGCATACATTACAATCCCTCCCCTTTTAGATAAACAGTACATAACATTCATTTAACAATTAAATACTAACTAATTACAATTACAATTTTCTTTGTACTATATACATCAGCTGAAAGTAATCATTTATAAATTCAGTCTTTGAGGAGGCTTCCTGATCCTGTCTGGATAGCGCCTTTCTCGAGTATCCTGTTCTTGCGGCGGAGTCGATTCTGGCTCATTGTCATTGGTTGGTTCGTCAGCTTCCAATACCACTGATTCTGAGGTAGACGCAATCTGTACATCGGGTTCATCACCAGGTGCGTATGATCGTGGCATGGGTTTGACTTGTTCCTGTGACTCTAGAATCTGGTCAGCATGGCGTCTCACGATGCTCTCTCCAACGTCCACTGTGTACATTAGTGGTCCCTGCCGTGTGCATATCGTTCCTGGCTGCCATTTTTCTGTTCGGTAGTTGCGGGCCAAGACTGGTTGCCCTATCTTGAAGCTCCTGGTTGGCTTCTCATTGATGTGCTGGAATTGCTTATTCTCAACATCTCATCTTATGTTTGGTTTGAGCAAATCCAGGCGACATCTTAACCTTTGGTTAAAGAACATCATGGCTGGAGCTTGGTTGGTGACTGCATGTGTCGCATTCCGGTAAGCAAACAAGAAATTATCCACCTTGTGTTGCAGTGGTATGTTGTCGTTATACATCGCCTTTATTGCTTTTTTAAAGGTTTGAACAAACCTCTCAGCCACTCCATTTGTGGCTGGATGATATAGGGCGGATGTGTAATGCTTTACCCCATTATTCCTCAAAAACCTCGGACACAAACTGTGGTCCATTGTCGGAGCAAATCTGTTCTGGCAAGCCATTCCTGGCGAAGATGGTCCGTAGGACTGCAATAGTTTTCTCCGTGGTGGTGGAGGACATTTTGATGACCTCTGGCCATTTTGAATGTGCATCCACGGCGATTAAAAACATTGAGTCCATAAATGGACCAGCAAAATCAATGTGTACCCGTTGCCATGGAGATGAGGGCCACTCCCATGGGTGTAGCGGGGCCTGTGGTGGAGCGTTTTGGACTTTCTGGCATCCTGTGCAGCTCTTGGTCATTTCCTCGATTTCTTTATCGATTCCTGGCCACCACACAAACGCCCTGGCTAGGCTCTTCATTTTCACCCCTCCCAGATGACCCTCATGAAGCTCATTGAGCACTCTATCTCTCAACTTGGGTGGAATTACCACTCGGGATCCACACATCAAGGTCCCCCCGGCACACTGACAGCTGTTCTCTCCTTGGCGAGAATGCTGGCAACAGTGAGTCGCCATGTGCTGGCCATCCCTTCACCGTCAAATCATAGACCAGAGAGAGTGTCGGGTCATTTCGGGTTTCCTTCTCTATACTTGAGTTTGTAACAGGTAAACATTCGACTATGGTCGAATGGAATATCTCAACAGGGTCTACGGCAGGTGCTTCCTCCACCGTAGGCAGCGGCAGGCGCGACAGCCCATCAGCGTTTCCATGCTGTTTCGTGCCCTTATACTCTATTTTGTATTGATGTGCCCCTAGAAAAAGGGACCATCTTTGCAGCCGTTGCGCCGTCATCACTGGAACGCCCTTCTTTGGGTTAAAAATGGAGACGAGAGGCTGGTGATCAGTCAGTAAGGTGAATTTCTGCCCGTGCAGATAGTGATTGAACTTCTTCACCCCCCACACCAGGCTGAGGGCCTCCCTGTCAATCTGGGCGTAGTTACGCTCGGCTGAGGTTAACGAGCGTGACGCAAAGGCTATTGGCCTCTCTGAACCATCAAGGAATTTGTGCGACAGCACCGCTCCAATGCCGTAGGGAGACGCATCACATGCCAACCGAATCGGTAGTGTTGGGTTGTAGTGGGCCAATACTTCTTTTGAAGTGATTAGGCATTTACATTTCTGAAAGGCACGCTTACACTCATCACTCCATTTCCATGCTACTCCAGTTTGCAGCAGGGCGTTCAGTGGGTGCAGAATTGTAGACAAATTTGGCAAGAACTTATGGTAGTAGTTCACCAACTCGAGGAACGACCTCAGTTGCGACACATTTTCCGGTGCTGGAGCCTTGACTACTGCCTCAATCTTGTCTGGGGACTTATGTAACCCCTCTTCATCAATCACGTGGCCACAATACGAGATTTTTTTCCTGAAAAACTCGCATTTGGGGCGGTTGGCTCGTAGCCCATATTCTTGTAATCTAGTGAGCACCTGCTCCAGGTTGGCAAGGTGTTCACTGTCATTTTTGCCCGTAACCAGGATGTCGTCCAAATAACACTGGGTCCCCGGGATCCCTTGCAGGACTTGTTCCATCGCCCTCTGCCAAATAGCCGGAGCTGATGCTACCCCGAATACCAGTCGGTTGTACTGGTAAAGACCTTTGTGAGTGTTTATCGTGAGGTATTTTCTAGATGCTTCTTCTACCTCCATTTGTAGATACGCTTGGGCCAGATCAATCTTCGTAAAGTGTTTCCCTCCAGATAGTGAGGCGAAAATATCTTCTATCCGTGGAAGTGGATACTGTACTGTGTGAAGGACTGGGTTCACAGTTACCTTAAAGTCCCCACAGATGCGAACCTTCTTCGGCTCCCCAGGCGTGCTGCTCAATGATTTCTTCATTACAGGAACGATGGGTGTGGCCCACTCGCTCCAGTCCACCTTGGACAGCACACCCGAACGCTGCAGACTCTCCAACTCTGCTTCGACGGCTGGGCGGATCGCATATGGTACCGGTCTGGCCTTAAAAAATTTTGGGTTTGCGTTATCTTCAATTTTTATCATTGCCGTTACGCCTTTTAGAGTCCCAAGTCCTTGCTGGAACACCTCTTTCACGTCAGTTAGAATTTTTGACAGTCGTCCAGGTGTGACGTCGTCATCCTTTTTGTCAGCCCCAGTTAGCGCCTGAATGGAATGCCAATCCAATTGTATTTTTCGGATCCATTCACGTCCCAATAATGGTGGTCCTCCATCTTGTAGTATATATAGATACAGTTTCTGTGTTTCCTTGCCGTTGTATTTAACGGGCGCCCTTATTTTTCCTCTGGGGTAGACTTTTTGCCCCGTATATGTCTTCAAGGCAATGGACGTGTCCTTCAAGGGTATGTGTGAGAATAGCCGCTCGTAGTCTCGTCGATTCATGACTGTTAGGGCTGATCCTGTGTCCAATTCCATCTTTACTTGGGGCCCTGCTATCATGGGGGTGACCCAAATGATTTGGTGATCCTCCTTTGCGATCACATTGTGCAACTTTAGACAACTTAGTCTCCTGCTCCCGGAGTCATTATCACTCTTCTGATCTTCTGAACTACTGTCCGTCATCTTTTGTACTTTCTTGTACTTTTCCTTAGTAGTTCTTTTAGTGTTGGTTTTCTTTCCCGACCTGCAGACTCGTGCTATGTGTCCCACTTTTCCACATTGCCTGCATACTTTGTCCTTAAACCAGCAATCCTTCTGGTCATGGGTTGTTCTGCCGCAGCGATAGCACTTTTCTGCTCCATATGCCTTTTCATTGGTGCTATATTCTTGCGGTTTCTGTTGTATTTCCGCAGCTCCCCGTGCTGCTGCTTCGTAGGATACTGCAACGCTGAAAGCCTTTTCTAGTGTAAGGTCCTTTTCCGAAAGTAGTCGTTTCTGGGTTCCTTCACTCTGGAGCCCGCAGACAAACTTACCCCTTAAGGTATCTGCCAGTCCTGCTCCGAACTGGCAGTGTTTCGATAACTTGTGTAGTTCCGTAAGATAGTCAGCATTACTTTCGTCTTTGTGCTGGTTTCTTTTATGGAACTTGAATCTTTCTGCTATCAGCAGCGGTGTAGGGTTTAGATGTTCCTGTAAGATATTGACAATCTCTTCAAAGCTTTTCTCCATTGGTTTAGCTGGGGTAATTAAATTCCGCAATAGGCCGTACGTTCTCGCGCCCATCAAATTCAATAATACCGACGCCTTATTTTCATCGGCCACCTCATTTGCCTTGCAGTACACTTCAATTCTTTCCACATACGTGGTCCAGTCTTCTATTTCGTTGTCGAAAGCAGTGATGCTGCCACTCTTCGGCATCTGGGGTGGTTTAAAATGGCGCCTCCCGCGCTTTTCCTTCTTCCCCAATGGATTAAAATGGCGCCTCCCGCACTTTTCCTTCTTCCCCCGCTGCTGCCAACGCTGCTACTAGTGTTCTAAATAGTAATGGCGGTGCCCTGTGGATTTCGCGCGCTTCCCTTGCGCTGCTGCCAACGCCGCTCTTGGCGGTCCTCGTGGCAAATGGCGGCGCCTTGCGGCTTTCTGCGCGTCTCTCTTTTGTTAATTAATTTTCTTAGTTTTATTCTTCTTCGACGCTGTCCACTGCGCTTCTCTTTTCCTTCCCCCTTTTTTATTTTCTTTAACGCTGCCCGGCTCTTGAGCACCGGCCGCGCCCTGTGCGCTCCACCCTCTCTCTCTCTTTTTCTTCCCGACGACGCTGCTCGGCCCCCTTGCAGAGCCGCTCGATCGAGCTGCAGCCCGCCGCAGTCTGGGAAGGGTCAGCGCACTACCCGCTACCAGCCCGACCCGCTGGAACACCCTGACTGGAGAACCAAGCCCAGCTCTCCACAGCCTCCCCTGCGACTCTCTGAACTCCGATGGATCACTGGGTGGTTGCCCGCGGCCGCCGCCCGCCGCCCTGGCCCCGACCTCCAAGAAGCCTCCCCTCAGGGATGGATCCCCGCGAGGCGATGCAGCACCGCAGGTGAGTTCGAACCTGCTCGTCGCCACTGTAGTGTCCGCGTACAAATAACACACGGACTGCAGGAGAACGGTAATAACAGGTGTTTACTGAACAGAGGGTATGCTGGAACTAACTGTACAAATTACTACACGGTGTTATATACAGGTGTGGTCACTACTGGTACTGCAGTATACAGGGGCTGTAAAAGATAGTTCCTCTCTTAAAGGTACATATATTACACTGGCAAAAGGGCACGAGACGAGATGGGGGCGGGTTTGCCATCCGCCCCCACTTTCTGCTACTTTACTGGCAGTCCCGCCTCCATACCCGCCTCCTTGGGGCTGAGAAAATCCAGCCCAACATTTCAGGTCGATGACCCTTCATCAGAACTGTGTACAGTTTTGGTCTCCTTACCTAAGGAAGGATATACTTGCCTTACAGGGAGTGCAACGAAGGTTCACCAGACTGGTTCCTGGGATTAGGGGATTGTCCTATGAGGAGAGATTGAGTAGACTAGGCCTATGTTCTCTCGAGTTTAGAAGAATGAGAGGTGATCTCATTGAAACGTAATTAAAATTTTTAAGGGGCTTGACAAGAGTAGATGCTGGGAGAATGTTTCCCCTGGCTGGGGAGTCTAGAACCAGGTGTCACAGTCTCAGAATAAGGGGTCGGCCATTTAGGACTGAGATGAGGAGAACTTTCTTCACTCAAAGGGTGGTGAATCTTTGGAATTCTCTACCCCAGAGGGCTGTGGAGGCTCAGTTGTTAAGTATATTCAAGACAGAGATCGATAGATTTTGGGATATTGAGGGAATCAAGGGATATGGAGATCGGGCAGGAAGGTGGAGCTGAGGTAGAAGATCAGCCATGATCTTATTGAATGGCGGAGCAGGTTCAAAGGGCCGAATGGCCGACTCCCACTTCTTTTTCTTATGTTCTTATGTCATTATGATATTGACTGGTATTTTTTCAATTGCAATCAAAATTAGCTAGTCTATGATTTTTTTTCAATAAAATATTTGAGTTCCAACTCAGGTTACCCACAGTGTGGAAAAAAATACTTTTTAGTGTCTGTCCTAACAAATAAACTTGCCCTTCCCAACCCTGAACCTGTGGCTTAGTGGGTAGCACACTTGCTCTGGAGTCAGAAGGTTGTGGGTTCAAGTCCCATTCCAGACACTTGAGCACTAAATCTATGCTGACACTCCAGTGCCAGCACTGAGGGAGTGCTGTACTGTTGGTAGCTGACTTCTTTCAGATGAGACGTTAAACCGAGGACCCTGTCTGCTCTCTCACATGGGCATAAAAGATCCCATGGCACTAAGAGCAGGGAATTCTCTCCAGTGTCCTAGCCAGTATTATTCCCTCAACCAACACCTAAAACCAGATGATCAGGTCACTATCTCATTGATACTTGTTGGACCTTGCTGTGCGCAAATTGGCTGTCACGTTTCCTTCATTACAACAGTGACAACACTTCATTGGGTGTAAAGTGCTTTGGGACTTCCTGAGGTCATTAAAGGTGCTATAGAAATGCAACTCTTTCTTTCTTGTCCTGTTGGCTTGGCTTATTGAGTGACCCAGTAAGTACCCTGCATACCTTCATAAGGTCCCCTCTGAGGAAACTATTTTTATGAAGCTGAGGATCTCCAGCTAATCTATTTCCCTACAGCCCCTCCCCCCTGGCCAAGGTGGCCATCGATAGGTCCAGGCAGCGGGTGGTCGAGGGGAATCATTCGGCCCGACTGCCTGCCTCTCTTCCGCGGCCACGTTCGCGCCCGGGTGGCCCTGGAGATGGAGCACGCGGTGTCCGCCGGCATGCTCGAGGCCTTCCGCGACCGGAATTTGTTAATTTAATTTGTTAAGTTTCCTTTTAATTTGTTTTTAAGTTACAGTCCTTATTGGTTGTGCCCCTTTAAAAAGGGGGGGGGCGCATGCTGAACTTTAAATTGGCGATTGCCAACAAGAAGAGTCAGCTCCTCCCTTTAACATTGGAACCTCCTCTACCCCCCTCTAGGGGTTGGTTTGGTAGAAAGAAAGAACTGATATTTACATAGTGCATATCACATCCTCAGGACTCCAAAACACTCACAAGTTAACTGCCACATTATTTTTGATGTTTCTGCACAGCAAGGGCGCACAAATGGCAAATAGGATAAATAACCAGTTAATCTGCTTTTGGTGGTGATGATTGAGGACGGAACGTTAACCATAACACTGGGAGAACTTCCTGCTCTTCTGCAAACAGTGCCTTGGCAGCTTTTACATCCATCGGAACAGGCTTAACACTTTATTTGAATGACAGCACCTCCAACAGTGCAGCACTCCCTCGGTACTGCATTGAAGTGGCCCAGATTATATATAGGCCCCGATTTTAACTCCAGGTGGATTGCCCCGCTCGGGCCTGAGTTAAAATGACAGTCGGGTCTCAATGATGTCAGCGGGCCGCAACACGCCTGTGTAAAGAAGGACCCTGTTGGCTCCGGGCGCGCGTCCTTGCTGCCCGCTCAGGAGAAGCAGGTTAAAATTGCAGATGTTGTGATCAGGGTAGCTTTCGGACAGGTAGGAGCCAGGGCAATTTTAACTGCCCAGGTTTCTGCTGGGCGAGTAGGGTTAAAATCACCCTCTATATGTTCAAGACCTGGAGTGGGGCCTGAACAAATAACCTATAGTCACCACTTACATCACCGTGACCAGAAATGTAATTCAGTACTCCAGGTGTGAGTGTGGTGAAGGTGCTCCCACAGTACTGTTAGGGAGGGAGTTCCAGGATGTTGACCCAGCGACGATGAAGGATCAGCCAATATACTTCCAAGTCAGGATGGTGTGTGACTTGGAGGGGAACTTGCAGGTGGTGGTGTTCCCATGCGCCTGCTGCCCTTGTCCTTCTAGGTGGAAGAGGTCGCGGCTTTGGGAGGTGCTGCCGAAGAAGCCTTGGCGAGTTGCTGCAGTGACAGGTAGGCTTTAAGGAGTGTTTTAAAGGAGGAAATAGGGACAGAGAGGTTTAAGGAGGGAATTCCAGAGTTTAGGGCCTAGGCAGCTGAAGGAACGGCCACCAATGATGGAGCAATTGAAATCTAACTTAATCAAAATGTTTAATCACTTTATATGTATTGTCTCTGTCATTTATATATTTTTGTTGAACTATTCAACTTCTGCTTACAGAAAAATATAAACTATAAGCACTCAGTTTCAAGCCTCTTATTAATTTTAATGCTCAATAGCTAAATTTTACAGATGCATTTTTTTCTTGTGTCTTATAAGGAGGGAAGAGTGTAATAAAATTGATTCAGAGGGTTTGTTTTTCATCACCACTTTAGTGGAATACTTTTGAAGGTATAATGCTGCACATGCACAATACTGTATCTAGGATTAGCAAGACTAGACTAAACAGAGTGAGTCCAACTTAGTGTGAAAAGAAAGAAAGACTTTCATGACCTCAGGATGTCCCAAAGCGCTTTACAGCTAATGAAGTACTTTTTGAAGTGTAGTCACTGTTGTAATGTAGAAAACACGGCACAGCAGGCTCTCACAAACAGCAATGTGATAATGACCAGATCATCTGTTTTAGTGATGTTGATTGAGGGATAAATATTGGCCAGGACACCGGGGTTAACTCCCCTGCTCTTCTTCAAAATAGTGCCATGGGATCTTTTATGTCCACTTGAGAGAGCAGACAGGGTCTCGGTTTAACAACTCATGTGAAAGATGGCACTTCCGGCAGCCTAGACTTTTGTCTCTGGAGTGGGTCTTGAACCCACAACCTTCTGACCTAGAGCTGAAACAATGTACAGGAAACTCTTTTTTTATCCGGCACCGACGAGACCAGTGTGGTGCCGGTTTATCAAAAAGTCCGGATTTCAGAGCGTTATAGTTAAAAGGTACGAGAGCTCCGTACACAGCAACAAATCCAGGCTTCCCTGTTGCTTAGCAACAGGTGCAAGAAGCCCGGCCACAGACCAAGCGTCCCTGTTGCTTAGCAACAAGTGCAGGAACCCCCGATTACACAGCCAAGAATCAAGAAACAGCCACTAATCTGAAGAAAAACTTAACTGAACCTACTCTTGAATTTTGCCGGGTAACCGAGATTTCTGGTTGTTTGGGTGCCGGTAAATCGAGAGTTTCCTGTATGGAGAAAAAATGAATGCTACGAGTCCTGAAGGGAGAAGGATGAGGGATGAGGGGAACCAGTAGAATGAATACTGAAAAATAAAAATCATAAACATGTTACAAGGCTGGTCAAAGGGGCTAAGAGGAATCAGGATATGAGCGTAGCTCCAGACCCAAGACGCCAGTACTATAATAGAAAGAGGGCAGTCACAGAAGCCTCCAAGATCCAACCCTACACAAATTCCAACTCATTCCAATCTTCGCCACCCACAGCAGATCCTGCACTAGGGCTTTCCGACTGCGGCGGAGCATAAAACTGTGACTATATTAAATCATTACTTCCTCCAAGTATTCACGAGGGAAGACATGAGAAACATGCTCTCCATAATTAGTAACAATCCAAGTGGAAGAAATTACCTCAACAGATGGAGGTGCTAGATAGCTAAAAGGGCTAAAAGACAAATAATCACCCAGGACTGATGGTATTTATCCTTGGGGACTAAAGCAAGGAAGAGATTATATTACTGAGGGTCGTTATGAGGGAGGTGATGAATGCTGGGTGATCCACTAGATTGGAAGCAGACTAACATAGTGCCCATTTTTAAAAAGGGTGACAAAATAGACTCAGACAAATGTAGACCCATGAGTCTTGCATCAATACTGGGTAAAATCATGGAATTGATTATCAGGAGTAAACTTGAGCTTTACCCCAATGATAATAGCCTAGTCCTGTAGTAAATAACAACCATCTCAACGAACCTCTCGAGTTTTCTTTGAGGAAATTATGTCACAAGTGGACTGTGGAAAGCCTATAATATAGAAACATAGAAGAAAGGAGCAGGAGTAGGCCATTCGGCCCCTCGAACCTGCTCCGCCATTTAATGAGATCATGGCTGATCATCCAAATTCAGTACCCTGGCCTAGAAATTCGCTATCGCCGCGCCAGGTCTTTAGCGCCCGAAATTTAGTGCTCGCCCGGATTCCCGTAGCGCCCGCCTGAAATTCAGTTGCGGCGCCCCAAGACGGAGGCGGGCGCTATTGCAGGGTTTGGCCGCCTCGCTTGGGGCGATGAAAGTCAATTTCAGGCGTCCAGCTGCCGCTGCGGCACCCGATGCGGTGCGGCAGGCTGGGGTACTGCAGGCCTCCTCCTTCTCTTAAGGAGGAGCTGCCTGCAGCCGTGAGATCGCCGCTGGATTCCCCCGGCGAATGAGCCCGGCACCACGGAGAAGTGCCGGGCTCGCGGGAGTCAGACACCAATGACGCGGGGGGGTGGTGCAGGAGTCCGGGGAGGGAGGTGCGGCCAGGCGGCCGCCGGGAAAGCGGCCGCCCGCCCCTCCACCTTTATGCGCCGGCCTCTCGGAGCTGCAAGGCCCCGTTTTTCAAACGCTGTTTGCGGCCGCTACGGGCGAGGCGGCCGCAACTGAATTTGGCCGTCGGCACGGAATTGCGTTGGAACCGGGGCGCTGCGCTAACCGATGACGTCATCGGTGCCGGCGCAGCGCTACCGGCTAACGTCGATTTTAGGGACCAACTGAATTTCGGGCACTAAAAAACTTCCGGCGCAAACCACTCTTTAGCCAATAAGTGGGCGCAAACGCGACTGAATTTCTAGGCCCCTGTCCCTGCTTTCTCCCCATATCCCTTGATCACTTTAGCCTTAAGAAATATATCTAACTCCTTCTTGAATATATTTAATGAATTGGTCTCAGCTGCCTTCTGTGGTAGAGAATTCCACAGGTTCACCACTTTCTGGGTGAAGAAATTCCTCCTAATCTCTGTCCTAAATGGCTTACCCCTTATCTTTAGTCTGTGACCCCTGGTTCTGGACTCCCCCGCCATCGGGAACATCCTTCCTGCATCTAGTCTGTCTAGTCCTGTCAGAATTTTATAAGTTTCAATGAGATCCCCTCTCATTCTTCTAAACTCCAGCGAGTATAAGCCCAATCGACCCAATGTCTCCTCATACATCATTCCTGCCATCCCAGGTATCAGTCTGGTGAATCTTCGCTGCACTCCCTCCATGCAAGAACATCCTTCCTCAGATAATGTGGGATAACAAGACTTCCATAAAGCCTCTGACAAAGTATTCCATGGAAAGCTGCTACTTAGGATTTATCTAGCTCTGACTGAACTCAACAGCATACACCCTCAGCACCCTCCTCAACCCAGTGCTGAGCCTCAGACCCTACACCTGGACAATCATCAAGACTGACTATGTCCACCACTGGACCATCAGCTGCCTCCATCCCTCTTTCACCTACATCGCTGCTGAAACCCGCATCCAGACATGAGTTGCCTTCAGACTCAATTCTTTCACTGCTACCCCAGTTAATTTCCTAGCTCCTTCCTACAGGAGCTCCAACTCATTCAGAACTCTGCCACCCGTGTCAAATCCTGTATTAAGTCCCACTCAGTCATTGCCCCAGTTCTCGGTGCCCTCCACTGGTTAAGTACCAGCTTGAAACAACCATTCTTCTAAGTCTGAACTACTATGTATTCCCATCTCCCTTCAATCCACATTGGTGGTAGAGCCTTTAGCCATCTCAGCCTTGTGTTCTCTTTCCACCTTCAGTAACCTCCCTCAAAACCTTTCTCTTCAATCTTGCCTTTGATTATCATACCTAACCTTCTCCGTGCTCAATTTCCAATCAGCTCCTCTGTCAAGCACCAAGGAGCATTTCACTACATTAAAGGTACTGCATAAGAATAAGTTGCTGTTAAAGCAGCATGGATTCAAGGTACAGCCTGGAAATGGATAAGAAATTAACTGAAGGATAGCAACAGTGTGCACTTGGGAAGGTATTGGCAGGGGAGAAGCCCTGTGTGGAGTGTTCTAAGAATTGATGTTGGGACTTTTACTATTTCTAATTTCTATTAATGCCTTGCATTCACAAGTCTAATGCATACTGGTCAAATTCACAGATGATGCCAAATAGGAGGGACAGTTGAATCTGAAGAGGCAGCCCAGACAAAATATGAAAGTGAGTGGAACAACGACAAATCAAATTTAATATGGACAAGTATAATGTATTGTATGTGAGAAGTATAATGTATTGTAAGTGAGAAGATGGTGAGTCAGAAGGTTGTGGGTTCAAGTCCCACTTCAGAGACTTGAGCACAAAAATCTAGGTTGACTAGTACAGGACTGAGGGAGTGCTGCACTGTCAGAGGTGCTGTCTTTCGGATGAGACCTTAAACTGAGGTCCCATCTGCTTTCTCAGGTGGACGTAAAAGATCCCATAGCACTATGTCGAAGAAGAGCACGGGAGTTATCCCCGGTGTCCTGGCCAACATTTATCCCTCAATCAACATCACTAAAACAGATTATCTGGTCACTATCACATGGTGTTTGTGGGAGCTTGCTGTGCGCAAATTGGCTGCGACGTTTCCTACATTACAACAGTGACTAAGGGGGTCATTCGGCCCGACTGCCTGCCTCTCTTCCGCGGCTATGTTCGCGCCCGGGTGGCCCTGGAGATGGAGCACGTGGTGTCCGCCGGCACGCTCGAGGCTTTCTGCGACCGGTGGACGCCGCGGGGACTGGAGTGCATTATCACCCCAGCCAATTAAATTTTAATTTAATTTGTTAAGGTTTATTTAAAGTTTTATTAGTTACAGTCATTTTGTTTAATCACCCAAAATCAAAAGATTACAACAGTGACTACCCTTCAAAAAAAGTACTCCATTGGCTGTAAAGCACTTTAGGGCATCCTGAGGTTGTGAAAGGTGCTATATAAATGCAAGTCTTTCTTTAAATACTCCACTTAGAGTGAAATAGCTAAAGGTGAAGTTGAGAGAGATATAAGCCTGTTAGTAGATTTAGCAAAAACCCTGGAATCATTTAATAAACAAATGCTGTGATGGGGGTGAGGACTGTAGGTTTGTCTTGGACGGATAATGTAAAATGGTCAAATAGACTTCCTCATCCATATCTATCTTGTGAAGAGTAAAACCTAAATGATGTTCATGTTTTGAGTAAATAAAACCCTGTTCATCTGGCTGATCTCATACACTTTTAAGTATTAAGAACATAAGAAATAGGAGCAGGAGTCGGCCCTTCGAGCCTGCTCCGCCATTCAATGAGATCATGGCTGATCTTCTCCCTCAACTCCATTCACCGGCCCTATCGCCATATCCCTTGATGCCCTTACTAGTCAGAAATCTATCGACTTCTGTTTTGAAAATACCCAATGACTGAGCCTGCACAGCCCTCTGGGGTAGAGAATTCCAAAGATTCACCACCCTCTGTGTGAAGAAATTTCTTCTCATCTCAGTCCTGAATGTCCTACCCTTTATCCTGAGGCTGTGGCCCCTGGTTCTAGACTCCCCAGCTCAGGGAAACATTCTCCCAGCATCCATCCTATCAAGCCCTGTAATACTTTTGTATGCTTCAATGAGATCCCCTCTCATTCTTCTGAATTCAAGAGAATACAGGCCTAGTTTACTCAATCTCTTCTCATACGACAATCCCACCATCCCAGGAATCAATCTCGTGAACCTTCATTGCACTCCCTCTATGGCAAGTATATCCTTCCTTAGGTAAGGAGACCAAAATTGTACACAGTACTCCAGGTGTGGTCTCACCAAGACCCTATATAATTGGAGTAAGACTTCTTTACTCCTGTACTCAGATCCTCTTGTAATGAAGGCCAGTATACCATTTGCCTTCCTAATGGCTTGCTGCACCTGCACATTCACTTTCAGTGACTCATGTACAAGGACACCCAGGTCCCTTTGAGCATATTGCATGAAGGGTATATGCCATGGAGCAGTGGTTCACACAAAAAAAGGTGGCATCAACCATTTAAGAACACAACAGGTGCTAATGACATACAACTATCAGAATACAGTCGATTTATTATTTCTAAAGTACTGGTACCAACATTTAGATATTTCATTTATTCATAGAAAAGGCGTCATGTTTAATTTTCCATATAACAAATGTCTGTGGGGTTATTTTTCTTCCTGATTGCTTAAGTATAGTAGATACAATATAAATTTAAAATCTACACAAAAATAGGATGTAAGGTTTAACTGTAAAGAGGACTATAAGTGACTTTGGGAGTTCATAGGTTAGCAGATTGGACAGATAGATGTCAGATTGAATTTAATGTGGAGAAATGCAAGGTGATAATGTTGTAAAAAAAAATATGGGATCCTAGATTTAATAAATAGGTACATAAAGTACAATAGCAAAGAGGTAATGCTAAACCTGTACAAATCATTGGTTAGTCTACAGTTACAATATTGTGCCCAAAACTGGACACCTTACTTTAGGAAGGATGCCAACGCCATGGAAAGGGTGTAGAAGAGACTCTGTGAGATAATACAAAGGATGAGAGGCTTTAGTAATGAGAAAATAGCTGAAAGAGAGGAGAGTGTGAGGGGGAAAGCAAGGCTAGAGAAGGTTACAAAGGTAGGGGGAATAAAGCCATGGATGATTTGTAGACAATGATGAGAATTTTGAAGTTGTATTAACTTGTATCAACTTCATAAGTTTATATGATCTGCACATTTAAGACATAGGTTATACACTTATTATGTATATATTTAGGCAGGCACATATATAATAGACACATATGTTTTTTATTATATATAATTCTTCAAAATTAGGTCGGGAGAGAGATAAATAACAGAACTCCCTTTAAGTACTTTGCCACTTTTCTCCTGCCCCCTGCGAAAGGCTCGACTCCTTGCTGACTCTTTTTGTTACTGGCAATTGCCAATTAAAAGTCAAGCATGTGCCCCCTTTTTAAAGGGGCACAGCCGTTAAAAACTGTAACTTAACAAAAAAGTTTAAAAGGAAACTTAACAAATTAAATTAAAATGTTATCCTCGGGGGTGACGATGCACTCCAGTCCCTCCGGTGCCCACTGGTCGCGGAAAGCCTCGAAGCGTGCCGGCAGACACCGCGTGCTCCATCTCCAGGGCCACCCGAGCGCAAACGTACCCGTCGAGTCCTCGCTGACTCTTTTTATTTCAGGCAGTTGCCTAATTAAGTTTCAGCATGTGCCACCGTTTTAAAGCGGCACAACCAATAAGGACGGTAACTTTAAAAAAAAGCAAGTAAAAGGAAACTTAACAAATCAAATTAAAATGTTGTTTCCGGGGGTGATGATGCACTCCAGTCCCTGCGGTGCTCACCGGTCGTGGAAGGCCTCAAGCGTGCTCCATCTCCAGTAGCTGCGGACTCTTTGCTGAGATATGTTTCCACTGGCACTGATTGCCAACTGAGTACCTAGCTTAAGCAGCTAGTTATTTGTGTGAGCCGGTACAATTAATGTGGATTGCCTATTCAACCAGCGGGAATGTCACAGCTGAGCCTGATCTGATGTTCACACACACACTTCCACTAGGGATCACTGGATAGCAATCAGGAGTGAGAAGTCTGGCTAATCTGCCCTTCTTCATCCAAGGGATCAATTGTAGGATAGCAAAATACTGTGGATGCTGGAAATCCGAAATAACAACAGAAAACGCTGGAAAAACTCAGCAGGCCAGGCAACATCCGTGGAGAGAGAAACAGAGTCAATGTTTCGGGTCGAAACCCTTCTACAGAATTGAGAGAAAAAGGCAGGAAATGAAACAGATTAAAAGGCAGTTTGGGGGCTGGGAAATGGGGGAGGGGATGAAAGAAGAGACATTAAGAGATATTCAAGGTGAGACGAGATGGTAATAGGACAGGTCAAGAGACAAAGGATGGCTCTAGATGAAGTGTGAAATGCGCTGGCAGAGAGAGAGAGAAAAAAAAGGAAAAGGCACAAACCAAAAGTGTGGATAAAATATAATAGGGGCCGAGGTTATGATCTGAAATTGTTGAACTCGATATTGAGTCTGGAAGGCTGTAAAGTGCCTAATTGGAAGATGAGGTGCTGTTCCTCGAGTTTACGCTGATCAATTGTAGCACCTCTTCTGACAGCGCAGTTAGCTGGCAGTTAGTTACCAGACTATCAGCGGGGGACTTTGTAGCTGTTTAACTAAAAAAAAATTATAAGAATTATACTTGGTGCATGAAAATTTTGTATCTAACATTTATGTATTTTTAACAGTAGCTAAATCATTTAAAATCATTTTTCATAGAATCATAGAATGATACAGCACAGAGGGAGGCCATTCGGCCCATTATGCCTGTGCCGGCTCTTTGAAAGAGCTGTCCAATTCGCCGCACTTTCCCCGTAGCCCTGCTATTGTTTTTCCTCATTCAAGTATTTACCCAATTCCCCTTTTTTGAAAGTTACTACTGAATCTGTTTCCATCGCCCTTTTGAGACCGTGCATTGCAAATCAGAACAACAAGAACTTGTATTTATATAGCGCCTTTAACGTAGTAAAACATCCCAAGGCGCTGTACAGGAGTATTTTAAGACAAAAAATTTGACACCGATCCACATAAGGATAAATTAGGGCAGGTGACCAAAAGCTTGGTCAAAGAGTTGGGGTTTTAAGGAGCGTCTTAAAGGAGGAAAGAGAGGGGGAGAGGTTTAGATAGGAAATTCCAGAGCTTAGGGCCTCAGCAACAGAAGGCACAAAGATTGAGCGATTATAATCTGGGATGTTCGAGAACCACTCTCTTGGGTTTCCCCCCCCCTCGCTTTAAGAAACAGTGGTGGTGGTAAAGAAAACGCGTTTCGACAGGTGTTGGCGTGCGGCTTGTGCTGCTTGGCTTGCCGTGAGCCGGAATGCCGCGGCGGCGGCTGTTGTCGCGCAGGCGCAAGAGTGGCGGCAATCGGCGCAGGCGCGTCTGCTATCTCCCTTCCCCCTGCTCCCGCTCGGGGGCAAAGTGCGCTCCTGCCGCCGACCCCACGAGTCGGTTAAGAGGCCTGGTTGGGCTGGGCGTTGAAGACTGCGGGCAGTTAGCCCCAGGCCATGGGAGGAGGAAGAGGAGGTGAAGGCCCTGTCTCAGGAGGCTCCGCTCCTCCTGGCTGTGTGAGTCTGCTCTGACCTTCTGCCTGCTGTGCCAGCATTTTAATTCACAGCGCCTGCTGAATGAGAATCAACAAATGTGCTTTGATATCTATCAGTGTTTTTTTTAATACCTTCCCCCCCCCCCCCCCCGCCCCAATGGAATTAGTTGCCTTGGGGGGTTTTTCTTTAGGTTTTTCTGGATTCCCCCCACCCCCTACCCCTTTAATCACCTGCACTTTTCCTGTAATGGGGATTTAATTTTTTATTCCGAAGTGGCTCAGAAGGTTGTAGGTTCACAGTCCCACTCCAGGGGACTCGGGCACAAAAGTCCAGGCTGACACTCCAGTGCAGTGCTTGAGGATATGGGGAGAAGGCAGGAACCGGGTACTGAATTTGGATGATCAGCCATGATCTCACTGAATGGCGGAGCAGGCTCGAGGGGCCGAATGGCCTACTCCTGCTACTATCTTCTATGTTGAGGGAGTGCTGCACTGTCAGAGGTGCTGTCTTTCGGATGAGACGTTAAAGCGAGGCCCCGTATACACTTTTTCTCTCTCAGGTGGACGTAAAAGATTCCATGGCACTATTCCGAAGAAGAGCAAGGGAAGTTATTTCCAATATTTATCCCTCAATCAACATAACAAAATAGATTTCCTATGTTACAACAGTGACTACACTTCAAAAAGTACTTCATTTGGCTGTAAAGCGCTTTGGATGGTCGTGAAAGGTGCTATATAAATGCAAGTCTTTTTTCTTTTTATCTGTACGTTATTGCTGGTTGTATGTAAATTGGCTGCAGCGTTTCCTACATTGCAACGATGACTTCAAAAGTACTTAATTGCCTGTAAAGCGCTTCGTGACATCCTATATAAATGCAAGACTTTATTTTTTTTGAAAAAAACCTTACCAAGCAATCTTCTGCGTGAGACTGGGCCTGTGGAAGTAGCACGAAGTGTCGTCTTCAAGTGAAGTGGGGTGAAAGCAGGGGAGATTTACCAGAATGGTGCCAGGGTCTTCAGTTTCGTGGAGAGACTAGAGAAGCTGGGGTTGCGCTCCTTTAGAGCAGCGAAGGCTACGGGGAGATTTAATAGAGGTCCTCAGAAAAGTTTTGATAGAGTAAATAGGGAGAAACTGTTTCCGCTGACAGATGGGTTGATAACCAGAAGACACGGATTTAAGATAATTGGCAAAAGAATCAGAGGGGAGATAAGAATTTTTTTTAACGGAGTGAGTTGTTATGATCTGGAATGCACTCCAAGAAAGGTGGAAGCAAATTCAATAGTAACTTTCAAAAGGGGGAAAGAGCAGGGGTGTGGGACTAATTGGACAGCTCTTTCAAAGGGTTGACGATGGGTCAAATGGTATCCTTCTGTGCTGTCAGATTCTATAGAGAGCGGAGATAATTGAGATGAAAAAGGTCGGACAGGAAAAGACCATCTGGTCCCTGTAGCTTGATCCGTACAGTTGTGATGCCTTCTACATCAGGTCAAGTGACTCCCCACTCCCTTGGGTGCCATGCAGTCTCCTGTAATAAGCGGAAAACCAGATCAAAAAGCCTCAAGATTCGGAGCTTTTATTTAAAAAGCCGTTTATCTTCTTCTCGCTAACTTTCCCCTCAAAAGGACATTGTTGGGGGCACGGTTCCTCTGTTTCTTCTGATCTCTGCTACCTCACCCAAGTGGCCATTATTCAAGTGTGACCCTTGACACTGAGTGTCAGCAGGCTATTTGGCCTTGTGGGGGAGGTGAAGGCATCGTAATCAGCCCTGATACTGTCCTCACCAACATCCATGTGTTCTCGTACAAGCTGCAGGACAGTGATCAGAAGTGGGACCCTTGGCTGATCACCCATTTCCCCCCCCCCCCCCCCCCCCGCATCTACATTCTCTAGCCAAAGGTATACTGAGGCTAACTGTAGTCCACTAGTTTGCCCTTGTTGAGATCAGTAAACTCCGTACTGACTGGAGTGAACCTGGAACCGTCCAAGATTGTTTTTGATAATAGTGGTTAATTTATTTTGAATTGAAAGAAAGAACTGGCATTCAAACAGTGCCTTTAATGTCCTCCTAATGCCCCAAATTACTTCACAGCCAATTAATTACTTTTGAAGTATAGTTACTTTTGGAATGTAGGAAATGTAGCAGCCAATTTGTGCACAGCAAGCTCCCACAAACAGCAGCGGGCTAATGACCAGGTTCTCTGTTTTGGTGATGTCGGTTAAGGTATAAATATTGGCCAGGAAACTCCCCTACTCCTCTTCAAATAGTGCCATGGGATCTTTTACATCCACCTGCGAGGGGAGACGGGGCCTCGGTTTAGCGTCTCATCCGAGAGACGGCACGTCTTGACAGTGCAGCACTCCCTCAGTACTGCACTGGGAGTGGCAGCCTGGAGTATGTGCTCAATTCTCTGGAGAGGGGCTTGAACCCACAACCTTCTGACTCGGATGCGAGAGAGTGCTACCCACTGAGCCGTGGCTGATGCCAGTGTTTAGGGATGGCTGGTTTGGGGGAAAATGCCACAGCGATGCAGTCGAGAGGGCGTTTTTCTGAGAGTGGGGCTGAGGCAAGTTGTTTGGGGTAGAGTACAGGGACTGTGCCACGCCTGACCTGGGAATAGAGCGCTTGATGCTGACGTTGGGTGTCTGAAATGGGAAGTGTTCTGTCCCCTAGCACTGACTTCCCGCGCCTTGAGGAGCCCAAGAAAACCCCAGTTTAGTTAAATTTAGTTTGTATAGAGATTTCGAATTAATTTTTCTTCTTTTTCAGCGAGGACACCCCAGGAAGCGCATGAAGATCAGTAGAGAGTGTTAATGCAAAGAAGCTTCACCAAAGAAAACCTCTTCTCATATGATTGAGGTAAGAGTTGCCTTTGAAAAGATTGTGTGTGAATCCAAAAAGGTGTGATTTTAGATGACACAGAACATGTTAATCTGATGCTACTTTTGAAGGTATAATGACGAACGTGCAGAATACTGTATCTAGGATTAGCAAGACTAGACTAAACCGAGTGAGTCGAAATTAGTCCGAAAAGGAAGGAAGGCTTGCATTTATATAGCGCCTTTCACGACCACCAGACGTCCCAAAGCGCTTTAGAGCCAATGAAGTGGAGTCACTGTTGTAATGTAGGAAACACGGCAGCCAATTTGCACAGTAAGCTCCCACAAACAGCAATGTGATAATGACTAGATAATCTCTTTTAGTGATGTTGATTGAGGGATAAATAATGACCAGGACAGTATTTGAAAAGGAAAAAATTGCAGGGCTGTGGGGAAAAATCAGGGGAGTGGGACTAATTATGTAGGTCTTTCAAAGAGCCGGCACAGGTACAATGGGCCGAATGGCCCCCTTCTATGCAGTACGATTCTATGATCCCGTATGTGAATTTGATATGTCCTATATTTTAGCGCCTTGGGATGTCTTAATACGTTAAAGATGCTATATGAATGCAAATGGTTGTTGTCAAGACACGATATAAGAATCCACAGATCTGCCAACATTTGGAACTGGGATGGGAAAATCCCAGGGATCTACCCGAGAACAAAATGCACCAAGCCCTTGATGACAGGAGTTGTAACACTGGCCAGTGAGGTGCAGCGTATGGGCTCTCCAGCGTTCATTGCCACAGAGCGGTGGAACACAGGCTTGTGCTTGGAAATGTTCCCTTTTAACCACAACAGCAACGGCTTGCATTTATACTGCGGTTTTAACATAGTAAAACGTCCCAAGGTGCTTCACAGGAGCGTTATCAAACAAAAAATCGACACCAAGCCACATAAGGAGATAGAGGTAGGTTTTAAGGAGTGTCTTAAAGGAGGAGAGAGAGGCGGAGAGGTTTAGGGAGGGAATTCCAGAGCTCAGGGCCTAGTGGTTGTGGGGGGTGGTTAAGGGTGTGGGTAGGAGCATGTCTCCAGCAGAATCCAGGGAAGCACAGTGGAAAGGTTAATTGCCCTGGGACGCTCCTTTGCAGTTCCCGAGGTTTTGGACGTTTGAGCAGAGGTCTGTGTGCCACCGAGTCACGGCTGACACCTATCCTTAGTGGGATACAGTTCTGTTACCTTCTACGCTACCTCTCCCAAGAGATCATTCTGCTTGTGTGTGCCTTGTCGGTGAGTGTTGTCATGCTTTTCAAGCAAAGAGCATCGTGATCATGTCCTTCCAGTCATCGCACACGCAAACATTTCCAGCAAGGGTAAGCGGGTAGGGATCGGGAGTGGGAGTCTTGGCTGACTTTTTTTAAATCTCTTTTTCCCCGCCCCTTTTCCCTAACCCAGGGTGCTGAGGTAAATTGCAGCGCCCCCCTACTGAAATTCTAGCTAACTCGGCACAGACCAGGGATTAAACCCGTCGGCTGCCTGCGCTGCGTAGCTCAGCGATCGAGCGTGCTGCTGACCCGTCAAAGGAGCCACCATTTTTATTCTTAAAGCTTTAAAAAAAATGGTGTGCTTTTCTTTACAGAAACCCGAGGCTGAATCTATGTTGTCAGATGAACTAGAATCCAGGCCTGAGGTGAGTTGCAATGCCTTTTTCAATTTATTGGCTCAAGGTTGCAGTTTATATTTATTGGATTGTTCAGTGAAAACCCCTTGCCTTGAAGAATGAGCACACACTTGACAGCTTTGTCATTCCCACTTTCGCGGTCTCTCGGATGAGATGTTAAACCAAGGCCTTGTCTGCTCTCTTGGGTGGATATAAAAGATCCCGTGGCACTATATCGAAGAAGAGCAGGGGGAGTTCTCCCCGGTGTCCTGTCCAATATTTATCCCTCAACCAACATCACTAAAAAACAGATATATCCGGTCATTTATCACATTGCTGTTTGTGGGATCCTGCTGTCCGCAAATTGGCTGCCGTGTTTCCCTACATTATAACCATGACTCCACTTCAAAAGTACTTCGGACGTCCTGAGGTCATGAAAGGGGCTATAGAAATCCAAATCTTTCTTCATGCGTAACCAAGGCGGTGAATGCTGGGGACATTACAGCTGGACCTGATCCTATCCTGAACCAGTGACCCCGCATACAGACCTCTTCTAGAAGAGGGTCACTGGCTAGTGATTAGGAGCGGGATCTCGGTCTGTTGCTTTGTTTGTTTACAGAACAACATTGCCTATAATTCAAAATCATTCTATGTATGTTTGAGAGATATGATAAATGGCAATCTTTTCCCTCATAAAAAGACTTGCAATTAGATAGCACCGTTCGTGATCTCAGGATGTCCCAAAGCACTTTACAGCTAATGAAGTACTTTTGAGGTGTAGTCACTGTTGTAATGTGGGAAACGCGTCAGCCAATCTGCGCACAGCAAGCTCTCACAAACAGCAATGTGATAATGACCAGATAATCTGTTTGTGATGTTGATCGAGGGGTAAATATTGGCCAGGACACCGGGGATAACGCCCTTGCTCTTCAGTGAATAATGCCACGGGATCTTTTACATCCACCCGAGAGGGCAGATGGGGCATCGGTTTAATGACTTGGACGTGGGTGTACAGGGCACAATTTCAAAATTTACAGATGACACAAAACTTGGAAGTATAGTGAACAGTGAGGAGGAGAGTGATAGACTTCAGGAAGACAGCGACAGGCTGGTGGAATGGGCGGACACGTGGCAGATTTAACACAGAAAAGTGTGAAGTGAAGCATTTTGGTAGAAAGAATGAGGAGAGGGCATATAAAGAAAGACTTACATTTATATAGCGCCTTTCACGACCACTGGATGTCTCAAAGCGCTTTACAGCCAATGAAGTACTTTTGAAGTGGAGTCACTGCTGTAATGTGGGAAACGCGGCAGCCAATTTGCGCACAGCAAGCTCCCACAAACAGCAATGTGCTAATGACCAGATAATCTGTTTTAGTGATGTTGGTTGGGGGATAAATATTGGCCAGGACATTGAGGATAACTCCCCTGCTCTTCTTCGAAATAGTGCCATGGGATCTTTTACATCCACCTGAGAGAGCAGACGGGGCCTCGGTTTAACGTCTCATCCGAAAGACTAAAGTAAAGGGTAGAATCCTAAAGGGGGTGCATGAACAGAGAGACCTGGGGGTATGTGTGCACAAATTGTTGAAGGTGGCAGGGCAGGTTGGGAAAGCAGTTAAGAAGGCTTATGGGACCCTGGACTTCATAAATAGAGAGAGAGAGTACAAAAGTGTGGAAAGTATGATGAACCTGCATAAAACGCTGGTTCGGTCCCAACTGGAGTATTGTGTCCAATTCTGGGCACCACACTTCAGGAAGGATGTGAAGGCCTTGGAGAGGGCGCAGAAAAGATTTACAAGAATGATTCCAGGAATGAGGGACTTCAGTTACTTTGATAGGAGAAGCTGGGGTTGTTCTCCTTGGAGCAGAGAAGGTTGAGAGGAGATTTGATAGAGGTGTTTAAAATCATGAGGGGTCTAGAAGAGTAGATAGAGAGAAACTGTTCCCATTGGCAGAAGGGTTAAGAACCAGAGGACACAGAAGAACCAAAGGCGACAGAAGAAAAAACTTTATTACACAGCAAGCTACGTGGAAAGGGCGGAGGAGTGCGACGAGCTGAGTCTCGGCACGGGCCCAATGGTTACAGCACGGAAGAAAGCCATTCTATGATTCTTCTAACGTCTCATCGGAAAGACGGCCCCTCCGTCAGGACTGCACTGAAGTGTCCGCATGGATTATGAACTCAAGTCTCTGGAGTGGGACTTGAGCCCATGACTTCCTGACTCTGAGGCGAAAGTGCTACCCACTGAGCCAAGGCTGACACGAAGTCAAACGCAAGAAGCACACAACTGATCTAATCATTCGCTGCCAGATTTGGCCTTACCATGTCGGGCATTACCATATCCACTCCCGTCAGCTGAATCCAACTACTACTACCACTACTCCAGGATCACTAGAATTTTGATTGATCACGCTCTTGTGAAGCGCCTTGGGACATTTTGCTACATTAAAGGTGCTATATGAATGCAAGTTTTTAAAAATTTGTTCATGGGATGTGGGCTCGTTGGCAAGGCCAGCATTTATTGCCCATCCCCAATTGCCCTTGAGAAGGTGGTGGTGAGCCGCCGCCTTGAACCGCTACAGTCCGTGTGGTGAAGGTACTCCCACAGTGCTGTTAGGGAGGGAGTTCTAGGATTTTGACCCAGCGACGATGAAGGATTGGCGATATACTTCTAAGTCAGGATGGTGTGTGACTTGGAGGGGAACTTGGAGGTGCTGGTGTTCCCATGTGCCTGCTACCCTTGTCCTTCTAGGTGGAAGAGGTCATGGGTTTGGGAGATGCTGCCGAAGAAGCCTTGGCGAGTTGCTGCAGTGCATCTTGTAGCTGGTACACACTGCAGCCACGGTGCGCCGGTGGTGGAGGGAGTGAATGTTTAAGGTGGTGGATGGGGTGCCAACCAAACGGGCTGCTTTGTCCTGGATGGTGTCGAGCTTCCTGAGTGTTGGAGCTGCACTCATCCAGGCAAGTAGAGAGTATTCCATCACACTCCTTACTTGTGCCTTTATAGATGGTGGAAAGACTTTGGGGAGTCAGGAGGTGAGACACTCGCCGCAGAATACCCAGCCTCTGACTTGCTCTTGTTGCCACAGTATTTATGTGGCCGGTCCAGTTAAGTTTCTGGTGAATGGTGATCCCAGGATGATGTTGGTGGGGGATTCGGCGATAGTAATGCCATTGAATGTCAAGGGGCGGTGGTGAGACTCTCGCTTGTTGGAGATAGTCATTGCCTGGCACTTCTGTGGCGCGAATGTTACCTGCCACTTATCAGCCCAAGCCTGAATGTCGTCCAGGTCTTGTTGCATGCGAGCATGGACTGCTTCATTATCTGAGGAGTTGTGTATGGCGCTGAACACTGTGTAGTCATCAGCGAACATCCCCATTTCTGATCTTATGTTGGAGGGAAGGTCATTGATGAAGCAGCTGAAGATGGTTGGGCCTAGGACACTGCCCTGAGGAACTCCTGCAGCGATGTCCTGGGGGCTGTGATGATTGACCTTCAATCACCACCACCATCTTCCTTTGTGCTAGGTATGACTCCAGCCAGTGGAGTGTTTTCCCCCTGATTCCCATTGACTTCAGTTTTACTAGGGCTCCTTGATGCCACACTTGTTGGAAGGCAAGGAGAATCTACCTTTTCAAACCCCTTTCTGCCACCCGCTCCACGGTTAACTCCACTACGAAGAGCCCATGGATTTCTTTGTAAACCTGAGACCATTTGTACAGCATCTGCTTCTTCTGCTACCTCCCCATACTCCACCCCCGCCCCCTTCTCAACTTCTCCAGTTTCTCACTCGCAGCATCAGAACTCACCTCGCCAAAGTCACAATTGACATCCTCTGTAACTCCTTGTTGACCTCAACCTCTCTGCAGTGTTTGATGTCATAAAATCGTACAGCACAGAAGGAGGTCATTTGGCTCTTTGATAAAGTGAACCACACCACCCTCTTCCATTGTTCAACGTACTCTGGCGAGTGGGGCTTGAACCCACAACCTTCTGACTTCGAGGCGGCACTGCTGACGCCTTATCATGTAGCGAGACATAAACCAGCCTTGACTGCAAATGAGAGATGGCTTCAGATAGTTCCAGGGCTATGACATAAAGTAACTTTTGAATTGTTTACTCAGTCTTGTCTTAATTTTATTTCTATTATACCACCGGTTGTCAGTAACATTGCCATTGAAATGTCGCGTGTTTGGATCTAGAGGCTGATGTCCTGACCCGTTTTGTTTACAGTTGCTGGTACAGTTTGTCCAGAATACTTTTATACCCTTAGGAGAAGGGTTCGAGGAGCCAGAACACGGTGCTGTCCGATGTTTGCGTCCAACCAAAGCCAGTGAGAGCACGTTAGACAACAAAGTCCCAGCCTCGGGTAAGTGGAACAGAAACCTCCGAAGTAGGGATGGGAGAGACTCTATAAAGTAGCAGGTAATATATATGTATATGTTTTTTTTTTTTTAAGTTGTACTTATTACAGTGACGATGCCAGTGATATGCGACGGGTTGGTGTTCCACTTTGGATGTCCACTGTTGACTTTGAGCCAATGCTTCCTATATTCCAACCCAACAATATGCCAAACGCCCCTTATTACACCAGACCTCCCGTGGCCTCTCCGAATATAATGGCCAGTTTGATAGAGAAGTGAAAGGACAGATTTGGAGAGGAGCAGACAAACAGGTGAAAGATGTGGGGGCGAGGGAAGAATGCGAGAGAGCGCAAGAGACGGGAGGAATTACATCGTGTGGTCCAAGGATGGAAAGGCATGCAAGAAAGATTGGAAGTTGGACGTTTAATCAAAATTCAACGCAACTCAAAATCTACTTCCTTAAACTCTTATCCCCCCACCATTTGTTGGTTGAGTCACAAAGACCTGGCCCACCACTCGGGTGATAAAAGGTCGGACGTACTGACCTAGCACAACAGGGTCTTGTGGTTTGGATATGGATGATGGAAGCCTCTTAATAGTAGAGGCCATTTTTCAGGTGTGAGAGTAGAGAAAGTGGCAGCCGGGTATTTAATTGTGGGGCCAGAGGCCATGCATCCTTTCCTTGTTTGATGTCTGCACCGGTGTACTTTGCAACAGGGCTCATTAGGGGAGTCCAAATCCTTACTTTAAAAAAAAATTCTATTATTATAAGAACTATATTTTTTTCAACCATTTTATTGAAAAGAGGTGACAAGCATTCTTCACATTACTAGCAGCAAAAGGAACTGAGCAACAGGCCTTCGATAAGGTACCGCATAGTAGACTCACGACTAAGGTCAGAACAAGTGGAGTCGGGGGACAAGTAGCAGAATGGATAGCAAGCTGGCTCCAAAACCAAACAGAGTCGGGGTTAAAGGTAGCTACTCAGACTGACAAAGGGTGGGAAGTGGTCTTCCACCAGGATCGATGCTGTTGTTCACCATTTACATAAATGATTTGGACTTGGGAATCGGAAATACAATTTCAAAATTTGTGAATGACACCCAGTTGGGTGGGTGTAGTTCTTACAGAGGGGGACTGCAACAGAATACAGGAAGACATTAATAAACTTGCAGAATGGGTGTGTAATTGGCAAATGAGCTTCAATATAGACAAGTGTGAGGTGGTGCATTTTGGTAGGAAGAATAAGGAGGTCACATACTCCTTGAAAATAAGTGTCTAAATGGAATAGAGGAGCAGAGGGATCTGGGGTTAAATGATACACAAGTCATTAAAAGTAGCGACGCGGGTTAATAAGGCCATTAAAAAAAGCACTGGGGTTCATTTCTAGAGGGATAGAATTGAAAAGCAGAGAAGTTATATTAAACTTGTATAGAATCTTGGTTAGACCGCACTTGGAGTACTGCGAACAATTCATGTCTCCATATTATAAAAAGGATATAGAGGCACTGGAGAAGGTGCAAAACAGATTTACTAGAATGATATCAGAACTGAGAGGTTATACCCATCAGGAAAGATTGAACAGGCTGGGGCTCTTTTCGCTAGAAAAGAGAAGACCTAATCGAGATTATGAAGGGGTTTGTTAGGGTAGACGTAGCGAAGGTGTTTCCACTTGCGGAGGAGACCAGAACTAGGGGTCATAAATATACTATAGTCACTAATAAATCCAATCGGGAATTCAGGAGAAACTTCTTTACCCCGAGAGTGGTTAGAATGTGGAACTCGCTACCACAAGGAGTAGTTGAGGTGAATAGCGTAGATGCATTCAGTGGGAAGCTGGATAAGCACAGGAGGGAGAAAGGAATAGAAGGACATGTTGATAGGGCGGGAGGAGGCTTGTGTGGAGCATAAACACCAGCGTGGACCTGTTGTGCTGAATGGCCGGTTTCTGTGCTGTAAATGCTATGTAATAGTATGTAATTATTTAGGCTTCTATTGATTGTCTCTGGTGTACAGTGGTATATTTTTAAATATGAAAGGATCTGCAGTATTTGTTCCCTAAACGTGTGCTGTTCTGTTATCTGCCCCTCTGTGTTCAGCACTCTAAGTGTCGCCGGTCACAATTAACTTATTCTTTCCCAGCTTCATTGCCAGGATGTGCAGTCCAGCTCTGCCCTGCATTAATATAATGGCCTGATTGTTTCAATTAGTCGCTTTCAAACCCACTTGCATAATAAGATTACAACAAACCCCTGCAGCTGGTTTGGTAAGGATTTGGTTTAAAACAGACTTTCATTATACAGGAAACTTTGGTTTATCCGGAGGCTAAATGTCCGGCAAGCTCGAGCCACTGGCAAAAATCAGGAGCCGTTTCATTAGTTTTTTCTCAACAGTCAAGCTCTGCAAGGTCTCGCTGAAGCTGTTGCTAAGCTACAGAGAGTACGGCCGACTGTTTAGAAGCTGTTGCTAAGCAACAGGGTTTGTTGCCAGATATGGAGATCAAAATCTCCGTATGTTTCAACATTAACGCTGGTGTGTCCGGCAGTTTTGAGGGAACGGCAACAGCTCGGTCCCGTCGGTGCCAGATAGCACAAAGTTTCCTGTACCACCTTTCTGATCAGCAAATCAGCTTAGGGTGCTGAGGACATTTAAATAGGGAATCTTGCAATTAGCAAATCACCAATTTAAAAAAAAAGAAAAAAATATGATTTTAATGTCGTCCCCTCCCCACCACCACCGTGATTGTCTTTGTCTCCTGAAGATGCTGCTACTTGCTGGGGGGACCGTTCAACCCTCCCCCACCTCGCCCAAGTAGGCCTTGACAGTGGGTGTCAGCGGGCTGTTTGATTGTGAATCACAGCCGAGCCTGATTCCTACACACGTGCACTTTGCAGCAGGGTAGTGGTGGTGATGGCATCACTGGAGAAGGATCAGGAGCAGGATCCCTGGCAGAGTTTCTGTCTCCACCTGCACCCAACCCAAGACGCTGGGATTAGCCAACTCGGCAGAGGCTGGGGAATTGAATCTTGGACATTCCTGGCTTGTGTGGCTTTGTGCCATTTCATTATTGGGTGGTGCAGATTACCCACTGAGCTAGCGAGGGGTGGTTATTTGTGACTCTAGTGCAGTCTTTGGACCTGGGGCTGTATGGGCATGAGTGCAAAGCAGAGGAGAAATGCAACCGCGTTTAAAATCTGAAAGCTCTGAGCCAGCTCCCACAGTGGGTAAATATAGACCCGGGAGGTGTCTCATTTGACCCCTCGTTTGATTGCAGTCAGGCCAGTCAGTCCCAGGCGTGCTGCAATTGCCCCCAGTCCCCCAGGGCCACAATTTGAGCTCCTGATCGCCATCTAGTGATCCCATTGGGTGAAGGAAGGATCACGTGATGCCCCCTCCGGTTCAATAGCTTCCTCGGACTCGCTGCCTAGGCTCGCACGTTAAGTACAGGGACTTGGGCTGGGTACCGTAGGACTGCCAGGACTTGCAATACTACAGCTCCCACATGAGTTACTACAGCTCCCACATGAGTTACTATCGCCACGGGGCTTTAAGGAGCAGCACCAGACAGCTCCGTCAGTAGTCAGCCAGCCAGTTCAGAAGTGGATTCATCAATGAGGACAGTTTCACTTGGAAAGGATGGTTGGTGCAGGAAGACCGAATGTTGTATGCAGCTTGGGGTGCTGTTCATAGATTGGGATTAAGCTGTGCTGTTGAGGCAGCGTAAATGGAGGAACCCCCCACTTTATTTAAACAGTATTTTAGTTGAATTTAAAAAAAAAAAAATCTTGTTCCCCCTCTTTGGGTCTTGCTGTAGCCATGCACCAGGTAAGGCCAGGGACTCGCTCCTCGGCTTCAGCCAGTGCTGTTCTGAACCCAGTCACTAGGAGGCGCAGCTCTCTCCCTCGAGGGATTTCCTTCCTCGGCTATGGGCAAGTACTGTACCTAACCTCTGCTGAACGCCTCCTCGCATCAGCACGGCTAAGAGCAGGAACTCCTCAACCTCGTGTGAACCCGCTTCCGCTGTTGCACGGCACAGCATGCTGGGCACTTCTGTGCACTGCATTGTGCCCACTTGCGCCCTTTTAGCTTTTCCCCTCCCCGTGCTGAGTTGGATTAAAATTTTCCTTTTTTTTTTAAAACCATGGTCTTTCAGAAAGTTGGGGGTTCAAGTCCCACTCCAGAGACTTGAGCACAAAATCTAGGCTAACAATCCAGTGCAGTGCTGTGGGAGTGCTGCACTGTCGGAGGTGCCGTCTTTCGGATGAGACGTTAAACCGAGGCCCCGTCTGCTCTCGCAGATGGACATAAAAGATCCCACGGCACTATTTAGAAGAAGAGCAGGGGGAGTTATCCCCGGTGTCCTGGGGCCAATATTTATCCCTCAATCAACATAACATAAAAAACAGAATATCTGGTCATTATCACATTGCTGTTAGTGGGAGCTTGCTGTGCGCAAATTGGCTGCCATGTTTCCTACATTACAACAGTGACTGCACTTCAAAAAGTACTTCATTGGCTGTAAAGCGCTTTGGGATGTTCTGAGGTTGTGAAAGGCGCTATATAAATGCAAGTTTGTTTTTTCCCCCCAGGTGATCCCTCTGCCTCCGACCCTGCGGTGCCGGCCCGAGCCGAGGCGCCTGATGCTGGGAGCGGGACAACCTCCGGTGAAAACGCAGATGGGAGCACTCCGTGGTACCTCCGCGTTCAGGAGCTGGCGCATGACAGTCTCGTAGCTGCGACCAGGGCACAATTGGCGAAGGATTCAAAAGGTACCAACAGTATTATCTTTTCTTCTATATATGCTGGTACTTAATCCTCCCCCGCACCCCCCATGATGAAATTATTTGCCTGGAAATTGCATCTCGCAGCAAGTACAGGAAACTTTTTTTATCCGGCACCGACGGGACCGGCGTGGTGCTGGTTTATCAAAAAGTCCGGATTACAGAGAGGTATAGTTAAAAGGTACGAGAGCCCCGTACACAGCAACAAATCCAGGCTTCCCTGTTGCTTAGCAACAGCTGTAGGAACCCCGGCCACAGACCAAGCGTCGCTGTTGCTTAGCAACAGGTGCAGGAACCCCGATTACACAGCCACAGCTCCAGGAACGGCCACTAATATGAAGTAAAACTTACCTGAACCTACTCCTGAATTTTGCCGGTTAACAGAGATTTCCGGTTATTTAGGTGCCGGTAAATCAAGAGTTTCCTTATCAAAAATTTTAATTATTTTAACCTTTGGCCTTCAGATCGTATTAGTTATTCATTTTACCCTCCTCTTCTCTCTCGTTCATTTTCTGTTTCTGTCGTCACTCAGTTGTTTTGTTCAGCCCCCCCCCCCCCCCCCCCCCCATCTCTCCTGAAGATGCTGACTTGTTTTTATGGGCTGCCCTCGAATATCTCGCATGAGGGGCAGTCCTTTGCGTCCGAGCATGGAGGGTGATTTCACTGGGGGGAGGGTATCGCCGCTGTGCCCACCTGACCCTCTCCTCGCCCACTGTTCATGGGTGCTTCACCCCCCCCCCCCCCCACCCTCCCTTTTCAGCAGGGTCACCTGGATATTTTGTCAGCAGTGAGGCCTTGGGTTTGGTTTCTCCCCTATCCCCGTACATCTTCCCAAATGTAAAAGAAAGAACTTGCATTCCTATAGCGCCTTTCGGCCACCTCGGGATGCCCCAAAGCGCTTTACAACCAATGATATCAGTGAGGAGACACCAACCAACCTTATTTTTTGGCTGCCCCTCACAGTCTAGTCCAGGGGGCGCCGAGACCAACTGTTGAGACTCCCACAATCTACGCGTTATGTTTATAACCGGTAGCGGCCAGAGGAAAACCTACCCGTTCCCCCATCTCCTAGACTGAGTGCAGATATCCGAGGCTGCAGTTGTGATGTGTGATGTCCGTCCCCAGGAGAGCCCGTGAACAGCTGCAACGCACCCAGCTGTAAGGAAGACGCGACGCCTGACCGACACGGCACTGCGCGGAGCGAGAAGACCCTAAAGTGCTCTTACGAAGGATGTAGCAGGACCTTCCTCTGGCACGCACACCTGAAGTATCACCTGAAAACACACAAGTGAGTTTCAAAACTTAGTTCTTTTTTATTATTCGTCCCTGGGATGTGGGCGTCGCTGGCAAGGCCAGCATTTATTGCCCATCCGTAATTACCCTTGAGAAGTTGACGGTAAGCCGCCTTCTTGAACCGCAGCAGTCCGTGTGGTGAAGGTACTCCCACAGTGCTGTTGGTGTGGAGATGCCGGTGTTGGACTGGGGTGGACAAATGCAAGAAGTCACACAACACCAGGTTATAGTCCGACAGCTTTATTTGAAATCACAAGCTTTCGGAGCACTGCTCCTTCGTCCGGTGAAGACTTCACCTGCAGCGCTCCGAAAGCTTGTGATTTCAAATAAAGCTGTTGGACTATAACCTGGTGTTGTGTGACTTCTTGCAGTGCTGTTAGGGAGGGAGTTCCAGGATTTTGACCCAGCGACAATGAAGGAATGGCCGATATATTTCCAAGTCAGGCTGGTGTGTAAATTGGAGGGGAACTTGGAGGTGATGGTGTTCCCATGCACCTGCTGCCCTTGTCCTTCTAGGTGGTAGAAGTTGCAGATGTTTAAGGTGGTGGATGGGCTGCCAATCAAGTCACAAACCATGGGTTTGTATGTTGTTGGGAGGGCAGGGTGGTTTTTTTTTACTTGGAAATGTTCTCTCCTTCCTTGTGGTGTGTGGTGCCACAGGCCAAGAGAGCAGGGGGAGAACCCATCCCGAGGCCTTTACTATGTGGTACAATATATAGACTCACTAGGAGGTGTACAAGTCTGGGGAGCAATTCCTCCCTTTCGTGTAGCATCTCACCCCAACCGAATGGTTACGATTACAAACCTAACTGGGCACGTTCCCTCATCTTACCGCTTACGTTGGACTTGCCAGTGTGCTCCGCCACCGCATCGCCCTCTGTTGCTGGCTGTACGTAGTTTTTGGTGGCCATTCCCTTCCACCACGTAAATCCTGTCTTTCCACAGGAACGATCGCTCCTTCGCCTGCCCAAAGGAGGGATGTGGGAAGAGTTTCTACGTACTCCAGAGGTTGAAGGTCCACATGAGGACACATAACGGCGAGAAGCCCTACACCTGCCCCGAGGACGACTGCGGGAAGAAGTTTACAACAGCAGGCAACTTAAAGAACCACATGCGAATTCACACTGGTACCGACCGGAATTAGCACGCGACTTTATACAGTTTTAACGAATCGGAGCAAGTTTGAGTTGTCGGCCAGATGTTTGGGTGGCACATCTTTGTGTGAGAGCAGTGCGCCCGCTCCTGCCCCATGAGCTGCCCTTCTCTGATTAAGGGGCTCCCGAGAGTCAGCTTGCTGCTCGTTCAGTTAAAACTGTTGTAACGAAAAAGAAAAGCTGGTTTGAAGTTGTAGAGTGTGTGTCCGGTGGGGGTGGAAGGGTGTAGCTGTGGAACATTCAACAAACCGAGTACCACATGGAAAGATATGCAAGGGGCTCCAGTGCTCTGTCTCACCACTGTTTGGCAGAAAATAATTTTTGTCCCACTCGGTGTAGTGACCGTAAGTTGGGCGTTTTATAAAGACCAGATTTATAATTTGGTTACATGTAACACAGATGCAATCTCCTTGCTGCTCCCCACTATTGTTTGATCAACCTTATTCCTGAGATATAAATTACGTTAAGCCCTCGCGACATCTTTTAATTCATCCTGTTTTTCCTTCTCTCCTTTTTGCTTCTTGCCAATTTTTTTCTCCCCTTCTCTCAAGTCCTCATGAGTCTATAGGCACCTGTCGCCCTCTGCTATCTAGTCCAAGTGGCCGTGGTTCATGTGGAAGGCTTGATGGTGAGGCAGGCTATTCAACCAGCAGCGCCTACACCTGACAGTCACACACACACACACTTCCAGGGGTCACTAGACAGCAATCATGGGTGGGGACTCCAGATCGATATTTTTCACCCCCACTCCCCCCTTTCCCAATTCAGAGGTGTTGAGCCATTAGCCCCACCTGAGAGCTAATTCACCACAGATTAGAATTGAACCCAGAATCTTTCTGCTCAGTTACTCACTGTTTTAACCAGCTAACAACACAGAGGGCGTGAAGCGCCAGCTCCGCAGTGTGGGACTAGAGGCACTTGTCGGCCAGAACGGTGGCTGGTTCCATTCCCCAAAGTACGTACGTGAACCAGTTGGGTTTTTACAACACAACAGTGGATCCTAAAACGTACGATCTGGCCCTTTATTTCATTACTGTTTGTGGGAGCTTGCTGTGCGCAAATTGGCTGACCCGTTTCCTACATTACAACAGTGAGTACGCTTCAAAAGTACTTCATTGGAGGTCCTGAGAGGCATGATATATAAATGCAAGTCTTTCTTTTTCTTATGGTAATTTTATTTTGTGCGAACCCATAAATTACCATTCAATTCAAATTCATAAGTTCCCATGGTGGGAATTGAACGAGTAACCTCTGAGTTGCGAGTCCAGTACCATAACCACTACACGACCAAACCCTACACTAAGGCTGAGCTATTGGGGATCCCTCTATTAGGTACCAAGTGGCCAATCCTAAGTAAACACTGTGGGGGAGCGTTTCCGCAGAGTTCTTACGATTCACCGTGCCCATGGCGGGAAATGGCTGTTTCACTGAAGTAAAAGCAGGAGTCGCTACTCCCCTAACTCCCTCGTAGAAAATCCCGGCACGTATTTCTATTTTGGGTTGGACGATAACTTGTTGTGTTTTCCTTTCGTTAGGAGAGAAGCCATTTGTTTGTGAAGCAGGAAGCTGCGGGCGCTGTTTTACAGAATACTCCAGTCTTCGGAAACACATGGTCGTACACTCGGGTACTGAAGCTCTTGTGCTTGCTGTGGGAAGGGCGGTTCTGGCACAGGACCAGAAGAAGTTAAATTGGAAGAGGAGCCGATTGCCCTCCATAGTGGCACTTGTGAAGAATGCCCGGTTAAAGGGAAATAGTTTGCAATAGCTCATTTCCATCTCTTTAGCCCTCCCTCCACGTCCATTATTCTGCGCTTGCTGCTGCTCCTCCTCTGCTGCCTGTCTTGTTCTACAATCGCTGGCAGGTTTCTGTCATGTAGCCTCACAAAATCACAAGATAGTTACAGACGAAGGTGGCCATTCGGCCCACCTTCATCCGTCCAGAGAGAGCCTAGAGTTGTAGACTAGCCGCAATTTCCTCCAGTTAAAACGTTGGGAAGACGGAAGCCACCCCGCTACAGACTCTGCCCCTCGCCACTGATTCCATTTCCCTCCCTGGCCACTGTCTCCGGGTGAATCAGACCGTTGGCAACCTCGGCGTCCTATTCGACCCCCTGAGCTGAGCCTCCGACCCCACATCCCGCTCGTCACAAAGACCGCCTACTTCCACCTCCGTAACATGGCCCACCACTGTCGCTGCCTCGGCCCATCTGCTGCTCAACCCCTTGTCCGTGCCTTTGCCAGCTCGAGGCTCGACTATCCCAGTGCTCTGCTGGCCGGCCTCCCATCCTCCACACTCTTGTGAAACTTCAGCTTATCCGAAACTCTGCTGCCTGCATCCTAACTCACATCAAGTCGCTTCTAGCTTCATGTTTCAACTGGCCAGGTTATCAGTGGGGAGAGGGGCATAAAAATACTTGTGTACAGAGTTGGGGGCGGGGGGGGGGGGGTCTTGCTGACAGTAGAAAGTGCTGCACATAAATGGCGGTGAAACAAAAAAGAAAATGCACAGCAAGATCCCAAAGCGAATGCCCCGTCAAAAGCCTTTTATTATTAAATGTTTATTTGAATTAAAGGTGAGAAGCCTTACCGGTGTAGCATCTGCGGGAAGACTTTCTCTCAGAGCGGCAGCAGGAATGTCCACATGCGGAAATACCACAACGTCCTCGTGCCCCTCAGTGACCAGGAAGAAGCCACAGGTGTGTGTGTGTGTGTGGGGGGGGGGTGGGGGGGAAGGTGCATTCGGTGAGGGATCTCCGTGCTGGGGAAGGGAACATTTTCCCACTTATTAAACCCAGTTGTATTCAGTCATCGAGCATTTGAAGATCAGGTACACATGCAGATAGAAGTTACCTTTACTCTGCCTGTGCTTTGACCTCCACCCCACCCCCAACTCAGAAGACCAATCCCTAACTGCACCAGTGTGATTTCCACCCCCGCCCCCCCCCCCCCCCCTTATTTCAGAAACTAGCTGTCCATGTGTCCTTTTGAGACTGACGATCCACGGTCAGTTCATCTTAAATTACGCTGCGCTAGGAACAAGGTTGCCTTAACGCAAACTTGCGACACCCGGCACAGAGGAGAAGCTGAGATGAGATTTCATCTCGTTACTCTGGGAAGGATGGTTAATGCAATCCTTTTACTTACACCACCCACTCCCTCCTCTATTCTCTCCCTTTGCCCCACTCCCAAAAGCCCGGGTAATGCAAGGTTTCGCGGGGCCAGGGAGGCCCCTGGTACTGTGCCTAGGTGGCCATTCTTCATGTGTGACCCTAGATGTTGATTATCGGGCAGCATCGAGGCCGATCTCAATCCTGTTCTCAACCAACGGGCACCTATACCCTTTCCAACAGGTCACCGATAGCAATATAAAGAAGAAACTGTTTTTAAAATTTATTTAACCCTTTTCTTACCCCAGGATCCGTGAGGCCAATCCCATCATCCGAACTGTTTCCTTGGCTGAGATCCACTAACGGCACAGACGAGGGTCTCCTTGGTCAGAACCACCCCTTGAGCCGCATTTGTTCATTGAGCCATTGGGGTAGACTAGTTAATAACAGCATGAGGTGAATCTAAAACCGTCGACGATACAAAGCTCCTATTTCTTATGTTCTTATGTAGGCGGCTCTCTAACCTGGACAGAGTTGGTTTGCCGTTCCTGTAAATTTTATTTGATACAGGTTTGTACTGGCTTAAATAAGAAGTGACGACAATCTGTCACTTTTCATACAGCACAAAATGGGGCCATTCGGCCTGTCATGCCTGTGCCAGCTCTTTGAAAGAGCTATCCAATTAGTCCCACTCCCCTGCTCTTTCCCCATAGCCCTGCAATATTTCCTTTTCAAATATATATTTATCCAATTCCCTTTTGAAAGTTGCTTTTGAATCTGCGTCCACCACCTTTTCAGGCAGTGCATTCCAGATCATAACTAATGATAACTTTTGGTTGAGCTGTGAATTCGAAGGGAAGCTTAATAGTGAGAGTTTGGCTGCTGGGTGACTTTTTTTATTTCGGACCCTATAAGGAAAACCTTTCATGGTGCCAGCCACTTTACGTGATCGAATTCTGGAGAAAATCGGAATAGAAGAGGCAGTGTTAAAACTAGTAATCCCGTATGAAATGTGGGTGAGAGAAAACAACTTAATTTTTTTTTTTTGAGTGGTGGGAAGAGTGTTAAAATTAACATTAATACGATAGCAAAATACTGCAGATGCTGGAAACCTGAAATAACAACAGAAAAAGCTGGAAATACTCAGCAGGCCAGGCAGCATCCGTGGAGAGAGAAACAGAGTTAACGTTTCAGGTCTGGGACCCTTCATCAGAACTGGAAAAAGCTGGAGATGTAACAGATATTAAGCCGGTGCAGAGACAGGGGGAGGGGGTGGGGTTTAGGAGGGGAGGAAGGAATTGAAAGAACATCCTGTACTTTTGTAAGAGGCAGGAAAGATAAAATGTTGTAAATAGGAGTGGCAAAAATCATACAGCATGAAAAATGGGGGCAGGGATAATTATCTGAAATTGTTGAACTCAATGTTGAGTCCGGCAGGCTGTAAAGTGCCCAATCGAAAGATGAGGTGCTGTTCCTCGAGCTTACGTTGAGCTTCATTGGAACAATGCAATAGCCCGAGGACAGAGAGATCAGAGCGGGAGTGAAGCGGTGAATTAAAGTGACAGGCGACCGGAAGCTCAGGGTCACCCGTACGGACTGAACGGAGGTGTTCCGCAAAGCGGTCGCCCAATCTGCGTTTGGTCTCCCCAATGTAGAGGAGACCGCATCGTGAGCAGCGAATACAGTATACTAGATTGCAAGAAGTACAAGTAAATCGCTGTTTCACCTGGAAGGGGTGTTTGGGGCCCTGGACAGTGGGAAGGGAGGAATTGAAAAGTACAGGATGTTCTTTCAATTCCTTCCTCCCCATCTAAACCCCCCCCCCCCCCCCCCGCCCCTGTCTCTGCACCTGTTTAATATCTGTTACATCTCCAGCCTTTTCCAGTTCTGATGAAGGATCCCAGACCTGAAACGTTAACTCTGTTTCTCTCTCCACAGATGCTGCCTGGCCTGCTGAGTATTTCCACCTTTTTCCGTTATTTTAGTTAAAATTAACATGTAGTGTGTATATTCACAGATTCTGGTTGTCCTCAAAGTGGCCATTACTCATGTGCGATCCTTGGAAGCCAGTGATGGGCTGTTTGACTTAGCGGGGGGCAGGGTGTGCCAGCAGAGATTGCAACAGGCAGGCGTGGGCACTCTGGCCAAAATATATATTCCCCCCCCCCCCCCCCCCCCCCACAAATTGGGACATTCATCTACGTTAGAGGCACTATGTAAATGTAAGTTTTTTTAAATATTCATTCCTGGGATGTGGGCGTTGCTGGTAAGGCCGGTATTTATTGCCCTTGAGAAGGTCGTGGTGAGCCGCCGCCTTGAACCACTGCAGTCCGCATGGGGAAGGTGCTCCCACAGTGCTGTTAGGGAGGGAGTTCCAGGATTTTGACCCAGCAACGATGAAGGAACGGTGATATATTTCCAAGTCAGGATGGTGTGTGATTTGGAGGGGAACTTGGAGGTGGTGGTGTTCTCATGAACCTGCTGCCCTTGTCCTTCTAGGTGGGTTTGGGAGGTGCTGTTGAAGAAGCCTGTTGTTTGATTCCAATTCTCGTGCCCCTTACCCTAACTGAGATCAGTTTACTTATTAGAGAATGAGGATTGAATGTAGGACCTTCATGGTCTGTATGGATAGACTCAGCGAGCCATCAGAGGAGCACCTGTGTCTATCTCTGTAACAAAATATTAGGTCATCTGAGAAATGAAGGCTAAGTCCTTGTCCCTCCTGCCAGTTGTCTTTCAATGGGATTGGGAAACTAATGCTATTTCTGGCAGAAGAATGTGCCCACCATATCTTTGTGAAGATGGTTTCTCGTAGACAGCAGTTTTTTAAAGTGCTAACCTTACCATTCTCATCATTGTATCTTCAAAAGCCAATGCACTGGCTGACGCTGGTGTGCAAAATGAGCCAGAGATACCCGCTGGACTTTCAGTAACTACGGCTACTGTGGCGACGCCATCAAGCCTGGAAGCACAGCCTTTGGTGTTGCCACACAATATACTTGGAGCAGAGGAGGGTACATGCACAATCACATTTACAGCTTGAGTTTTAAAAAAAAATTAAGTTTATATATTTTGTTTGTACCATTTATTTTTTATTTGTTCTGGCTTTCACCCACCCCCTCCAGCGTCGTGCACTTTTCCTCACCTCAAAGGTATGCTGGAAAACCTGCTCCCGGGGTTCCTGAATGGTTGCTACTCTGTAGCTGCCTACCTAGGACTGGCCTGGTCTGACTGGCTCTATGATTGTTCCCTCCCTCCCTCCTGTTGAACAAGCAGTTGCTCCTTCGCTTGGTGCCTTCCTGGTAGACCGCCCAACTTTTTGGGGGCAGAGTGTTCCAGATTTCCACTACCCTTTTCTGTGCAAGAAGTGCTTCTTGACATCACCTCTGAACGGCCTAGCTCTAATATTAAGGTTACGCCCAGTGTTCCCGTCTTGCTGCGCAGCTATCACAACTGTCTGAAGCTCCCACACAGGCCGCTTGCCGGTTTCCAAATGGAAAAACTGCGCATGCGCGGAGGTTTGAATGGGCTGCGCACCCAAAAGAAATTGGAGGGAACATTGGTTGTGCCCCCTTGTTCTGGACTCCCTCACCAGAGGAAATAGTTTCTCTCTCTCTACCCTATCAACTCCTTTTAATCAGCTTAAGCACCTCAATTAGATCACCCCCTTAATCTTCTGTAATCCAGGGAAGACAAGCCTAGTCATTTCAGAATAAGGGGTCGCCCATTTAAGACGGAGATGAGGAGGAATTTCTTCTCTGAGGGTCGTGAATCTGTGGAATTCTCTACCCCAGAGAGCTGTGGAGGCGGAGTCATTGAATATATTCAAGGTGGAGAGGGACAGATTTTTGAAAAACAGGGGAGTCAAGGGTTATGGGGAGCAGGCAGGAAAGTGGAGTTGAGGCCATGATCTTATTGAATGGCGGCGCAGGCTCGAGGGGCCGACTCCTGCTCCTATTTGTTATGTTCCTAGTCTATGCAACCTGCCCTCAGAATTTAACCCATTTAGGAGGAGATCTAATGAAAATGATTGTATATTTTCTTTTTTTTCTGCCAGAAGTATTACCCGAGAGCTCTCCTTCAGTTTCCAGCACCACAACCACGGCATCCGTTGTAGTTCTACCCCAGCCGCACCATCTAGTTACCATAGCGACCACAGGACATTCTTACGAGGAAGTAGTCACCGTGTTACTACACTGAATGCCTGTGGGTCCTCTTTTTTTTTTTTTGAAGGTCGTGCGTTCCACAATGGTTAAAGGATGACGCAAAATGGAAGCCGCTCCTCGGAGAGCGAGACGGTCCCGCTTGACCGCCTCTCACATGGGTTTACTAAAATGACTAACCTGGGCACAGGTTCGCCTGTGAGTTTGCAAGAAATCAACGTTGAGAGCAGTAATGGTGGGTTAGTTCTTTTTTCTCTCGTTCTTCCTGAACTATTTACCCGTGGGTGCAAGATCCTGATGACATCTTGCGTGAAGGAAATTATGCAAATCTTGACCACTTTATTCCCTGGAGCAGCAAAGAAAAGGAATCGTCCGGTATTTATTAACAATGAGCCATTTAATTTCACTTGCTGCTCTACAGTGAACCTAGTTGGCTAGTGATCTTCACGATGGCCCAACCTGTAGATCTGGTGTTGGTGGAATCCTCTGCATATCCTGTCCTCCGTTGCCCTTGCTCAAAAAAGTTGCTCTGTGAGGTTTCGTTCCGGCGAAGCTGCTCTTGCCATCCCCTGAGCTGTGCATCACCACCATCCCGGGAGCAGGAGCAAGCCTGAAGAAGGTGGTCGCCTGTGGCTACGAGGGCTCGAGCTGCCGACTTTGCCTTCCCGGTGAACCAACAGGTTTAGTGATGGATTTCAGTGAAGGCTTTCTGTGCACGTTCCTAAAATGTCTTCCAACCCCCCTTACCTAGAATTGGGTCCGAATGCTGCGTGTGTATGAAATACTAGTACGCTATGTGCAATTGAGTTTTTGCTATACTTCACATTAAATAAAAGATGGTTATGCCTCCAGTCCTGTAACCTGCATTCCGAATACTTGGAGAGCCTGACCTCTCAAACGTAACGTGGTAGGGGTGGCACGTCCAAATTCCGCTTTGCTGCTCTAGGGAGTAGTACAGCTCAGATTTTCCTGCGATCTCCTCCACACTGTGAGCCCCTGTTCTGGACCAAATTGTATTGAAGAGGCGGGTAACAAAGGCAGGTGCTTCCTGCCCCCAAAGGAACAGAAAGTCAAAGGGAAAGCTACCCTCCACCTCCACATTCTTGCCGGCACTGAGGGAAGTCTTGGAAACAAATCTTCGTGTGGCTCAGGGAAGTGGTTGGTGCCATGAAGTGGGAAGGGGCGAGAAATGATATCGAGCAAGATAGAACAAAATACGAACGAAAAACTATTTCTCCACTAGTCTTGGTGGATGAAGGTTTGCTTAGTGTGCCATACAGACCAAAAGGTCCAAGGCTCAACCCTGTTCTTGCTGAGTTAGCTAATCCCAATCACTAGTGGTAGTAGTGCTGTATCTGTTGACCAGATCAGCTGAGGAGGCGGTTCCTGATCACTATTCAGTGACTCCCTGATGAAATCGGAGTGCCAGGTGATAACCGAATCGGGCTGGGCTGTGACGCCCCTATTGGAGGAATAGCCTGGCTCACGAATGAAGAATTGTCACTTGGATGAGGAACAGGAGGGTGGCTGGAGCCCATGGAATTGTGCCCTCCCAGCATAAGTTGGCACTTTTGGGAGAGAAAATTCGAAATACAAGAAGTTACTGTTTCAGAAACATGGTGCTGCAGAATTTAGAAAACGGATTGTGAAAAAAATTCTCTGCCATGTATATATTGTGCACCATAATGGAGGCATCTGACCACCCCTCAAACCCTGGCTTGTCATTCTCTGAGAGATGGCAATTACCGTCTAAATTATCAGTCATCACTTGAGTTTCAAGTTGTGATATTCCACGTTAAGGAATTTTCTACTGCGTGAAACTATTGGGATTCCCTTTCAGAAATCCGGAATATTGACCGATTGTGGTAGCAGCATTGAGTTTTATTTTTGGCCATTGCCGAAGCCTGAAATGTCTCTTGAGTTTTTTTGGGGGTTCAGTTTGCATTTGTGTAATTGTTCCCCCGAGTTCTGTCTTGTTAAGAGACCTGTGCCTGTCTCTGCCCTCGCTGATGGACTGGGGCACTGTGGAGCAGACAGTTTTGCGTTTTGACAATTTAATAGGTACTAACGTCCATTTAATAAATTTACTGTAAATCTGAAATGTTTTTGTTTACCTTTCTATGTACGAGGTTTTTAAAAAAATCAATTTTGCGACGCTGTTGGTAACCCTTTTATGTTGTAACCCATACTGGGCTACAGTATTGGAAGGCTGTGGCACTTGACTGTGTCCTCACCCGACATCCACAGGAGCAGGAGACCTGGCTGGTTTTGCTTTCTTTCCTTCCTTTGCACTCCAGCACCACTCTGGTGGAGAACACCTAACTCTGCTTGGACCAGGGAGCAACAGAAGCACCAGGATCTTCTGACCCACTTCCTCCACCTGTGATCCACCGCTCTGGAAAGTGCTTTGAGACATTTCTTGGTCTGTAATGAGTGCTTTAGAAATGCACGATAATGATAAATGAAAATGATGTCTTTCCACAGTTTCAGAATTTGGTTTTGGTGTCGGTCTTCTTCAATCCCAGTGAGATTATGATTGAAATTCAAGCTATTGTCCTATGTATTGACATCCTTCACAGTTCTGTAATCTGGGTGATTTCTGGGACTGCCACTAAGTGCCATGCAGAACATGTTTGTAATATTACGTGCAGAATTGTAGTTGATGTCCAAGGTATATTGAGTCAAAAAGCTGTTGAACTGCAGGTGATGCCGGGGCCAACATTGACGTATAAATTGGTAATAGACCCAACCCATGAAGAAGTGGAAAGCAATGCTTCTGAACTGCAGCACAAAGGAATACATTTCCTGCTTTTATACAATGTTTCCTTTCTTCTTTTGCTTTCTTATTCACCCAAGAGTACAGGTGCTTGCTCCTGAGTGTCTGCTAATGTAGCTCTAACAGAATGCTAGGAGCCACAGGAGAATGACATAGAAATTACAACACGGAAACGGCCCAACCAAGTCCCTGTTGGTGTTTATCCCCATCACTTTAATTTTTTGTTTCTCCTGCCTGAGGAAGTACCCGGATTTACTGTCTTTTGCTAATATTGTTGAGGCTGGCATTGGAGATGTGAAGCTATAGCCTGCCACAGCATGTAGAATCACCAGAGCACTGTCCTGCAGCACTGAATGGAAGGGGACTGAGCAGAGATATTGGCTATGGCTCTAACTGGTGCTTGTTCAGGAGATGCTGCAACACAAGGGTGCGATAGAAACTGGGAGAAAGTGGGAGTTGTGGCTTGCAAGCGGTGAGGGGCTACAGCCAGGCTATCCGTCATTGGAGCTTGGCTAGGAAGAGATAACTCGGTGATACCCAATAGGCCAGGTGAAAGGAAGCTGGGGCCAGCTGAGGGGAATTGATACCAGGGCATTCCCTGTGGTGAATGAGAGGAAAGAAAGGGGGATTTATTTCTTGGTAAATATATTATGAGCTTGTGGTTACTAGAAGCTAATCAGATCCCAGAGAAAGGAATGATGGAAATACAGTGACTAGATGTAATTTTATTTATTTATATAGATAGAATGGTACTTGTTTTTCCAGAGTGAGATATTTTGTTAAAATCAGTATCAGTCTTGCTCAATGAACAGGTGTGAAACAGACACAGCAATAACGGAGCAGAACTACAATGGTCCACATATAGGTTGCTCCATTCTGTGCATTTGGCATCTGAATTTATTTTCCTGTAAAAATAAAAAGATTCTAAACTTGTAAGTGTTATCGGAATCCAAATTTTGAGCTATATTAATATAACTGAGCAGAATCAATTTACGATTTATACACACCATGGAAAACGGAGTGAGTTGACACCATTTGACATACATTTATCATAAGTGATGTCCACTGTATAAAGTGCAATTTTCCAAGATAATTTGTAACTGTAAATTGCAACACTTTGACAGCAACAAGAAAAAATTGTAGGCAGAAAACTGGATTTTAAACAAATGTACAGCAATGTTCCCCTAATTTTTTTTTTTAGGTGTGGCCACACAGCTTACAGCTTATAGGGAACGGTGTACTGTAGTTATTGGCCTCTTTGCATTCTGTACCAAGAGGCTCATTCAGAAAACTTCCAAGATACTGAACTTAAAGCACAAAGGTGAAAATGCAGTAAACAGACCTCACAATTTTCACACTGTAATGATTTGCAAAGGCATTCACATGAGAATCAGTCTTAGTTGGTTATAAAGTGGAGAAATTTGCCAGTTTAAAAATGGGATCCAAACACAATCAATGCAAGCAATAAACAAAATAACCTAATATAAATGAAAACTTACTGAACACAAACTAATTTTAATATTTAAACTATAATAAAAGGTAAAGAAACAAAATTATTGCTTCCCCCTCATCTGAGGAAGTGAATTTCAGAAATAAAATTGAGGAATTTGTGGGGAAAAATAGAGGCAGCTTCTGACAGTAAAGAGCTGGGGTTACTGCAGCTCGTGCCCTGGAGGAGATTTGATAACGCTCCTGTGAAGCGCCTTGGGACATTTTACTATGTCAAAGACGCTATATAAATGCAAGTTGTTAAGGGAACAACAGAAAACAGCACTGTTGCTACTGTGGCCAGAGCCTCTTAGTGCAAGGCAAAAATAATTTAAAAATGAATAAAAGGAAAATAGCTGGAGTGTACCTCCTTATCCCTCGCAATAATCTAACAGCATTGCTGCCTCAACTTAGTTATACACTAAGATCTCAATTTAACTTGCAGCTTACTCTTTCCAATTCTGACTTGTGTTTGTGAGGCCTGACTCATTCTTTAAATCTTACTCTTTGCGGTTTCCACAGCAATAAAGGATTATTTTCTTCTAATTTCATTTTTTTTTTTAAACATTGGAGTCAGACATGAAGGGTGAAGTGTTTCCAATTAAAATGAAAACTTTTTTTTTTTAAATTCTGAATAACTATTCAATATTTTAAAAAAGATTTCCACTAAAAGTTGCCAGGTGGACATTTTAAGCCAAGAAATATTCCTTCCTGTGTCCATATCCTAGTAACTAGTGGCCTAACAGGATTCAACAAACCATAGCCAGAGGAGAAGAAGCTTGCTTCTTTGAGCTAGAACTGAAAGCTGTGCATTTGCAAGAGGTTGAGGAGTAGTCATGGCATGTGTGTGTAGAAGCCTGAAAAATATCTTTTAAGGCGAAGCTAAATCAAACTGTGGGAAGGGAGCAGACTGTAAACGGGGAGTGCTGTAGTTTCTTCAGTTATTGAAAGATGGGATGGAGAATTATGGATGTGATTTTTGTAGGTTTATATTATAAATTGATTTTTACCACTATGTAATAGGGTGGGTGCTGAAAGGAGTGTGATTAACTTTTTCAGGTGATTTGATTGGTTGCTTATTCAGGAGATGTACTTTGCAAATAAAAAATGTAAAGAATTAGAATGATTCTTATTTTAAGGATAGGAGAAATTTGCAGGGCTGTGGGGAAAGAGCAGAGGAGTTGGACTAATTGAAAGAACAGCCAGCATGAAAGGCCTTGTTCTGGGATAGTATTTTTTTTTGTTTTTAGGCAATGAGACATTTGAAGAAAACAGCATACTTTGCTTCCTGCATTATGGACATTATCCACGCCCAGCAGGGATTTCCTGAACATTTATGTCCTACAAACATACACCAGACACAAAACTTAAAAATTTAAATACATAAATAAGGTAAGAGTGTTTTGGGCATACAGCTCGAGAAACATTACATTAACTGGTCAAAGTGAAACTCAAGTGGTTCATCAATACTGTCTCTGCTCTTGCTGGCAGCATATTTGAAGGTGTATGTGCTAGGTTTCTGAAGTGACATATCTCCCAGACACTTGGGTAATAGGCTCCCTATTATGTTTGTTAAACTATCTAAGCCAGAGACCACAATCGTTTCAATACAAGACATGACATCTCACGAGGCACAAAGGCAACAAAAGAAATCCTTAAAAGTAATATGATACTACTCCTTTAACTGAAGTACAGAATTTAGTACTATTCACAGGTTGAATTTTGTCTTACATAAGAGTCCAGACTATTTTGCTTGTCAGAGTTAGAACTGTCCTCTTGTTCTCCATTCACTTCACCTTCATCCCTGTTCTGAATATTATTTTCTTCTTCATCTTCCACTGATTTGATACTTTCCAAAGACTCACACGTTCCGTCACTCTCGTGCTTTGCTCTGCTACGGAGAAAAATAAAAACAGGTTGCCCGTCTAGTTCTTCACTAGAGCCAAGTAACATGAATGGGATCCTCAACAGGATCAGTTGAATAGGAAATCCATCCCATTAGTGATGCTAAATTGCCATATTTAAGATGGAGATCTCTTTTTCCCAGGAAAATCCAGCTGTCTAAAGCTTGTCACAGTTTGCCATTTTGGAAACTCAGAACTGAATTTTACTAAAAAAACTCAAGCCTCCGTATTAAACATGTCAAATTGGCACCCTGCCAAGTGAGCAGAACTGAATCAGCCAGTTGAGTAGTTCCCATTCGTGACACACAAAGTCCCTCAAATTTCTCTCCACGGATGTTGCCTGACCACCTGAGTTTTTCCAGCATTTTCTGTTGTTATCCCTAGATCAATGACTTAGCACTGAGTGTCCTGTTTACCACAAAAGATAATCAAAGAAGATTGAGGAGTAATGTGATTGATGTGTTTAAAATAATAAAGGGGTTCGATAGGGTAGATACAAAGAAACTATTTCCTCTGGTGGGGGAAATGTAGAACAAGGGGACATCATCTGAAAATTAGAGCCAGGCCATTTAAGAGGGAATCCAGGAAGCACCTTTTCCACACCAAGGGTAGTAGAAATCTGGAATTATCACCCCAAAACACTATGGATGCTGTGAAAATTGGGGCGATCAATGTTGTTAGGTAAGAGTATCAAGGGATATGAAGCTAAGGTGGGTAAAGGGAGTGGAGTTACAAATCGGCCATGATCTAACTGAAGGGCGGAGCAGGCTTGAGACGATGAATGGCCTACTCCTGTTCCTAAAATACAGATTATTTTACAGTTCTCTGTTCATTGTAACTAATGCAGATGCAGCTTTAATTCAGGAATGGTAGCATAATGGTTATGTTATGTAACTGGACCAGTAATCCAGAGGCCTGGACTAATGACCCGGAGACAGGAGTTAAAATCTGGGGACTTTAAATTCGGTTAATTTAATAAATCTGGAATAAAAAGCTCGTATCAGTAATGGTGACCATGAAGCCATTGGATTGTTGTAAAAACCCATTTGCTTCACTAATAGCCTTTAGGGAAGGAAATCTGCCACCCTTACCTGGTCTGGCCTATATGTAACTCCAGACCCACAGCAATGTGGTTGACTCTGAACCGCCCTCTGAAATGGCCAAGCAAGGCACTCATTTGTAACAAACTGCTACAGAAAACAATAAGAATAAAACCAGACAGACCGCTCGGCACCGACTTCAGACATGACAACGGCACACCCAGCCCAGTCGACCCTGCAAAGTCCTCCTCTCTAACATCTGGGGACTTGTGTCAAAATTGGGAGAGCTGTCACACAAGCAACAGCCTGGCATAGTCATACTCACAGAATCATACCTTTCAGCCAATGTCCCAGACCATCACCATCCCTGGGTATGTCCTGTCCCATCAGCAGGACAGACCCACCAGAGGTGGTGCTACAGTGGTAAACAGTAAGGAAGGAGTGGCCCTGGGAGTCCTCATCATTGACTCTGGACCCCATGAGGTCTGATGGCTTCAGGTCAAGCATAGGCAAGGAAACCTCCTACTGATTGCCACCTACCGTCCTCCCTCAGCTGATAAAGCAGTATTCCTCCAGGTTGGACACCACTTGGAAGAAGCACTGAGAGTAGCAAGGGCACAGAATGTACTCTGGGTGGGGGACTTCAATGTCCATCACCAATAGTGACTTGGTAGCACCACTACTGACCGAGCTGGCTGAATCCTGAAGTACATAACTGCCAGACTGCATCTGCAGCAGGTGGCGAGGACACCAACACCAGGGAAAAATCTACCTGTTGCAGATGCATCTGTCCATGGCAGCATGGTAGCAGTGACCACCGCACAGCCCTTGGAGATGATGACCCGTCTTCACACTGAGGACACCCTCCATCGTGTTGTGTGGCACTACCACCGTGCTAAATGGGATAGATTCATAACAGATCTAGCAGCTCAAACTGGGCATCCATGAGGCGCTGTGGACCATCAGCAGCAGCAGAATTATACTCCACCACAATCTGTAACCTCATGGCCTGGCATATCCCTCACTCTACCAGTACCATCAAGCCACGGGACCAACTCTGGTTCAATGAGGAGTGCAGAAGAGTATGCCAGGAGCAGCACTAAGTGTTACCTAAAAATGAGGTGCCAACCTGGGGAAGCTGCAACACTGGACTACATGCATGCAAAACAGCAAAAGCAGCATGCTATAGCCAGAACTAAGCGATCCCACTATCGACAGATCAGATCAAGGCTCTGCCGTCCTGAATGGCGGCGGACAATAAAACAACTTGCAGGAGGAAAAAAGCGCCATGAATATCCCCATCCTCAGTGATGGCGGAGCCCAGCACGCGAGTGCAAAAGATAAGGCTGAAGTGTTTGCAACCATCTTCAGCCAGAAGTGCCAAGTGGATGATCCATCTCGGTCTCCTCCTCAGGACCCCACCATCACAGAAGCCAATCTTCAGCCAATTCGATTCACTGCACGCGATCGAGAAACGGCTGAGCGCACTGGATACAACAAAGTCTATGGGCCCCGACATCCCGGCTATCGCGCTGAATACTTGTGCTCCAGAACTAGCTGCGCCTCGAGCCAAGCTGTTCCAGTACAGCTACAACACTGGCATCTACCTGACAATTTGGAAAACTGGTATGTCCTATTCACAAGAAACAGGACAAATCCAATCTCGTCAATTACCGCCCCATCAGTCTACTCTCAATTATCAGCAAAATGATGGAAGGCGTCGTCGACAGTGCTATCAAGCAGCACTTAATTACCGATGCTCAGTTTGAGTTCCGCCAGGACCACTCCACTCCAGACCTCAATCCAAACATGGACAAAAGAGCTGAATTCTAGAGGTGAGGCGAGAGTGACTGCCCTTATCATCAAGGAAGCATTTGACAGAATGTGGCATCAAGGAGTCCTAGTAAAACTGAAGTTAATGGGAATTGGGGGAAAACTCTCCACTGGCTGGAGTCATACCTAGCACAAAGGAAGATGGTTGTGGTTGTTGGAGGTCAATCATCTCAGCCCCAGGATATCGCTGCAGGAGTTCCTCAGGGCAGTGTCCTAGGCCCAACCATCCTCAGCTGTTTTATCAATGACCTTCCCTCCATCGTAAGGCCAGAAGTGGGGATGTTCGCTGATGATTGCACAGTGTTCAATTCCATTCGCAACTGCCCAGATAATGAAGCCGTGCATGACCACATGCAGCAACACCTGGACAACATTCAGGCTTGGGCAAATAACATTCTCGCCACACAAGTGCCAGGCAATGACTATCTTCAACCAGAGAGAGTCTAACCAACACCCCTTGACATTCAACGGCATTACCATTGCTGAATTCTCATGTGTTGCATACCTCAAAGGTGGTCTTTCCCTTGGGGTTACCAGCCTATTATCTCCCCATGTCTCCCAGATAGCCAGAATAAAATCAGGAACTCGTAATGGGCTGCAGCGAGCCAGCGTCCTACTCTTCAGACCCGATTTAAAAGGGGAAGGATACACTGGTGTTAGTGGTATTTTACATTGAAAACACTGGCCCTGAGCTTCAGTGGGGTTCTCCTGATGTAACTTTAGGATGACGATTGGCAGAAACACACAAGAAATGACGTAAACACCCGTTTTTAACCATTTACGCCGTTTCTCCAGAGCCACCGTTGATCTCCTGCCAGAGAACCCCCGTGGAAATTCCACGCATCTCTTTCCATCCCACCCCATCTGTGAAATCTTTGGGGAAAAAAAGTGTAAAATCTGCTATCTGACAGGATACAACCTAACTTTTACTGTTATTTCCCTCAGGGAAACACAAAACGTTAGCATGCAGGTACAGCAAGTAATTAGGAAGGCAAATGGAATGTTGGCCTTTATTGCAAGGGGGATGGAGTATAAAAGTAGGGAAGTCTTGCTACAACTATACAGGGCGTTGGTGAGACCACACCTAGAGTACTGTGCACAATTTTAGTCTCCTTATTTAAGGAAGGATATACTTGCATTGGAGGCAGTTCAGAGAAGGTTCACTAGATTGATTCCTGTGATGAAGGGGTTGTCTTATGAGGAAAGGTTGAGCAGGTTGTGCCGATACTCATTGGAGTTTAGAAGAATGAGAGGTGATCTTATTGAAACATATAGAAACATAGAAGATAGGAGCAGGAGTAGGCCATTCGGCCCCTCGAGCCTGCTCCGCCATTCAATGCGATCATGGCTGATCATCCAAATTCAGTACCCTGTCCCTGCCTTCTCCCCATACCCCTTGATCCCTTTAGCCTTAAGAAATATATCTAACTCCTTCTTGAATATATTTAATGAATTGGCCTCTACTGCCTTCTGTGGTAGAGAATTTCACAGATTCACCACTCTCTGGGTGAAGAAATTCCTCCTCATTTCTGTCCTAAATTACTTACCCCTTATCCTTAGACTGTGACCCCTGATTCTGGACTCCCCGACCATCGGGAACATCCTTCCTGCATCTAGTCTGTCCAGTCCTGTCAGAATTTTATAAGCTTCAATGAGACCCCCTCTCATTCTTCTAAACTCCAGCGAGTATAAGCCCAATCGACCCAATCTCTCCTCATAAGTCATTCCTGCCATCCCAGGTATCAGCCTGGTGAATCTTCGCTGAACTCCTTCCATGGCAAGAACATCCTTACTCAGATAAGGCGACCAAAACTGCACACAATACTCAAGATGTGGTCTCACCAAGGCCCTGTACAACTGCAGCAAGACATCCTTGTTCCTGTACTCAAACCCTCTCGCTACGAAGGCCAACATACCATTTGCCTTCTTAACCGCCTGCTGCCCCTGCATGCTTACCTTCAGCGACTGGTGCACAAGGACACCCAGGTCTCGTTGCACTTCCCCTTCTCCCAATCTATTGCCATTCAGATAATAATCTGCCTTCCTGTTTTTGACACCAAAGTGGATAACCTCGCATTTATCCACGTTATATTGCATCTGCCATGCTTCTGCCCAATCACCCAACCTGTCCAAATCATCCTGGAGTTGGATATTCTGAGAAGAACATAGAAGATTCTGAGAGGGCTTGACAGGGTAGATACAGAGAGGGTGTTTCCCCTCGTGGGGGAATCTAGAACTAGGGGGCATAGTTTCAGAATAAGGGGTCGCCCATTTAAAGCGGAGATGAGGAATTTCTTCTCTCAGAGGGTCGTGAATCTTTGGAATTCTCTACCCCAGAGAGCTGTGGAGGCGGAGTCATTGAATATATTCAAGGCGGAGACAGCCAGATTTTTGAAAAACAGGGGAGTCAAGGGTTATGGGGAGCGGGCAGAAAATGGAGTTGAGGCCAAGATCAGATCAGCCATGATCTCATTGAATGGCGGAGCAGGCTCGAGGGGCCAAATGGCCTACTCCTGCTCCTACGTCTTATGTTCTTATGTTCTCATGGAGACCTACCATTTTTGTTCTCTTACACCAAGGGGCATCTGACATTAGTTATGGGTGCATCAGAACATAAGTAGGAGCAGGAGTAGGCCATACAGCCCCTCGAGCCTGCTCCGCCATTCAATAAGATCATGGCTGATCTTCGGCCTCAACTCCACTTTCCCCCCTGATCCCCATATCCCTTAATTCCTCTGGAGTCCAAAAATCTATCTTTCTCAGCCTTAAATATTCTCAATGTCTGAGCATCCATAGCCCTTTGGGGCTGAAAATCCCAAAGATTCCCAACCCTCTGAGTGAAGAAATTCCTCCTCATCTCAGTCTTAAATGGCTGACCCCTTATCCTTAGACTATGCCCCCCTAGTTTGAGACTCACCAGCCAAGGGAAACAACCTCTCAGCATCTACCCTGTCAATCCCCCTCAGAATCTTACATGTATCAGGGACTGATCTGGAACTGCCCTGAATGGCAAAGGGAAGGCAGGAAACCAGGGAAATAGCAGCACTGCTGTGCATCTCCTGCAGTTTGTTTCATTTGTTCCCGTGAACCCCACCCCCCCTGCCCTTTTCCCCCCATCCTCCTCGCCCTCCCCACAACGCTCTTTCCCCCCTCCTCCTACTTCCCAGCGATGAGATTTATTTCTTGCAATAACTCCATTGATGCACCAGTAATTCTCAATTCAGTTATTTTGCCAGTACCCTGTAATAACCCGGCGCCCCGTCATAACCCGGCGCCCCGTCATAACCCGGCGCCCCGTCATAACCCGGCGCCCCGTCATAACCCAGTACCCTGTAATACTTATGCCACAGACGGTCTACCTGTAGTCGCTATCAAAGCTCCTGTCTTCATCATCGGATAATGGAAGAGGAATACCCTCTGCATTTCTTCCTTTGTCCCAGACAAATTCTTCATCCACCCCAGCTTGCCGCAATGTTTCACGGTATCGTCTCTCAGCCTCCGACGTGGCATTTTTCTAAAGAAAAGAAAATGAACATTTTTGCGCTGAGCAAAGATCAGTGGCACACTTTCGCATGTAGATGGTGAATTTAAATAATTTTCAATCTTTTCTTTAATTGTCTCTCCAATAGTCTCCTTTTTCTGCCGGAATGGATTGACTTCCTTTGTTGGTTAATAGTTTTACTGGTGGTAGGTGTTGGTCACCTTCGGGCACCTCACTCAAGTGGCCATTCTTCCAGTGTGAACCTTGACAGTGAGCGTCTGCAGGCTGTTCGACCGTGGAGGCCATCACAACTGACCCTAACCCTGTGCTCACCCGACGGCCATAACTGCAGGTGTATTTAGATCAAGATCAGAGTGGGAAACCTGGTGGATTTTCTCTTTCCAATTGTAGTACCACTATGCCGAGATCAGCTAGGTCAAAGATTATACGTGGGATCTTACCGGTCCGAAATATTCAAAGATGGCGTTTTTAACCTCTAAACCAGCACTGGTTGGAGAAGCCCAGTAGAAAATCTTTTCAAAGATTTGCAGTGGGGAGGGGGACAAGTGGTGCTGAAACTGGGCTCAGTGACCCTGGGCTTGGCCCTTGTGCTCAGCAGCCATCTTGTGACCTCTCATTCTTCATCTCCCACTCCCCGTCCAACTCCATGGAGGCATATATACCAAAGATGCACCCAAACTGTCATTGCTCAGACTTTCAACTGTCATTGCTGCTGGGAAGAGGTACCAGAGAGCTGCTCTGGCCGTGGGATGGTACTGCAGTCTAAGCCACCATGTTCAGGAGAGGAGCAGAAAGAAGGAATTTGGAGGTAAACAAGTGTATGTATGGTAGCTAGTGGTCGCTCTTATCTAGTTTACCTGGTTTCAAACATCCACCGGAACCCATAACAGACCTGTTTAGTCTCATTTCCAGTCAACGTTATTGCGAAAAAATGCAAGTTGGGTGTCTCAGTGCCACCTTGACAAGTATATGTAGCTTTGTGCTTTTATTACCCATAGCCATTTACTCCCTTACCTGAGTGACCTGTTCGAAGAGGTAGGGTCTGCTGCGGACTCGTCTCCTCATCTCCTCCAGTTCCTTCTTGTACTCCTTCTTCCTCTTGAGGTCTGTCTGCCTGAAGTTGAAGTGACAACTGATTCATTAGAATTTGCGCACAGCAAGGTCTCAAACTACAAGCGAGATGAAGGACCAGTTAATCTGTCTTTGATGGTGTTGGTTGACAGAGGAATGTCAGGCAACACTGGCACAGCTCTCCTGCTTGTCTCTGAAATAATGCCATGTGATCTTTACAGCCAGCTGAACAGAGAATATAAATCGTGTCCAATTGCTATTAATAATGTACATAGTAGATAAGCTGTTTTATCATCTGCTATTGACAGTGATACATCTTATCAGATGGGTCGGAGAGGAATTTCCCAGATTTTTTCTCCCAAATTGACCATTGGGTTTTTTAATCTGGTTTTTCGCCTCTCCCGGGAGATCACATGGGTTCGGGTGGAATGGAGAGTGATAGTAGATTTGAGGTTAGGATCAGATCAGCCATGATCTTATTGAATGGTGGAGCAGGCTCGAGGGGCCGATTGGCCTACTCCTGCTCCTATTTCTTATGTTCTTATGTATATCTATACAGCTAAAAAGTGGTACAGCAAGAACCGTACAAACCTATACTGCTTCAATGTTTCTTTGTAGCTCTCTGCTAGGCTTTGATGAGGGTCCATAGCTTTAGCCCGCAACAATAATGTTTTGCTTATGTCTTGGGTATTCATCTTGTACCTCTCCATCCATTGAGCTTTCTCCAGTTCCTGCTTATCCCGTTCTTCCAGGGATTTTCTACGGGATAAAAATCAGATCACCTATTCAAAGGGCTATTTTCAAATCAAACACAGCAATGCTTTCCTGATGCTAAAGTGGTTTTGTCCTGACCCAAACATGGATTTGCTTTCCTAGCCTTTCTGCCACACATCTTCCATGCTAGTTTTATCAGATCTTAGCCTAAGTAGCTGGAAGGATCACCACAGCAGAATGGAGATGCAGAGCAAATGACGGGCAAGTGTAGGAGTCTTAATTTTCTTATTTTTGCAGTATTTTCTTTCTTTGTATGCCACACCCTATTTCCCCACCAAGAGGAAGGACATGTTATTTGATCTCTGGTCTCCAGTTAAAAAATTTTCTCCAGGTTTCTTGCCTGACAGGCTGGCTGTCGGGCGGGAAAGCCTGCAGCACAAGCACACAGCGGAGGAACAGGTAGAGAGAGATCTCGGAGGGGGTTTTAGTGGTGGGGGTGGGCGAGATCACGGAGGGGTGGGAGAGATCGCGGAGGGGTGGAGTTGGTGGTTGGGGGAAGGGATTGCTGTCGGGGGTTGGGGGTGGTTGTTAAAATGGAGGCACGCAGTCTCCCTTAAAGGTTTCACCAACTGACCCGCCTCCCGAGAGCGGATTGGTCACCCACCCCGCCTCTGTTAAAATCGGAAATGGGAAGGTTCGAGGCGATTTGGAGTCGGGTTTAAAATGTTAACTTTTCACCCAATCCAAACCCACCTATTTTTGGAGGTTAAAATTACCCCCGTGGTGCCCATTCCCCTTCCTGCCTGCTCATTCAGGCTGATGCACAACATTGGTGTTCTGCTTGACCCTGAGCGGAGCGGAACTTCAAATTGACATCCAGTCCGTCACCAAGACCAACCATTTGCACCTCCATAACATCGTCTATGTTGCTAACTCACCCCACTGTCGCAGAAGGTGTCAATCATGTTTTTACCAACTCGAGGCTTGATTTCTCCAGTGCTCCTCACCTGCCTCCTCAGCGCCACAGCTCCACATTGTAGAAACTCAATTTATCCATCACTCTGCCAATCGTATGCTATCCTATACCAAGTCCCACACCTTTCGGTCCTGTCCTTGCCCATCTCCAATGGTTCACTGACTTTAAGATCCTTATTCTCGTTTTTAAGATGCCTTCATGGCCCCATTCCACCCCACCTCTATCACGTTCTTTAGCCCTACACTCAGCATGTGCTTTCCTCTCTTCTGATTCTGGTCTATTGTATATCACTAGCCCTCACACTCCACCCTCAGGAGCTAGAACCTTCTGCCATCAAGTCTGTGCTCTTGAACTCTATTCCTAAATCCCTCCACCACACATCCCACCTTCAAAATGCTCCTCAAAACTTTCTGCTTCTACTCTGCCTTTAATCATCTCCTGTAACTTCTCCCATTTCGTGCTCAGTGCTCTCCAAAATCCTGGAATGCACGGTGGGACATTTGTTATAGGAAAGGTGCTACGGACCAAAAGCTAGAAAGTGGGATTAGGCCAGATGTCTCTTTTTCGGCCGGCACAGATACAATGGGCTGAATGGACTCTGTACCGTAAATTTCTACGATTCTATGATACAAGTATAGTTATAGTTGGCTGCTATACAAGTGCAAGTTTTTAGCTGTTAGTGCCAGTTGTTGCTGGCTGCTCTATAAATGTAAATTGTAGTTGGCCGATAACAAATGTAAGTTGTTGTTGGCTGCCTTGCAAGTGTAAGTTGTTGGATGTTTCATAAGTGTAAGGTGTATTTGGCTGCTATATCATTAAGTTGTTGTTGGCAGTTATACAAGTTTAAGGTGATGTTGCTGGCTATACAAGTGCAAGTTGTCGTTGGCTATTATACAAGTATGTATAAATTGTTGCTGTTGGGTGCTACAAGTTGTTGGTTGCTATATAAGTTGTTGTTGAATGTTTCAGAAGTTTAAGTTGTATTTGGCTGCTAGTTAAGTCTAGGTTGTTATTGGCTGCTGTACAAGTGTAAAATGCCACCTACTGTTGTAGTCTGTTATACAAGTGAGTGTTGTTGGTTGCCTCTTGTCTAGGAGACCCACGTCCTGCTCACTCGACCCTATTCCCACCAAACTGCTGACCACCCAACCTCCCTGGCCCCCATGTTAGCTAATATTGTTAACGATTCCCTCTCCTCAGGTACTGTCCCCCTCCCCGCCTCAAAAAAAACTCATCATTGACCCCTCTGCCCTTGCAAACTGCCGCCGCATCTCCAATACAAAGGCAAATACTGCGGATGCTGGAAATCTGAAATATTAACAGAAAATGCTGGGAACACTCAGCAGGCCAGGCCCATCTCCCACCTCCCTTTCCTCTCCAAAGTCCGCGAACGTGTGGTCACCTCCCAAATCCGTGTCCATCTTTCATGCACCATGTTTGAACCTCTCCATCCCTGTCAGTGCCAGCTGTGGCTCAGTGGGTAGCACACTCGCCTGAGTCAGAAGGTTGCGGGTTCAAATCCCACTCCAAGGACTTGGATGAGCAGAAATTTCCTCCAATTAAATATTGGGAAGACCGAAGCCTACGTTAAAGGCGCTATATAAAAGTGCAAATTGTTGTTATAAACGTTTCAATTGGCAGTTATACAAGTATTAATTGTTTTTGGCTACTCCCCCTCCGATTTCTAGGGTGCATGTTGTCAAGGCCCAGTGCCTCTTCCACTTTGAGTTCCACAAATGTTTTCATTTTGTAAGAAATGTAAAAGGGTCATGGGGAAAGAGCAGGGGAACTAGATGAAATGGATAGATGTGATGGCCTGAATGGCCTCCCTCTATGCTGTAAAACGGATTCTATGAATATAGAGCTAATTTCAGTGACTTGAAAAGAGACCTAACATAAGAAATAGGAGCAGGAGTAGGCCAATCGGCCCCTCGAGCCTGCTCCGCCATTCAATAAGATCATGGCTGATCTGATCCTAACCGCCAATCTACTATCACAGAACCATCTCCTGAATCTAACAGAATTAGACACACGAAATAGGAGCAGGATCAGGCTACACGGCCCCTGTGGATTGGCATCAAAGATTGGCAGGTAGAACAGTAAATAAGCAACGGGAGGTCTTCAAAGAGATAGTTTGGGTACAGACTAGACACACTCCCACGAGTTAGAGTTCCCTGGATGACTAAAGATATAGCGATTAAAATGGAACAGAAAAAGGCTCATGTTAAATGTCAGGTTCAATAGAGAACCAAGCTGAATACAAAAAGTACAGCGGAGAAGTGAAAAAAGGAAATGAGGGGCAGAGAGTGTGTGTATGAGAATAGATTAGTGGGTAAAAGGGAACCCAAAAGTCTTTTATAAACATATAAATAGTAAAAAGGTAGTCAAAGGAAGGGTGGGGCTGAATAAGGACCAAAAAAAGAGATTCTTATGGAGGTAGAGAGCACTAAATGAGTACTTTGCATCTGTATTCAGTAAAGAAGAGGATGCTGCCAATGTCAGTGAAGGAGGAGGTAGAGAAATTGGATAGGATAAAAATAAAGAGGAGCTCCTTAAAAGGTTGGCACCGCACAAAGTGGAAGATTCATCCAGTCCGGATGGGATGCATCCTAGGTTGCTGAGTGAAGCAAGGATGGAAATTGCAGAGGCTCTGCCACAATCCTCCAATTCTCCTTCGATGTGGGAGTGGTGCCAGAGGATGGGAGGGTTGCAAATGTTACAACCCTGGTCAAAAAATGGGAGGGACATAAACCCGGCAAATACAGGCCAGTCAGCCCAACGGCGGTGGTGGGGGAACTTTAAGACACAATAATCCGGGATAAAATTAATTGGCACTTGGAAAAATATGAGTTTGTGGCCCAGAAATTTGGGTCTCCACGGGTGAGTACGCACGGGGTACTCACGCGTGGACCCGATGGAAGTGCCGGTTTCCTGCGTGCACTGCGCATGCGCGGGAAACCGGCACTTCCGTTCCTCTGAACAAAGGGGTTCAGAGGTTGAATGCGTGCGCGCGGGAGTCTGTGCGTGCGCTTTGAACTTACGTTTTTTTTTAATACAGGTTTTTCCGTGAGGGTAAGTCTTTAGATTTTAGAAATGTAAAAACCAGGCGTAAGGCCAGCATTTTAAAAGGTAAGTGGTCAATTAATTAAAATTAAAACATTTTTTCCACAGGTTTATTATTTTTAAATACTTTAAAGCAAGGTAAGTTTATTTTTAGCCACTTTTTTTATAAAATTATTTTTTTCAAAAATTTAAATTATTGTTTAAAATAGTTATTTAATGTAATTTATAGTTTATTTAAAAAGTGTGATTTAAAAAAAAAATTATTTGAAGGTTTACTGTTATTTTGGGGCCCGTATATTCATAAGCTTAGACAGGTCTTCCTGTCAATCTTATGAATGGGCTTTTCCCTCCTCGGATTGGCTGCCCATGGCTCACGTGATCCCAGGGGACGCATCGCACTAACTACGCCCCTGGGACACGCAAGCACAGCGCGCCAGGAGTTGGAGCAGGTCCCGGAGCGGAATTCCACGGGAGCCCAGAGCTCAACTGCCGGCGCGCAAGGTAAGTGCAGGTCGGGGGCTTGCACCCGTGGGAAGCCCCCGACCCGAATTTCTGGGCCAATAATTGAAAGCCAGCATGGATTTGTTAAAGGCAAATCATGTTTGACGAACTTGATTTGAGTTCTTTGATGAAGTAATGGATAGGGTGGATGAGGGTAATGCAGTTGATGTTATGGATATGGGCTTTCAAAAGGCATTTGATAGATTTGTCAGCAAAATGGAAGCACATGGGATCAAAGGGGCAGTGGCTGCGTGGATATGAAATTGACTAAGGGACAGAAAGCAGAGAGTAGAGATGAGCAGTTTTTTTTCCAGACTGGAGGGAAGAGTGCCCCAGGGGTCAGTATTAGGGCCACTGCTCTTTTTGATATATATTCATGACCTGGACTTGGATATACAGGGCATCATTTCAAAGTTTGCAACTTGGAACCGTAGTAAATAGTGAGGAGGATAGCAACAGACTTCAGGAGGACACGGATAGATTGATGAAATGGGCAAACACATGGCAGATGAAATTTAACACAGAGAAGTGTGACGTGATTTATTTTGGCAGGAAGAATAAGGAGGCAATATAAACTAAATGGTACAATTTTAAAGGGGGTGCAGGATCAGAGCGACTTGAGACTGTACTTACACAAGCCTTTGAAGGTGGCAGGACAAGTTAAGGCGGCTGTTAAAAAGGCATATGGGACCCTTGCCTTTATACATAGAGGCACAGAATACAAAAGCAAGGAAGTTATGTTAATAAACCTTTATAAAACACTGGTTAGGCCCCGGAGAGAAACTGTTTGCAGTGGCAGAAGGGTTGATAACCAGCAGACACAGATTTAAGGCAATCAGCAAACGAACCAGAGGCGACATGAAAACCTTTTTTTTTTTTTTTTTTTATAAACACAGCGAGTCGTGATCTGAAATGCACTGCCTGAACTAGTGGTGGAAGCAGTCAATGACAACTTTCAAAAGAGAATTGGATAAATACTTGAAGCGGGAACATTTTCAGGGCTATGGGGAAAGAGCAGAGTGGGATTAGCTCTTTCAAAGAGCCGGCACAGGCACGGTGGGCCGAATGGACTCCTTCTGTGCTATCATTCTATGATTCTATACGGCTCAGTAAGAGGCAAATTGCTCAGAGTAGCGAGATGCTAGAACATCTCAACACGGATCCAGCTCAGCCAGGTTTTCTTAACTTAATTCCTGATCCATGGGACACATTGCATAAGCCATCTGTGAGGCGGACTTCACAATCCATCATTTGGTAATTTATTTTCAATGTATTGAAAAGAAAGCGGGGGTGCATCTATCATGACGCTTTTGCTTAACTTCCAATTTTGTTTTACCTGACAGCCGATTGCCTTTTTCTTGCAGCATCTGTCGTATAGGTGGGCAGCGTATCAGGAGATAGTGAACGAATCCCACTGAAGTAATTGCTTCTAGTCAAGTGAGACTTTGTTTTATGAGAATCCTGTAAACGTGACATAAAGGTAACCGTTTTACGCTTGAAAAAATGATGCAGTATCATATAATTATTTAATGTGAGATTTTTATAAGAAAGCAACAATTTTTAATAAGAAATAAGGACAAATAATTGTACTTGCACAAAAGTGGGGATAATTAAGTGCAGTTAAATGAATGTTGTGTACACCAAAGGGAGCCACAAGTATGCAATCTGAATCGAGGGCTTCAGTTAAGGTCAGTCACCATCTGATCCCCAATATTTGATTACATAGTCTACTGCTGATAATTCAGTCATTCTTTGCATAAAAAGAAACCTGAATCATCCAATCATTTGAATTAAGCCATGTAAATAACACAGCACAATAGTACAAAAAAAAATCGATTTAGATGATTTGAATTAAGCAAGTTTGAACCAAGAATAGACTGTACACAAGATAATATCTGGGTAGTAGGGTACTGTGAAGCGAATATGGGAATACAGAGGACATTTTGCACCAAGTGCACATGTATGACATGGTGGGCGGGCTGGAGATTTTGCCTTGCGCTTCCTTAACGCCAGGATCATCGAGCTAGTTTTTTTTTTTTTTTTTAAAAACAATGGAGTTACGCTGCTGCTGCTTAAGGCTCTCGGTGACAAGGTGGTGCACGCTCATTACAGTTTTGAAAATGATGTTAATGAGTTCTCAGCTCCTTTTCCATACTGTGCTCACCAGGGTTTACTGTGCAGGAATCCGATTGTCTGATCCACAAGATCAATTTTGGCATCGTTATCTCCGCTCCAATTGAGAGTAGCTAACTCCGCACAAATCACGTACTGAAGCTAGGACCTTCCAGATCTATATGGTTTAGATACCACATCAGGCAGCACACTTAGCCTCTGAGCCGCTGGATAGTTTACATTTTAAGTTGAAAAGTACAAACTCTCTGTTTCTTACTTTCAGTGTGGCGTGTTCCAGTGCCTCAGACAATTTTGCTCACCAGAGTTATATCCTACAGCCAGCTTTATGTTACATGTGTGGTCTGGGAATGGTGCAGATATATTTCTTCTTTCTTTATTATTGCCTGTTCCATGGGGATTTCCCCGCTCATCCGCCGTACCTTCGGCGGAAGATTGGCAGAAACCCTGGAGAAATGGCACAATCAATGGCATGAAGCCCAGGCGGGTTCTATTAGGGGCAGGCAATCCGCACTGCCAAATTACAGCCCAGCAAGTGAGGACGAGATCTACCCCCATGTATCCAGATAGGGATTCCTGGTGTGTATAAGGCTGCTGGCATTATTTCTTAAAATACGTCAAGTTTTGACAGAATCTTCCAAACGGCGGCACTGCGGTGAAAAACTTACCTTTGATACGACTTCACTTGTATAACTTTGCCGTGGTGGCAACTTTGACGTATGGAGTTCAAAGGGCACACATTTTGTCGGCTCCTTCATCTCCTTCCTTCTTCTGGCTTCTCGCTGAAACACTTTGTAGAGTTTTGAATAGTCGGGAACTTCTGGATTTATTCTCGGCTTGAACGTTGGTCCTTCTTCCAGGAATCCCAGCTTCTCCAGTCTTGCTTTCATAGAGCTTGTTGTGGCTAGCTCTTTTTTGTATGGATGAAGATCTATAGGTGAGGTAGCACTTTTGAGCAAGTCCACAGCTCGCATTTGTATCCGGATCTTTCTGTACAGTTCCTCTTCTTTAAGAAAGAGATAGAAAAAAAAATGCATTTAAATAGAGAAATACTTGTCGGTGCACTTTGTAGTGTCGATACGTGATATCATGGGGAGGGGGTAAGCAAAGGTTCAGACCCAATGCTGCACAATTTGGATCTCAGTTGTGCTGTTATGGAGAGTTGCTAAGCAGAGGCCTGGTCTCTCCTGATAGGGATAGTTGTCCAAGATTTCAGCTCAATCAGTTCTGAATTTCAGCTAAGAATGTCCTTAAGTGCCACTCCGTTGGGGCTGGCAGAGGGCTATTAATAATTAATTCTCTAATGCACTGCGAGGTGTGTTGGATTTCAACAGCTGTATAATGGACAGCTTGCAGTACGGTGGCATAGTGGTTAGCACTGTTGCCCCTCAGCGCCAGGGACCCGGGTTCAAATCCGGCCTCGACTGTCTGTGTGGAGTTTGCACATTCTCCCAGTGTTTGCGTGGGTTTTCTCCGGGTGCTCCGGTTTCCTCCCACAGTCCAAAGATGTGCGGGTTAGGTTGATTGGCCATGATAAAAATTGGCCCTTAGTGTTAGGGGGGATTAAATACATGGGGTTACGGGGATAGGGCTTGGGTGGGATGGCTGTCGGTGTAGGGACCGGGTGCTAGGGTTTGGATGATCAGCCATGATCTCGTTGAATGGCGGAGCAGGCTCGAAGGGCCGAATGGCCTACTCCTGCTCCTATCTTCTATGTTTCTATGTTATGTTTGCGTGTTGGTTTGTTCTTGAGATTTCCCATGCAGCAAATTTCCAATCTCAGCCATCTTGTACACTGGAAGAGACACGGACAGAGCAAAGGCCAGAAACAAAACCGCAATGAGAGAAAAAAAAAAAAACAGATTTACATTCCCTACCCTCAATTCTCCCACTGACTGCTCTCAAGAAAGCTCCTATTTCGAGGCAAGAGCTGCATAGGGCAGATGCTGGAGATCAGGTTACCATCCCATCTGGAGATGTTCTGTGCCATAGGGAATTCTGTTGCAGCTCCCAATGTGCAGCATGACCAGAATACTTCAGCACAATATAGACCGTTCATTGCAAATGCATATTGTAGTCAGTTATTCAGCTTACCTTTTAGTTTCTCGCTTACTGTCGGATCCTGAACGGATCGTGGAATTTTCTTTATCTGTTTTTCCGTCTTCTCTGTTTCTGGCACCACTGTACCGAGCTGCAGCTTCAGCTTCTCCTTCCTCCCTTCCTCCCTCTCTGTAAAATTAAACGGTTTCTGTATGGACAGCAGAAACTCTCTCCGCTTCTCGGTTTCTTTCCTTCTTTTTTCCTCATTCCGTTCATTCATTTCATCATAAAGTTGCAGATAAACATGAGCGGGTACGGGAAGAGCTCGGAATTTCTTCTGGCATTCGGCCTCTTCCTTCTTCTGTCTTTCCGCTAGCTCCTTCTCTATTTCCAGCGCCAGCCTGGATCCGAGAAGCTGTCTCTTCTTTTGACCTTCCCGCATCGTCATGTTGAATGGCTGAGGGACTGCACAAAAACAATTCAGTAAGAAAGTGCGTACAGAGCAATGCAACAGCGATGGGCGCTACACAAGTTCTTCCCAGGGTATTAAAAGACCCAAAAATCACTGATTACATAGAATATACAGCACAGAAACAGGCCATTCGGCCCAACCAGCCCATGCCGGCGTTTATGCTCTACTCGAGCCTCCTCCCGTCTTTCATCATCTAACTCTATCAGCATAACCCTCTATTCCTTTCTTCCTCGTGTACTTATCTAGCGTCCTCTTAAATGCATCTATGCCATTCGCCTCAACCACTCCATGTGGTAGCAAGTTACACATTCTAATGACTCTCAGGGTAAAGACATTTCTCCTGAATTCCTTACTGGATTTTTTAATGACTATCTTATATTTATGACCTTTTTGGTTACTTTTATGCCAAGCAAGGGGAGGAATGTCATCTGAATCAGAATACCTTTCCACTTTGGATATCAAATGCACCCAGGTCAGCTAAGGCCACCTGCAAAGTAATGCTCCCTCTATTCCCCTGCAACAACCACCAAACTCAGAAGAACACCCCTGCTGAACTAGTGTGAACTCTTCACTTCATCACACCAGCCACTGTTATGTCCTTTCTCTCTAATATTAATTGGGAGTTTGTGTAGTCACTGCACCATCCATCACCTATTACACATTTTGTCATCCCAGCTGCGTTTTAACATTGATGACAAATCATCTCGGAGATATGTTGGTATGGCTGACTCCTTGTTCCTCAATGCTTCTGCATTGAAAGCAGCAGAGTTTGGGGTTCTCTTGATTCCTACACTGGATATTCCTCCCGAGTTTCCTTTTTTTGCCCTCTTTTTACCCCACTGTTCAAAAAAGGTGGTAGAGAGAAAACGGGGAATTATAGACCAGTAAGCCTGACATCGGTAGTGGGGAAAATGCTAGAGTCCATTATAAAAGATAGAATAGCAGAGCACTTGGAAAACAGTGACAGGATCGGACAAAGTCAACATGGATTTACAAAAGGTAAATCGTGCTTGACTAATCTACTGGAATTTTTTGAGGATGTAACTGGTAGAATAGATAAGGGAGAACCAGTGGATGTGGTGTATTTGGACTTTCAGAAGGCTTTCGATAAGGTCCCGCATAAGAGATTAGTGTGTAAAGTTAAGGCACATGGGATTGGGGGCAAGGTATTGACTTGGATAGAGAACTGGTTGGCAGACAGGAAGCAAAGAGTTGGAATAAACGGCTCTTTTTCCAAGTGGCAGGCAGTGACTAGTGGGGTACCGCAGGGATCGGTCCTAGGACCCCAGCTATTCACAATATGTATTAATGATCTAGACGAGAGAACTAGATGTAATATCTCCAAGTTTGCAGACGACACAAAGCTGGGTGGGCATGTGTGCTGTGAGGAGGATGCCGAGAAACTCCAGTATGATTTAGACAGGTTGGGTGATTGGGCAGATGCATGGCAGATGCAGTATAATGTGGATAAATGCGAGGTTATCCACTTTGGTGGCAAAAACAGGAAGGCAGATTATTATCTGAACGGCAATAGATTGGGAGAAGGGGAAGTGCAACGAGACCTGGGTGTCCTTGTGCACCAGTCGCTGAAGGTAAGCATGCAGGTGGTTAAGAAGGCAAATCGTATGTTGGCCTTCGTAGCGAGAGGGTTCGAGTACAGGAACAAGGGTGTCGTGCTGCAGTTGTACAGGGCCTTAGTGAGACCACACCTTGAGTATTGTGTGCAGTTTTGGTCGCCTTATCTGAGGAAGGATGTTCTTGCCATGGATCGAGTGCAGCGAAGATTCACCAGACTGATACCTGGGATGGCAGGAATGATGTATGAGGAGAGATTGGGTCGATTGGGCTTATACTCGCTAGAGTTTAGAAGAATGAGAGGGGATCTCATTGAAACTTATAAAATTCTAACAGGACTAGACAGACTAGATGCAGGAAGGATGTTCTCGATGGCGGGGAGTCCAGAACCAGGGGTCACAGTCTAAAGATAAGGGGTAAGCCATTTAGGACAGAGATGAGGAGGAATTTCTTCACCCAGAGAGTGGTGAACCTGTGGAATTCTCTACCACAGAAGGCAGTAGAGGCCAATTCATTAAATATATTCAAGAAGGAGTTAGATATATTTCTTAATGCTAAAGGGATCAAGGGATATGGGGAGAAGGCAGGGACAGGGTACTGAGTTTGGACGATCAACCATGATCTCATTGAATGGCGGAGCAGGCTCGAGGGGCCGAATGGCCTACTCCTGCTCCTATCTTCTATGTTTCTATGTTTTCCTGTGGCTCAAACCCATATTTTTTCCACAAGCGTAACAACGCTCTAGCAATGATTAGTAGTAAAGATGTAATTTCTTTACAAATCTGATCTACAGAGTGTGAGATCTGGAATAATCTGGTGGTGCATTGCACATGAGAAAATGTGACTCCCTTTTCATTCATCTCAGGTTATACATTACTGAATAAAGGTCCTTTCTGTAGATGACAACAACAACAACAGCTTGTATTTATAGAACGCCTTTAACGTAGTAAAAATCCCAAGGCACTTCACAGGAGTGTTATCAAACAACATTAGACACCGAGCCACATAGAGATATTAGGGAGAATGGGTAGGTTTTAAGGAGCGTCTTGAAGAAGGAAAGAGGTGGAGAGGTTTGGGGAGGGAATTCCAGAGCTTAGGGCCTTGGCAGCTGAAGGCACTAGTGATGGAGCAATTAAAATCGAGGATGCTCAAGAGGCCAGAATTAGAGGAGTGCAGATATCTCGGAGGGTTGTAGGGCTGGAGGAGATTACAGAATAGAATGGGGCGAGGCCGTGGAGGGATTTGAAAACAAGGATGAGAATTTTAAAATCGAGGCTTAACCGGAAGCCAATGCAGGTCAGTGAGCACAGGGGAGATGGGTGAATGGAACTTGGTGCGAGTTAAGACAGGGGCAGCAGAGTTTTGGATGACCTCAAGTTTACGTAGGGTAGAACGTGGGAGCCCGGCCAGGAGTGCGTTGGAATAGTCAAGTCGAGAGGTAACAAAGGCATGGATTAGGGTTTCAGCAGCCGAGGCAGGGGAGGAGTTGGGCGATGTTACGGAGGCGGAAATAGGCGGTCTTAGTGATGGCGTGGATATGTGGTCGACGTGACAATCGTTACCACTGCTGCCCCCGGGCCTACTGCCACGTTTCTCTTGGCCGTTCCTAGGGCTGGCGGAGATCACGGCGGTATTTGCATGCGGCAGCTGGCAGCCATCCCAGCAGAGTTGGAGGGAAGGAAATTGAGTTTGTGGCAGGAATGTAGCAGTAAGCCTCACTACCTGATTTTCCTGCATTTTCCACCACTATCCCACCTGATTTTAGGTGGCACAGTGAAGGAAAATCCAGCCCCAGATTTCTTTCTTTATGTTAATCTTTGTGGAAATAGTAATAACTTCCCCCTCCCCCAATTGTTAATTGTAGCAGAGCTACTAGAGACTTTGGTATAATGCTAAAGGGTATTTGGACATAAAATGCCCCTGAAACGTGTGTATTTTTCCATGTGCGACTCTTAAACTTCTCTTTCTGACAAAAAATATTTTGCTTGCTTTGAAAAGCTTGGTACTGTGTAGTTAATACATTTGGGAAATGTTTCACCTGTAATCTGCGAGATCCAATCTGAAGTAGCACTCTTAGGTCTGCTGGACTTCTTCAGCTGGGAATGATCCTTTTTAACATTCACCTCCAAATCAGATAAACTGCACAGTTCATTCGTAGAGTAGGAATTTCTCATCATTGTGTTTCTGATAGAGAAATAAAAAAAGAGCTGACAGTAAGATAAACAATGAATAAAATAGTCAGGCTTGTTTGACACTGGTATATATGGTCCAGGGACTATATAGATGTGATATGTACACGACTATACACTTGGTATCATCCGATTTGGAAATGCGATGGAGTCGGAACGAATTCCCAGTTTGAAAATCCTAGGTAGGGCGTGTTGAAGGGCACAGTGCGAAAAGAAGAGAAAGTGGTCCTGCTAGCAGAAACGTACCTCTCATCGATTTATTACTTAGCTGCATTGTCATTTACTGCGGGCAGGTTTCAGGTCCAATGTCCTTGCTTCCCTGACTGAAGGGCAGTCAGAGATAATGGGATGGGGAGGGAATATAGATAAAACAAAGTTGCAGTGTTATTTTTGCAGTATATAAAAGACAACAGGTAAAAGATCAGCCATGATCTAATTGAATGGCGGAGCAGGCTCGAAGGGCCGAATGGCCTACTCCTGCTCCTATTTTTTATGTTCTTATACACTGTTAACAAAGGAATGAACAACTACAATGGAATCTTGGACTAAAAGCACCCAGCCACATTTAATGTCAGTTCTCTGTACTGTTTGTAAACATTCACTGAAATTCCCACATGCTGTCACATAAGGATTGGGTTCATGGCCACGATTCACGAGTACAAACCCACATCCTTGCAATCAGCGGTGCAGAGCACAAGAGCTCCAAAGTGATGCATCAACAAGCTGCCATATGAGGTCAGTTATTAGCAAAAAATATTTTGCTTCAGAGTTTAGCAGTGAACTTTTTTTTAAATTTGTTAAGTAGGATCATGGAACGTTAATGGCTCCAAGAGTGTGAATCTTATATGTGCATCCCCGATTTCAATCGCTCCACCCCTGGCGGCCGTGCTTTCAGCTGCCTCGGCCCTAAGCTCTGGAATTCCCTCCCTAAACCTCTCCGCCTCTCTCTCCTCCTGTAGGATGCTCCTTAAATACTACGTCTTTGACCCAGCTTTTGGTTATCTGTCCCGATATCTCCTTCTGTGGCTCAGTGTCAAAAATGGTTTTACTGACAACGCTCTTGTTAAGAGCCTTGGGACCTTTTGCTATGTTAAAGGCGCTATGTAAATGCAAGTTGTTGTTGAAGCACCAAGGGCGATCAAAAGGGGCTAAATTAATGTGTTTTGAATTGAGGGGCAAATCATTTCCCCAAACTGGATAGATTCATTTACATTAACCACAATAGACTCACCCAAATGAATGCACCTTGCAGGGACTATTCTTCCCAAGAGTTCGTCCTTCATTAATTGTGAAGAACTTATCCCGTTCCTCCATCAGTCCCGACCTTTTCACGTCACCCTTATGCTCCACGTTATACTTATTTTTCTGCCGCTCATACTGCATGCCCAGCACCAGCAGCCTCTGCCGACAGGAGTTCTTTAAGGTCACAAGCCCTTCATAGTACTGCTTGTCAAACGCATCGTGATCTTGCCTCAGAAACTCCATGAATTCATCTTTACCGCTCCTGTTAAACCCAGGGGTAGGAGATTCGTCGCTGGAGTCTAGATCACGTTCAGACAAATCCTGCTGAAAGATCATACAGCAGTTATCACTGATAAACCGTGAACGTTGTAAATCTGTAATAACAGCATATTAATTTTGCGTGTGGGAGTCGGACCTTCATCCAATTTCTCTTTCAGACATAAACTGACCTTTTGTGCATTACGAGGATATTATACTTTTATTATAGTTACTTTTTGGCACTATCCAAATAATTTTAGGCTTAACAGTAAGATATATAATATTTACACTTCATCTAGAGCCATCCTCTGTTTCTTAACCTGTTCCATTACCATCTCCTTTTGCCTTGAATATCTCTCTCGCCTTCCAGCCTATCACAGACCTTCCCTTTTGTTCCTTCATCCCCTCCCCCCTTTCCCAGCCTCTTCACTTGCTGAAAAATCTGTTCCATTTCCTGCTTTTTTCCAGTTTTGATGAAAGGTCATCGACCCGAAACGTTCACTCGGTTTCTCTCTCCACCGATGCTGCCTGACCTGCTGAGTATCTCCAGCACTTTGTTTTTATTTCAGATTTCCAGCATCTGCAGTATTTTCGTTTTGTAGATATATAATATTCATATTCTTCAGATTTGTAGTCATCAGATACTTTGAGTGATTGTCCTGAGCAAATTTATCAACCTTGTTCAGATCTACAATACCCTAAAGCTACAATTTGTAAAGATTTACTCATTATAATAAATGTCCCAAATTTATCAGGTACATTAGGTAGCCCAGCGGTTGTGGTAATGGACTAGCAGGCCAGAGGCCGGGACGTCAAAGTCTTTGCATGGCAAATTGTGAGTGTAGTCTGGTCATTTGTGAGCTGGTGCCAGAATAAATTGACTATAAAAGCTGAAAGATTGTTGTAAAAACCCAGGGAAGGATCCTGCCACGTCTACTTTTGTCTGGCCTAGATGTACAGGAAACTCTTTTTTATCCGGCACCGACGGGACCGGCGTGGTGCCGGTTTATCAAAAAGTCCAGATTACAGAGAGGTATAGTAAAAGGTACGAGAGCCCCGTACACAGCAACAAATCCAGGCATCCCTGTTGCTTAGCAACAGGTGCAGGAACCCTGGCCACAAGATCCAGGCGTCCCTGTTGCTTAGCAACAGGTGCAGGAACCCCGGCCACAAGATCCAGGCGTCCCTGTTGCTTAGCAACAGGTGCAGGAACCCCGGTTACACAGCCACAGATCCAGGAACGGCTACTAATATGAAATAAAACTTACCTGAACCTACTCCTGAATTTTGCCGGTTAACAGAGATTTACGGTTATTTAGGTGCTGGTAAATCGAGTTTCCTGTACTCCAGTCCCACACTATGCAGTTGACGCTTCATGTCCTTAGGACAACTGGGGATGGGCAATAAATAATGCCTTACCAGTGTCATCCACACCCCAAGTACTAATAATTTTTAAAAAGTTGATTTCGTTCAAAACAAATCTGTGCCAATAACACCATCATACTACTGTAATGGCATTTTGATGGGTAAAGTATTTTTTTTAAAGCCAGCAATTTCATTCTGCTCTATCTGACCTTCATGAGGTGACCGCTCCCCCAAAGGGAGGAGCCAGGGATTGACAAGCAGCCGCCAATCTATAGAAACTCTTCCTCCTCCACAAGCAAGTAGCTGCTAATTTGCCTCAGGATGTGCAGATTTAGCCACAGCGGGAGTATTGCAGCAATGGCCTTAAAGGGAAAGTCCACAACCAAAACACAGCTGCATTTGCATAAATATTCTCCGGACTGCAGACTACTAGTGACATCAACAGAAAGACAGAGTATTTCCTAAATGGTGAAAGATTGGGGAATGCAGATGCTCAAAGGGACCTGGGTGTCCTTGTACATGAGTCACTGAAAGTGAATGTGCAGGTGCAGCAAGCCATTAGGAAGGCAAAGGCCTTCATTACAAGAAGATTTGAGTACAGGAGTAAAGAAGTCTTACTCCAATTATATAGGGCCTCGGTGAGACCACACCTGGAGTACTGTGTACAATTTTGATCTCCTTACCTAAGGAAGGATATACTTGCCATAGAGGGAGTGCAACGAAGGTTCACGAGATTGATTCCTGGGATGGCGGGACTGTCGTATGAGAAGAGATTGAGTAAACTAGGCCTGTATTCTCTTGAATTCAGAAGAATGAGAGGGGATCTCATTGAAGCATACAAAATTATTACAGGGCTTGATAGGGTGGATGCTGGGAGAATGTTTCCCTTGGCTGGGGAGTCTGGAACCAGGGGCCACAGCCTCAGGATAAAGGGTAGACCATTCAAGACTGAGATGAGAAGAAATTTCTTCACACAGAGGGTGGTGAATCTTTGGAATTCTCTACCCCAGAGGGCTGTGGAGGCTCAGTCATTGGGTATATTCAAAACAGAAGTCGATAGATTTCTGACTAGTAAGGGCATCAAGGGATATGGCGATAGGGCCGGTGAATGGAGTTGAGGGAGAAGATCAGCTTCACAAAGGAGGACACAAATAACCTCCCAGAGATGTCGGGGAACATAGGGTCTAATGAGAGGGAGGAACTGAAATAAATCAGTATTTGTAGGGAAATGGTGTTAGGGAAATTGATGGGATTGAAGGCCGATAAATCCCCAGGGCCCGATAATCTACATCCTAGGGTACTTAAGGTAGTGGCCCTAGATATAGTAGATGCATTGCTGGTCATCTTCCAAAATTCGATAGACTCTGGAACAGTTCCCATGGATTGGAGGGTAGCTAATGTTACCCCACTATTGAAAAAAGGTGGTAGAGAGAAAACGGGGAATTATAGACCGGTAAGCCTGACATCGGTAGTGGGGAAAATGCTAGAGTCCATTATAAAAAATGTAATAGCAGAGCACTTGGAAAACAGTGACAGGATCAGACAAAGTCAACATGGATTTACAAAAGGTAAATCGTGCTTGACTAATCTACTGGAATTTTTTGAGGATGTAACTGGTAGAATAGATAAGGGAGAACCAGTGGATGTGGTGTATTTGGACTTTCAGAAGGCTTTCGATAAGGTCCCGCATAAGAGATTAGCGTGTAAAGTTAAGGCACATGGGATTGGGGGCAAGGTACTGACTTGGATAGAGAACTGGTTGGCAGACAGGAAGCAAAGAGTTGGAATAAACGGCTCTTTTTCCGAGTGGCAGGCAGTGACTAGTGGGGTACCGCAGGGATCGGTCCTAGGACCCCAGCTATTCACAATATGTATAAATGAACTAGACGAGGGAACTAGATGTAATATCTCCAAGTTTGTAGACGACACAAAGCTGGGTGGGCGTGTGTGCTGTGAGGAGGATGCCGAGAAACTCCAGTATGATTTGGACAGGTTGGGTGATTGGGCAGAAGCATGGCAGATGCAGTATAATGTGGATAAATGCGAGGTTATCCACTTTGGTGGCAAAAACAGGAAGGCAGATTATCTGAACGGCAATAGATTGGGAGAAGGGGAAGTGCAACGAGACCTGGGTGTCCTTGTGCACCAGTCGCTGAAGGTAAGCATGCAGGTGCAGCAGGCGGTTAAGGCGGCAAATGGTATGTTGGCCTTCGTAGCGAAAGGGTTCGAGTACAGGAACAAGGATGTCTTGCTGCAGTTGTGCAGGGCCTTGGTGAGACCACACCTTGAGTATTGTGTGCAGTTTTGGTCGCCTTATCTGAGGAAGGATGTTCTTGCCATGGAGGGAGTGCAGCGAAGATTCACCAGACTGATACCTGGGATAGCAGGAATGACGTATGAGGAGAGATTGGGTCGATTGGGCTTGTACTCGCTGGAGTTTAGAAGAATGAGAGGGGATCTCATTGAAACGTATAAAATTCTAACAGGACTAGACAGACTAGATGCAGGAAGGATGTTCCCGATGGTCGGGGAGTCCAGAGCCAGGGGTCACAGTCTAAGGATAAGGGGTAAGCCATTTAGGACTGAGATAAGGAGGAATTTCTTCACCCAGAGAGTGGTGAACCTGTGGAATTCTCTACCACAGAAGGCAGTGGAGGCCAATTCATTAAATATATTCAAGAAGGAGTTGGATATATTTCTTAAGGCTAAAGGGATCAAGGGATATGGGGAGAAGGCAGGGACAGGGTACTGAATTTGGATGATCAGCCATGATCTCATTAAATGGCAGCGCAGGCTCGAGGGGCCGAATGGCCTACTCCTGCTCCTATTTCTTATGTTCTTAGGTCAGGCAGCATCTGTTACATCTCTAACTTTTTCCAGCTCTGACGAAAGGTCATCAACCTGAAACGTTAACTGTTTCTCTCTCTCCACAGATGCTGCCTGACCGGCTGTGTATTCCCAGCATTTTCTGTTCTTATTTCAGTTTTCCAGCATCCACAGTATTTTGCTTTTGTATCGACATCGTAATTTTTTATTTCACTTTAACTCAAGGTGGGACTGTTGTTGGGTTTGGGATAATCTGGAAACACACGCACACTTACACACACACTCATTCATTTACACACTCACTCGTTTACACACTCACTCATTTACACACTCGTTCACACACACAAACACATTCTCATTCACACACACACATTCTCTCACACACATTCACACACACACATTCATTCACACACACTCACTCACACACTCATACATTCATTTACACACATATACACATTCATTTACACACACTCACATTCATTTACACGCACACACTCATTTACACATTCATTTACATTTACACACACGTTCATTTACAGTTACACACACACACTCAGTTACACACACACATTTACGCACACACACTTGCACACACATTCATTTACACACGCTCATTTACACACAGACACACTTACACTTACACGCATTTACACACACACTTACACACATATTTACACACACACGCACTTACACACGCTTACACACACACGCCGAGACACACGCTGACACACACACACGCACATGTTTACACACACACACGTTCACGCACGCTCACATACACGCTCACACGCTTACACACACGCACACAGACGCTTACACACACTTACACACACGCTGACACGCAGGCTTACACACACATGCACGCACACGCTTACACACACGCTGACACACACGTACGCGCTCAGACACGCGCTCACACGCACACACACGTACATGCTTACACACGCTTATACACACACGCTTATACACACAGACGCTTACACACGCTTACACACACACACGCAGGCTTGCGCTTACACACACGTATGCACACGCTTACACAAGAACGCTTACACACAAGAACGCTTACACATGCACACACGCTGACACGCGCGCGCACACACGTACACACGCACGCACTGACACACGCAGACACACACGCTGACTCTTGCTTACACACGCACACATGCGCTTACACACATGCACACACACACGTTGACAGACGCTTAGACACACACGCTTACACACATGCTTACACACACACAGTCACACACGCACTTACACACGCACACACATATGCTTACACATGCACGCATGCACACGCTGACACACACAGGCTTACGCACACGCGCGCGCACACACGCTCAGACACACATGCTCACACGCACACGCTCACACGCTGACACGCAAGCTTACACGCGCTTACACACATGCACGCGCTTGCACACACATGCTTACACGCGCGCTGACACACATGCACTTACACACGCTTACACACACGCTTACACTCACGCACACACTTACACACATGCTCACACTCACAGGCTCACACACACAGTCGCACACTTACGCACGCACGCTCAGACACGCTTACACATGCACGCTTGCACACGCTTACATGCGCGCACTTACACGCATACACTGACACACGCGCACATGCTGATACACATTCACACACATTCATTTACACACGCATTCATTTACACACTCATTCACACACACATACACACACTCATTTACACACATATACACATTCATTTACACACACACATTCATTTACACGCACATTTACACATTCATTTACTCATTTACACACACATACTCAGATTTACACAGTTACACACACACATTTACACACACACACAGACACACTTACACGCATTTACACACGCGCACTTACACACACTTACACACATACATTTACACACACACGCTGACACACACACATGCACATATTTACACACACACACATACACGCTCACATGCTTACACACACGCACACATACACAGACGCTTACACACACACGCTGACACACAGGCTTACACGCACACACACGCTTACACACTCGCACACGCTGACACACGTACGTGCTCAGACACACGCGCTCACACACACACACATGCGCTCATGTTCACACACGCGCTTATACGCAGACACACGCACATGCTTACACAGACGCTTATACACACTTACACAGACACAGACGCTTACACACACACACTGACACGCAGGCTTGCGCTTACACACATGCTTACACACACGCATGCTTACACACAAGAACGCTTACACACGCTGACACACGCACGCTTACACAGACAACGCTTACATACACGCGCGCGCGCTGACACACGCTGACACACACTTACTCTTGCTTACACACGCACACACGCTTACATGCACACACACGGACAGATGCTTACACAGACTCACGCTTACACACATGCTCACAGTCACACACGCACACGCTCAGACACGCATGCTTACACATGCACGCATGCACACGCAGACACACACGCTTGCGCACACGCTTACGCACACACACGCTGACACACACAGACTTACACACGCCCTTACACGTGTACACACACGCGCTTACACGCGTGCTGACACACGCGCTTACACGCGTGCTGACACACATGCTTACACACACACGTGCTTACAGACGTTTACAGACAAACACACGCTTACACTCACACGCACACACACTTACACACATGCTCACACACGCTTACACTCACAGACTCACAGACACACACACACAGTCGCACACTTATGCACGCACGCTCACACACACGCTCAGACACGCTTGCACACGCGCGCTTACACGCATACTGACGCACGCTGACACGCACATGCTTACATGCACACACACGCTTACGCTGACACACATTCACACATTCATTTACACGCATTCATTTACACACACTCTTATTCACACACATTCACACACTCGCATTCATTTACACACACATTCACACTCACACTCACTTACACACACACACTCATTTACACACACACAGACACACACTTACACATTTACACCGACGCTTACACACACTTACACACACACGCTGACACACACGCGCTTATACGCACACACGCACGCGTACACAGACGCTTACACACACACGCTGACACGCAGGTTGACACACACGCTTACACACACGCGCTCACACACGCGCTTATATGCACACACTGACACACACTTACACACACTCATGCGCTCACTCGCACGCTCACACACACGTGCTTATACGCACACGCACATGCTTACACACGCTCACACGCTTATACGCACGCTTACACACGCGCACGCACATGCACTTACACACATGCACACACGCTTACACAGTCGCACACTTACACACGCACGCTCTCACGCGCTTACACAGGCACGCTTACACGTGCGCACACGCTTACACGCTCACATGCGTGCTGACACGCGCACGCACACACAAACACGCTTACAGACACACGCGCTTACAGACACACATGGTTAGATACACATGCTTACACACACTTACGCTTAGACACACGCTTACACACATGCTTGCACACGCACGCTTACATACACACGCTTACGCACACACATTTACATACACGCTTACGCACGCACATTTACATACACACGCTTACGCACGCACATTTACACACGCTTACGCAGGCTCGCTCACACACACTCGCGCACGCATGCTCACGCACGCTCACAGACACGCACGCATGCACACGCTGACACGCGCGCTCACAGACGCTTACACACACGGACACGCAGGCTTACACGCATGCTTATGCACTCGCACACGCGCGCACGCTGACACACGTGCTCAGACACGCGCGCACACACATGCTCACACATGCGCTCACGCGCTTATACGCACACACATGCTTACACACGCTCACACACACGTACACGCTTATACACACACACAGACACAGACGCTTACACACGCTGACACACGCAGGCTTGCGCTTACACACACATATGCACATGCTTACACACGCGCGCACACATGTACATGCGCACGCGCATGCACACACGCTTACTCTTGCTTACACGCACACATACGCTTACACGCACACACACGCTGACACAGGTGCTTACACAGACACACACACGCTTACTCACATGCACAGTCACACACACTTACACACGCACACGCTCATACACGCTCACAGACACGCTCACAGATACACATGCTTACACATGCACGCATGCACATGCTTGCACATGCACACACTTACACGCACAAGCACGCTGACACACACGCTGACACACTGACACGTGCGCGCGCACACGCTCAGACACACGCACGTATACGCACACACGCACATGCTTACACACATGCACATGCTTACACACACGCTTACGCACACACTTACGTACACACACATGCAGGCTTATACACGCGCTTACACGCTTACACACATACTCACACTATTACACACACAGGCTCACAGTCGCACACTTACGTACGCTGACGCACGCGCACAGACACGCTCACACATGCACGCTTGCACACGCTTACATGCGCGCACTTACACACGCGCGCTTACACGCATACACTGACACACACTGACGCACATGCCGACACACACGCTTACACACGCACACACACACATTCATTTACACGCGCATTCATTTACACACACACTCATTTACACACACTCTTATTCACACACACACACATTCACACTCACTTATTCACACACACACCACACATTCACACACTCACTTATTCACACACTCACACACATTCTCACACACACACTCACAGACACACACACTCATATACACACACTCATTCATTCACACGCGCGCTCACTCATGCGCGCTCACACGCGCGCTCACACACGCGCTCACGCGCTGACACACGCTTACATGCGTACACACATGCTGACACTCACGCTTACACATGCACACGCTTACACGCACATACACGCTTACACACACGCTCTTACACGCGTGCTTACACAGACGTTTACTCAGTCACACGCTGACACGCACGCTGACACACGCACACGCACGCTCACTCACGCTCGCTTGCACATGCTTACACACGCACGCTGACACGCACACGCTGACACACGCGCATGCTTACACAGGCGCACAAACGCGCTTACACACACACTCACATACACACTGGCTCACACACAGACACACGCTCAGTCGCACACTTACACACGCACGCTGACACATGCTCAGTCGCACACTTACACACGCACGCTGACACGCGCACGCACACACAGACACACACGCTTACAAACACACGCTTAGACATATGCTTAGACACACGCTTACACATGCTTGCACACGCACACACATTTACACATGCTTACACACACACACGCTTACACACACATGTTTACACACGCTTACACACGCACATTTACATACGCTCGCACACACACGCACGCATGCACATGCTGACGCGCACCGCTCAGACACACACGCACGGGCTCAGACACGCGCAGACACGCACGCTCACACACTGGCTTACACGCGTACACACATGCTCTTACACACATGCTTACACACGCTGACACACACGCGTGCTTACACACGCGCGCTTACACGCTTGCGCTTACACACGCTCACTCACACACACGCTCACACACGTACGCTTACACGCATACGCTGACACACGCTTACATGCACACGCGCGCTTACACAGACGCTTACACACACCGACGCTCACACACACACGCTCAGTCGCACGCTCACGCGCGCACTGACACGCACGCTTAGACACACACGCACGCTTAGACACACCCTTACAGACACACACACACGCTCGCTTAGACACACGCTGACATACACACACACGCGCTTAGACACACACACTTAGACACACACACTTAGACGCACAGACACTTAGACGCACAGACACTTAGACGCACAGACACTCAGGCTTAGACACACACGCTTAGACACATGCTTGCACACGCACGCTTGCACATGCACATGCACACGCGCTTACACACACATTTACACGCTCGCACGCTGACACACACACGCTCACACATGCTCACACACACGCTCACGTGTACACACGCTCTTACACACGCGCTTACACACACTTACACACGCACACACACGCTGACACACTCACGCTTACACATGCACACGCTTACACGCACACTTACACGCACGCGTGCTTACACACGCGCTTAGACGTTTACACACACGCTTACACTCAGTCACACGCACACTCACTCACGCTCACACATGCACGCTTGCACACGCTTACACACGCACGCTGACACACGCACACGCTGACACGCACATGCTTACACACGCACGCTTACACAGATGCACAAACGCGCTTACACACACACGCTGGCTCACACACAGACACGCTCACACACACGCACGCTCACAGACACACACACACACGGTCAGACACACACACACACACGGTCAGACACACACACACACGGTCAGACACACACACACACACACACACGGTCAGACACACACACACACACGGTCAGACACACACACACACACACACACGGTCAGACACACACACACACGGTCAGACACACACACACACGGTCAGACACAGACACACACACGCACGGTCAGACACACACACGCACGGTCAGACACACACACGCACGGTCAGACACACACACACACGGTCAGACACACACACACACACGGTCAGACACACACACACACACGGTCAGACACACACACACACGGTCAGACACACACACACACGGTCAGACACACACACACACGGTCAGACACACACACACACGGTCAGACACACACACACACGGTCAGACACACACACACACGGTCAGACACACACACACACGGTCAGACACACACACACACGGTCAGACACACACACACACGGTCAGACACACACACACACGGTCAGACACACACACACACACGGTCAGACACACACACACACACACGGTCAGACACACACACACACACACACACACACACACACGGTCAGACACACACACACACGGTCAGACACACACACACACACGGTCAGACACACACACACACACGGTCAGACACACACACACACACGGTCAGACACACACACACACACGGTCAGACACACACACACACGGTCAGACACACACACACACACACGGTCAGACACACACACACACACGGTCAGACACACACACACACACACACACACACGGTCAGACACACACACACACACGGTCAGACACACACACACACACACGGTCAGACACACACACACACACACGGTCAGACACACACACACACACACGGTCAGACACACACACACACGGTCAGACACACACACACACGGTCAGACACACACACACACACACGGTGAGACACACACACACACACACGGTCAGACACACACACACACACACGGTCAGACACACACACACACACGGTCAGACACACACACACACGGTCAGACACACACACACACGGTCAGACACACACACACATGCTCGCACACGCACGCTTACGCACGCACGCTTGCACACACGTTTACACACGCACGTTTACACACGCTTACACGCACATTTACATACACACGCACATTTACACGCGCTTACGCACGCACATTTACACGCGCTTACGCACGCTCGCTCACACGCGCTCACACACGCTCGCAGACGCACGCATGCACATGCTCAGACACGCATGCTCGCACGCTTACACGCTGGCTTACACACACACGCGCTTACACGCGTACACACACGCTCTTACACACATGCTGACACACGCGTGCTTACACACGCGCGCTTGCACACGCTCACTCACACGCTCACTCACACATGTACGCTTACACGCGCGCTTACACGCATACACGCACACGCTGACACAGACGCACACACACAGACGCTTACACACACGCTCACACACGCACATGCTCACACACGCGCTGACACGCTGACACGCGCTGACACACGCGCTGACACGCAGGCGTACACACGCGCTTACATGTGTACACGCTCTTACACACGCGCTTACACACGCACACACACATGCTGACACGCTGACACACACACGCTGACACGCTTACACGCAGGCGTACACGCAGGCGTACACACGTGCTTACATGTGTACACGCTCTTACACACGCGCTTACACACACACACGCTGACACGCGCTTACACACTCACGCTTACACATGCACACACTTACACGCACACTTACACGCACGCTCTTACGCGTGCTTACACACGCGCTTAGACGTTTACACACACGCTTACACTCAGTCACATGCTGACGCACGCTCACACGCACACGCTCGCTCACGCTCACACATGCACGCTTGCACATGCTTACGCACGCTGACACGCACACGCTGACACACGCTTACACGCGCGCACAAACGCGCTTACACACACACGCTGGCTCACACACAGACACACGCTCAGTCGCACACACACACGCGGTGAGACACACACGCGGTGAGACACACGCTCACGCACACACACACATTTACATACACACATTTACATACACACGCACATTTACACGCGCTTACGCACGCTCGCTCACGCGCTCACGCACGCTCGCATGCACACGCTGATGCGCACGCGCTCAGACACGCACGCGCTCAGACACGCACGCGCTCAGACACGCACGCTGGCTTACACACACACACGCGCTTACACGCGTACACACGCTCTTACACCCACGCGCTTACACACACATGCTTACACACACACGCTGACACGCTCGCTCGCACGCTCAGACATACCCTTACACACACGCACGCTGAGACACACACGCACGCTGAGACGCACGCATGCTTAGACACACGTTGACAGACACACACACGCTGAGACACACGCTGAGACACACACGCTTAGACAGACACACACGCTTACGCTTAGACACACACACGCTTGCACACACGCGCTTACACACATTTACACACGCTTACACACATTTACACACACAATTTACACACACTTACACACATACACATTTACACACACAATTTACACACACTTACACACATACACATTTACACACATGCTTACACACACGCATTTACACACACGCTTACACACACGTACATACATACAATCACCAGGCAGCAATCAAACCAAATGAGCCATGACAGTGTTACCATGGCAACCGAAAACAACCGGGCCCGAGGCCTGGAAGCCGGGCCGCTCCAACAGCAGCCTGGTACCGGGGGAGGGGCGGCGGTGGGAAATCAACCCTCGCGGTCGGCAGCCCGGACTAACTGAAGACCCGGGCACCCAGCCCCGCCCGGGCGCGGTGTCCGGGTATTAATGAGCTCGGGCAATGTGTCGCTTGTTCAGATTGCCCGGGGTGATGGCCGCTCCGCTCCGCGCTCACCTCAGGCAGCCAGCCGCCACCGCCGCCTTTCTCTGGCGCCTCCGCCCGCTCCCTGCTCCGCGGCTGCTGGCTGCTCCGGAGCCGGTCTCCAAGGTGCGAATGAGTGAGAAAGGTCAATCCGTGCGACACCGGCATCTTCGAACCAGAAAACCGAGGCCTGACCCGAGCGGGCAACCCTGAGCACCGCCTCCCGCTGCGCTGATTGGCGGAGATTGCCGCACCCACCTCGGTGCCGATTGGGTGAGCGGGACGTCAATCTCGACCTGGCCACGCCCCTCCACCCAGGCACCAATCGGCTTCCGCTGGATGGGTTGGGGGCCGCGCAGGCTGTGATTGGCTCTCTTATGCCACGTGCTCACCTTCCTCCCGCCCACTTCCATTCAGCAATTCTTTCAATGCACCAAAGGGGGCTTCGTAGTAAAGGGAAAGACTTGCATTGCCACAGCGCAGTTCACGACCTTAAGACGCCCCGAAGCTGCTTCACAGCCACTTCTCGGCCTTTTGGCTAAGATGAAGTGTAGCATCACACCCCAGTCTTCTTATCGTGTCCACGGACAGTCTATACATAGCCCAGCCAGAACTGGACACAGTAATGGGGTGGTGATGGTCCCCCCCCCCCAGCTATGGGGCGGCGTAAAAGAAGAAAAAACCTTAATTAAGGGGAGAAAAAATGAATAAAGTACTTTTTTTGGCGCTTAGTCACTTGTCATGTAGGAAAGGCGGCAGCCAATTCGCGCACAGCAAGCTCCCACAAACAGCAATGTGATAATGACCAGATCATCTGTTTTATTGATGCTGACCTACGTTGACTCCCGGTTAAGCAGTGCCTGGATTTCAAAATTCTCATCCTTGTTTTCAAATCTCTCCAGGGCCTCGCCCCTTCCTATCTCTGTAATCTCCTTCAGCCCCCCCCCCCCAACAACCCCCGAGATATCTGCGCTCCTCTAATTCTGCCCTCTTGAAGATCCCTGATTATAATCGCTCAACCTTTGGTGGCCGTGCTTTCTGTTGCCTAGGCCCTAAGCTCTGGAATTCCCTGCCTAAATCTGTCCGCCTCGCTACCTCTCTTTCCTCCTTTAAGATGCTCCTTAAAACCTACCTCTTTGACCAAGCTTTTGGTCATAAGAACATAAGAAACAGGAGCAGGAGTAAGCCAATCGGCCCCTCGAGCCTGCTCCACCATTCAATAAGATCATGGTTGATCCAATCTTGGCCTCAACACCACTTTCCCGCTCTCTTCCCATACCCCTCGACTCCCTTGTAGTTCAAATGCCTGTCAATCTCCGTCTTGAATATATTCAATGACTCCGCCTCCACAGCTCTCTGGGGTAGAGAATTCCAAATTTTCCCAACTCTCTGAGAGAAGAAATTCCTCCTCATCTCCGTCATCTGCCCTAATTTATCCTTATGTGGATCGGTGTCAAATTTTTTGTCTTAAAATACTCCTGTGCAGCACCTTGGGATGTTTTACTACGTTAAAGGCGCTATATAAATACAAATTGATGTAGTTGATGCTGATGGAGGGATAAATATTGTCCAGGACACCTGGCATTTTATGTGGCGCAGTTCACCACCACAGGACGTCCCAAAGCGCTTTACAGCCGATGAAGTACTTTTGAAGTGTGGTCACTGTTGTAAAGCAGCCAATTTGCACACAGCCAGCTCCCACAAACATCAATCAGATAAATGATTAGATCGGGTTATCATATTTTCAGCTCCTCTAGACCCATCTTTTGTTTCTTTTATTGCCCCATTGCCATCCCCTTTTGCCGTGCACCATAATCTCTTTTGTTATTTAATCACTCCTGCCTTCCACCCTATCACAAACCTTCCCTTTTGTTCTTTCCCCTGCCTCTGTACTTGCTTGAAACCTGTTACATCTGTAACTTTTTACGGTTCTGGTGATAGGTCATGAAGTCATGAAGTCATAACGGCACAGAAGGAGGCCATTCAGCCCATCGAGTCCGTGCCGGCTCTCTGTAGAGCAATCCAGTCAGTCCCATTCCCTCGCTCTATCTCCGTAGCCCTGCAAGTTTATTTCCCTCAAGTGCCTGTTCCAGTCTCCCCTTGAAAACATTGAGTGTGTCCGCTTCCACCACTTCCGTCGGCAGCGAGTTCCAGGTCCTCACCACTCGCTGCGTAAAAAAGTTTTTCCTCACATCTCCCCTGCCTCTCTTGCCCAAAACCTTAAATCTGTGCCCCCTAGACCTTGTACCATCAATTAGTCACTTTCTTCTTCTGTCCCAAAGCACACCATTCCCTATCCAGCAGCACCTTGGAATCTCGACATTTAGCACTTTGATTACCAAAAGATTGGACAAGTGATCCCAGGGAAGGAGTGCGAGATTCTGAGAGAGAAGTGATCAAATCATCCTTCAGGCCACTCTATGTCGTTACCTGAAATCCACGAGTACAGAAGAATCAGGAGTGATCTAACTGAAATGTTTTAGATGATTGAAGGGTTTGACAGGATAGAGAAAGAGAAACTATTCCCTGTGGTGGGAGAGTCCAGAACAAGGCGACATAACCTTAAAATTAGAGCTAGGCCGTTCAGGGGTGATCTCAGGAAACACTTCTTCACATAAAGGGTAGTTTCCTACATTATAACATTGACTACACTTCAAAAGTACTTAACTGGCTGTAAAGCACTTTGGGACATCCTGAGGTTGTGAAAGGCAAAGGTTAACTGTTTCTTTCTCCACAGATGCTGCCTGACCTGCTGAGTATTTTCAGCATTTTCTATTTTTATTTCAGATTTCCAGCATCTGCTGTATTTTGCTTTTGTATATTATATTAAATGATCAGATAATTGGGGTTCGATGAAGAGGGGTGGGAGAAGGCCTGTGTGGACCTGTTGGGCCGAATGGCCAGTTTATGTGCTGTTAATAAAATGTAATAATTTATTTAAATAATTTACATGAAAGTTCTATGAATCTATTTGTGATGTTGGTTGAGAGACATATATTGGCCAGTATGCTGGGGAGAACTCGTCTTCAAAATGGGATTTTTTACATCCACCTGACAAGGCAGATGGGGCCTCAGTTTGACGTCTCATCCGAAAGATGACACCTCCGACAGTGCAGCACTCTCCCTGTACTGCACTGGGAATGTCAGTCTGGATTATGTGCTCAAGTCCCTTGAGTGGGGCTTGAGCCCACAAGCTTCTGACTCAGAGGCGAGAGAGCTACCCACTGAACCACGGCTATCGCCAGTGGGATGGCTGGTTTATGGGGGGGAAGAAAGGAGGTGATTCGGCCCATCGGGTCTGCGCTGCCTCTTTCGAAGAGCATTCCAGTTAGTCCCCCTCCCCCCCTGCTCTTTTCCCCATGTCCCTGCAATTTTTTCTATGGTGTATGCATGCCAGAATTTATTTCTGGACATATTTGCATCCAATAAGAGACACATCAGATGGAATCCGGCAATGAAACTTATTCTCAACCAAAACATGGGAATATACCAGCCACAAATACTCCTGGACTGGGCTACTACGCATAACCGGAAGTGCACCTGCACATAGCGTATTATGATTGGCTGAAGCTGCAGGCACTTCCGCCCCGCACCGCCATCTTGCCCCGCTGGTGGAAGGTGACCGTTCCCATGGATTTCACTCGGCTGGCGAGCTCGTTGCTATGAGTCTGTGCAGGGGAGTCGGGCTGGTTTGTGGCCTTCGTGCCCGGGCACGGGTTTGGCTGCCGGGCACCGGCAGCCGGAGGTGCTCCTCCGGCCGGGAGGAGCGGGAGTCCGGGCCTCCGGAGCTGTACGATGTGGTCATCTCCGGCGGTGGGATGGTTGGCACTGCCATGGCCTGCGCTCTGGGTAGGACTCGGGGGGCCCACTGATAGAGGGCAGGTTGTGAGGAGCGTATGGAGCAGCCAGCATTGGAGAAGCATTAAAAGCGGGACCTATATATAAAAAAAGAAACATTTGTAGGCTCGAGGGGCCGAATGGCCTACTACTCCTCCTATCTTCTATGTTTCTATTTCTATAGCGCCTTTCACGACCACCAAAGCACTTTGCAGCCAATGAAGTAATTTTTGAAGTGTTGTAATGTAGGAAATGCGGCAGCCAATTTGCGCACAGCAAGCTCCCACAAATAGTAATGTGATAATGATCAGATCATCATCTGTTTTCAGTGTTGACTAAGCATAACTTCCTTACTTTTGCACCAGGACACTGGGAAAACTCCCCTGCTCTTCTGTGAAATTGTGCCGTGGGATCTTTCACGTCCACCTGAAAGACGGCACCTCCAACAGTGCAGTACTCCATCAGTACTGCACTGCGAGTGTCAGCCCAAATTTTTGTGCTCAAATCTCTGGAGTGGGACAGTGAACTCACAACCTTTTGACTCAGAGGTGAGAGTGCTGCCCACTGAGCCACAGCTGACACTATGATCAGAGAGTGGGGCTGTGTCCCAACCATTCAAATTCACGCAGCTCTGTTACATATGAAACCTACAGGCTGGAAGAGACCATCAAGCCTGCCGGACTCAACATTGAGTTCAACAATTTCAGATAATCCCTGCCCCCATTTTTCATGTTGTATGATTTTGCCATTCCCATTTGCAACATTTTATTTTTCCTGCCTCTTACATAAGCACAATATGTTCTTTCAATTCCTTCCTCCCCTCCTAACCCCCCCCCCCCCCCCCCGCACCTGCTTAATATCTGTTACATCTCCAGCTTTTTCCAGTTCTGATGAAGGGTCCCAGACCTGAAACGTTAACTCTGTTTCTCTCTCCATGGATGCTGCCTGGCCTGCTGAGTATTTCCAGCATTTTCTGCTGTTATTTCTGCCCCACACCATGATGGCTGGACCATCATGACTAAACACTTCTTTCCCCCCCCCCCCCCCAGCCATGTAATCTACTGGGAGGCAAAAAAAACAGAAAAAACCCAATAAGTGAAAAAAGTACACTGGAAAATTCCTCTCTGAACCTCAAGTGATCAAAAGCAGTCCTGAAGATCACATGGACCAAATGTTATCTATAAAGACCCTTACCTTCTATATGATGCGATCTCTGCCCCAGTCAGAAACCGGTCCAGCTCCCTCTTGAAGGCATTTCAGAGAGTCAGCACCCACCACACCAGTAATATATTCCAGAGGCTCACAATTCAATGGGGAAAAGAAGCAGCGCCTAACATCCAGTCTTCCTACTCTTCCATAGTTTAAACTAGTGATTCCCCTGGTCCTTCCCAATCTGTTAAACTGGAATAGTTTGTCCATAGGGATGCTATCCCCCAGCCCTTCAATTATTTTATTGACCTCCATCAGGTCACCTCTAAATCTATGCTGCTCTAAAGTAAATAGACCAAGGACCTTGAGCCTATCTGAGTAGCTGAGGTTCTTTAAGCTGGGAATCATTCTTGTAGCTCTCCCCTGGACCTTTTTGAAGGCCATTAATATCACCCACTATGTGGAGGGACGAAAACTGGAGATGCGGTCTGACCAGCGACCTATAGTGTCAAAATGTTGTCCTTTGATTTATACTGAATAGTTCTATTAATCTTTATTTTTAAAAGTGTGATGCCTCCAAGTAGGTTATACTTTTATATTCATAGAAATATAAGTTAATTCCCTGCAGGTATTTCATGCTGGGGTATGATTTCATGGGGCATCAACAACCTTTTGGTTACCGGACCGTTCTCTGGAGGATCACAGCCGAGTCCAATCCAGCGCGTCTGAGCCAGTTGCATCAAGATCTCTATGTGCTGTGGGAATAATGTTGTGAGGTGGAAGTTGGAGATGTTGAAGGGTTGGTAGCATCCTCTTCTCTACTGAAGACAGATGCAAAGTTCTCATTTCGTACCTCAGCCAGGCCCTCTGCCTCCATAAGAAGATCTCTATTTTGGTCCCTAATCGGCCCCACCCTTTGACTGCTAAGAAAGAAAGACTTGCATTTATATAACGTCTTTCATAACCTCAGGATGTTGCAAAGCGCTTTACAGCCAATTAAGTACTTTTTAAAGTGTAGTCACTGGTTGCTCTGAGTTAAAGTGCATGTCACATCAAGCCTGAAGTATGTTACAACTGAGTCTGGTTAATAATATATCTTGTAAATTAACTGTTGTGAAATGTAACATGATTACTGTTTTCTTAAAAAAAAACATTTTGAATGATCTTTATACAGTGACAGTCTTGTATATAGTTATATATAATAACATTCAAATGAATACTTATATTACGCTTGCTGTCTTTATTTCTCTGCAGCTTATGATCAGAATCTATCGGAGAAAAAGATCCTATTACTGGAGGCTGGAAATAAGAGAACAGATGGAAAGCTACCAGAATTGTACAGTAACCGAGTGAGCGCACTCACTCCAGGCACTGCGGTTTTCTTAAACCGTATGTTCCAGTTAACCCTTCGCACACTTATTCCAGTGTGTTGTGCTGTAATTATTCATTTGGAGGGAGGTAGCAGAGCAGAGTACTCGGGCTAGTCCATGCTGTTGAGGAATGCAGTTGGGTTAGCTTGCTAGTGTTGTGATGCCTGCCTGAGTAGCTAGAGGGTGTACTTCAATCTTTGCTCTTACCAGCCTGCCTTTATGCAAGCAGTAAAAAGCCAAGTTGCTTCTTCGCTCCGAAGATGTTCTCTTATTTGTGCTCATCAAGGTAAAGGCCAAGGGTGCCAGAGAATTCCTTTCTCCCTATGTTTTTCCATATCACAGAAACCCCACAGTGCAGATAGAGGCCATTTCGGCCCATCGAGCCTGCACCGACACATATCCCACCCGATCCCCGTAACCCCACGTATTTAATCCCCCTAACACTAAGGGTCAATTTATCATAGCCAATCAACCTAACCCGCACATCTTTGGACTGTGGGAGGAAACCGGAGCACCCGGAGAAAACCCACGCAAACACGGGGAGAATGTGCAAACTCCACACAGACAGTCACCCGAGGCCGGATTCGAACCTGGGTCCCTGGCGCTGTGAGGCAACAGTGCTAACCACTATGCCACCGTGCTGCCATATGCTTTACATCTGATCACAGCATTGAACACTTTCATTTCCCAATAACACAGTTGCTTTGCTTTGCTCTTGTGCACTGTACAGACTGCACACAATACAAAAAGAAAGACCTCCTTGTTTCAGCTTAACGTTTCTATCACTTTCACTTCTCTGTAGGTTTTGGAGCTTGGGATCGTATATGCAACATGAGGTACAAGCCGTTCAAGAGAATGCAGGTAAATCCCATTGTTGCGTTTGGGGGGGGGGGGGGGATTTTTACCTGACTCATTTTCAACAGTATTTTTTGTGTTCAGTATGTTTTTAAGGTTAGATTAAAGCTCCAGTGATGGCTTAGCGAGTTTGACCATTGAGGAGCTGAGCCATATACACCAGGAAGGTTCATGGTTCAACCTCTGGACTGTGAGGAGACAGCTGATCTCAGCCAAGGCGACATCAGCAGTGCTATAATTGACCTTAATTCTTCTATGATGTATTGATTATGAAATTGGGGCTCCTGCTCCTGATCACTGGCTGAAGACCCCTATGTGGACTTTGGTTGGGGATAGGTTCAGGTTCAGTGGATAAGCCCCCTGTGCTATTCACTGTTGAGGCTCACATATAAATAATGGCCACTCGGGCACGTGGCAGAAGGTGATTGGCACCCGTGGAACCTCGCTGCAGCAAGGAGTCAATGCCTTGAGCTGAGGGGAGAAGATTGCAGGAGGATCTGTGCTGAGTTACCTGTTCTTGGGTGGGGGGATGGGGGTTGCAATTGGCCTCAGCAACCCTTGGCTAGGGAGGGGATAAAACAGCTGGAGTTACCACTACTGGCGCTATCCACTGAACCTTGATGGAAGCATTTGATGATGGACATCATCTGAGGACAGGATCCAGCTCAGCAATAATCATGATCCCATTTCCCACTCTCCCCAACAATCACCCTCCAGGCTCGCGTCAAGAATGGACACTTAGATGAGGCACATGAGGGCCTATGTCTGTGGAACCGTAAGAATCTGAGACCTTAGGAGAGGATCGGTAATGGGAGAAAATGGAAGAAAGGGCAGTATAGTCTGTGTGCCCAAATAATCACCGAAATCTTCCTTATCTGATCTTGTCACCTAACTCGTGTCAGCTGTGGCTCAGTGGGTAGCACACTCGCCTCTGAGTCTGAGTTGTGGATTCAAATCCCACTCAAGAGACTGGAGCACATAAATCTAGGCTGACACTCCAGTGCAGTGCTGCACTGTCGGAGGTGCCGTCTTTCGGATGAGACGTTAAACCGAGGCCCCGTCTGCTCTCTAAGGTGGTTGTGGAAGATCCCATGGCACTATTTCGAAGAAGAGCAGGGTCCATCAGAAGATCCCCGGTGTCCTGGCCAATATTTATCCCTCAATCAACATAACAAAAACAGATTATCTGGTCAGTATCACATTGCTGTTTGTGGGAGCTTGCTGTGCGCCAATTGACTGCTGCGTTTCACACATTACAACAGTGACTACACTCCAAAAGTACTTCATTGGCTGTAAAGTGCTTTGAGACGCCTGGTGGTCGTGAAAGTCGCTATATAAATGCAAGTCTTTCTAATTAATGAACTGGGGAAAGAACAAAAACTGGGAAGGAAAAATGGAGACCTAATCAGGGTTTTAGAAATTCCTGAAGGGATTTGGTGGTAAAGATAGGAAGCTCTTCATGCTTAAATGTGAGATGGGAGCCAAATGGAACACTCATAAGATGACTGCAAGCTAAATGTAACTTGAACAGTAACTACCTGAGACATTCTTGTGCGGAGAACGTGGACTTGTTTGAAGCATTCACGAGATAAAAAAAGAAGAATCCTAATTCAACAAGTGGTAGAGGGGTATGGGGGCGGTGGGGGGGAAGACATGAAAATGGACCTGTAGATGGTCCTAACTGACAAGCTGAACTGAACGGGCTGAATGTTCCTTGTTCCTTCCTTGCGTGTTTAGCTTATGCCGTGTTCGGTTGCTTCATCATTAAGTGCTATATTGAGAGTGAACAGCGACTGAAATTCTAGTGTTTTCTCCTCAGGTTTGGGATGAATGCTCGGATGCAATGATTACCTTTGATAAAGCTAACCTGTTGGAGGACATGGGCTTCATCGTTGAGAATGATGTGATATTGTCAGCTTTATCTAAACGGCTGGCTGCCGCTGCTGGTAGGTGTTAACCTTGAAGCTAAGATGTTCTAAAAGTTTTCAGAACCAGGTTGTTGAGGTAATTGCAGTGCTGTGAGGTGAAACGTGGAAACAATGCGCCAAAGGTGTTCTTGTAGTTTCTCTCCCACTTGGATTTTTTCGCCTCCTTTCCAAAGGTGCTGACTCGTGTGGTTCCATGAGTTTCACCCACCCTGCAGTATCTCAGCTTAGTGTCAGTCTTTCGGATGAGAAGTTAAACTGAGGCTCTGTCTGCCCTCTTAGGTGAACGCAAAAGATCCCACGGCACTATTTCGAAGAAGAGCAGGGGAGTTCTCCCCGGTGTCCTGGGGCCAATATTTATCCCTCAACCAACATCACTAAAACAGATTATCTGGTCATTATCTCATTGCTGTTCATGGTGTCTTGCTGTGCACAAGTTGGCTACTGCATTTTCCTACATCACAACAGTAACTACACTTCAAAAGTGCTTCATTGGCTGTAAAGTACTTTGGGACATCCTCAGATCGTGAAAGGCGCTTTGTAAACAATGTTCCATTTAAGCCGTGCGGCCTTGCAGCGTTCTGGAGCTCCCACGCAGCTGGCTCACTGGCTTCTAAATGGGAAAAACTGCGCATGCGCGGTATTTTGAATAGGCCCCTTAATACAATTACTCTATAACTGCAATACAGGAGGCATCGCATGATGTCATAGGGCAATGGGACCACCTGGTGCAGTATTGGGTCAAGAAGGTCCCAGATTTAATTCCCAGTCTGAGGGAGCAGATCTCAGCCGAGGGGCTGCGCACCCAAAAAAATATTAAAGGAACATTGTATATAAATACAAGTCTTTCTTTTTTTTCTTGAACAGTGACTGCCAGCAGACTGTCTAATCAGGGGGAGGGAGCGTCACAGTTGAGCCCAATCCTCTTCACACTCACAGGAAGGGTCCCTTGCTAGTAATCAGGAGCGGGAATCTTTGCTGATTTTCTTTTTCCACCATTGTAGCCTTGCGGCACTGAGGCTAAATGTAGCGACCCTCCAGCTATTTGGCTGAGATCTGCTAACTCAGACCAGGAATCGAATCTGGGACCTTCTTGAATGACCCAATACTGCACCAGGTGGTCCCATTGCCCTATGACATCACGGGATGCCTCCTGTATTACCGTTATAGAGTAGTTGTTCATTTCGGAAATTAATGAATGGGGAAACTACGAGGATCAATTGGTTTTAGTTCAGCTCAGACTGATGAGATGAAAGCCTCCAGCTGTTGGTGTCCTATACAAAATTGGATTGGTCTCAGCCCCATTCCTACTAGGCATGGCCCATGTAACAAAATAATTCAACTCAAATTGGCAGTACGTTGACTACCTTGCTCCTCGGAGGGCATGAGGAAGTCTGCTGTGAGAGCTGGAAATTTCACCCTGATTCAATAGAGGGGGCTCTACTTGATGCCGGGGCAGAGCCGAGAGAAAGTTTACTCTGCCTCTCAACCAACAACAACTTGTATTTATACAGTGCCTTTAACATAGTGAAAAGGGAGAAAATAGATTGAGTGTAAACTAGCAAGAAATATAAAAACAGACAGTGGGAGCTTCTACAAGTACAGGTACACTATCCCTTATCCGAAAGCCTTGGGACCAGCTGAGTTTCGGTTTTTGGAATTTTTCGGATTTCAGAAGGTATTATTATAAGACTGGGAAATTTGTATTTAATATAAATTTTAAAAGTTCAGGCTACCTCTTGCGACTGTTCTGTGTCTCATTCCCCTTCCTGCTTCTCTGGAAAGCTGGATATCGGCTGACTCCTACTAAGCTGGCCCGCAAATCAGGTTGGGGGTGGGTCGGGGGTCGGGTCGGGTCGGGGGGGGGGGGGAGTCAGGGGGGAGAAAATAATATCGGACGGGCTGCGGTTTGGGTCGGGTCGGGTGGGGGGGGGGGGAGAAAAGAATATCGGACGGGTCGGGGGTCGGGTCGGGTGGGGGGGGGGGAAGAAAAGAATATCGGACGGGCCGCGGTTCGGGTCGGGGGGAGAAAAGAATATCGGACGGGCTGCTGTATTGTCGGGTTCACTCTCCCGGTACCTCCTTCACACTGCCCGGCTCGGCCTGCAATCTCCTACCCAGGAGGGAACTCTGTGACCCTCTGCCCTGCTCAGCGTAAGTCGTGCGCCACTCTGGTCATGTCGTGCGCATGACTTAAGCTGAACGAAAAAACTTTCGGTTTTTAGAGGTTTTCGGAAGTTCGGATAAAGGATAGTCTACCTGTATATAAAAAGGAAGAGAGTAGCTAACGTAAGTGTTGGTCCCTTAGGGGATGAGTCTGGGGAATTAATAATGGGAAACAAGGAAATGGCAGAGACGTTGAACAAATATTTTGTATCTGTCTTCACAGTAGAAGACACTAAAAGCATCCCAATAATAGTGGAAAATCAAGGGGCAAAAGGGAGGGAGGAACTTAAAACAATCACTATCACTAGAGGGAAAAGTACTAGGCAAACTAATGGGACTAAACACTGACAAGTCCCCTGGACCTGATGGCCTGCATCCTAGGGTCTTAAAAGAAGTGGCTGCGGAGATAGTGGATGCATTGGTTGTAATCTACCAAAATTCCCTAGACTCTGGAAAGGTCCCAGCGGATTGGAAAACCGCAAATGTAACTCCCCTATTCAAGAAAGGAGGGAGACAGAACGGAGGAAACTATAGGCCAGTTAGCCTAACATCGGTCATTGGGAAAATGCTGGAATCCATTATTAAGGAAGTAATAGCAGGGCATTTAGAAAATCATAATACAGTCAAGCAGAGTCAACATGGTTTTATGAAAGGGAAATCGTGTTTGACAAATTTATTAGAGTTCTTTGAGGATTTAACGAGCAGGGTGGATAAAGGGGAACTAGTAGATGTAGTGCATTTGGATTTCCAAAAGGCATTCGATAAGGTGCCACATAAAAGCTTATTGCACAAGATAAGCGTTCATGGTGTTGGGGGTAATATATTAGCATGGATAGAGGATTGGCTAACTAACAGAAAACAGGGCGTCAGGATAAATGGGTCATTTTCAGGTTGGCAAACTGTAACTAGTGGGGTGCCACAGGGATCAGTGCTGGGGCCTCAACTATCTACAATCTATATTAATGACTTGGATGAAGGGACCGAGTGTACTGTAGCCAAATTTGCTGACGATACAAAGATAGGTGGGAAAGCAAGTTGTGAGGAGAACACGGAGTCTGCAAAGGGATACAGATAAGTTAAGTGAGTGGGCAAAAATTTGGCAACTGGTGTATAATGTGGGAAAACGTGAGGTTATCCCCTTTGGTAGGAAGAATAGAAAAGCAAAATATTATTTAAATGGAGAGAGACTACATAATGCTGCGGTACAGAGGGATCTGGGTGTCCTCGTACAGGAAACACAAGAAGTTAGCATGCAGGTACAGCAAGTAATTAGGAAGGCCAATGGAATGTTGACCTTTATTGCAAGGAGGATGGAGTATAAAAGTAGGGAAGTCCTGCTACAACTGTACAGGGCGTTGGTGAGACCACACCTGGAGTACTGCGTACAGTTTTGGCCTCCTTATTTAAGAAGGGATATACTTGCATTAAGAAAGGTTGAGCAGGTTGGGCCTATACGCATTGGAGTTTAGAAGAATGAGAGGGGATCTTATTGAAACATATAAGATTCTGAGGGGGCTTGACAGGGTAGATGCTGAGAGGATGTTTCCCCTCGTGGGGGAATCTAGAACTAGGCATAGTTTCAGAATAAGGGATCGACCATTTAAGACAGAGATGAGGAGGAATTTCTTCTCTGAGGATCGTGAATCTTTGGAATTCTCTACCCTAGAGAGCTGATTCATTGAGTATATTCAAGGCTGAGATGGAGAGATTTTTGAACTATAGGGGAGTCGAGGGTTATGGGGAACAGGCAGAAAAGTGGAGTTGAGGCCAAGATCAGATCAGCCATGATCTTAGTTGAATGGCGGAGCAGGCTCGAGGGGCTTAATGGCCTACTCCTATTTCTTATGTTCTTATGTCCCAAGGCGCTTCACAGGAGCGTTATCAAACAAAATTTGACACTGAGCCACATAAGACATTAGGACGGGTGACCAAAAGCTTGGTCAAAGTGATAGGCTTTAAGGAGAGAGAGGCGGAGAGGTTTAGGGATGAAATTCCAGAGCTTAGGGCCCATCAGCTCAAGGCACGGCCGCCAATGGTGGACTGATGAAAATCGAGGATGCGCAAGAAGCCAGAATTAGAGGAGCGCAGAGGTCTCGGAGAGTTGTAGGGCTGGAGGAGGTTACAGAGATAGGGAGGGGACGAGGCCATAGAGGGATTTGAAAACAAGGATGAGAATTTTTAAATCGAGATGTTGCCGGACTGGGAGCCAATGTAGGTCAGCAAGCACAGGGGAGATGGGTAAATGGGACTTGGTGTGAGTTAGGACATGGGCAGCGGAGTTTTGGATGAGTTCAAGTTTTTGGAGGGTGCAAGGTGGGAGGCCGGACAGGAAATCATTGAAATAGTTGAGTCTAGAGGTAACAAAGACATGGATGAGGGTTGCTGAGGCAGGGGCGGTGACTGATGATGTTACGGAGGTGGAAGTAGGCAGTCTTGGTGATGGAGAGAATATGGGGTCAAAAACTCAGCCCAGCCCCTCAACCTTCCTGTGGTTGATGCTGACACAGGTGTTGCATTTCTTGGGAGTGATGTCACAAAGCCACTGGGAGTGATGTCACAAAGCATTTGGAACTATTGTCACAAACAACAACAATTTGCATTTATATAGCACCTTTAACATAGTAAAATGTCCCAAGGCCCTTCAAATGAGAACATAAGAATTAGGAGCAGGAGTAGGCCATTTGGCCCCTTCGAGCCTGCTCCGCCATTCAATGAGATCATGGCTGATCTAACTCATCTCCACTTTCCCACACTATCCCCATATCCCTTGATTCCCATAATATCTAAATATCTATCGATCTCTGCCTTGAATATACTCAACGACTGAGCCTCCACAGCCCTCTGGGGTAGAGAATTCCAAAGATTCACCACCCTCTGAGTGAAGAAATTGCTCCTCATCTCAGTCCTAAATGGCCGACCCCTTATTCTGAGACTGTGACCCCTGGTTCTAGACTCCCCAGCCAGGGGAAACATCCTCTCAGCATCTACCCTGTCAAGCCCCTTAAGAATTTTATATGTTTCATCCTTCTAAATTCAAGGAAATATAGGCCTAGTCTACTCAATCTCTCCTCATAGGACAATCCCCCCATCCCAGGAATCAGTCTAGTGAACCTTTGTTGCATTCCCTCTAAGGCAAGTATGTCCTTCCCTAGGTAAGGAGACCAAAACTGTACACGGGAGTGTTCTCAAACAAAATTTTACACCGAGCCACATAAGGAGATATTAAGGCAGGTGACCAAAAGCTTGGTCAAAGAGGTAGGGTTTAAGGAGGAAAGAGAGGTAGAGAGGCGGAGTGATTTAGGGAGGGAATTCCAGAGCTTAGGGCCTGGGCAGCTGAAGGCACGGCCACCAATGGTGGAGCGATTAAAATCGGGGATGAGGGGCCAGAATTAGGGGAGCACAGATATCTCGTAGGGTTGTAGGGCTGGAGGCGGTTACAGAGATGGGGAGGGGTGAGGCCTTGGAGGAATTTGAAAACAAGGATGAGAATTTTAAAATCGAGGCATTGCTTAACCGGGAGCCAATGTAGGTCAGCGAGCACAGGGGTAATGGGTGAACGGGACTTGGTGCGAGTTCGGAACCCTTCCCATGGGCGAGAGAGCACGGATGCGAGGCAACTCCGGGGGAGGTGGTGAAAATGCAGAGAGACAAGGATAAAATGGTTTGTGGTTTAGCTTGGTGCTATTTTTCTCAGACAGGGTGCATGTGTTATACAGGAGCAGAGTGGTGAACTACACATGGCCAGGACCCTACTTGTCAGCTGACACCAACCCATGGGTGCATGTCGAACTGGATGACGGGAGTAAACTGCAGACAAAGTTACTGGTGAGCAACAGTGAACCCCTAAAACTCTCAGCTGTGGAGAACATGAAATGTTTTTATTTTTACATTGTACTTCCAATGTTCTCTTAACTAAAGGTGCCCCTTCATGTTGGAGTACCCTACAATGGGCACTGCTGCCCCTCTGGTACCATGCCCAAGTAGCCATTCGTTACATGCGACAGAATATGTTGGCAGGCCCCTCGATTGGTCGGATATCACAGCCGAGCCTGATCCTGCCCTCACTTGGAATCCGCTCGTACATACTTCATGACGTGAAACTTGGCCAATTGTCCGTGCTTCCTTGTTTTTACTTCTCCCTTCCTAGCTTGGGGATATGAAGGCCTGCTGTAATGTCCCTGGCACCGCCTGGCTGAGATTGGCCAACTCCACACAGCCCTGGTTTTGAGCTTGGGCCTTTCCTGCTCTGTGCTGTTGGGAGGAGGGTATTGTTGAGTCCCACACCACGTGGTGCATTCCCCCCCCCCCCACCACTGGAGGGTGCTTTCTCCCATTTCCCTGAAGCTGAAAAATTCTGTTTTTCTCATTTCCCATCCCTCCTGCACAACCTCCCTTCCTTCTGTTAGGGAGAGTGGGAGAGGTGGAGATGACCTGCTCTCTAACAGTGCTGTTCTGAAACTAGCCGCTAAGAGCTAAAGTTCCACACACCCTCTTCCACATCTATACTGTACTTCATTAACGCACAATGTATTCACTGATTACACTATCCAGTTACCCCAGAAGTAAGTTTACTCTTGTCCCATCAAAAATGTAATGTCAAAACTGAGAGAGAACCTGCTTGGCTCTCGTACTTAAACTAAAGGATCTGGGTTGGGGGAGGGGGGTCACTAATCACTCCATGGTGTTGATTAAATGATTGCTTGCTGTTCAATTTAGCTTTACTACATTAAAGGGCTGTATCTCTCCTTCAAATAGATTGGAGCAGACGGTCCAAACTCAATGGTACGGCAGTCTGCCGACATTCAGACCGTGCAGTGGAAGTACGATCAGTCTGCTGTGGTTGCTACCCTTCGTCTTGCTGAGGTAAGTAGACCCCTTTTGTCCTTGCTCACTGCTGGGAATATATTTGGGGTGATTGACACGTATCTGTGGTTTTTCCAGGATGACCATTTCACTTGTAGGTGAAGTGTGAGGTTGCTGCGGCCAGTCTACCCGCTTCTCGAAGCGGGCTGCTGCATTGCTGTAAATGGCCAGGGCGGCGAGTGTGACTGATGTGATTGTGGGGGGCGAGGGGGTGGGGGTGAGTTGCTGAAGAGAATGATCACAAACAGAATGTCATTGCTTCTAACTATTCTTCTTCTTTTAAATCCTTAGCCTACTGACAACAATGTGGCTTGGCAGCGGTTCCTGGTGACTGGACCAATCGCAATGCTTCCGGTACACTTCACTTTAACTTAAATTTCTTTTTTGAACTAAATGATGCGGACTTTCTGTAACCGCTGCACTAAAGGGGTTTGTCATAAAGTCACAGACCCTTGATTACAATGTTCCCGGTAGTACAATCCTTCCATTAGTATTTACAGCCTAGAAACAGGCCATTTGCCCCAAAAGGTCCATGCTGTTGTTTATGCTCCATACGCGCCTCATCCCACCCCTCTTCATCTAACCCCATCAACATATCCTTCTATTCCTTTCTTCCTCATGTGTTTATGTAGCTTCCCCTTAAATGCATCCAAGCTATTCACCTCGACTACTCCTTGTGGTAGCGTGTTCATCTTTAAACAGGTACATGAACCAATGCCAACCCTACAAACATAGGGATTGCTAGACGAAAAAAGATCAAAGTTCATCTAGTTCGCCATCTACCATCCTGGTAGTCGCATGATCCAACGATAATGGAGTTGTTGACCAATCATAGCAAGCAATCTCTATTAATTAGTCTACAACAGGCCCAGACATGAGGCGAGGAAAACCCCCAGTGGTGGAGAGCTCTGGGAACCAGAGGTCCAAAGTCATCTGTTCCTCCCAAACATGTTACACTCACCACACATCATGTCTCAAATTACTCATATACTGTATCCCCAACATGTTATTTTCTGAAAGAAATCTGTCTAATTTGCACTTGAATCAATCAATAATGGGTGGGGGTGGGAGGGAACTTGCAAATGCAATCGATATGAAATAAAGAGTTGGAAATGCACACCAGGCCCTATAATCTGTAGAGAAAAGTTAAGCAAAGGTTTCGGGTGCAGATCACCCTGCAGAAGGTACACAGATTCTGACCGATACTGCTGTGTACTTCCAACATTTTTCTGTTTTTATTATATACCAACATTTGGTCCAAATGGCGTAATGTCCCATTGATTTGCAGCAGCACTGTCTCTCCCCCCCCCCCCCCCCCCCCCCACGTTTCACACCTTGCACAGTTCACCTGCGCACAGAGTGCAAGGAGTTCAACGCCTGGGCATTAACGAGTCGCAAATCAATTATTCTGTCCGTTCTTGTGGGAGCTGTGACACAGTTGGTGGGTGATCGTCTGTTCACATAATAATCTAATCACTGTCCAAGATTAGGGTGATGCATTTTGATATCCCGACATGAGGATGTTTATGCGATGTGCTTCTGACACAATCCTTAAGCCTCTCTTTCTGTGTTTCTCCAGCTCTCCGATAATCTCAGTTCCTTGGTGTGGTCGACTTCCCACCAGCACGCATCCGACTTGCTCAGCATGAACGAAGAGACGTTCGTGGACGCCATCAATTCAGCTTTTGTAAGTGGAATGTACAGCTGGGGTCGCCCAGTTCAGAGTTCAGAAAGGGGGGAAAGCCAACTGGGGTTGCTGCTTCTGATTACTGTCCACCCTTCCTGGAATGTGCATGCATATAGTCAGGCTGGGTTCTGATGCCCATCCGTCTATGTATATTATTATTAACTGTGTCTGTCTAATTTCCTGTGGTCATAATTTTTGATCATGTTTTTATGTCCGCATTTAACATTGAAACTGTCTATGAATATCCTGTATGTAAACCTTTGCCTGTAACAATGTAGTTGCAGGTTCTGGCCAATAGGTGGCACTGTGGAGCAAGTTTCTGACGTCTTCCTCTCTAATTTATTGCCACCTATTCTATTCATCAAATGGCCGTGGGCAACACCATGGACAGTTTTATCAGCGGTAATTAAAAAATGCAGGCTCTCGACACTTACTGTACAGACTCTCCCCTGCAAAATGCCCACGTATGTGAGGTAATGAAATGGCAACCACAAGGCAAGCTTCCAGCAAGAGTCACCACCTTCAGGAGAGGAAGATAGAAAATTGAGGGAAAAGGAATGGAAGCTTCTGTTGCTGCGAATTTTTTAAAAAGCGGTCATGTTTTATGTTTTAAATGGACTCCTGTGAAGACGCACACTGCAAATCCATGTCCTACTATACAGCACAGCTTGTGTCGGTTTCCTTTTTTATTTAGCCTTGAGCTCTCCCGAACTGTGAATGTTCCCCTGCTGCGAAGGCAGGCTGGAGACGCAATCCAAATATTTTATCCATCCTTTTATTTTGGGTATTGACTCGTGCAGCGGCATGGTTCTACTGGGCTGGTAGCCCTCTGGCACCGGTCTCTTGAGACTGAGCGTCTAGACCGTTGAGTATTGGTGGGCTGTTTGTCCTCGGGGGGGCATCACAGCCAAGCCAAATTCCGTCCTTGCTTGGACATTCTCGGATGTGCACTTCCCTCCCTGCCTAATGGGAGATACTTGGCCTCCACTTGATTCTGCTACATCATCATGGACGAAATCAGCAATTCGGTATGTGGAAGATTGCCCACAGTTTTATTATTCCCCGACACTGTATACAGTCAGTGTCTTGATCTACGGTTCAATTTTATTTTGAGGTTGATGTGCTTTTTGGCATGGCTTTTTGACCAGTTTTCTACCGAAAGGATTTGGGGGGGAAATCTTAATGTTGGTTTTTTAAAGCAGCATGTATTCACACAAATTTAGAGGCAGGCCCAGTAAGGCTGTGAGGATGTTGCAAGCCAGAGCAGTTGGAGTTTTTTTAAAAATCAAGCAAGACAACCCACTGATGTGGGATAGTGTGGCATGTTCGTTATTTTGTAGTATTACACCAAAGCAAGTTGAACCGATTGAAATAAGTGAATCCAGCCGTCACTGTTGCTCTTTATATTCACATACTGTGAAATAGAACAGCTCAACAATTCGTACCTGGCCTCAACTCGAGTGTTTTCTCAGTCCACCTTCAAAGAGATTGGAGGAGCACACATGCGAAAGACACGAATATCCAGTTCAGATCACAGGGGACTAGCATTGTTACACCCTGGGTTACGCTGTTGTACAGTTAGATATTGAGCAATATGGGCACAGCCCTATATGTAAGATGCTCTGACTGCTTATAGGAGTGACTTTGCACCACTGTACCTGATCGAATATGTAAGGCAAAACCTAAACTTGCAACAAATGTGTTTTTGACTATTTACAAAGTATTTACAGCACAGAAACCGGCCATTCGGCCCAACAGGTCCACGCCAGTGTTTATGCTCCACACAAGCCTCCTCCCACCCTATCAACATGTCCTTCTATTCCTTTCTCCCTCCTGTGCTTATCCAGCTTCCCCTTGAATGCATCTACGCTATTCACCTCAACTGCTCCCTGTGGTAGCGAGTTCCACATTCTAACCACTCTCTGGGTAAAGAAGTTTCTCCTGGATTCCCTACTGGATTTATTAGTGACTATTGTATGTTTATGGCTCCTAGTTCTGGTCTCGCCTGGAAATGGAAAAATCTTCTCTACGTCTATTCTATCAATCCCTTTCATAATCTTAATCAGGTCACCCCTCAGTCTTCTCTTTTACATAGAAAAGAGCCCCAGCCTGTTTAATCTTTCCTGATGGGTATAATCTCAGTTCTGGTATCATTTTCGTAAACATTTTTTGCACCTTCTCCAATGCCTCTATATCCTTTTTATAATATGGAGTAATGAACTGTTCACAGTACTCCAAGTGTGGTCTAACTTGTGAATAGGGCAAAAATCCTGAATTATGACATGGTTTCCTCAAGAAGAAGAATTTTTATTGAATGATATTTTCTGACTTTGTTTTGTATAGTGGACTAATGAGAATCACTCTGAATTCATTGACACTGCCAGCACCATGTTCAGGACAGCTTTTATGTTCCTGACGCCATCGGGCTCGTCCGTACGCCAGCTGCCGCCAAGCGTGGCCCACATCGACTCAAAAAGCAGGGCTATGTTTCCACTCGGGCTGGGACACGCCACTAATTATGTTGGATCACGAGTTGCCCTCATCGGGTAAGACAATGGGTAATTTTTTTTTTTTCTCTCCCCCTATCTCCTTGCGCCGTGACCCACCTGAGGCTGAGAGTTTAGGAAGCCAACTTGCTTTCCAGGTCTTAGCCAATGCTGGCCACTGGGAGGTGGTGCGCAAGATCCGACTCTGGATGGCTCTCCTTCTGATTTCTTCAGCAAAGCATTTGATCTTTGCTCTGTGCCTCCTCGCATCAGGACATCAGAAATCTGAAGCTGCCCTTTGGCAAATTCTTGCACTTTACCAATCCGCAGCACGGCACGTTGGGTGCTCCGGGTATCTGCTCCACCCCTGAGCCAGTTCTAACGTGCGATCGTGCAGATTCATTCAGCTGCCTGGACCCTAAGCTCTGGAATTCCCTGCCTAAACCTCTCCACCTCTCTTTCCTCCATTAAGACGCTCCTTTAAAACCAAGCTTTTGGTCACCTGTCCTAATATCCCCATAGGTGGCTCGGTGTCAAATTTTGTTTGATAATCGCTTCTGTGAAGCGCCGGGTGACTTTTACTGTGAAAGGCGCTATATAAATGCAAATTGTTGTTCACTATGAAATTAAACAAACGCTCACTGTTAATGTAAAGACTTGCATTTATATAGCGTCTAATCACCTCAAATATCTCAAAATGCTTCACGTACAATGAATTATTTTGAATTGTAGTGACCATTGTTGGGTAAGCACAAGGCTCGAACCTGCCTGCATTTGATTTGAGTTGAATCGGGATTGTTACTGAAGGTCCGGGGCTCAAGCCCTGATTTGGAATCCGAAGCAATTAGTGAATGTAATGGAATTTTGAAAATTGGCCCTTTAATACTGTGGAAAACTTCGTCTTTTTTTGAGAAGCGAAAGCTATAATTTGGAAGCTAGGTCCTCCTCTAATGAAGTCACCATCATTTACGATGATAAAAAACTCCTTGTAAATATACCGAGTGACAATTCCTAAATAAATGCGAACCTTGAATTTGAGTTTGAACAGCAAATACTGTGTTAAGCACTTTGTGTTAACCTCTGATTTCCCTTCCTCAATTAGAAATGTTGCAAATAAAGCCAGGCTGCCTTGATGTAACTGGGTCCCTCGATCTAGTGACCTGGTAGGGCAGATGGTTTCAATCTAGTATTAAATCTTCTCTTGACCTGTAATTTCTCTCTCGGTAGTGATGCTGCTCACAGAGTTCACCCATTAGCGGGCCAGGGAGTCAATCTGGGCTTCGGGGACGTAGCCAGTCTCTCGCAACATCTCAGCGAGGCGGCCTTCGATGGCAAAGATCTAGGTAGGGGAACCTTTATGTCTCTGTATAGTGTAAGTCTGCATTGGGTTATTTTGGGTGGAGATGGCAGGCAGAGAACATCTGGTTATCTTTCTAAGCATTTTCACTTTAAGGGGCTAAATGCTTCTGGACTTTGCAATGTAGGTTCCAGTGTTTGGAATCTTGGATACCCCACTTTTACATTTTATCCTGGCCAATATTTATCCCTCAGTCAACATCACTAACAAAAACAGATTATCTGGTCATTATCACATTGCTGTTTGTGGGAGCTTGCTGTGCGCAAATTGGCTGCCGCATTTCCTACATTACAACAGTGACTACACTTCAAAAAGTACTTCATTGGCTGTAATATGCTTTGGGACATCCGATGGTCGTGAAAGGCGCTGTAAAAATGCAAGTTTTTTTTTTCTTTTTAAAGACTTTTTCCCTCCCAACAGTGGCTGTGTGAGAACCGGTCACCTAGCTGCTCGTGGTGGGATGTGTGTGTGTGTGGTCTGTCCATGCCTCCCTCCCAAACCTGGCTCTTTGACTGCGGAGGGCATCACAGCCACGCTTGCCCCTGTCGTCACCCGACATTCACGCCCATGCACGCTGCCCAATGCCAGCGGATAGTGATCAGCGACACTGGATTAATTGTTTTGTTTCGATTCCCACTCCCTAGCCCAGGGATGCTGATGCCATCTTCAGCACCCCAACTGATATCAGTTCAGCTTAGAAATGGAACCTGGCACCTTCAGGCAATAGCACTAGTGTGGATGAATGCTTTACCCAGTAGCTATCTAGGAGTTGGGCTGCTTTCTTTTAGTAGTTAAAAAGATAATACAAACCTGCTTATTAGGCCGGATTTCAAGCCATATCATGGAGGGAAAGGGGCAATAATTTATAATCTGCTGCTCTCGCCAGCCTTCCATCTATTATTTATAATGCTTTTCATCCCCTACAATGATAACTTTCTCTTCCGAGCGACATTAACTGAGTTGACCACACTGTTTTGACTGCTGAGTCACAGTCTTCCCCTTGTTCATCCAGGGTCCACCAAACACCTGAATGCATTTGAAACCGAGCGTCAGAGACATAATCTCCCTATCATGGCTGCAATAGACCTGCTGAAGAGGCTGTATTCCACCAAAAGTATACCAATGGTCTTGCTGAGGAGCCTTGGCCTAAACGTGACAAATGCCGTTGTACCTATTAAGGTAATCAATGAAGCCAGTTTTGCTACACGTTGTAAGGATGTGAGGTATGGAATAAGACAAGGGTTTGAATACCGAAAGATTATTTCCACTGGTCTATCAATTGGTAACAAAGGGCAGATAAACTTGGGTTTGGTACTAGAAGAATAAAGGGGAGATTAAAACACGTGTTTTTACACAAAGGTTTAACAGAATATGGAATGCATTAGCACTGGTGGCTATTGTTAATTAGTTAAACACTCAAAAGAGTAAAAGTATTAAAGGGTACAGAAAAAGTCTGGAGTCGCATCATCCAACGTTGCTCTTGCACACCACCTAGAGGCCACCTTAGAATGACATTGACGGAGGCCTGTGGGCAGGTTGTCCCAGGTTTGTGGCCCTGTCATTTCAAAGATTGAAAAAAGTGCGTTCTAATGAAGAAAAAAGCATTCGAGTAAAAGTGGCGTCTATGATTTTTTAAAAACTAATAACGTTCCATTGTTTTCCAGGAGCAAATCATGGCATTTGTCAGTAAGTGAATTGTGATCTGCGACTGCCCTGGATTTCTTCTGTCTCCGGAGGATGCTGCGAGTTCTGGCTGCTGTGAAGTTTTGCCTTAGGTCCCTGCCTTTGCTCTAAAGGACTGATTTGTAATCTCTTGTAATTTATTACTTTTGAACTGAATACATGGTAAATATTGGACTGATTTGAGCAATCTCAAAAAATCCCTTGCCAGCCTGCATCCAATGGTACAGTCTGTCACAGAGCACCACACAGCGTGGGTGGTGAATGGTGTGTGCTGTCCGCAAATAGTTAGATCGACCCAAACGCCCACTCGCTGGTGAGGCTTGTCTCGTGGTTTGTGACAATCCAGTGCATTGTTAGATCTAAAAGAAAAATACAAGTTCATTCAGACTTGGAAATCTTAACAAATGGATTAAAGAAGTGAAAAAGTTGGTATGTCAATTGAATGCTTAAATCTTCTAGTATTCAACAGCCCTGCTAGAGGTTACAGTGTGCGCTCACATCACTCATTTGCTTATGGGAAGGGAGTATACTTGTTCTGTCTGAACAGTATGGAAGGACTTCAGGGGTGGCGGTGTAAGTTGGACTATTACTGGGCTTCAGAAAATCCCTGTTGTACCTCATGCAGCCCAGGTCAATACAAATATTACGGTGAGAGTGAGAAAGCAAACCTATTACAGAGATACCATAAGAGGGCTACTATACACTGCTGCTTACAAATGACTTGTTTTAAAGGCACAAAAGTGAAATTACAGAAAATAAAATGGACAGAAAAGTAATACTTGTTTTGCTATTTGTAATCTTATTAATTTTGATGTAAATACATGGTAACTATTGGGCTGATAGTGCAGGTGGTATCTTCAGAAGTGACAAAACTACTGAAGTGAGCGGCCACAGAACAGCAGGCTTCCTAAACTGGCAAGACTGCAAATTAACCGACCCCTTCAGATGTTGCCAAGGTAAACCCCAATTACATGATCACTCAGGCAAAGTCCATCTGAGGACTTGTGTTGTGCCAAGTCTGAATTTCCACATCTTACATTTCATATTAGAGCAGGATACAGTTGTACAGGGCCTTGGTGAGACCGCACCTTGAGTATTGTGTGCAGTTTTGGTTGCCTTATCTGAGGAAGGACGTTCTTGCCATGGAAGGAGTGCAGCGAAGATTCACCAGGCTGATACCTGGGATGGCAGGAATGACGTATGAGGAGAGATTGGGTCGATTGGGCTTATATTCGCTGGAGTTTAGAAGAATGAGAGGGGATCTCATTGAAACTTATAAAATTCTAACAGGACTAGATGCAGGAAGGATGTTCCCGATGGTCAGGGAGTCCAGAACCAGGGGTCATAGTCGAAGGATAAGAGGTAGGCCATTTAGGACTGAAATGAGGAATTTCTTCACCCAGAGAGTGGTGAACCTGTGGAATTCTCTGCCACAGAAGGCAGTAGAGGCCAATTCATTAAATATATTCAAGAAGGAGTTGGATATATTTCTTAAGGCTAAAGGGATCAAGGGATATGGAGAGAAGGCAGGGACAGGGTACTGAATTTGGATGATCAGCCATGATCTCATTAAATGGTGGAGCAGGCTCGAGGGGCCAAATGGCCTACTCCTGCTCCTATCTTCTATGTTTCAAAGTTCAACTTAATGATCTTCCTGAATGCTATGGATTGCAAGCATTGAACAGATGAAGACCGTATTTTCTAATTTTGTCTGTGTTGAGGTTTTTGTCAACTTGATATCTAGATGTCTGTTATCTGGGCAACAGCTTAATGGTTGCTATTATGAAAAGTCACTGCACTTAAAATGCAAATTCATTGTCCTGTTTTAATATAAATCACTATGTAAATGCAATTATTTTATTACAATACCTGTTGCTAATGTTTTACGGATCACCCTGCCAAAGCAGCAAGAGGTTTTTTTTTCCTCCACCTGTTCTACCCTATTAAATAATTCTGGAACCAGCACACAGCATAGCTTGCTTTTGAAGTCGCTCTTCAGCTAAAGAAATGTGATTTGTTTCAGGATCAGAAATCTGTTTTTGTTTTGTCATATTTCAATCCAGTAACATTACATCCTACATATTGAAATATGTTGATTGACTTGTACTAAAAATTTTATTTTATGCTTCAATCAACAAAATTACCCATTGCAGTGGTTGACCATATCTCTTACAAACTAGGCCATGGGAACATTGTACTAGTATTTTTTTTTAAACAGTTTATTTATGACCATTGCACTAATTCTTGCAGACTAACATTAGTGCTGTAGCTTTCCTTCAAGTTTTAGACACATCCCAACAATTGTGGTCTTCGCTTAAGTTCTATGACATTGTTATAATTCTACCAGCAGCAGTTACCTAGAATACTCTATAGGAGAAAGTGGGGGAGGAAATAGGAAAGATCTGCTTTTTTTGCATTACATGTCTTATTTGGGTTTATAAAATAGTGAAATTCATTCACAATACTTTGAGGATATTAAAGTGATTGCATAGCCCAGTGAGACACACCCCAGCTATTGTGTGCGCACACAAGTCTACCCTTTGATCTGCTATCTACAGTTCAGAATGAGTGGGTTGGTGCTCAACTAGCACTACAGCTATTAATTTAAATGGGCTTATAAGAATTTCATTTCACTATTTAGTAACATAGAAGATAGGAGCAGGAGTAGGCCATTTGGCCCTTCGAGCCTGCTCCACCATTCAATGTGATCATGGCTGATCATCCAAATTCAGTACCCTGTCCCTGCCTTTTCCCCATATCCCTTGATCCCTTCAGCCTCAAGAAACATATCCAACTCACTCTTGAATATATTTAATGAACTGGCCTCCACTGCCCTCTGTGGCAGAGAATTCCACAGGTCCACCACTCTCTGGGTGAAGAAATTCCTCCTCATTTCAGTCCTAAATGGCTTACCCCTTATCCTTAGACTATGACCCCTGGTTCTGGACTCCCCGGCCATCAGAAACATCCTTCCTGCATCTAGTCTGTCCAGACCTGACAGAATTTTATATGTTTCAATGAGATCCCTTCTCAATCTTCTAAACTCCAGCGAGTATAAGCCCAATCGACACAATCTCTCCTCGTATGTCATTCCTGCCATCCCAGGTATCAGCCTGGTGAATCTTCGCTGCACTCCCTCCATGGCAAGAACATCCTTCCTCAGGTAAGGTGACCAAAACTGCACACAATACTCAAGGTGCGGTCTCACCAAGGCCCTGTACAACTGTAGCAAGACATCCTTGAACCCTCTTGCTACGAAGGCCAACATACCATTTGCCTTCTTAACCGCCTGCTGCACCTGCATGCTTACCTTCAGCAACTGGTGCACAAGGACACCCAGGTCTCTGCACTTCCCCTTCTCCCAATCTATTGCCATTCAAATAATCTGCCTTCCTGTTTTTGCCACCAAAGTGGATAACCTCACATTTATCCACATTGTAGTGCATTTGCCATGTTTCTGCCCAATCACCCAACCTGTCCAAATCGTACTGGAGTTTCCCGACATCCTCCTCGCAGCATACCCTCCCACCCAGCTTTGTGTCGTCTGCAAATTTGGAGATATTACATCCAATAGTATGTAACCTCAGTCATTTGGTATTTAGGGTTGTTATTTTGCTTTCCTTCCCCATTTATATCTCCAGTTGTGCCATACACAGCAGAGCAGAGAGACTTAGAAACAGTGTTTGTGTTTTTAAAAAAATGCTAGTATGATGTTACTATGGACCAGTTTGTAAAGAATAGGTAACAGATGTAACGTGCAATTTTCTTTATTCAAAGACAAAATGAAATTTTTAGTACAAGTCAATCAACATTAATATGTGGGACATTATTTTACTGGATTGAAATAGGGTAAAACAAAAGGTTCACTGCTTTATGACTTTGCATGCCTGAATTTCTGATAAAGCATCCCCTGCGTATAGAACTCTCTTCCAGAAGAATTAAAGATAAATATTTAGCCTCCATGGGTTAAGAAGTGCAGCTAAGAAGTTATGTCTAGCCACTCTGGGTCACAGCATGTTGCAACACAAACAGCCCACCACCTTACATGTGTACAATCTACTCATTTATTTTAATGAAACAAGTTTTTTTTTTTTTTTTAAACCAATCATTAAAAGAAATTGCAGATATTCTAGTTGACATCATTCAAATTCAAGAGGAAAACTATCAATAAAGCAGGGTCATCCAAGCTCTGCTGCATGTGTGGAGTCTCGGGAGCCATGTATATTCTATATTACCATCAATCTACATAGCTTTCAAGTTGCAGAGACCAAGTTCAAATGGGACACCAGCACAGACGCGATGGAGTTGCCTGGTTTTCAGAGTCATCTGCTAAAAGCTCGTACCTATAGGATAGGTGAGAATGCAGATTCTCGCCCTTGTTCTAAGTATTCTGGCAGAAAGCAATGATGACAGAGCCAGCAGCATGTATATTATCCAATATTCACTTTTAATTAAAAAAATTCTGAATATGTAGATAGTTTATGATAAAACATTTGATAATTTACATCACATGTATGTCAGACATTTGGAACATGAAAGTGTGTGTGTAGATGTCCTGAATCCCTTTCAATAAAGCAAAATCACTGCAAGTGACCAGTTATATAAAATACGCATTAATTACAGCCATCATCATGCAATTAAATAATGTGCAATATACATTTTTTTTTTTTTTAAAAAGCAAGAATCGTACCACAGGAGCTAGCAAATTCTGGAGCTCAGAGACATGAAGTACAACTGCAAGGAGTTGGTACACAGCAGCCATGTGCGTGTTTATCTCTCTGCCAAAAGTGTGCTCCTGCTTTTCAGAACCATGAGTTTAAAGTTGGTTGAAGGCTGGACTGCGAGCAGGGTCATTTTCAATTTGAGAGTGGAGTTAAGTTGCCGAGACAGTGATTGGACACGAGTGCCACAGCCGTCAATCTGGTGAGCTGGGCCCCCAGTGGCCAGCTGTATAGACCAGGTGATCTATAAATAGTTTGAACCTTACTCTTGCCAACATGTTTAACAAAAATGCTAATGTAAAAGATAGTCAAATTTGACAACTTTCTGGCATTGTTTGGATTACGAGTGGTACATCATCCATGTGGCTACAAGTGAAATATTTGAATTAAACTGGGTGACTTTAACAGCTGATTAGTATTTCCAGTACAGATTGAGCGTCCCGAATCCAGCGACCTCGGGACCGAGGCTGAGCCGGACTTGGGAACGTGTTTCTGATGTCCGGAAACACCCGAGCCCAAGGTTACAATATTTCCGGACTTCGGACATCAGAAACACGTTCCGAGTCCGGAAATGCCTGGGCCCAGGTTGTGATATTTCCGGGTTTTGGTAAGCCTCCCTCCGGGTGCCCAGATTCCAGAACATTTTACAGATTCCGGACGACCCTGCCACCAACCGTCCCGGAGTCCGGATTCAGGAGAAAGTGGGGGAGGAAACAGGAAAGATTTTTTTTGCATTACATGTCTTATTTTGGACACTCAACCTGTACTACTTTTTGCTACAGCTCTTACCTTTAGATTTAAAATACTGCAGAACAACAGCATGGTAATCAGCAACCCGAGAGGTCTTACAGAAACAGTAGGACAGCAACAACCTCACAGTGCTGCAACTTAGCAGCAGGTTATGTAACAGAGATGACAGTGTCTACTTAAGGCAGGACCTTGCATCTACCAGGGTGGTGGAGATACTTCATTTGAACCCTCTTATGAAATTCAAACTTGTCCAAAAGTTACTTTTTAAATGTATACATTGAGGCTAAAAGTGACCCATCTTTCAAGGCTGCAATTGAAATTCTAAATTGGAATAAATATTTGTGGTACTGAAGGGACAGTACTTTCCCCACCCCTCAGTGTTTACTTGCTTTAAATGACCTCTCTCTTCCCCCTCCCTGCCACCTCCAGACAGGTCACTTAGATGCTCGTCTCCTGGAATCCAAATGAAAACAGGTTCAAGAAGATAAAGTGACTAACAGGTCACTAGGTAGTGTGCAAAATTGGCCGAGGGCAGCAGCGTCCTATAGTAGTTCTTCACAGGTGAGGTTAAAATGCCTCCTGCTCGCTACCTTTCTCTGCAGGCACAGGCAAAACTGGTTCTCAATAGGAGGGTTTTACATTCCAGAGCCCTTACAATTTTCACGCTAAGAACATCCCCATCAACTTCAAGATCTAGCTTCTATTATTTAAGATATCTAGATTTGTGATCAAATCTGGTGCTTTGGTGCAAGATGTAATTTTTGAACATCATGGTAATTTAAAAATGTTAACACGTCTTTAGTCATAATATCACTAGAACAGTAATCATGGTTTGTTCCTCCTATTAAAAAATCGGCTGTATTTAATCAAGGTTTTAAACAAATCTACAGCTTCATTTTCTTTTCATAAAGATTTATGATTTCCAGTTAGAGTGGGAGCACTAATCAAATTAAATTGTTAATACTACAAAGGATTGGAGCACATCAAACTTGCTCCCAAACTGCAATAGAAGAGCAGAGTATTGCACAATTATCACCCTGTGCGAGGTTTTGGGACCAAGGAGGATTTCCACAATAAAAGATGGCAATACCACTGTAAAAATATCTATTTTTTGCAAGTCCATAGACATTTCTATAGTGTTTATTTTTCCAATCATTTAATCCATGAGAATCATCAAAAATATAGCGTTTGCCCTTTCCCCCCCCCTCTTCCTCGTGAAACAATGGGAGACCCACGTCGAAGGTGAGATGACTACTGAGACACATCTTCGCCGGATTGTTTTCGGTGGGTGGAATCCAGTTTGGAATTACTTTCTCTCTCAGCAGGTACAAATCACAGCATTCATACTTTTAAATAGTAACACAATCATGCGCATCAGTAGCCCTGTATTTTATTCTGTTTTATATTTTTAAAATTCATAGAGTAGTCTTCAGTGACTGGATGAGGTGGAACGCTGCTCCTAGTGCCCAGCTAGTTTCTATATTATTGACTTTCTTGGCCAGCTGTGAAAACAATAAGTGCAAGGATGAGAAATGCTGCCACAAAACAAACCTCCATCCAGAGCAAGTCTCAAAAGGCAGACAAGCTGGGGCGCAATTGGAGTGGAAGGAGTCACAGCAACAGCCATAGATTCTTCAATTTTACTCTTAATTTAGAAATCCCATCTCGGGATTAAGTGAGTGTCCTTGAACTGTAAATATTGTGGGTTATTTATCATTTAGCTCGTATGCCTTTAAGTTCCTTGGTCATTTTGGGTTTTATCATTATTCAAAATAAAATCCACTTTCAACGGTCTTCTCTGCATTTACCTGGATTTAGCGAAGGTCCTAATCTCTTTCTCCTCCACCCCACCCCCCACCATACTTATTTCTCTTTTAAAAAATGGTAAAAAGGACATAAAACCTGAAAAAGCAGGGTTTTTAAATTGGCAATGCACCAATATTATATGCATTGAACACCAGATAATGTACATTGAAAATGGGTGGATTTGATCGACGCATTTCACAAGATGATTGCGGTTTTCAATTGCTAATGGCCACCTCGGAAATAAAGAGTAGGTGATTCCTATATCCTGAATGAGATGATGGTTTATTCTTTGGGCTTGCCTGGTTAATATGTAAAATAGCGTTGATACTCCCTCCCCAGTACCTGCATTATTAATAGTCTCGGACTACACTTTATAAACCCAATAACGAAAGGACCCATTTACTGTGAAACCCCAAATTGAGCCACTAGCAACTTTTCTTATCTGCGTATAGCATGCCTATAAGTGAAGTTAGAATAGGCGCCATGTTTACCTGCAGTTCTGTGTTATCGTAGAATCCAAACCCTTCCTTGAGTAAGGCAGTGATGTACGTTAGATCCATGCATAGAAAGGGACTGCCTGTGGATGCTTCATTTAAGTCTTTGCATACTGAGGAATTCAAAGTTCATAATTAGGCTTCAGGAAAACAAATGATTCCCATTTTACTTGGATTTATTTAGAACAACTGTGTTTACAAAAACATCACAGCTGGCCATCACTTGCCTGTACATTTTTTTTAATATACATGTTTTGACTCCTTTAAGGAGCACTATGTTTATGGAAAAGTATTACGATTTGGAGGAGGGGACCGAGTGTAACATATCAAAGTTTGCAGATGATACTAAGATGGATGGGAAAGTAGTGAGTGAGGAGGACATAAAAAACCTGCAAGGGGACATAGACAGGCTAAGTAAGTGGGCAGAGATTTGGCAGATGAAATACAATACTGGAAAGTGTGAGGTTATGCACTTTGGCAGGAAAAATCGTAGAGCAAGTTATTATCTTAATGGCAAGAAACTGGAAAGTACTGAAGTACAAAGGGATCTGGGGGTCCTGGTGCACAAAACTCAAAAGGTTAGTATGCAGGTGCAGCAAGTGATTAAGAAGGCCAATGGAATGTTGGCTTTCATTGCTAGGGGGATAGAATATAAAAATAGGGAGGTATTGCTTCAGTTGTACAAGGTATTGGTGAGACCGCACCCAGTTTTGGTGTCCATACTTAAGAAAAGACATACTTGCTCTCGAGTCAGTACAAAGAAGGTTCACTCGGTTAATCCCGGGGATGAGGGGATGGACATATGAGGAGAGGTTGAGTAGATTGGGACTCTACTCATTGGAGTTCAGAAGAATGAGAGGCGATCTTATTGAAACATATAAGATTGTGAAGGGGTCGGATCGGGTGGATGTTCCCGATGATGGGTGAAACTAGAACTAGGGGGCATAGTCTTAGAATAAGGGGCTGCTCTTTCAAAACTGAGATGAGGAGGAACTACTTCACTCAGAGGGTGGTAGGTCCATGGAATATGCTGCCCCAAAAAGCTGTAGAAGCTACATCATTACATAAATTTAAAACAGAAATAGACAGTTTCCTAGAAGTAAAGGGAATTAAGGGTTACGGGGAGCGGGCAGGAATTTGGACATGAGTCTAGGTTCGGATCGGACATGGCCCTGTGGGTAGCGGAGCAGGCCATGGGGCAGTGTAGCCTGATCCTGCTCCTATTTCGTGTGTCTAATTCTGTTAGATTCAGGAGATGGTTCTGTGATAGTAGATTGGTGGTTAGGATCAGATCAGCCATGACCTTATTGAATGGCGGAGCAGGCTCGAGGGGCCGATTGGCCTACTCCTGCTCCTATTTCTTATGTACATAGAATTTACAACATGCCAGTCGGCCCAACTAGCCCATGCCAGTATTTACACTCCACACGAGCCTCCTCCCACCCTACTTTATCTATTCCCATCAGCATACCCTTCAGTCCCTTTCTCCCCCATGTACTTATCTAGGTTCCCCTTAAATGCATCGATGCTATTCGCTTCAACTACTCCGTGTGGTGGCAAGTTCCACATTCTAACCACTCTCTGGGTAAAGAAGTTTCTCCTGAATTCCTTATTGGATTTATTAGTGACTATCTTATATTTATGACCCCTAGTTTTGGACTCCCCACAAGTGGAAACATCTTCCCTATCAAACCCTTGTTTAGAAACATAGGAGATAGGAGCAGGAGTAGGCCATTCAGCCCCTCGAGCCTACTTCGCCATTCAATGAGATCATGGTTGATCATCCAAACTCAGTACCCTGTCCCTGCCTTCTCCCCATATCCCTTGATCCCTTTAGCCTTAAGAAATATATCTGATACGTTTATCAATTACTTCATAAAAGGTGATGAGTCGAAGAAGAGATGACGAGTCGAAAGAAGAGATGAATAAGGCTTTTATTAGCTAAGAAGAGACCATGCTTCTTCGTGAGTGACTGAACAAGTCTGAACGAAACCCACACAGTGGTGGGTGGAGTCAGCTGAGGCATGCCTCCATACACAGCGCCACCCAGAGGTGGCAATATACAATACAGTGGTTTACCACATTCACCCCTTGTTTAATGTGAAGTCCGGCGGGGTGAAGGGTACTACAAGTTAAGTCTATCAGGAGGCCTTGTCTGACGTCCTGATCGTCGTGGTGGCGGCGGTGGTGTTGCAGCATCCGACGTCGGGTCTGGTGTCTGGGTGGTTGGCGAAGATTCCTGGGGCTTTGGCATGCCATCTGCAGGGGTTGGGTTGGGAGGGGTGGTGGGGGATAACAGTGGTAAGGGGGATAACGGTGGTAAGGGGGATAACGGTGGTAATTCAGGGGTACCCGAGGGTGCGAGATCTCGTATGGAGACCGTGTCCTCCCGCCCGTCTGGGTATGTCACCCAGGCATACTGGGGGTTGGCGTGTAGGAGGTGCACCCGCTCGACCAGGGGGTCCGTTTTATGCGTCCTCACGTGCCTCCGCAGTAGGACGGGCCCAGGAGAAGTCAACCATGCCGGTAGCGAGGTTCCCGATGTAGACTTCCGGGGGAAAACGAACATTTTCTCATGAGGGGTCGCATTAGTGGCAGTACAAAGCAGTGACCGAATGGAGTGGAGCGCTGCAGGGAGGACCTCCTGCCAGCGGGAGGTCGGAAGGCCCTTAGATTTTAGTGCTAAGAGGACTGCCTTCCAAACCGTCGCGTTCTCCCTTTCCACCTGGCCGTTCCCCCGGGGGTTGTAACTGGTGGTCCTGCTCGTGGCGATACCTCTTGTTAGCAGGTACTGCCGAAGTTCGTCGCTCATGAACGATGAGCCCCTGTCGCTATGTATATAGCTGGGGAACCCGAACAGAGCGAAGATGTCATTCAGACACTTGATGACCGTGGTACTGGTCATGTCTGGGCAAGGGATGGCAAAGGGGAAACGGGAGTACTCATCAACTATGTTGAGGAAGTACACATTGCGGTCAGCGGAGGGGAGGGGCCCTTTAAAATCGACGCTCAGGCGTTCGAAGGGGCGGGTGGCCTTGATCAGGCTTGCTCTGTCCGGCCTATAGAAGTGCGGTTTGCACTCGGCGCAGATTTGGCAGCTCTTGGTCATGGTCCTGACCTCCTCGATGGAGTAGGGCAGGTTACGGGATTTGATAAAATGGAAAAACCTGGTGACCCCCGGGTGGCAGAGGTCATTGTGGAGGGACTGCAGCCTATCACTCTGCGCGTTGGCGCATGTACCACGTGATAGGGCATCTGGGGGCTCATTGAGTTTCCCTGGCCGATACAAGATATCATAATTGTAGGTGGAGAGTTCGATTCTCCACCTCAAGATCTTGTCGTTCTTGATTTTACCCCTCTGCTTATTATTAAACATAAAAGCTACTGAACGCTGGTCAGTGAGCAGGGTAAATCGTTTCCCGGCCAGGTAATGCCTCCAGTGACGCACCGCTTCTACAATAGCCTGGGCCTCCTTTTCGACGGAGGAGTGTCTCGTCTCGGGGCCCTGGAGGGTCCTTGAGAAAAAGGCCACGGGTCTGCCCGCCTGGTTAAGGGTCGCGGCTAGGGCGAAGTCGGAGGCATCGCTCTCCACTTGGAAGGGGATGGACTCATCCACCGCGTGCATTGCGGCCTTCGCGATATCGTTCTTGATAAGAGTGAAGGCTGCACACGCCTCTGGTGTCAGGGGGAAGGAGGTGGCTTTGATGAGGGGCCTGGCTTTGTCTGCATAGAGGGGCACCCACTGGGCGTAGTAGGAGAAAAACCCCAGGCATCTCTTCAGTGCTTTTTGGCAGTGGGGAAGGGGTAGCTCCATTAGGGGGCGCATTCTGTCGGGGTCGGGCCCGATGACTCCGTTCTCCACCACGCAGCCGAGGATGGCCAGGCGCTTGGTGTGAAACATACATTTTTCCTTATTGTACGTTAGGTTCAGCCGTTGGGCCGTACGGAGGAAATTTGCTAGATTAACGTCGTGGTCCTGCTGGTCGTGGCCGCAGATGGTGACGTTATCCAAATAGGGGAAGGTTGCCCGCAGCGCGTTCTGGTCAACCATTCGGTCCATCTCCCTTTGGAAGACCGAAACCCCGTTGGTGACGCCGAAGGGGACCCTAAGGAAGTGGTAGAGGCGGCCGTTTGCCTCGAAGGCAGTATACTGGCGGTCCTCATGGCGGATGGGCAGCTGGTGGTACGCTGACTTAAGGTCGATGGTGGAGAATACTTTGTATTGCGCAATCTGATTGACCATATCAGATATGCGAGGGAGGGGGTACGCGTCCAGCTGGGTGTACCGGTTTATGGTTTGGCTGTAGTCGATTACCATGCGGCGTTTTGCAGTGGTTTTAACGACTACAACCTGGGCTCGCCAGGGGCTAGTGCTACCTTCGATAATGCCCTCCTTCAATAGCCGCTCCACCTCAGAGCTGATAAAAGCTCTGTCCCCGGCACTGTACCGCCTGCTTTTGGTAGCGATGGGTTTACAGTCGCGGGTGAGGTTAGCGAACAGGGGAGGGGGGGGGGACTTTTAATGTGGAAAGGCTGCAGGTGGTTTGCAGCGGGCGATTTAAAAGTTGTTGGTTGCAGACTGTGAGTGGGGGGAGGGGTCCACCGTATGCTAGTGTGACACTCTTAAGGTGGCACTGAAAATCCAACCCTAGCAGGACGGCAGCGCAAAGACGGGGCAGGACTAGCAGTTTAAATTTTTTATATTCAGTGCCCCCTACTGACAGGGTCACCACACAGTAGCCGCTGATGTCCATTGACTGGGACTTGGACGCCATAGAAATGCGATGGTGCGTTGGCAGAATCGTGAGGGAGTGGCTACGTACCGTGTCGGGGTGGACGAAACTCTCTGTGCTCCCGCTGTCGATCAGGCAACTGGTGGCGCGGCCGTTTACCGCGATATCCATCATGGAGCTGGATAGATGGTGAGGGAGGGCTTGATCCAGCGTCACGGAGGCCAGTATGTGGCTTAGTGAGTCACTATAGTCATCCGCCGAGACGGTGGTCGGTTCCGGTGACGAAATGGCGGTTGAGTGCGTTGGATACGATGGCGGCGGATGCCATGCGGCCGGGGGTACACAAAATGGCGGATAAGATGGCTGCTCCCACGGCCCGCACGCTGCGCTGCTGGCTGGCTTCCCCTTGCAGGCGTTAGCGTAATGGCCTTTCTTCCCGCAGCCCGAGCAGGTAGCTGTCTTAGCTGGGCAGTGCGCTCTGGGATGTTTTAACTGGCCACAGAAATAGCATTTTTGGGCCTGGTTACTGGGCATCGAAGCAGTTCTTACCGGAGGCTGCTGTCTCGGTTGGGTCGCTGCAGCGGTTGGTGCCGGGGGCGGCGGTCCCGTGTCCCACGGTTTTGATTGCCATGTCTCGGCGCCGTTACGGGGGTATGCCTCGAGGTTTCGGTGGGCCTCCTCTAACGAGAGCGCAAGGGCAATGGCCGTCTTCAGGTCGGGTTCCTTGCTTTCTAGCAGTCTCTGCCGGGTGTGGTCTGACTGGAGGCCCCTGACGAAGGCATCACAGGCGAGTCCCTGCGCGTGCTCCACAGCCGTTACCGCTTTACAATCGCAGTCTCTGCAGAGTGCCAGTAGCGCCCGTGCAAATGCCCCTACCGATTCTCCCGGTTGCTGCCTGCGGGATCCCAAGAGGTGTCGGGCGTAAATTGTGTTCACTGGGCGCGTATATTGCCCTTTTAGTAGCTCGAGGGCCGCCACGTACGTATTAGAGTCCCGGATTAGCATATATACTTGATGGCTCACCTGGGCGGTCAAAATTTTCAGTTTGTGATCCTCCTCTGTAACCTGTGAGATTGCGAGGAAGGATTCAAAGCAGCTCAGCCAGTGTTCAAACTTGGCTGATGCACCCACCTCTTGAGGGTCGAGGTCCAGGCGTGGTGGTCTGAGGGCTCTCAGCAATGTCTGCTGTATCCGTTGCTGTTGTTGCTCCTCAGGTGTCGCCATTTAACTTTTAGCTAATAAAATTGATACGCTTATCAATTACTTCATAAAAGGTGATGAGTCGAAGAAGAGATGACGAGTCGAAAGAAGAGATGAATAAGGCTTTTATTAGCTAAGAAGAGACCATGCTTCTTCGTGAGTGACTGAACAAGTCTGAACGAAACCCACACAGTGGTGGGTGGAGTCAGCTGAGGCATGCCTCCATACACAGCGCCACCCAGAGGTGGCAATATACAATACAGTGGTTTACCACAATATCTAACTCCTTCTTGAATATATTTAATGAATTGGCCTCAACTGCCTTTTGTGGTGGAGAATTCCACAGGTTCACCACTCTCTGGGTGAAGAAATTCCTCCTCATCTCTGTCCTAAATGGCTTACTCCTTATCTTTAGACTGTGACCCCTGGTTCTGGACTCCCCTGCCATCAGGAACATCCTTCCTGCATCTAGTCTGTCTAGTCCTGTTAGAATTTTATAAGTTTCAATGAGATCCCCTCTCATTCTTCTAAACTCCAGCGAGTATAAGCCCAATCGACCCAATCTCTCCTCATACGTCATTCCTGCCATCCCAGGTATCAGTCTGGTTAATCTTCGCTGCACTCCCTCCATGGCAAGAACATCCTTCCTCAGATAAGGCGACCAAAACTGCACACAACACTCAAGGTGTGGTCTCACCAAGGCCCTGTACAACTGCAGCAAGACATCCTCGCTCCTGTACTCGAATCCTCTCGCTACAAAGGCCAACATACCATTTGCCTTCTTAACCGCCTGCTGCACCTGCATGCTTACCTTCAGCGACTGGTGCACAAGGACACCCAGGTCTCATTGCACTTCCCCTTCTCCCAATCTATTGCCGTTCAGATAATAATCTGCCTTCCTGTTTTTGCCACCAAAGTGGATAACCTCGCATTTATCCACATTATACTGCATCTGCCCAATCACCCAACCTGTCCAAATCATACTGGAGTTTCTCAGCATCCTCCTCACAGCACACACGCCCACCCAGCTTTGTGTCGTCTGCAAACTTGATTTTAAAGACCTCTATTGGGTCATCCATCAGCCTTTTTTCTAGAGAAAAGACCCCCTGCCCGTTCAGTCTTTAGTTCATAGTTATAACCTCTCAGTTCTGGTATCATCTGTGCAATCGTTTTTGCACCTTCTCCAGTGTCTCCATATCCTTTTTGTAATCTGGACACCAGAACTGTGTAAGGTGTGTTCAAGGAGAAAGACAAGCTAAGCTTTGCTTTTGTTTTGACAGCATCACGCACAATGCTCCAAGTCATACACCTTGTGCTTTCAAATTAAAAAAAAAAGGTTTGTTGCTTTTTCATGGAGTAATCCTTTAAACAGGTTCTGGTTTCTTAACAAAACCCAGGGGTGTTTAAGGCCGGTTGGCAAGAAAGAATTCTATGGAAATGTTAAATCGAGTGGAATAAATTTATATTGTTGTAAATGAGCAAGAATGATGTACAATCATGAACCGACTCAAGTTTACCAAAAAAGCTCCCGCCCGACAATTCCTGTGGAGTTTTTAGTTGAATTTGTATTATTGCTGGAAGCTATGTACCTCTGCATCTCTATCAAGGGCACGACTACATAGTTTATGAAAATGTATTTGTATTATTACTTATACATATTTATAGAATTTGGAGATTGCATATAACATTTACAAGAAAAAGGGACACTCCATGGGATAACACTTCAGCACAAGTTTAAAAAAAAAAAAAAAATCTGAAATAGTAACAGAAAAATGCCAAATACTCAGCAGATCCATCACATCTGTATCGGAAAAAGATTCTTGGCCTTTTACCGAAGATCAAGTATAGTATCTGCTCCTCCTGCCAACACATACTTGGGAGTCACCTCTACTGGGGGTGAGGGGTGGGGGCAATAGAGATTTAACTGGTTACAGGTGTTCAACAGGTTTAAAAAAATAATAATTCTCGGGATGTGGGTGTCTCTGGCAAGGCCAGCAAGTACTGCCCATCCTTAGTTGCCCTGGAGGTGGTGGTAGTGGTGGGCCTCCTTGAACCGCTGCAGTCCGTGTGGTGAAGCTGCTCCCACAGTTGGGTTAGGAAGGTTATTCTGGTCACTGCCGGGGGAGGTGCCCGAGGATTGGAAAGTGGCAAATGTGACACCATTGTTCAAGAACGGGTGTAAGGACAATCCTAGTAACTACAGGCCGGTCAGTTTAACATTAGTAAGAACAGAAAATGCTGGAAAAACTCAGCAGGCCAGGCAACATCCGTGGAGAGAAATTAGAGTCAACGTTTCGGGTCAAAACCCTTTATCAAGACTAACGAGGCACAGGGAATGAAATAGATTAAGAGGCCAGGCTGGGAGAGAACAAAAGAGAAGAGACATTAAGAGGTATTCAAAACGAGACGAGATGGTGATAGGACAGTGGAGACAAAAGACGGCTCTAGGTTAGGTGTGAAATGTGCTGGCAGAATGGGAGACAGCTGCCATGTGGGAGAGAGGGAAAAAAAAGGAAAGGGGGGGGGAAACCAAAGGTGTGGATAAAAAATAAGTAAAAATAATAGGGGCCGAGGTTATGGCAGCTGTCTGCCAGCACATTTCACACCTAATCTAGAGCTGTCTTTTGTCTCCACTAGTCCGATCACCATCTCGTCTCGTTTTGAATACCTCTTAATGTCTCTTCTCTTTGTTCTCTCCCAGCCTGGCCTTTTAATCTATTTCATTCCCTGTGCCTCTTTAGTCTTGATAAAGGGTTTTGACCCGAAACGTCGACTCTAATTTCGCTCCACGGATGTTGCCTGGCCTGCTGAGTTTTTCCAGCATTTTCTGTTGTTATTTCAGTTTAACATCAGTGGTGGGTAAAGTTTTAGAAACAATAATCAAGGAAAAAATTAACGGGCACTTGGAGAGGTTTAAGCTAATTAAGGAGAGCCAACATGGATTTGTAAAAGGAAGATCGTGTTTGATTAATCTAATTGAATTTTTTGATGAAGTAACAGAGAGGATTGATGAAGGGAATGCAGTGGATGTTGTCTACATGGATTTTTGGAAGGCGTTTGACAAAGTACCACATAGAAGGCTAGTTAACAACATTGAGGCTCATGGAATAGGTGGGTCAGTGGCAGCTTGAAAAAGGAATTGGCTTAAGGATCGAAAACAACGAGTTGTGGTAAATGGCTGCTTTTCAGACTGGAGGATGGTAGACAGTGGTGTTCCCCAAGGGTCAGTGCTGGGGCCACTGCTCTTTTTTGATATATATAAATAAATGACCTGGATATTGGAATACAGAGTGGAATTTCTAAATTTGCCGATGACACCAAACTTGAGGGTATGGCAAACAGTGATGATGATATCAATTGACTGCAACAGGGCATAGAAAGACTAGCAGAATGGGCAGACAAGTGGCAGATGGAATTTAATAGAGAAGTGTGAGGTGATGCATTTTGGCACAAGGAACGAAGAGGCAATATACACTTAATGGCACAGTTTTAAAGTGTGTGCAGGGACAGAGGGACCTGGGAGTTAATGTGCGTCAGTTCCTGAAGGTGACATAGAAGATAGGAGCAGGAGTAGGCCATTCGGCAATTCGAGCCTGCTCCGCCATTCAATGAGATCATGGCTGATCATCCAAATTCAGTACCCTGTCCCTGCCTTCTCCCCATATCCCTTGATCCCTTTAGCCTCAAGAAACATATCCAACTCTTTCTTGAATATATTTAATGAACTGGCCTCCACCGCCCTCTGTGGCAGAGAATTCCACAGGTTCACCACTCTCTGGGTGAAGAAATTCCTCCTCATTTCAGTCCTAAATGGCTTACCCCTTATCCTTTGACTATGACCCCTGGTTCTGGACTCACCGGCCATCAGAAACATCCCTCCTGCATCTAGTCTGTCCAGACCTGACAGAATTTTATAGGTTTCGATGAGATCCCCTCTCAATCTTCTAAACTCCAGTGAGTATAAGCCCAATCGACACAATCTCTCCTCGTACATCATTCCTGCCATCCCAGGTATCAGCCTGGTGAATCGTCGCTGCACTCCCTCCATGGCAAGAACGTCCTTCCTCAGGTAAGGTGACCAAAACTGCACACAATACTCAAGGTGTGGTCTCACCAAGGCCCTGTACAACTGCAGCAAGACATCCTTGTTCCTGTACTCGAACCCTCTTGCTACGAAGGCCAACATACCATTTGCCTTCTTAACCACCTGCTGCACCTGCATGCTTACCTTCAGCGACTGGTGCACAATAACACCCAGGTCTCTTTGCACTTCCCCTTCTCCCAATCTATTGCCATTCAAATAATAATTTGCCTTCCTGTTTTTGCCACCAAAGTGGATAACCTCACATTTATCCACATTATAGTGCATTTGCCATGTTTCTGCCCAATCACCCAACCTGTCCAAATCGTACTGGAGTTTCACGACATCCTCCTCACAGCTTACCCTCCCACCCAGCTTTGTGTTGTCTGCAAATTTGGAGATATTACATCCAATTCCCTCGTCCAGATCATTGATATATATTATGAACAGCTGGGGTCCTAGGACCGATCCTTGCGGTACTCCACTAGTCACTGCCTGCCACTCGGAAAACGACCCGTTTATTCCAACTCTTTGCTTTCTGTCCGTCAACCAGTTCTCTATCCAAGTCAGTACTTTGCCCCCAATCCCATGTGCCTTAACTTTACGCGCTAATCTCTTATGTGGGACCTTATCGAAAGCCTTCTGAAAGTCCAAATACACCACATCCACTGGTTCTCCCGTATCTATTTTACCAGTTACATCCTCAAAAAATTCCAGTAGTCAAGCATGATTTACCTTTCGTAAATCCATGTTGACTTTGTCCGATCCTGTCACTGCTTTCCAAGTGCTCTGCTATTACATCTTTTATAATAGACTCTAGCATTTTCCCCACTACCGATGTCAGGCTTACCGGCCTATAATTCCCCACTTTTTCTCTACCACCTTTTTTGAATAGTGGGGTAACATTAGCTATATACAGGACATATCGAGAGTGGTTAACAAAGCATATGGGATCTTGGGCTTCATAAATAGAGGTGTTGAGTATAAAAGTAGAGAAGTTATGCTGAACCTTTATAAAGCGCTGGTTAGGCCACAACTGGAGTATTGCAGCCAGTTCTGGTCACCACACTTTAGGAAGGATGTGAAGGCCCTTGAGAGGGTGCAGAGGAGATTTACCAGAATGGTTCCAGGGATGGGGATCTTAGCTACAAGGACAGGTGGGAGAAGCTGGATTTGTTTTCATTAGAGCAAAGGAGGTTGAGGGATGATTTGATAGAGGTGTACAAGATTATGACGGGTTTGGATAGGCTAGGCGGGGAAAGGCTGTTCCCATTAGTTAATGGTACAAGGACTAGGGGACACAGATTTAAGGTTTTGGGCAAGAGATACAGGGGGGAAGTGAGGAAAAACTTTTTTACACAGCGAGTGACGACGACCTGGAATTCGCTGCTGACGGAAGTGGTGGAAGCGGAGACACTCAATGTTTTCAAGGGAGACTGGATAGGCACTTGAGGGAAATAAACAGAGAGTGCCGTAAGAGTTTGGGTAAGTGAGAGAGTTAGGGTAAGTGGGGTGTTAGGTGCTGTTTCTGTTTTGTTTCTGGCCTTGTTTTCCCTGCCAGCCCCAGGATTAGCAGACATCGCGGAGGCGGAGCAGCGAGGCGAGGCCCAGTCAAGGCAGCCGGGAGCAGCAGCGGGTGTTGAGTCGAGTCGGAGCAGCGAGGCGAGGCAGCCTAAACAGGCTCCACAGGCAACATTCCAAAGGGAGGTCAGAATTCAAAAGTGACATCACAGCCAAGCTGGTAGGTGATTGGCGAGTACTTTTCCTTCCCTTTTAAACCTTTATAAGTTGGTAAGTTCAATTAAATAGAGGTGTGATATTCATCATCTAGAATCGGGGCAGAGGGTATTTAAAAATAATAATAATAAATTTAATTAATTACATAGAATGGCAGAGCAGGTGATGTGTTACTGCTGCAATATGTGAGAGCTGGTGGACACCATTGATGTTCACAGTAATCACATTTGCAGTAAGTGCTGGCTGCTCGAGGAACTCCAGCTCTGTGTTGATGAGCTAGAGTCCGAGCTTCAAACACTACGACACATCAGGGAGGGGGAGAGTTACCTGGACTCTGTATTCCAGGAAGTAGTCACACCAATTAGATTAACTAATTCAGATGTAGTCCGTGGTCAGGGACAGGAGGGTGTAACTATGAGTGAGGCAGGTACGGGGATCCAGGAGGTAGTGTTGGAGGAGCTGCAGCCCTTGCTCTTGTCCAACAGGTTCGAGGCTCTTGCTCCCTGTGAGGACGGGAACGGGGACTGCAGGGAGGATGAGCAACCTGGCCACAGCACCGTGGAACGAGGGGCCATTCAAGTGGGGGGAGTAAAAAGAAATGTTGTAGTGGTAGGGGATAGTATCATTAGGGGGATAGATAAAGTTCTTTGCAGCCGAGAGCGAGAGTCCCGAAGGTTGTGTTGCCTGCCCGGTGCCAGGGTTAAGGACATCTCCTCTGGGCTGGAGAAACACGGAGTGGGAGGGGGAGGATCCAGTTGTCGTGGTCCATGCTGGTACCAACGACATAGATAGGACAAGGAAAGAGGTTCTGCTGAGGGAGTATGAGCAGCTAGGGGCCAAATTAAAAAGCAGAACCACAAGGGTAATAATCTCTGGATTACTACCTGAGCCACAAGCAAATTTGGCTAGGGTAAATAAAATCAGAGTTAAATGCGTGGCTCAAAGACTGGTGTGGGAGAAACGGGTTTTGCTTCTTGGGACACTGGCACCAGTACTGGGACAGGAGAGAGCTGTTCCGTTGGGACGGACTTCACTTGGCCAGTGCTGGGACTAGAATCCTGGCGAATCGAATAACTAGGGCTGTAGAGAGGGCTTTAAACTAATTAGTGGGGGGGGAGGTTTCAAGAGAGTGAAAAATAAAAATGTCAGCAGAGAAGGCAATAGAGCAAGGTAGCAGTGGGGGAATTAAAAACCAGAGCGTGTCAGGAAGGGACAGAATATATAAAGATAAAGGTAAAGTAGTAAAGGGGATAAAAGCAGGAATAAATTGTCAGAAAACATATTTAAAAGTTCTTTATCTGAATGCACGCAGCATTCGTAACAAAATAGACGAGTTGACGGTACAAATAACTACACATGGGTATGATCTGGTGGCCATTACAGAAACATGGCTGCAAGGTGACCATGACTGGGAACTAAACATCCAGGGGTATTTGACTATTAGGAAGGACAGACAGGAAGGAAAGGGAGGTGGGGTGGCTATGTTAATAAAGGATGGAATCACTGCAATAGTGAGAAATGATATTGGGTCAAAGGATCAGGATAGTGAAACAGTTTGGGTGGAGATAAGGAATAATAAGGGGAAAAAGTCACTAGTGGGCGTAGTCTATAGGCCTCCTAACAGTTGCAACTCTGTTGGTCGGAGTATCAATCAGGAAATAGTTGGGGCTTGTAATAAGGGAACAGCTATAATCATGGGAGATTTTAACTTTCATATTGACTGGACAAATCAAATTGGGCAGGGCAGCCTTGAGGAAGAGTTCATAGAGTGCATTAGGGATGGGTTCCTTGAGTAGTATGTTACTGAGCCAAACAGGGGGCAGGCAATCTTAGATCTGGTCCTGTGTAATGAGACAGGATTAATAAAAAATGTCCTAGTAAAGGATCCCCTTGGAATGAGTGACCATAACATAGTTGAATTCCAAATTCAGTTGGAGGGTGAGAGAGTTGGATCTCAAACCAGTGTACTAAGCTTAAATAAAGGAGACTATGAAGGTATGAGACTATGAAGATATGAGAGCAGAGTTGACTAAAGTGGACTGGGAAAATAGATTAAGGTGTAAGACGGTACATGAGCAGTGGTGTACATTCAAGGAGATATTTCACAACTGTCAAGAAAAATATATTCCACTGAGGATAAAGGGGCGTAAAAGAAAAGACAGCCATCCGTAGCTAAGTAAAGTAATAAAGGATAGTATCCGACTGAAAACAAGGGCATATAAAAGTGGCCAAATCTAGTGGGAGGATAGAAGATTGGGAAGCATTTAAAAGCCAGCAAACAATAACTAAAAGATTAATTAAGAAAGGGAAGATAGATTGTGAAAGTAAACTAGCAAAAAATATAAAAACAGATAGCAAGAGTTTCTACAGTTATATAAAAAGAAAAAGGGTGGCTAAAGTGAATGTTGGTCCCTTAGAGGACGAGACCGGGAAATTTAGTCGTGGGGAACATGGAGATGGCAAAAACGCTGAACAAATATTTTGTATCAGTCTTTACAGTAGAGCACACTAAAAATATCCCAACACTGGACAAACAGGGGGCTATCGGGGGGGGGGGGGGGGGAGGAGGTGGAGGAGCTAAACGCGATTAAAATCACTAAGGAGATGGTACTCGGTAAGATAATGGGACTTAAGGCGGATAAATCCCCTGGACCTGATGGCTTACATCCTAGGGTCTTGAGAGAAGTAGCGGTAGGGATTGGTGGTAATTTTCCAAAACTCCCTGGATTCAGGAAAGGTCCCAGCAGATTGGAAAACTGCTAATGTAACGCCCTTATTTAAAACAGGAGGTAGACAAAAGGCTGGAAACTATAGACCAGTTAGCCTAACATCTGTGGTTGGTAAAACGTTGGAGTCCATTATTAAGGAAGCAGTAACAGGACATTTGGACAAGCATAATTTGATCGGACAGAGTCAGCATGGTTTTATGAAGGGGAAGTCATGTTTGACAAATTTGCTCGAATTCTTTGAGGACGTAACACAGGGTGGATAAAGGGGAACCAGTGGATGTGGTGTATTTGGACTTCCAAAATGCATTTGACAAGGTGCCACACAAAAGATTACTGCACAAGATAAAAAATCACAGGATTGGGGGTAATATACTGGCATGGGTGGAAGATTGGCTATCTAACAGAAAAGAGAGTTGGGATAAATGGTTCATTCTCAGGTTGGCAATTAGTAACTAGTGGTGTTCCGCATGGGTCAGTGCTGAGACCCCAACTCTTTACAATCTATATTAACGATGTGGATGAGGGGACCAAGTGCAACGTATCCAAGTTTGCCGATGATACAAAGATGGGAGGGAAAGCAGTGAGTGAGGAGGACAGTCCAAAGATGTGCGGGTTAGGTTGATTGGTTATGATAAATTGACCCTTAGTGTTAGGGGGATTAAATACGTGGGGTTACGGGGATAGGGTGGGATATGTGTTGGTGTAGGGGTTACGGGGATCGGGTGGGATATGTGTTGGTGCAGGCTCGATGGGCCGAAATGGCCTCTATCTGCACTGTGGGGTTTCTGTGATTCTGTGACATAAAAAACCTGCAAAAGGACATAGACAAGGGCAGAAATTTGGCAGATGGAATATAATGTTGGAAAGTGTGAGGTTATGCACTTTGGCAGAAAAAATCAAAGAGCAAGTTATTATCTAAATGGAGAGAAACTGCAAAGTGCTACAGTACAAAGGGATCTGGGGGTCCTGGTGCATGAAACACAGAAGGTTAGTATGCAGGTACAGCAGGTGATCAGGAAGGCCAATGGAATCTTGGCTTTTATTGCAAGGGGGATGGAGTATAAAAGCAGGGAAGTCTTGCTTCAGTTATACAGGGTACTGGTGAGGCCACACCTGGAATACTGCGTACAGTTTTGGTTTCCATATTTAAGATATACTTGCTCTCGAGGCAGTTCAGAGAAGGTTCACTCGGTTGATTCCAGAGATGAGGGGGTTGACTTATGAGGAAAGGTTGAGTAGGTTGGGCCTCTACTCATTGGAATTCAGAAGAATGAGAGGCGATCTTATCGAAACATATAAGATTGTGAGGGGGCTTGATCGGGTGGATGCGGGGAGGATGTTTCCACTGATGGGTGAGACTAGAACTAGGGGGCATAATCTTAGAATAAGGGGCTGCCCTTTCAAAACTGAGATGAGGAGAAACTTCTTCACTCAGAGGGTAGTAAATCTATGGAATTTGCTACCTCAGAGAGCTGTGGAAGCTGCGACATTAAATAAATTTAAAACGGAGATAGACAGTTTCCTAGCTGATAAGGGAATTAGGGGTTACGGGGAGCGGGCAGGGAAGTGGACGTGAGCCTAGGTTCGGATCAGCCATGATCCTATTGAATGGCGGAGCAGGCCCGAGGGGCCGTATGGTCTGCTCCTACTTCTTATGTTCTTATGTAAACTTGCAGGGCTACGGGGATAGAGCGGGGGAATGGGACTGACTGGATTGCTCTACAGAGAGCTGGCACAGACTCGATGGGCCAAATGGCCTCCATCTGTGTCATTATGACTTCGATCTGTTTAGGAAGACAATAAGCTTTGACAAAAAAAATATGCTCCAACGGAAAAGAGCATTTACAGTGAAACGGACTGCCGCCTTCTCCCTTTCCTCCCCAGCCCCCCCATAAAAACTTGCTTTGGAATTTTGTTTAATAAGAGTTGTAATGTAATCCCGTCGGTCCACTCAAAAGGATGCAGTGTAAAGCACTGTGGAAAATCTTGCTTGCTGGGGCGGAGTGGTGGCTACCTGAAGCCTGTTCTTATGGCAACCAGTTCTATTTAGATAAGGAGGAGAGGTTACAAACTTTTTAACGTGGTGCCTGGAGCACAGAATATTCCTACTTCAGAGACTGAATAATTTATTTTTACCTTCTTCAGCTTTCATTTCAAAATCCTTCACAAGTATAACGCCACCCTTCTCAGCATCTAAAACAAAAAAAGACATATAAAGCTTTTGAAAACAGGCTTCAGATATATGTAGAAAAACAAAAGGACAAAAAAAAAAATTCAGCTGCTCACTCACCAATCATTCCTGCATCCACAGCTCGATCATAGTAATACGAAAAGGCATAGAAACTCCGGCTTTTAATTTCATCTTGCTGATCAAGTTTCTTCCGGATCACCTTCGTAACTTCAGTGTAGCAAGAGTGGAAGCCTGAGGGAACTGCGATTACAAATGCAAATACATTTACACAGGTTATTCCATCCGATTCAGCGTACAAGTTACATTTTGGCAGCACTTGGGAGTCAGAAGGTTGTGGGTTCACAGTCCCACTCCATGGACTTGAGCGCAAAAACCTAGGCTGACACTCAGTGCAGCGCTGAGGGAGTGCGCCACTGTCGAAGGTGCCGTCTTTCGGATGAGACGTTAAACCGAGGCCCCGTCTGCTCTCTCAGGTGAACGTAAAAGATCCTATAGTGCTATTTCATTGAGGAGTAGGGACGTTATCCCCGGTGACCTGGCCAATATTTATCCCTCAGTCAACATCAGTAAAAACTGATTATCTGGTCATTATCACATTGCTGTTTGTGGGAGCTTGCTGTGCGCAAATTGGCTGCTGAGTTTCCTACATTGTAACAGTGACCACACTTCAAAAGTACTTCATTGGCTGTAAAGCGCTTTGGGACGTCCTGAGGTCGTGAAAGGCGCTATAGAAATGCAAGCCTTTCTTTTTTACATTTTACACCCCCCTGACTGAATTTTCTCCCCTCCTATCCTGGAGGCTGCTATTCACACCAAGGAATGGTTCCACGGGTGCTGCAGCCCACAGTACCTCACCCAAGTAGCCGCTCTTCATGTGCGAACCTAGGCTACTTGGCAATGGAGGGCATCACAGCCGAGTAAGGTTCTCTCACCTAATGCACGCGCGCACTTTTCAGCAGGGGTTCACGGGATAGCAATCAGAAATGGGAACCTTGGTTGGATATTCCTTCTCCAGCCTGGAACATGGGAGGCAATTTTTAATGGCCCTCAATGATGACAGAGGTCAGCAGACGTAGCACAGACCACGAATCAATCAGCTTTCATTTGTATGGCACAGTACCACAACATACTATTCTTACACCAGAGCACCACCAAGAGAGTGGCTTCCCAAGAGAAGTAGAAGACAGTAATCCAATGTTGTTGTTAACTGCAAGAGTCAAACTCGAACAGTTTTATGCACATTAACTGAACGGAGATGCCATTCCACTGCACTACACCAGTTATAAAGATGCTTTTTAAAAAAAAAATATATTTTTAAATCACAAGAAAAAAAAAGTGGCCCAGTTTGACGTGTTGGCCAACCAGTGCCATTTAAAAGTGCTCTGTTGATATGGTGTAGGGCCTAAACTTACAATATCAATTAGAACATAAGAAATAGGAGCAGGAATAGGCCATTCGAGCCTGCTCAATTACAAGTCCTACACCATTAGTTTTTCTTTTACTTCACCCAGTGGTGCAAAATCAATTGGTTACACCCTGGAGAGGTAGCGGGCAACCTCCTACAGTTCCCTACAAGGTGGTTTGAGCTAAGCCGTGCCGAGCGGAGCTATGCTGAACGGAGGCTAGATGGTTTACCAGTGGGGGAATAAGTGTGAGGTAACAGGTATAATAATGTGCAAGATATACTCTTGGCTCTTTGGGTGAAGGGATGTCCATGGGCATGGAGCTCTAACCAATTTATTTGGTAGCATGACGGTGAATGACAGAGTATCTCGCACCGAGGTTCATTTTATGGGAATATCGAATTAAGTTCTGTGCAATCACAGGATTGCCTAGTTGAGTGGCAGCATTTTCCTACCTTCCTTCATTCCTCCAAACTTGTAGTTGATTCCACCAAATTTCCATTCAGCTTTCAAGAACTGTGGTAAACATGAACTCCTGTACCTTCTGCTCTCGCCCACTGAAAGGAAGAATGGGCAGATACAACAAAAATAAATCAAAAGTACACAAGGTTAAACAGAAACCAAGTTCAAATCGTATACCAGATTTCACATCATCCACAGTTTAAAAGTCCTACCAAGGGTAAGGGAAGGACCCACTTATTTTTCACATCGCACATGAACAACAAAGCGAGAGTATAGAGGCACGAGGGTTCGTCTCAAGGTCATTCCTTTGACAGAATACTTGATCATGGATCACAAACAGATTATCTGGTCATTATCACATTGCTGTTTGTGGGAGCTTGCTGTGCACAAATTGGCTGCCACGTTTCCTACATTCCAGCAGTGACTACACTTCAAAAGTACTTCATTGGCTGTAAAGCACTTTGGGACATCCTGAGGTAGTGAAGGACGCTATATAAATGCAAGTCTTTCTTTTCTTTCTTCACTGAGCCCTGCCCAATGGCAACAAGTTTCCCAGGATTCCCAACTCAATGAGGCATCAAGGTGTGCAATTATGATCCGGAGAAACAAATGGAGCGGGGCAGAAGTCTAGCACCTGGTATCTTTCTTTCAACTACATAACCAAGAAATATTTAGGCAGTAATCAAAACAAGATTGCACTTACCTTTTGCACCCAAAGCTCCCAGTACAGCCAGTCTCGCTACTTTCAATCCAAAACCTAAATAACTAATAGTTAAGAATATAGAATATATCAGGATCTTCTACAAGAATCCTACTGATAAGATTATAGTGATTGATAAAATAGATACAAAAAAGGTTACAAGGCGTGAACATCCATTATAATTTTATTTCTGCAAAAGCAGATGAAAATATTTTGTTTCAATGTTGATTGTTGCTATTAATAGCTGGGAGCCAAAGGAGGAGGGACCCTAACCTACAGTTGTTTTATTTGTTCCTGGGATGTGGGCGTCGCTGGCATGGCCAGCATTTATTGCACATCCCCAACTGCCCTCGAGAAGGTGGTGGTGAGCCGCCTTCTTGAACCGGTGCAGTCCGTGTGGTGAAGGTACTCCCACAGTGCTATTAGGGAGAGAGTTCCAGGATTTTGACCCAGCGACGATGAAGGAATAGTGATATATTTCCAAGTCAGGATGGTGTGCGACTTGGAGGGGAACTTGGAGGGGGTGGTGTTCCCATGCGCCTGCTGCCCTTGTCCTTCTAGGTGGTAGAGGTCGCGGGTTTGGGAGGTGCTGCCGAAGAAGCCGTGGCGAGTTGCTGCAGTGCATCTTGTAGATGGTACACACTGCAGCCACAGTGCGCCGGTGGTGGAGGGAGTCAATGTTTAAGGTGAGGGATTCAGTGATGGTTAGGCCATTGAATGTCAAGGGGCGGTGGTTAGATTCTCTCTTGTTGGTGATGGTCATTGCCTGCCACTTGTGTGGCGTGAATGTTGCCTGCAACTTATCAGCCCAAGCCTAAATGTCGTCCAGGTCTTGCTGCATGCAGGCATGGGCTGCTTCATTAGCTGAAGAGTTGCGAATGGAATTGAACACTGCAGTCATCAGTGAAAATCCCCATTTCTGACCTTATGTTGGAGGGAAGGATATTGATGAAGCAGTTGAAGATGGTTGGGCCCAGAACACTGCCCTGAGGAACTCCTGCAGCAATGTTCTGGGACTGAGATGATTGACCTCCAACAACCACAACCATCTTCCTTTGTGCTAGGTATGACTCCAGCCAGTGGAGAGTTTTTCCTGATTCCCATTGACTTCAATTTTACTAGGGCTCCTTGATGCCACACTCGGTCAAATGTTGCCTTGATGTCAAGGGCTGTCATTCTCACCTCACCTCTGGAATTCAGCTCTTTTGTCCATGTTTGGACCAAGGCTGTAATGAGGTCTGGAGCAGAGCGGTTCTGGCGGAACTCAAACTGAGCATTGGTGAGCAGGTTATTGGTGAGTAAATGCCGCTTAATAGCATGGTCGACGACACCTTCCATCACTTTGCTGATGATTGAGAGTAGACCGACGGGCGGTAATTGGCCAGATTGGATTTGTCCTGCTATTTGTGCATAGGACATACCTGGGCAGTTTTTCTAATTGTTGGGTAGATGCCAGTGTTGTAGCTGTACTGGAAGAGCTTGGCTAGAGGCGCAGCTAGTTCTGGAGCACAAGTCTTCAGCAAGACAGCCAAGATGTTGTCAGGGCCCATAGTCTTTGCTGTATCCAGTATGCTCAGCCATTTTTTAATGTCACGTGGAGTGAATCGAATTGGCTGAAGACTGGTTTCTGTGATGGTGGGGATCTCGGGAGTAGGCCGATACGGCACTTCTGGCTGAAGATGGTTGCAAACGCTTTAGCCTCGACTTTTGCACTTGTGTGCTGGGCTCCGCTATCATTGAGGATGGGGATATTCATGGAGTCTCCTCTTGTTTAATTGTCCACCACCATTCATGACTGGATGTGGCAGGACTGCAGAGGTTTGATCGGATCCGTTGGTTGTGGGATAGCTTAACTCGGTCTATAGCATGCTGCTACCGCTGTTTAGTATGCATGTAGTCCTGTGTTGTAGCTTCCCCAGATTGGCACCTCATTTTTAGGTACACCTGGTGCTGCTCCTGGCATGCTCTTATGCACTCTTCATTGAACCAGGGTTGGTCCCCTGGCTTGATGGTAATGGTGGAGTGAGGGATATGCCGGGTCATGAGGTTACAGATTGTGGTGGAATACAATTCTTCTGCTGCTGATGGTCCACAGTTCCTCATGGATGCCCAGTTTTGAGCTGCTAGATCTGTTCTGAATCTATCCCATTTAGCACGGTGGTTGTGCCACACAACACGATGGAGGGTGTCCTCAGTGTGAAGACGGGACTTCGTCTCCACAGGGCGGTCACTCCTACCAATGCAGTCATGGACAGATGCATCTGCAACAGGTAGATCGGTGAGGACAAGGTCAAGTAGGTTTTCCCCTCGTGTTGGTTCTCTCACCACCTGCTGCAGGCCCTGTCTGGCAGTTATGTCCTTCAGGTAGGTTGAGATAGAGTCGTTAACCTGGCAATGCTTCAGCAGTCTCATTGTAAATGCACCAGTGCCTTCCCCAAAGGGGAATGGTATGGAACAGAGCCTTGCTGACCAGGAAGGTCCCAGGTTCAGTCCCTGGTGTGACCTGGCTTAGTTGATCTTATAGCATTACAAGTGAACTGAGTGTCCCTGGGCTAAAAGTCATTCTGGGGATGGGGATGCAGGGGTGGGGGTGAGGTGGGGTGGCGAGAAAGAGAAAAAAAAAGGTTCTCTTTCCTGGTCATTATCAATTGACCCCAGCTAGAAAGTGCGTGTGCGCCTGTTAAGTGAGGACAGGTAAGGATCAGCTGTGATAATCCCCACACTGGTTATGCTCATATTGGAAGAAGCCATTTGAACAAGACACCAGAAGGCTGCAAGTATCTGTGAAATAATAATCCAGCATGAGTCAGTTAGTCTGACCACCTAGATGTAAGGGAGATATGGAGGATGTGGCAATGGTTTAGATAAGAGTCACAAAATGGATCCTGAGCTTCAGAAGATTGAGAAATGATACCAAAAATGGAGAAACTTGGACTTTCATCCTTAGGAGATACACATACAATAGTATAGAAAATCCAAACTAAAAACAGCCAGTCGAAGGGGCACAGGTGCAAACTAGCAAAAGACACGGGCAAAAATTTGCTAGGCCATTGCAAAATGGGCATTGGAAACAATTCGTGCGCCTGAACAGGTAGGTCTGAGGCTCTTGAAATTGGGCTTCAGGTTTCATCTGAATAATTGGGTCAAGGTACCAGCACCGGTCTCACCTCAAGGGGCGGCTGGCCCACATCGACGGATCCAATTTGGGTCTCCTGTCTCTCTGGCAGCGTTCATCAGAAGGTCTTGAAAAGGGGGGGGGGGGGGGGCGGGGGAAGGTCCAAGGGGAGACGGAGAACGAGAGAGGAGCGATCGCGGCATGCAGCGGCCCCTCAGTAGTACTGTGGAGGAGCACTCTTGTTCCTCCTGACTCCACATGAAAGTGGTAACAGAACACTAGAGTAACAATTAACTAGAACTACCACCAATATTCTCCAACAAATACAGCACACTTACCAACACTGAATATAATCAGTTGTACCTTTATTGCAAACGTTATTGAAAGGCTAGTACTGTATTATGAAACGCACCTGTGGGTGTAGAGTTTGTAGGAATTGTCAAACATTTCAAAGGAACTGATATATTCTTCAGGTGCAGCATGAAGTGTACTCTGCAAGATTGAAAAAGAAACAGCACATCAACTCAACAGAAAAGGTTAAATGCAATTCCTCTTTGGGGCATGCACTATTTGAGCAAGGCTGATAATTACGTGTGAATGTGCGCTGAAGTGTAGAGTTTCATGAGGTGGACTCATGCCCACTAGGAATAGGGTTGCATTAGATTGGGTTTGATTCAAGCCCGAGTTGCAGAGGCACAAGCACAGTATACTAGAGTGATATGACCAAGGTGAAAATCTAAATGATAAAAAAAAAAGGAAAACAAAAACAACAACAGGACAAGACTTGTTCTTTGGCTTGTGAGTGCGCAGTGAATGTTTCTCCCTGTACAGTTAACAAAGTGGTAGTGTTGGAATCACTTGACAGCAAAAGCAGCATTACAACTTGCATTGCGATGGACGCAGGTCTCTTTACAGCGGGGAAATAAAGTAAAGCTTTCTAGTCGGTCAACCTTGGCTCAGTTTGTAGTACTCTCGGCTCAGAGTCAGACACTGGAGCACAAAATCTAGGCTGACACCCTACTGCAGTACTGAGGGAGTGCTGCACTGTCGAAGGTAGCATCTTTCGGATGCGATGTTGGACACTGTCTTCCCCTCTCAAATGGACGTAAATAATCTCACGACAGGGTCTCCTGGCCAATATTTAATCCCTCAGCCAACATCACTAAAAAGAAAAATGATCTGCAATTATCACATTGCTGTGTGCAAATTGTCTGCCGCGTTTCCTACGTTACAACAGTGCCTACACTTCAAAAGCTGTAAAAGATTGGCTGTAGAGCGCTTTCGGACATCCGGAGCTCGTGAAAGGCGTGATATATAAATGCAAGTCTCTCTTTCAAGAAGGATTCCTTCCAACTTTAGATGTGATGAACTGCAGACTTTATATACAAACAAGCACTAATATCCCTCAACCTGATAAGCACAACAGGTAGGCTTTTCCCCCAAATAAATATCCAAACCCCATTATAAAGTGATATTGAAATGAATGTCTTTCCTCGAATATCACAATAAAATGAATTTGGCCAAACAATTATTTGTCCCAACTATCAGGCATGTAACATTTGTAGAATATATCCTTCACACACAAGAACCTACTTGGCTAGCTGGAACATAATATATTACTGTGTGTTTACAAGATAACTTGTCAGAGTGATTGAACTTTGAGCGTGCTCTAAACCATCCCGCTCGATTACGAAAGGGCACGGTGTCAAAGATTAAATCCAGAAAATCTTGCCTCAATAGAATGTCTTCCTTCACCCCTCCAGAGACTCACAGACACACAACTTTAATTGCCGATTGCAGTACTGATGTCACCTGTACACACGAGTGCCTATATTACAACTTGTAGAAACTGAAAACGTGCATCACCCCACGGATAACCATGTTTTACATCAGTTTTTTTTTGTTTGGGGTGGGGGGGGGGGGGGGAAATAAAAAAAGGTGGAAATTCACTCATTACTAGATTTAACAAGTTTGCTTTCTGGTTGGGTCAGGCCCTTCTTGGTTTTTCTTACCTCAGCCTGAGGGAGGAACGTGATCTGTGTGGAAGCTCCCCCCAGGTCCAGGATTCCGACAGTGTTTTGATTCGCACTGTACAAGTGGCCTAGAAATTATATTTTAAAAAAAAGTGTCAAATTCCTGTTTTAAAATGCTGCTAGAAAACTTCCATTTACAAAAAAACCACCTTACTTGCACACTAAATTGGAAATGCAGGCCATTCGGCTCAATCAGCCTGTCCATTTTTGATTGATCTTTAGCCCAGTTAACCAGTCTTCTCACCGCAGCTTAAAATACGTAGGCAAACTATGGGTTACCTAAAGTTTCTGGGCGACTACTTCTGCTGATTTATACACCAATGTCCTGTTTTCAGTTTGTGGCCTACACTGTAGTCAACCTGTGAATTACAGTTAGGAACCAGGTAATCACTTAGAAATCAAAGGGGGTCTTTACCGGAGGAGCCCCTTACCTAAAAGGTTCCTTTCAATTTCCCTTTCTTATTCCCAACTTTGTCATTTTTAAACTTGCATTCATTGATATTTAAACCCTCATCACTTGGCTGTTATTCTGAATCATTTCAGGGACATTATTAGTGAGTAAGCAATGTGTTCCTTATTTATCTGTAACTGATCAGGTTTATATCCCAACACAAGGCGGTTAAGCCTTTCACAATAGCATGGTGCTGCTTTGTTTGTAACTTGGTTTCCAACTTGAAATATGTCGATTACAAACAGTTATGGTTAGTAATAGCAACAGAATTGGCTGCGTGGAAAATGGAAGAAATTCACTGGTCCTACTTTTTAGGTTTTGCAGGAAACCAGGTTTATACTTGAACGGACTGTTTCACGTCAGTAAATGTAGGAAAATCTACTATATATTGAGAACACCTAAATCTATTACACAGAGAAAACTGAACGTGTGGCAACAGATCACAAAGGGGGCAGAGAATGCCACAAACTCAGGAACAAACCGAAAGCAGTCATTCATCTGAAGCTGTAATCTCTGCCACCCATCCCAGTGGTTGTCTTTATATTGGATTGATTTTTTTTTTTGTTGAAAACCTCTCCTTCCTCTCGGTCACTGCTTTGCCACCACTGTTGGGCACCAATGCAAAATGAGGCAGGGCGTCAGAATATTGGGTTATGGTGGATGACAAATATGGGGAAGTCACACCTTCCATGCATAATGTTCTGCTGGATTACATTTTGACATACAGTTAATAACATAATACTGGATTTGATTATTCAATAGGCGTTGCATGGCTCCAAAAGCCAGGAGATCGTTAGGAGTTCTGGCAGAACCCAGAGAAACACTAGATTTTGCAATTTTGTTATGATTAAATTATGGAAGATTACCGTTGCATGGGTCTAAATTAACTGGCAGCATAAACTGCCATGAATTGTGAACCTTTGGATGCTAATGGGGTGGCAAAGCTATGAGGAAAAAAAGGCCAAAACATTTTCTAGCCACGTAAGAAATTCCAAACGGTAGTTAAATTTCAATGTTAAAATGGTGATGGTGGCAGGGAAGATGAAAAACCACACACATACCAGTCAAGAAGTTTATTGTGATCCAGGCTAAAATTCCTGCAAAAATAAAATGCAACAATCAGCACAAACACTAAAATATCCATATAAAGTTTTATACAAGAACAGGAGGGCAGCTCTTCAGCCCTCCCAACTTGGTCCTTTGTTTAGTTTTTCCTCCAGGACTCACTGGATCACTGCACTTCCAGCATTACCCTAATGAATCAAGAATTGGTCCATTAACCTGGCTGAAATACTCAGAAATTAATGTACTCATCAAGTTACATTTAGTTTATGTTTTTTTTTAATCTTCTTATAATCGCGTCCTTGGGTTCTTTCTGCACGCACCCCCATTGATTTTTTAGATCACATTTCCCTCAGTACAAACACTTGCCAGTCAATAAAAAGATAATTGGCAAAAAAGTTGGGAGGGAAGGAGAGGAGGAGGAGAATTTATTTATTTATTTAATTATGCAGCAAGTAGTTACGATCTAGAATGCACTGCCTGAATGAGTGGTGGAAGCTGATTCAATCGTAACGTTCAAAAAAGAATTGGATATAAACTTGAAAAAGGAAAAACTGTCAGGGAAGGAGCAGGCGAGTGGGACTAATTGGATAGTTCCTTCAAAGAGTCAGCACTGGTTCTGTGCTTTTTGATTTCCTACATTACAACAGCGACTGCACTTCAAAATTACTTAATTGGCTGTAAAGTGCTTTGGGATGTCCGGTGGTCGTGAAAGGCGCGATAGAAATGCAAGTCTTTCTGTGTAAAAACTCTTACAGCTCCCTCATAGTTAACTCACTGATCCAAAGTCTGAAACCACTTTATTTTGTTGAATCCGTTCCAAACCCTCCTTTTCATAAACAAAGGTAATCAAAACTATTCAGTGGTTTCACAATCCATGGGAACCAACGGCCAAGGTCATGAAAACTTTTACATTGTCAACGAATTTGGGCTTACCAGTACACCAAGTAGCTATGCACTTTGTATAGCACAAATTGAAACCGGAGATTACCAAGACAAGTGGAGTGAATTCCACCGAGTTTGGCTCAGGGATTCAAATCAAAATTTGACAAAACTAACCAATTAATTAGCCTTCCTTGATCTGAATGAACATGCCTTTTCAAAGGAGCTTTTTGTGGAAGGTGGTGTAATTGCTGATCATCACAATAAACCTTTGTTAAAAGAACCAGATGAAGCATGAAATGAGAAATGCCCAATTACCCTAATCCTTGAACACAAACATATTTAGCATTTTAGTAAATACTTTTCAAATTATTTAATCACCTTGGGGGTTTAAAATTCCACTGGTTGGGGAATCTAGGACTATGGGACATAGCCTAAAAATTAGAGCCAGCCGCTTCAGGAGTGAAATTAGGGAACACTTCTACACACAAAGGGTGGTAGAAGTTTGGAACTCTCTTCCGCAAACAGCAGTTGATGCTGGGTCAATTGTTAATTTTAAGTCGGAGGTTGATAGATTTCTGTTTACCAAAGGTATTAAGGAATATGGGGCAAAGGTGGATATACGGAGATAGGTCACAGATCAGCCATGATCTCATTGAATGGCGGAACAGGCTCGAGGGGCTGAATGGCCTACTCCTGTTCCTATGTTCCTAATAATTGGGGAAAAAGAACTTGAATGCTGCTGTCCTATCTTCAAAGGGTAATTGAATTAATAGTCCACGGTATTAATTCACCATTACAACAACTCGCATTTATATAGCGCCTTTAACGTAGTAAAACGTTCCAAGGCACTTCACAGGAGCGTTATCAAGTAAAGATTAAAACTGAGCTAAAGAAGGAGACAGGTGACCAAAATCGACCGGACCGGGAGCCAATGTAAGTCAGCAAGCACAGGGGTGATGGGTGAATGGAATTGGATCAGCTTAAGTTTATAGAGGGTGGAAGATGGGAGGTCAGTCAGGAGAATATTGGGACAGTCGAGTCTAGAGGTAACTAAAGTATGGATGAGGGTTTCAGTAGTAGATGGGCTAAGGCAAGGGCAGAGATGTGAGATATTACGGAGCTGAATGTAGGCAGTCTTTGTGATGCAGTGGATATGGGGTCGGAAGTTCAGCTCAGGGACAAATAGAACACAAGGTTGCTAACAGCCTGCTTCAGCTTGAGACAGTAGGCAGGGAATCGGTGGCTAGGGAATGGAAATTGTGACAGGGACCGAAGACACAGGCTTCAGTGGTCCCAGTGTTTAATTGAAGGAAATTTCAGCTCATCCAGGACTGGATTTCAGACAAGCAGTCTGACAACAGAGAGGCAGTGGAGGGGTTGGGAGAGCTGGGTGTGGAACACAACATTGCCCAGAAATTCGGGTCTCCACAGGTGAGTACGCGCTGGGTACTCACCCGTGGGCCCGATGGAAGTGCCGGTTTCCTGCATGCACTGCGCATGTGCGGGAGACCGGCACTTCCGTTCCTCTGAACGAAGAGGTTCAGAGGTCGAACGCGTGCGCGGGGGAGGCTGCGCGTGCACATCAAACTTAGGGTTTTTTTTTTTTTTTTTTTAAATACAGGTTTTCCCGGGAGGGTAAGCCTGCAGAATTTACACATTTAAAAAGCAGGCGTAAGGCCTGCTTTTTACAAGGTAAGTGGTGAATTAATTAAAATTAAAACATTTTTTCCACAGGTTTATTATTTTTAAATACTTTAAAGCAAGGTAAGTTTATTTTTAGCCCCGTTAGAATATAAAATTATTTTTTTCAAAAATTTAAATTATTGTTTAAAATAGTTATTTAATGTAATTTATAGTTTATTTAAAAAATGTGATTTAAAAAAAAAATGTATTTGAAGGTTTAGTGCTATTTTGGGGCCGTAGTATTTATAAGTCTTGACAGCACTTCCTGTCAAGACTTATGAATGGAGTATTCCCTGCTCCGATTGGCTGTCCATGGCCCACGTGATCCCAGGGGACGCATCGAACTAACTGCGCCCCTGGGATACGCAAGCACTGCGCGCCGGCAGCTGGACCAGGCCCCGGATCGGAATTCCACGGGGCCCTACAGCTCAACGGCCGGCGCGCAAGGCAAGTGCAGGTCGGGGGCTTACACCTGCGGGAAGCCCCCGACCCGAATTTCTGGGCCATTATGTTTTCGGATGATTACCGCACATTATTAAACTCTGATTGCATCTGTTATTTTATTTTTCTCCTCCAGTTTTCCTTTCCATTTCCTCCCCTTTACCAATCCTCTATTGAAACTAGCAACACATGCTGCAGTAAGATTTTACAGTTAGTAACTGCTTCCAGTAGCTCACCCAAGTGACTGGTCTTCATGTAAAAGTCTGAGCAGAGAGTATAGGGGGCTATTGACCACAGGAGCCATCATAGCCAAGGCCAATACAAACCAGCATCCAATACGGAAGTACCTCTTGTCTTTGGATAACATTCTTTGGAGCAAGAACCATGCACATTTGTCCACTAAGCCATTAAAGAGGGTAGGTTTCACATGTTTGTTGAGGAAGCAAACACTAATATAATAAAAGTATCAATGTCTAAATCACATTGCAACTTGAATTATCACAACTCAGCATAACTTCAAGTGACGATTAATTGTTCATCAAATTTATACAGGGTCATAGAATTAGAGGAATTAGATGGTCCCTTTCAATCCCAGCAGGAAATGGCAGATTCTCCGGCACGAACCCCCAGTTAGAGACACATTATTTTCAACTGTAGAGAAAATACAAAAGGCACATTATGGATTTTGGTACCAACCTTCATATGTCCCATTCATTATACTAACACAGTCATCTGGTACTAGAAAAGGGGAATCTTCAAATAGTTCCTGGACCTAGATTGAGAATACCCACATTAGTACAATGACAGATTTATTTTACACTATACCCATATGGTTTCTTCCATCTCTTTTCATCTCCTTCAAGGTTAAATTCTCATTTATAGTGCTTCCCCCCCCCCCCCCCCCACAAAAACAAATTCTCCCAATTCCCTCACTCCCCAATTCTGTTCCCATCTCTGCTGATAATGGTCCTCCCTACTGGGGTACAGTCCCCCGAGTGCCAGCTGCCCTTCAGTACCACACACAAGCAAGTTCATTCTCGGGATGTGGATGTTGCTAGCAAGGCCAGCATTTATTGTCCATCCCTGGCTGTCCTGAGGTGGTGGTGATGGCCCTTATTCTTGAACCACTCGTGCTTTGATACAACGGAGTGGCTTGTTAGGCCGTTTCAGAGGGCAGTTAAGAGTCAGAGTTACATATAGGCCAGACTGGGTAATATCAGCAGATTTGATTCCCTAAAAAGGATATTAGTGAACAAGTTGGGTTTTTATGACAGCTTCATGGTCACTTTTATTGATAAAAGACTTTTTATTTCCAGATTTAAAAAAAAATTAAACTGCTTTCAAATTCTCAAATTGCCATGGTGGGTTTTGAACTCGGGTTTTCTAGGTAAATAATCCAGGCCTCTGGATTACTAGTCCAGTGACATAACCAGCTAGTCTAAACCAGCATACCTGCTGGTCTGGACAGCGAGTGTCAACAAGCTGTTTGACCACAGGGAGCAGCATCAGCGAGCCTGATCCAGTTCTCCTACACGGTGCACTTTTCAGTTGACAGCAATCCAGGAGGAGGAGAAGACCTGGCTGATTTCCCCCCACCTGACTACCACTGTCTGATTTAAATCAGCTAATTCGGCATAGAGCAAGGATGAAAGTATGGATCGCTCGCGTCTCTATCTAGTTAGTGCATTGATTTCTGCTGCTTCAGTCGAAAGGACAAATCAGTCTGGGTTGTGGAATTCTCCACGGCCATAATCAATACTTTTCCCTCATAAGATGGCACAGTTCCAGGCATCATACCGTTTTAGTCTTCAAAGTGTTATAAAGCTTGGATGATAATGGTGCAAAACCTGTAAACAGGGCCACTGATTCACAGTAACTGAAAGAGTCAAATTCCATTTGAGATTCCAGGATTTTACTGGCATTTTGGGCAGAGGGGGGGGGAAGAGAGATCACATTCTGTGATTCTGCCCCCCCCCCCCCCACCACATGAAAATGAAAGCAGTGGCCTTGCCTGTAAACGTTTAATACCAAGACACCAGAGTGGCCCAGCATACCGAATTTGGTTTATTTTCATGCAATTACAAGTAAACACCGCATCAATGCTGCTGAGTTTCTACAATGGCACCGATATATTACAAGGTCCCACCTCTAATAGCAAAGCTTGTGCTTTCTGCTCAGGAAGCAGTCGCAGTCCTGCCGTGGCTTTTAGTACCACAGGGGTAGCTTGCCAGTGAGTTGATGGTATTGTCTGCTTTGCTACGTCCAGTAGTTCACGCACAGTCTCCGCACCCTAAAATACAACACAGGACTTTAAACAACAGGCCTCCCCGTCTGTTCGACACAACTCACTGAGTGTACCAGAGCTGGTTACTGGGGCACAGAATCAAACCATAGCACAATAAACAAAGCCTCGTGTCAACACTTTGTTGCTAATGAAGATAGGCACTGTTTGTCTTTGCACAATGCCTTTTTATATTTCAAAGTTGTTTGTAATTCGTTAAAATGCAGTCAGTCTTCTACAAGATGATGACGGAAACACCACAAGAGTCACTAGCCCTCAAGCTAGACCTACATATTTGGTCACTAAACCAATGGCTGTGATCATTAAGTCAAATTCCATTTCTAATTACATGCTATTTTGGGGATTGGATTCAACAATTCCGTCCATTGTCCCCTTTGCAGCCACAAGCTAGTGGTCTTGATATTTTTCTAGGGACACAAGAGCTGTCAGAACTGCACCTGTCAAAAAAAAAACACAAGCATTGAATACCACTAGTGAAGCACTGTGAGACTTGTGGAATTTACCCCACCGCCCTCAACCAAGGAAAGAACATAGGAACTGCTACATGAAAAAAGACCACGCTTCATCTAATTTGTCATCTACCATCCGGGTGGTCATGTGATACAACAATAAATGGAGACATTGACTTATCATGGCAGCCACAAGTCTACAACAGACTCAGACACGAGGCAAGGAAAACCCCCAGTGGTGGAAAGCTTTGGGAACCTCCCCTCTGCCTCCTCTGTTCCAAAGAAAACAACCCTATCCTATCCAATCTTGGTGGCTGATAATGAAAAAAGCTACAGACTGCAGGAAGATATCAATGGACTGGTTAAGTGGGCAGAACAGTGGCAAATGGAATTTAATCCGGAGAAGTGTGAGGTAATGCATTTGGGGAGGGCTAACAAGGCAAGGGAATACACTATAAAGGGTAGGACACTGAGAAGTGCAGATGATCAGAGGGAGCTTGAGGTGCATGTCCACAGATCCCTTAAGGTAGCAGGACAGGTAGATAAGGTGGTTAAGAAGGAATATGGGATACTTGCCTTTATTAGCCGAGGCACAGAATATAAGAGCAGGGAGGTTATGCTCGAACTGTATAAAACACTAGCCCAGGCAGAGAGGACCTGCGGGAAGGAGGGAGGAGGACAGTAGGGGTATGTTTGTGCGCGCGCTAGGCCGATGTAGCAGAGCCTGGTCTCCAATCGTCTTGGATCCCCTTGCCATTGGACCAAGACCTTGCTCTGTCAAGCCCGTGTGGTAGCTGGCGTGTAACGGACACCCCACGTTAAAATAATTCACGCACAGGCATCTTCCACCCTTTAAAATGAAGTTCGGGACCTGGAACGTCAGGACCCTCATGGACAACCCCAACAGCGACAGACCAGAACGCCGTACTGCTATCGTTGCCCGGGAGCTCAGACGTTTCAACATAGACATCGCCGCCCTAAGTGAGACCCGGCGGGCAGGGGAAGGTCAGCTCAAGGAGCAAGGCAGTGGTTACACCTTCTTCTGGAAAGGCAAACCTGAAGAAGAACGCCACCTCCATGGGGAAGGCTTCGCCATAAAAAATGAGCTAGTTGAACGTCTCAGAGACTCCCCTTGTGGAATAAACTAATGCCTCATGACTCTACGGCTCCCCCTAGCCCGGAACCAGTGCGCTACGGTCATCAGTGTACGCCCCAACACTGGAAGCCACAGACAAGACCAAAGAGGAATTCTATTCCAACCTCGAACAATCCCTGTCCCGAGTCCCAGCGGGCGACAAGCTGATCCTCCTTGGCGACTTTAACACCAGAGTTGGAAAGGACACAGACCTCTGGGGAGGTATGATCGGCAGAGAGGGGGTAGGGAAAGCCAACTCACCCCACCCACATGCCCCTTCAACCACCGTCTGCCCCACCTGTGACAGAGACTGTAGGTCCCGCACCTGAGAACTCATTTTTAGTGTGGAAGCAAGTCATCCTCGGTTCCGAGGGACTGCCTAAGAATAATAATAATAGTAATCAACTTTATTGTCATTGTTCGTGCACAAGTGCAGTACAACGAAATGTAGGCTTGCGGCTCCCGAGAGTGTACATTTAGATTAAGACATTTAAACATTCAACATTCATTTGGCTTGTAATACATTAACATAAACATAACCATAATAAAGTGCATTGGCAGATGTGCAGGCTTTAGAGTTTATTTGTGGAGTTCAGTAGGATGACAGCCCTGGGAAAGAAACTGTTCCTAAATCTGGTCGTACGGGTGCGAATGCATCTGTAGCGTCTCCCAGATGGCAGGAGGGCGAACAGACTGTGGCTGGGGTGGGTAGGGTCTTTGATGATGGTCCGTGACCTCCGTAAACAGTGTTTCTGGTATATGTGCTCTATGGTCGGTAGCCGGGTGCCGGTAATGCATTGGGCAGTTTTGACTACCCGCTGCAGGGCTTTCCGGTCATAGTAGCTACAGCTGCCATACCAAAAAGTGATACAGTTCGTCAGGATGCTCTCTATTATGCAGCGGTAAAAGTTAGAGGGGATCAGGGATGACAGGTTACATCCCTTCAGCCTCCTTAGGAAATATAGGCGCTGCTGGGCCTTCTTCACCAGAGAGGAGGTATTGAGGGACCAGGAGAGGTCTTCCGTGATGTGGACTCCGAGGAACTTAAAGCTGTCCACCCTTTCCACCACAGCCCCATTGATGTGGATGGGGGTGTGACTTCCGCCTTTAGACTTCCTGAAGTCCACAATGATTTCTTTGGTTTTCTTGATGTTAAGGGCCAGGTTGTTATCGGCGCACCACTTCATGAGATGCTGGACCTCCTCCCTGTAGGCTGACTCATCATTGTTGGTGATCTGGCCTACTACCGTGGTATCATCCGCAAACTTGATGATGGTGTTGGAACCATGAACAGCCACACAGTCGTGGGTGAAGAGGGAGTAGAGGAGGGGGCTCAGCACACATCCTTGTGGGGCCCCCGTGTTCAGGGTCGGGGGGGGGGGGGGAGCGGAGGTGTGGTTACCTAATTTGACAGACTGGGGTCTGTTTGTTAGGAAGTCCAGGGTCCAGTTGCAGAGGGAAGTGTTCAGGCCAAGAGTGTGGAGTTTGGTGGCCAGCTTGTTGGGGACGATAGTGTTGAATGCTGAGCTGTAGTCTATGAACAGCATTCTGATGTAGGTCTCTTTACCATCTAAGTGATTCAGTGCAGAGTGTAGAGCAGTTGTGATTGCATCCTCCGTTGATCTGTTTGCACAATAGGCAAACTGGTGTTGGTCAAGAGAGGCAGGAACACTGGCTTTGATGTGAGCCAGGACCAGTCTCTCGAAACACTTCATTATGATGGGTGTGAGTGCGACAGGTCGATAGTCGTTCAGGCACGTCACAGCCGTTTGCTTTGAAGAAGAAGATGATAAAACACTAGTTAGGCCACAGCTAGAATACTGCGTGTAGTTCTGGTCACCACATTACAGGAAGGATGTGTTTGCACTACAGAGGGTGCAGAGGAGATTTACCAGGATGTTGCCTGGACTGGGGAATTTTAGCTATGAGGAAAGATTGGATTGGCTGGGTTTGTTTTTCTTTGGAACAGAGGAGGCTGAGGGGAGACTTAATTGAGGTGTATAAAATTATGAGGGGCCTAGATAGAGTAGATAGGAAGAACCTATTTCCCTTAGCAGAGGGGTCGATAACCAGGGGGCATAGATTTAAAGTAATTAGTAGGAGGTTTAGAGGGGATTTGAGGAGACATTTTTTCACCCAGAGGGTGGTGGGGGTCTCGAACTCACTGCCTGAAAGGGTGGTAGAGGCAGAAACCCTCATCACATTTAAAAAGTACTTGGATAGAAACATAGAAGATAGGAGCAGGAGTAGGCCATTCGGCCCCTCGAGCCTGCTCTGCCATTTAATGAGATCATGGCTGATCATCCAAATTCAGTACTCTGTCCCTGCTTTCTCCCCATATCCCTTGATCCCTTTAGCCTTAAGAAATATATCTAACTCCTTCTTGAATATATTTAATGAATTGGCCTCAACTGCCTTCTGTGGTAGAGAATTCCACAGGTTCACCACTCTCTGGGTGAAGAAATTCCTCCTCATCTCTGTCCTAAATGGCTTACCCCTTATCTTTAGACTGTGACCCCTGGTTCTGGACTCCCCCGCCATCGGGAACATCCTTCCTGCATCTAGTCTGTCTAGTCCTGCTAGAATTTTATAAGTTTCAATGAGATCCCCTCTCATTCTTCTAAACTCCAGCAAATATAAGCCCAATCGACCCAATCTCTCCTCATACGTCATTCCTGCCATCCCAGGTATCAGTCTGGTGAATCTTCGCTGCACTCCCTCCATGGCAAGAACATCCTTCCTCAGATAAGGTGACCAAAAGCCATCCTTGTCGCCAAATGTTGCGTTTGCAAAGATAATCCAGAGACCGTAAGCAGAGTTCAGTTCATGTTGCTTTTTTAATGGCTGCCACAAATACTCAAGGTGTGGTCTCACCAAGGCCCTGTACAACTGCAGCAAGACATCCTTGCTCCTGTACTCGAATCCTCTCGCTACGAAGGCCAACATACCATTTGCCTTCTGAACCGCCTGCTGCACTTGAAGTACCGTAACCTACAAGGCAATGGATCAAGTGTTGGAAAGTGGGATTAGGCTGAATAGCTCTTTGTTGGCCAGCATGGACAAGATGGGCTGAATGGCCTTCTGTGCTGTAAATTTCTATGATTCTATGAAGCGGAGTACACTTATCAGATGTCAAAAGAAAAAGGAAAGGACTCTTCTTCTCCTTGCACTCTCCCAGAAAGGAAAAGAACAAGAATAAGGAAATGGGGAAAGGGAACAGGAACACACAAACTTGCACTTCTGCACTGAGGTCAGCTGGAACTCCGTCCCTTGCGTACAGCAGTTAAAATGCACAGCGTTAATCTTTACCCATGGTTATTAGAACAGGTGTTAAAAGATCTGCCTTTCCAGTTTGGCACACAATTCCAATTTTCCAGATCAACCAGCAATCTGAAGTCACATTTGGAGAGACAGCTGGCTTCATTACAGTTGCTTTTGAGTGCACTGATTTATTATATTACAGAACATGCAAACTTATGCAAGGCTGTGATTTGCAAGGCAACTAAGTGAGTCAAATCACCCAGAGAGAAATGCAGTGCCCACCTGCTCAGGGTCATCTACGTAGGCTGACAGACCAGGTTTTACTGATTCAAAGATTTCACTGTCCAATTGAGGGGGTTCTGTTTTAAAAAAAAAAAAGTGTTACTTATTTGTAGAGTACAGTGAATTTTGTGGAAAGCACTCGTCTCAGATTGGATACCTAACTTGCTTTTACATAGTATCTTATCACATCACTCAAACGGTTTCATAGTCAATGAATTACTTTGAAATGCAGCGACTTACGCAGGCAAACACAGGAACCATTTTGTGCTCAGCAAGATTCCACCAAAAGCAATGAGATGAATGACCAATTAATCTATTATTGGTCATGTCCTTTGAGGGAGGAATGTTGGTCAGGATACCCAGAAAACTTCTCTCTCTTCTTTGAATAGAGCCACAGGAATCTAACCTTTACTTTTGATCTCCACATGCCATTCACTTTCCACAGCGGATAGATGGTGGGGTGGGGGTGGGTGCAGCCTTCCTTCAGATTTTTTCCCCTCTACTGGTGATCCATGACCAGCCACTGGGAAGTACACAAATCTAGCCATACCCTTCCTCGATTTCACTCTGTACTTGATGGGTCAAGAGGGCACAAACCCATTGGCCTGGATTTTGCAGTCAGCGGCGAATGAGCAGCGCTCGCTGTTCATTACACTTACCTACAGACTTTCTGTGGGCTTTTGCAATGTGATTTGCGATAATGAGGGAGCCGAAACTGCGCAGCGCCCTCTACAGTGGATCTGGGACCTGTGTGAACAGGGAAAGCAACGGTGCGTCTCCTCAACCAAATCAGATTGAAGAATCCTTACTGAGGCATGCAGTCTAAATCAGAAAGTGCAAGTTAGAATATTCAATTCAATGTAAAATCATGTACAGAAAGCGAAAGAGACAAAGATATATAGGATTGAGAGAGAGAGAGAAAAAAAGAAAGAGATGTCATGAGTCTTATCATGACTCATGAAGTAACACTGGGCGGCCAGCTGGTGGCGCCGCCCAAGGAGTATAAATACTCGGGCGTGAGCCCAGCTTGCTCAGGATGTTTCTGTAACCAGGAACTAGTGATGTAACTAGAAATCTCATGGTTTTGAAACAGTTGATTAAAGCCTTGTTTTATACTCAAACCAAGTGTTCAGTAGTCTTTTTACATCAAGAAGTAAAAATATATTTAAAATTTTAAAAAGAAAAATCTCCAACAATAATTAAAATCTGAAGGAATGAGACTCCACACTTATAAAACTTAATTTTCAGTGCCAGGGAGGCTGTTTGGCAGTAATTAAGACTCATCACGCCATTTAAACTTCACTTACACTTGTATGGACAAGTCCTAACTTTTTCTAGCATGTTTAGTCAGTAAGTACCGTAAATTCCTGCCCTTCATGTATGTGAATGCAGGGTCTCTCAGCAAGGTACCGATGTGGAAAAGCTTCTGGAGGAGCAAGGGCATCTTCCTGTTTTCCACGTTTAACTGCGCATGTGAAAACGCCGGAAGTTGCTGTCTGATTTACTCCTTAATAACGGTGAGCGCCGATAGCCTCGCCGTTATTTCTACCGCAAAATCTAGGCCAACGTCCCATCACTATAGTGCACTGATCTGGTGCACCAAATTGCTGCATTACTAGCCTAGCTGGTGATAAATCTCAAGAACTTTAATGTATGTATTTAGTTCTCCGTGCTTGCGAGAATAAGGTTAATAATATTTAAAAGGAACGGAAGGCTGGGTCATCATCTCTTTAAATATGGCAGGAGGGTGAGTAACATTCACTGCAACAGAACATAATAAAAAGATATACAGGACCATTGAGGGATTGGGGTTTAAAATGTGCATACCTAAAACATACAACAGGAAAGGACAGGATCCAATCTACACAGAGGCAAGTGTACGTGTATTTATTTGTTGCAATCAGGAATCTCAAAAGCAAAAAAATAAGCGCTAATAAAAAGATAACCTGCTTCACGACAAAATGATTATACAGGAAACGGTTTGGTATCCAGCACCGATGGGACCGGCGTGTTGCCGGTTGATCAAAAATTCCGGATGACGGAGAGGGTTATCTACCGAGGCTATTTTTAACAAAGAACAATTTTAAAAATCAAGACGTGCAGTATACAGTAATTGGGTACTCTACAGAATGTTGTGTTAAATGGATGGTGGAAGATGCTTGATTAAGTACAGTACTGCCAGCTGAGGGTAATGACTACCAGCAGCGTGGGAGACACACAGTACCCCTGTAAAATGGCGGATCAGAGGAGACTACCGGCAGCGCGGGAGAGTCAGACTCCTGTTACAGGGGTATGGAGGTGTTCCGACTTCCGACAGCGCCAAGAAGCCGAGTAGTGGCAGTTTGGAGAACTACCCCCACTGACTAACTCGGCCACCGCGGGAGACTCGGACTCGGCAACATTGCCGGTTATTGAGGTGTTGTTTTCAGAGTGAGAATTTTGCCGGTTAATAGAGAATTCAGGATATTTAGGTGCCGTTTAAACGAGAGTTTCCTGTATTAGGATCAACTGGTCTCAGTTGCTCATCACTTTGATCACGGCGCCTTATCCAGGTGAGTTGTGTCAACAGTACATGAACTACCTTATAGAAGTGAGCTCTTCCATTTTGTGAAAGGGGGAAAAAGGCAAAGGAATGAAACCCATACTAAACATTTAAAGAAGCTTTTACGTTATGAGAATACAGCCAATGGCAAACACGTGGTTCTCCCACCATCAGCTGCACTTGGGAAATACAAGTGCCCTCATTTATTTTTTCTGCCAATTCTTTGTCAATCTTGAAAGCTGCCACTTCTGGCCCACTAACTACATGGAGCGGATTCAGCAGGTCTAATGTCAATAGCATCATGGCAGTAATATCAAAAGCAAGCCAAAGAAAATGCTTGGATTGAAAGGCTTGGTGTGCAAGTGTGCATCCCAGATATCGGGTTCCCATATGCCTAATCGCCATGTTACAGAGAGTGGCACCAGGTGGAAAAATAAAATGGGGGGGGCAAAAGAGTTGCATGGGAGGAGAGGGTCCTGCTGTTCTCACAAAAAAGTGGAACAGCAACTGTAAAAGTCCCTCAACTCAACCAGCTTCGAACGACAGCTAAAGTGACAATGATATGCAGACAAGTGGAACTAGGAAGGAAGGAGAAATATATTAGCAACCTTCCCTTGGGTTTAGTCGCCAGGTTAAGGTGGGCATAGACAGTTACAAATACTCTACCACAACCTGCTATACCGTCACGAAATATGGTACATTTAGTAACAATTTTTTTATTTTTATTTTTTTTTTTTAAATAAATCGGGACACTACCAGCAATTTGCCGGCAGCAGCATTAAATACATGTAGACTCAACTGCGCGAAATACAAAAATCAGGGAAGACGTCAAATCACAATAAGCCAGTAGCCTCACCACATGTAGAAATGCAAATGCATCGTACTCACCGGGACTCTTCTGAATGAAAGTGTAGATGTGTATGCGTGTCCCAGTGCTTCCGGCATCGAACATGATTCCATAAAACACGTTGGATATATTTACAGAGGTTAACCTTGAAGGCAAGATATCCGGATTTCCAATGCCATACTGTGGGCTGTAAACATCTACTTCTGACGATGTGATGCAAGCTAGGGCGACAAGGGACACCAGAACGAAGAGGCCCCTCAAGAACTCCATCTTGTGCTAGAGGAGGAAATGTTGGCAATGGAGGTCCCGGAGGTCACTTCTGGAATCTAATCTGAAACAACAAGTTTTGTAAAATAGTTTCTCTCTCTTGATTTTTGACCCAAGTTTATTTGTTGGCAGCCTCTCCCATGAGGGTCATTTTTCTACCCGCTCCACCACCCAAAGTTTGCATAAAGGCTGGGTGGGAGGGGAGGTGGATCAATTATTGGCAGCTCCCACATGCGTGCCTCTTCTCCAAAAATTACATTTTAACAGAAATGGATGTTCAATTACCAATGTACTTAATTGAATAGCGAATAGAGCAAGTATATTCATTAATCCAGCAGGGTTTAGAACGCTGCATAGCTGTATTTAAGTAGTAGACAGAGACAGAGAGAGAGAGAGAGACAGACAGACAGGCGTAGTTTCAACTATACATAGTTCCTATATTCTTTCAAATAAAATTAATGATGGCAAGACTTTCACCTTAAAAAAAGCACTTTTGGAAAAAAAAAATCCTTATTACGTTCTCCTTAAGTGAGGCAATGCAGAATGTCACAGACTAGTCCAAACTAGGGGTCAGTTTGATCAAGACACAAAAAGATCTCCCTGTTAAGATAAGCTCTGATTGCAATTTCATGCTGTCCCAACAAGCGTATGGTCTAAACCTGATCCAACCTGCAGCATTTGTCCCTCCCAGCTCACCAGCCAAACAAATTAAAGATGCCTTGCAAGATTATTTGTCCCGATGTTAAGCAAGCTTATGAAGAAAACAAAAACAAACCAAAAAAAAACCACCCACAAGATGCAGCCTGGAAACAAAAATAAAAATCTAAGCACCCAGAACAAATGATCCTCTCCAACAAGTTTGAAGTGTTGGCTTCCTGTGAGGAGGATGATGCATGACGATTTGGGACAGGACTGTCAAATGGACTACAGCGGCTTCAAAAAAAACACGGGATGGCTGCGTGGTGGGGAAATGGGCGAGATTAGCAACTCGGTTACTAACAGAAGATGGGACAGTGGGCAATTAAATAATTATTTTTAAAAAGGAGACAGCGTTAACCCAGTAATTACAGGTCAGTCAGCTTAATGGCTGTGGGAGAGAGAAAAATTGCAATCTTTAATTAAAGATGAAATTACCTGTTATCTACATGAAAATAAAATAATTAGAAGCAATGTTCCCTCTAATGTTTTTTGTGCGCGGTCGCTTTAAATTTGTTGCGCGGTATCTCTTGCAGCTTGTGAGCGCCCTGCGCAGGACTTCTTGATTAATGCGAGGCCACACTCCCACGCACCTTAGGGCAAAGTGGATTAGAAGCAGTCACCGCGGATTTCAGACAGGCAGATAATGCTTGACAAACTTGATAAGAGATTTTTGAGGAGGTGAAATGGACTTTCAGAAAGCCTTTGACAAGCAAGCAAGAACGAACGAAAGAATTGCATTTATATGGTGCCTTTCATGACCACCGGACGTCTCAAAGCGCTTTACAGCCAATGAAGTACTATTTGAAGCGGAGTCACTGTTGTAATGTGGGAAATGCGGCAGGTAATTTGTGCACAGCAAGCTCCCACAAACAGCAATGTGATAATGACCAGATAATCTGTTTTTTTTGGTTATGTTGGTTGAGGGATAAATATTGGCCAGGACACCGGGGATAACTCCCCTGCTCTTCTTCGAAATAGTGGCCATGGGATCTTTTACATCCACCCAAGAGAGCAGACGGGGCCTCGGTTTAACGTCTCATCCGAAAGACGGCACCTCCGACAGTGCAGCGCTCCCTCAGCACTGCACTGAGAGTGTCAGCCTAGATTTATGTGCTCAAGTTCCTGGAGTGGGACTATGAACCCACAACCTTCTGACTCAGAGGCGAGGGTGCTACCCACTGAGCCACAGCTGATGCCTAAGGTACCACAAGGTACCACGTGTGAGACTATTGGAGAAGATCAAAGAGTATGGAATTGGGGTAAGTAGCAAACTGGATTAAATACTGGTTAGAAGGGAGGAGACAGAGAGCAAGTGTTAAGAAGCAGTTTCTCAAAGTGGTTGGAAATACATAGTGGTGTCCCATAGGGATCTATTCTGGGACTACTGTTCCTTTGTATATCAATAATTGGGATATAGGGCTAGATGGAGTAGTTTTCAAATTTGCAAATAGGAGTAAATCATTCTGAGAAGGGGATATTGATGGAATGAGCAAAAAAGTGGCAGATGGAATTCAATATCAGTAAATGGGAGGTGGTACATTTTAGTTTAATAAAAGTAATAATGACTTTGGATGGGGAAGGTTGGGTGATGTGCAAAAGCAGAGCGATTCGGGGGTTCAGTTTCACAAGACATTAAAAACACCTCAATGGAATAAGGCCATAAATAAGCTGATGGGGTATTGGGTTTTATGGCAACAGGTATAAAATATAAAAGTTAAGATGTAATGGTGAATCTACACATTAGTGAGATCACAGTTGGAGTAGTGTTGGTAGTTTTTTACAGTTTTGGGCTCCAATCTATAAGGAAGATGTTGAGGCAAGAGAGGGGATAGCACGGATTCACCAAGATGCAGCCTAGCATGAGGAACTACAAATATGAAGAAAGATTTTGGGGGGAAAATGGGTCTGTTTTCATTAGAACAGAGGCGATTACCGGATGAATTGTTAGGCGTTTAAAATTATGAAGGGATGGGACAGAATAGATAGAGAAAGTGTTTCCAGTGTTTGAGTGGTCTAGAATGAAGGGACACAGATACAATGTTAAATGCAAGAGATTTTAGGACAGAGAATAGGAGGAACATTTGTTTAAAAAGGGTCGAGGGGCAGTGGAGTTTAGTGATTGAAGTAGAGATCATGTCAACATTTAAGAGTAGGTTAGGTAGGTAGTTGAAGGAAAGGGGAATAAAGGGATTGGAGGAAAGAGCAGGCACTCAGGACTGCTCGTGTGCAGGGGTAAACAGCAAAGTAGACCGGTTGAGCCAAACAACCTTTTCCAGGTTTCTATGTAGATGACTTAACAGAATAACATTTTCACAGAGAATTTCACCTATTTCTGATCACTCCTCGTAATGTCAAAAGTAATAAATTATGCAAACTTTACCCTCGATATGAGCCTACTTTAACTCTACAAATGAGTGAGTATGGCTAAACCAACTGCCGTTCACTCAGGGGAAAAAAAAAGGAGCTTTCTGTCTCTCTCAATATCTTTACCCAGAGAGTGGTTAGAATGTGGAACTCGCTACCACAGGGAGTTGAGGCGAATAGTATAGATGCATTTAAGGGGAAGAAGCTAGACAGACATGAGGAAGAAAGGAATAGAAGTTTATGTTGATGAGGTTAGATGAACAGAGGTGGGAGGAAGCTCATGGACCAGTTGGGCCGAACAGCCTGTTTCTGTGCGCTGTACATTCTACGTAAACTCAAAATTAATGCAGACTGACTTCCACACTGAAAGAGATATCCTCACAAGAAGTAAGGGTTAAACACAAGCCAAGACTTTTAATATATTGTATGTATAGATGGTAGCAAATAAGTCGCACCTTGCACCAAATTAATTACTAAGCAACTTTAGCACAGAGCAAGTAATCTCAATAACCTTGGTTGCAGAGAGCAGTGTATGGATAGGACAGACAGAGGGAGGAATAGAAACACTAGTGTACATTACAGTAAACTTTGGTTTATCCGGAGGTTAACTGTCCAGAATGCTCGATCCAACGGCAAAAATCAGGAGCCGTTTCGTTAGTTTTTTTTTTCTTTTCGTTGCTTTTTTTTTCCACCAGTCAGGCTCTGCAAGGTCTCGCTGAAGCTGTTGCTAAGCTACAGAGACGCTTGCAAGGTACGGCCGACTGTTTAGAAGCTGTTGCTAAGCAACAGGGTTTGTTGCCAGATACGGAAAGCTCCGTATGTTTCAACATTAGCGCTGGTTTGTCCGGCAGTTTTGATGGGACGGCAACAGCTCGGTCCCGTCGGTGCCGGATATCACAAAGTTTCCTGTATCAAGAAAAACAACTGTGCATACTGGCATGTTCTTTACACTTACCTGATCCCTGAAGTACATTCTGTCTTGTGATATGCATCAGTGGCACAGGATCAGATTAGTGAGATACTTTCTGTAAAAATTACCCTAATCTATGGCTGTGCCAATTGATTTTGGTATTTGAATAGCTTATGCATTACTCGACTTTGGACACAAGGCCAAATGTGAAAATGGTGCAATCTATGCAATTCCAGAACTTTCTCAATGATGCATTAGTCAGAGTCAGAACGGCACAGAAGGGGGCCATTTGGCCCATCGAGTCCGTGCCGGCTCTCTGTAGAGAATCCAGTCAGTCACATTCCCCGCAGCCCTGCAAGTTTATTTCCCTCAAGTGCCTATCCAGTCTCCCCTTGAAAACATTGAGTGTCTCCGCTTCCACCACTTCCGTCGGCAGCGAGTTCCGGGTCCTCACCACTCGCTGCGTAAAAAGGTTTTTCCTCACGTCCCCCCTGTATCTCTTGCCCAAAACCTTAAATCGGAATCCCCTATGCCTTGTACCATCAACTAGTGGGAACAGCCGTTCCCCATCTAGCCTATCCAAACCGTCATAATCTTGTACACCTCTATCAAATCACCCCTCAACCTCCTTTTCTCCAATGAAAACAGATCCAACTTCTCCAACCTGTCCTTGTAGCTAAGATCCCCCATACCATTCTGGTAAATCTCCTCTGCACCCTCTCAAGGGCCTTCACATCCTTCCTAAAGTGTGGTGACCAGAACTGGACGCAATACTCCAGTTGTGGCCTAACCAGCGCTTTATAAAGGTTCAGCATAACTTCTCTACTTCTTTACTCAATACCTCTTTTGATGAAACCCAAGATCCCATATGTTTTGTTAACCCACTCTCTCAATATGTCCTGCCACCTTCAGGGACCTATGCACATCAACTCCCAGGTCCCTCTGTCCCTGCACACTCTTTAAAACGGTGCCATTAAGCGTATATTGCCTCTCCCTGTTCATTCTGCCAAAATGTATCACCTCACACTTCTCTGTATTAAATTCTATCTGCCACTTGTCTGCCCATTCTGCTAGCCTTTCTATGTCCTGTTGCAGTCGATTGATATCAGTCTCACTGTTTGCCATACCCTCACGTTTGGCGTCATCGGCAAATTTAGAAATTCTACTCTGTATTCCAATATCCAGGTCATTTATATATATCAAAAAAAGCAGTGGCCTTAGCACTGACCCTTGGGGAACACCACTGTCTACCATCCTCCAGTCTGAAAAACAAGCCATTTACCACAACTTGCTGTTTTCTTTCCTTAAGCCAATTCCTTATCGAAGCTGCCACTGACCCACCTATTCCATGAGCCTCAATTTTGTTAACCAGCCTTCTATGTGGTACTTTTCAAACACCTTCCTAAAATCCATGTAGACAACATCCATTGCATTCCCTTCATCAATCCTCCCTGTTACTTCGTCAAAAAATTCAATTAGGTTAGATTAGCCTTTTACAAATCCGTGTTGGCTCTCCTTAATTAGCTTAAACCTCTCCAAGTGCCCGTTAATTTTTTCCTTGATTATTGTTTCTAAAACTTTACCCACCACTGATGTTAAACTGACCGGCCTGTAGTTACTAGGATTGTCATTATACCCTTTCTTGAACAATGGTGTCACATTTGCCACTTTCCAATCCTCAGGCACCTCCCCCGTATCTCAGGAAGATTGGAAAATTATGGCATGCCCTTCCGCTATCTCCTCCCCCAATTCCCTTAGCAACCTGGGATGCAAGCCATCTGGACCAGCCAACTTGTCCACTCTAAGCATACCCAGCCTTTCTAGTACATCCTGTCTATCAATTTTCACCCCTTCATTGCTTCTACCTTTTCCACTTCTACCGATATTTTGCCAGCATCCACCTCCTTAGTAAACGCCGATACAAAGTACTCATTGAGTATTCTAGCCTTGCCCTGCACCCCATAGCATATATCACCTTCTTTGTCTCGAATAGGCCCTACCCTGCCTCTTACTACCCGCTTACTGTTTACATGCCGGTAGAAGATTTTTGGGTTCCCTTTTATGTTAACCGCCATTCTCTCATATTTTCTCTTTGCCAATCTTATTTTCATCTTCACATCCCCTCTCAACTTATTGTATTTGGTCTGGTTCGCCCTTGAAGAATTTACCCGACATACATCTGTAAAGGAATAGCATATTCCAAGAGATACACCATCCTATGAACAGATTTCTGATATTATTAATACATGACATACTGGGTTTAAAAGTCTGGAAAGCCTCGGCGGCACAAGCTGCAAACAGAATACAGGCTTCTGAGATAAGATCAGTTGTGAACAAAAGTTGTAAACACCACACAAGCTTTTGAAATGGGAACTGATTGTTAATACTGAGACAATGGTCCTATTGAAACAGCAAGTTGCAGCTTCCAGAATGTCTGCAGTTTGGAACCAACTGCAATGCCCAAGTAAAGTGTTAAAAACTAACACTTCGAACAGAAACACAGAATATTAAAAAACCATGTGCCTTTGATAAAAGTAACATCAAATGAAAGACAGGAAACATAAGTCAGTAATATAACCAACTAAGATGGCTAGGAAAACAAACACCCTAGTTGAAGTGTTTTTGATTTACATGTTGTAAAAGGTACAAACAGAACACTTTGAAAATATGACTTCAATAGATGACACCAAGCAATCACATGGTTTTTGTATTGAAAATGGAATAGTTAGTAGACACAACGTCTGCTTTCAAACAGCAGAAGTGATTTTAGAATTGAACGGAAGACCTTCGATAAGAATGGCATCAAATAGATACATAAGTTATAACCATTTTATGATAAGTTTTGAAACACCTATACAACAGACAGAAGTCTGCAAGCTAACAGTCGAATTGGCAGTAAGAATAGAAAAGAATTCAATAGAGAATGACTAGAGATAATTAGCTTACATCATCAGAAAACTTCAAAGAATAAACCACTAAAAAAAGGATATAAAAATAGAGCTTTTCAGATGGCAAGTCAGAAGTCGCTGGAAAGGGCAAGCGATTCTCAACTTCAGAGGCAGTCTCTAAGTTTTTAATTCTTTGAGTCTCGAGGATCAAAAAGGTACTCTTATTTGATTTTGGTGGATATTCTGGATTAAGAATAATAGAAATGTAAAAATGTACGAAGTTAAGATTTGAGAATAAGGATCTCTGAGAATAAGAAATGTAAGCTATTTGTATTTTGAACTGTTAAAGTCGCGATTGACTTATCAGCTGTTAACTATGTCGGCTCTTAAATAAATCTATATATTTTTAGAATTGTCACAAATAGTATTTCTGTATCAAACTCAAATTCTGTACCCTTTTTGGTGAGGAGTTGCAGATTCTGGGGGGGGGGCGATGGTTTCCGGACCCTCATAATATCCGGAAGGTTACAGTCTAGTTAAACTTATTAAAAGTGCTATCTGGAGGACGGTAACATCTTTACGTCATTCAATTCCTTGAGAGAGAGAGAGAGAGAGAGAGAGAGAGATAGCCTGGACCTTTAGACCCAATTAAGCATCTTATAGAATTCGGCTATCTCTAACTTTAGTTGAAGGCGAACATCTGGGGAATATGCCTGATCTGGGGTAGATCGAAAAGGGCTAGGACTTGTAATTATCCCTTCACATCATACACCCTCTTTTTCTTGTTTCATCATCTTCTCTATCTCCATCATCCAAGGAGCCCTTGCTTTGGTTCCCTTACCTTTCCCTCTTGTTGGAATGTACCTAGCCTGTACTTGGAACATCTCCCCCTTAAAGATCACCCATTATTCCGTTACAGTTTTTCCTGTCAATCTTTGGTTCCATTTTACCCTGGCTAGATCCTTTTGCATCCCACTGAAGTTAGTCCTATTCCAGTTTAGAAGTTCCACTCCAGATTGATCCTTGCTCCTCTCCATTGCTAATCTAAATCTTATGATATGATGATCAGTCGTATCCAAGTGTTCTCCCACAGACACTTGGTCGACCTGGCCCACCTCATTCCTCAACACCAGATCCAGCCAAGAACATATTGGTCAAGGAAATTCTCCTGAACACATTTCAGAAATTCCTCCCCCTCCTTTCCCTTTACCCTAGCATTATGCCAATCGATATTTGGGTAATTAAAGTCCCCCAATATCACCACTCTATAGCTCTTGCATATCTTTGCTCCTCTACTTCCCTCTCACTATTTGGAGGCCTATAGAATACCCCCAATAACGTGATGATACCCTTTTTGCTCCTCAACTCTAACCAAATGAATTCTGTCCTTGTCCCCTCAAGAACATCCTCCCTTTCCAACATTACAATGTCTTCCTTAAATTAGCACTGGCACCCCACATCCCTTTTTTCCTTCTTTATCTTTTCTGAACACCTTGTACCTTTTAATATTAAGTGCCAAGTCCTCACCGTTTTTAAGCCACGTTTCCGTTATTGCCACATCATATGCTCACCAACCTTATTCACCACAATTTGTGCGTTTACGTACATGCATTCTAAACCCATTTTTGAATTTTTTGTAGTCTTTCTTAGTCTGCTCCTATCTAATATGGTACTACTTCCACCTCTAATACTATCCAACACACACTCTTTTATGCACCCGATTCCTCTTTTCTACTCCTATATGCTGGTGCCCATCCCCCTGCCAGGCTAGTTTAAACCCTCCCCAACAGCACTAGCAAACCTCTCCCGGCTCTGTTGTGGTGTAACCCGTCCGGCTTGTACGGGTCCCACTGTCCCTAGAAACGGTCCCATTGCCTCAGGAACCTAATGCCCTCCCTCCTGCACCATTGCTCCAGCCACGCATTCATCTGTTCTATCCTCCTATTCCTGTACTCACTAGCACGTGGCACCGGGAGTAATCCGGAGATTGCTACCTTTGAGGTCCTGCTTTTCAATCTCTCTCCTAGCTCCCTAAAGTCTGCCTGCAGGACCTCATCCTCTTTCTGCCTATGTCATTGGTACCGATATAGAAACATAGAAGATAGGAGCAGGAGTAGGCCATTCGGCCCTTCGAGCCTGCTCCGCCATTCAATGAGATCATGGCTGATCATCCAAATTCAGTACCCTGTCCCTGCCTTCTCCCCATATCCCTTGAGCATTAAGAAATATATCTAACTCCTTCTTGAATATATTTAATGAACTGGCCTCCACCGCCCTCTGTGGCAGAGAATTCCACAGGTTCACCACTCTCTGGGTGAAGAAATTCCTCCTAATTTCAGTCCTAAATGTCCTACCCCTTATCCTTAGACTATGACCCCTGGTTCTGGACTCCCCGGCCATCTGAAACATCCTTCCTGCATCTAGTCTGTCCAGACCTGACAGAATTTTATAGGTTTCGATGAGATCCCCTCTCAATCTTCTAAACTCCAGTGAGTATAAGTCCAATCGACACAATCTCTCCTCATACGTCATTCCTGCCATCCCAGGTATCAGCCTGGTGAATCTTCGCTGCACTCCCTCCATGGCAAGAACGTCCTTCCTCAGGTAAGGTGACCAAAACTGCACACAATACTCAAGGTGCGGTCTCACCAAGGCCCTGTACAACTGTAGCAAGACATCCTTGTTCCTGTACTCGAACCCTCTTGCTACGAAGGCCAACATACCATTTGCCTTCTTAACCGCCTGCTGCACCTGCATGCTTACCTTCAGCGACTGGTGCACAACAACACCCAGGTCTCTTTGCACTTCCCCTTCTCCCAATCTATTGCCATTCAAATAATAATCTGCCTTCCTGTTTTTGCCACCAAAGTGGATAACCTCACATTTATCCACATTATAGTGCATTTGCCATGTTTCTGCCCAATCACCCAACCTGTCCAAATTGTACTGGAGTTTCACGACATCCTCCTCACAGCTTACCCTCCTACCCAGCTTTGTGTCGTCTGCAAATTTGGAGATATTACATCCAATTCCCTCGTCCAGATCATTAATATATAGTGTGAACAGCTGGGGTCCTAGGACCGATCCTTGCGGTACCCCACTAGTCACTGCCTGCCACTCGGAAAATGATCCGTTTATTCCAACTCTTTGCTTTCTGTCCGCCAACCAGTTCTCTATCCAAGTCAATACCTTGCCCCCAATCCCATGTGCCTTAATTTTGCATGCTAATCTCTTATGTGGGACCTTATTGAAAGCCTTCTGAAAGTCCAAATACACCACATCCACTGGTTCTCCCTTATCTATTTTACCAGTTACATCCTCAAAAAATTCCAGTAGATTAGTCAAGCATGATTTACCTTTTGTAAATCCATGTTGTCTTTGTCCGATCCTGTCGCTGCTTTCCAAGTGCTCTGCTATTACATCTTTTATAATAGACTCTAGCATTTTCCCCACTACCGATGTCAGGCTTACCGGTCTATAATTCCCCGCTTTTTCTCTACCACCTTTTTTGAATAGTGAGGTAACATTAGCTACCCTCCAATCCATGGGTACCGTTCCAGAGTCTATTGAGTTCTGGAAGATGACCAGCAATGCATCTACTACCTCTAGGGCCACTTCCTTAAGTACCCTGGGATGTAGACCATCAGGCCCTGGGGATTTATCGGCCTTCAGTCCCATCAATTTTCCTAACACCATTTCCCTACAAATACTGATTTCTTTCAGTTCCTCCCTTTCATCAGACCCTATGTTCCCCAGCATCTCTGGGAGGTTATTTGTGTCCTCCTTTGTGAAGACAGAACCAAAGTATGTATTTAGTTGGTCTGCCATTTCCTTGTTTCCCATTATAAATTCCCCTGATTCTGACTGTAAGGGACCTACGCTTGACTTCACCAATCATTTTCTCTTCACATATCTATAAAAGCTTTTACAGTCAGTTTTTATGTTCCCTGAAAGCTTACTCTCATATTCTATTTTCCCTTTCTTAATTAATCCCTTTGTCCTCCTTTGTTGACTCCTAAACTGCTCCCAATCCTCAGGATTATTGCTTTTTTGAGCCAATTTATATGTCCTCTCCTTGGGTCTTATGCTATCCCTAATTTCCCTTGTTAGCCACGGTTGAGTCACCTTTTTTGTTTTATTTTTATGCCAAACTGGGATGAACAAATTCTGTAGCTCATCCATTCGGTCTTTGAATGTTTGCCATTGCCTATCCACTGTCAACCCTTTGAGTGCCATTCCCCAATCAATCCTACCCAACTCGCTCCTCAGGCCATCGTAGTTTTCTTTATTTAAATTGAGGACCCTTGTCTCTGAGTCAACTACTTCATTCTCCATCTTAATGAAGAATTCGATCATGTTATGATCGCTTCGACCCAAGGGGCCTCGTACAACAAGATTGCTAATTAATCCTTTCTCGTTACATAATACCCAGTCTAAGATGGCCTGATCTCTGGTTGGTTCCTCGACATATTGGTCCAGGAAACCATCCCGTAAACACTCCAGGAATTCCTCCTCCACAGTATTGTTACTAATTTGGTTGGCCCAATCTATATGTAGATTAAAGTCACCCATGATGACTGCTGTGCCCTTATTGCACGCTTCTTTAATTTCCCTTTTAATGCCATCCCCAACCTCCGCCTTACTGTTTGGAGGTCTATATACCACTCCCACTAATGTTTTTTTCCCCTTAGTATTTCTCAATTCTACCCATACAGATTCCACATCATCAGAGCTAATATCCTTCATTACAATTGTATTAATCTCTTCTTTAACCAGTAATGCTACCCCACCTCCCTTTCCTTTTTGCCCATCTTTCTTGAATATCGAATACCCCTGGATGTTGAGTTCCCAGTCTTGGCCATCCTTGAGCCACGTTTCCGTAATCCCAACTAAATCATATTCGTTTACCTCTATTTGCGCAGCCAATTCATCCACCTTATTACAAATGCTCCTCGCATTAAGACACAAAGGCTTCAGGCTTGTTTTTTTAATGCTCTTAGACCTATTAGAATTATTATTTACTGTGGCCACGTTTGATTTAAACCGTTGATTTCTCTGACTGCCACTTTTGTTTTTCTCCTTCCTATCTTTTGCTTTTATCCCTGTTTTCCTTTCCTCTGTCTCCCTGTTCAGGTTCCCAACCCCCTGCCATTTTAGTTTAAACTCCCCCGAACAGCACTAGCAAACACTCCCCCTAGGACATCGGTCCCGGCCCTACCCAGGTGCAAACCGTCCCGTTTGTACTGGTCCCACCTCTCCCAGAACCGATTCCAATGTCCAAGGAATTTGAATCCCTCCTCCTTGCACCATTCCTCTAGCCACGTATTCATTTGAAATATCCTCCTATTTCTACTCTGACTAGCACGTGGCACTGGTAGCAATCCTGAGATTACTACCTTTGAGGTCCTATTTTTTTAAATTTACCTCCTAACTCCCTATATTCTGCTTTTAGGACCTCATCCCGTTTTTTACCTATATCGTTGGTGCCTATGTGCACCACGACAACTGGCTGTTCGCCCTCCCCCTCCAAAATGTTCTGCAGCCGCTCAGAGACGTCCTTGACCCTTGCACCAGGGAGGCAACACACCATCCTGGAGTCTCGAATGCGGCTGCAAAAACGCCTATCTATTCCCCTTACAATTGAGTCCCCTATCACTATAGCTCTTCCACTCTTTCCTCCCAGCCTGTGCAGCAGAGCCACCCATGGTGCCAGGAAGTTGGCTGCTGCTGCCTTTCCCTGAGGAGTCATCCCCCCCCAACAGTATTCAAAGTGGTATATCTGTTGGAGAGGGGGATGGCCGCAGGAGATTCGTGGACTACCTGCCTGCGCCTCTTACTCTGCCTGCTGGTCACCCATTCCCTTCCTGCCTGTACACCCTTTACCTGCGGTGTGACCAACTCGCTAAATGTGATATTCACGACGTCCTCAGCATCGCGAATGCTCCAAAATGAATCCATCCGCAGCTCCAGTGCCGCAATGAGGTCTGTCAGTAACTGCAGCTGGACACACTTCCCGCACACATGGTCATCAGGGACACAGGAAGCGTCCCTGATTTCCCATAGAGCAGGAGGAGCACACTACGGGGCTGGGCTGTCCTGCCATGACTTACCCTTTAACTAATTAATTAAAATTAAATGAATCCCACCAATTTCACTACAGTTAAATGATATATTTAAGGGCCCTGGTTTACAAACTGTCCCCGCTACACCACAGAGACTTTAAAAACTATAAACCACAGACTTAAAGTTTTAAAACGAGAGAAATACTCCAACCAATCACCTACCTGTTTTGTGGTGACGTCACACCTCGAATACTTTTTACCTCTCTCCTTCCCCGAGATTGGAGATTGGTACGCCTACCTGAGCCTCTGGGGTCTTTTGTAGTCGCTCTGCTCCGCCTCCCGCCGCTGCCGCACCGAGGCCTACCTGAGCCTCTGGGGCCTTTTGTAGTCGCTCTGCCGCTCTGCTCCGCCTGCCGCTGCTGCCACACTGAGGCCTACCTGAGCCTCTGGGGCCTTTTGTAGTCTCTCTGCCGCTCTGCTCCGCCTGCCGCTGCTGCCGATGCCCGTGTCCTGCAGCCGCTCAGTGACATCCTTGACCCTGGCACCAGGGAGGCAACATACCATCCTGGAGTCACGTCTGCGGCCGCAGAAACGCCTGTCTGCTCCCCTAACTATTGAATCCCCTACTATTATTGCTCTTCCACGCTTTTTTTCTCCCACCCTGTGCAGCCGAGCCACCCAGGGTGCCGTGGACTTGACTCTGGCTGCACTCCCCAGAGGAACCATCGCCCTCACCAGTACTCAGAACAGAATACTGGTTGGAGAGCGAGATGCACTCTGGACACTCCTGCACCAAATGCCTGGTGCTCTTCTTCTGTCTGGCAATCACCCATTCCCTCTCTGCCTGCACACTCTTATGCTGCGGGGTGACCACCTCTAGAAACGTGCTATCCATGTAACTCTCAGCCTCACGGATGCACCGCAGTGACTCCAGCCGCCGCTCAAGCTCCGAAACCCAGAGCTCGAGTTGCTGTAGCTGGCGACACTTCCTGCACACGTGGTCGTCCAGGCAACGCGAAGCGTCCAGGACTTCCCACATGGCACAGGATGTGCACTCCATGGGACTGAGCTGCCCTGCCATGCCTCTAGTTAATAGACTAAGAACAAACCCAGCAGAAATAAAAACTTAAAACTTAGCAAAAAACACTCCCCAGCTACTCACCAATCAGCTCCTTCCCTTGTGCCGACGTCACTTTTTTTTTTTACTCTGACGCCACTTTTTAAAAAACTGCCTCTGTTGAGTTGCTGCCGCTCGGGACTGCTCCTTTTAACTGCTCCGCTCCCACCAGGTCTTCTCCTTCATGTCTCGGGCTCCTGCCGCTCGGGACTGCTCCTTTTAACTGCTCCGCTCCCACCAGGTCTTCTCCTTCATGTCTCGGGCTCCTGCTGCTCGGGACTGCTCCTTTTAACTGCTCCGCTCCCACCAGGTCCTCTCCTTCACGTCTCAGGCTCCTGCTGCTCGGGACTGCTCCTTTTAACTGCTCCGCTCCCACCAGGTCCTCTCCTTCACGTCTCAGGCTCCTGCTGCTCGGGACTGCTCCTTTTAACTGCTCCGCTCCCACCAGGTCCTCTCCTTCACGTCTCGGGCTCCTGCTGCTCGGGACTGCTCCGCTCCCACCAGGTCCTCTCCTTCACGTCTCGGGCTCCTGCCGCTCGGGACTGCTCCTTTTAACTGCTCCGCTCCCACCAGGTCCTCTCCTTCACGTCTCGGGCTCCTGCTGCTCGGGACTGCTCCTTTTAACTGCTCCGCTCCCACCAGGTCCTCTCCTTCACGTCTCGGGCTCCTGCCGCTCGGGACTGCTCCTTTTAACTGCTCCGCGCTCACCAGGTCCTCTCCTTCACGTCTCGGGCTCCTGCCGCTCGGGACTGCTCCTTTTAACTGCTCCGCTCCCACCAGGTCTGCTCCTTCCCGTCTCAGTTTGAATATAGTTAGAACTAAACTTCCAGTTTCTCCCCCTCTTGTGGAAAAAAATGGGACGCAGCCTGATGCACAGTTTTAAAGAAAGAAAGACTTGCATTTCTATAGCGCATTTCACCACCACCGGACGTCCCAAAGCGCTTTACAGCCAATGAAGTACTTTTTGAAGTTGTAAGAAATAGAACAGAGCAATAAAGTGCAGCAAGGTCAGATAACAAACACAAGCGACAAATGGCCGAGACCAGGACACAGAGGTGATGAGGGAGTCATAAAATACAAGACAACATGGAACCAGAAAGTCATAAAGAAACATAACAAGACCTTTAGGACAGAGGTAAAGAGGGAAATGACCTCATGAGGCAGGGAGGAGGCTGTCAGAGATACCCTCTCCCTTGTAATTGAACAATGGGATGGGTAAAAATGATTGACACCAGGCCACCACCAGCCCATCGAAATAAAGGAATCCCTGGGCGTGTCCTTAGAGCATGCGCTGACCAGCTGGCAGCCGTGTTTACGGATATATTCAACCGTTCACTGTACCAGTCTGTAGTCCCCACCCGCTTCAAGATGACATCGGTTATTCCAGTCCCCAAAAAAACAAAAGTAACCTGTTTAAACGACTACCGCCCCATAGCACTCACTTCTGTCATCATGAAGTGCTTTGAGAGGCTGGTCAAAACCCACATCAACTCGTTACTACCTGACACACTGGACCCACTCCAATTTGCCTACCGCCCAAACAGATCTAGGGATGATGCCATCGCCACTGTACTGCACACTGCCTTATCACACCTGGATAAGAGGAACACCTATGTGAGAATGTTGTTCATTGATTATAGTTCAGCATTCAATACCATTATCCCCTCCAAGCTTGTCAACAAGCTCAGTGAGCTAGGACTTAACACCTCCCTATGCAACTGGATCCTGGACTTCCTGACGGGAAGACCCCAGGTGGTGAAAATAGGCAGAAACACCTCCTCCACACTGATCCTGAACACGGGAGCTCCCCAGGGTTGTGTGCTCAGCCCCCTTCTGTACTCCCTGTTTACTCACGACTGCGTGGCCACGCACAACTTCAACTCCATCATCAAGTTTGCTGATGACACTACCGTTGTAGGCCTGATCACAGATGGCGACGAGACAGGCTACAGGGAGAAGGTAAGAGCCCTAGGAGAATGGTGCAAGTACAACAACCTCTCCCTCAACATCAGCAAAACAAAGGAGATGATCGTGGATTACAGGAAGCGGCAGGGGGAGGGACACACCCCAATCTACATCGAAGGGGCTGAGGTGGAGAGGGTCAGCAGCTTCAAATTCCTGGATGTATTCATTACGGAGGACTTAACGTGGTCCCATCGCATCGACGTCGTAACCAAGAAGGCATGCCAACGCCTGTTCTTCCTCAGGAGACTGAAGAAATTTGGAATGGCCCCCCAGATTCTCACCAACTTCTACCGGTGCACCATCGAGAGTATCCTGTCCGGCTGCATCACTACCTGGTATGGCAACTGCACCGCCACAGACCGCAAGGCTCTACAGATGGTGGTGAAAGCTGCACAACATACTATAAGAATTAAACTACCTGCTGTGCAGGATATCTACCCAGAGAGGTGCCGGGGGAAGGCCCTGAGAATCATTAAAGACGCGAGTCACCCCAGCCACAACCTCTTCGCCCTGCTCCCGTCCGGTAAGAGATACTGAAGCATACGGTCTCGTACCAACAGGTTTCGAAACAGCTTCTACCCCCAGGCCATAAGACTCATGAACGATTAATTTATTACTGTTGTTTTATTTATTATTACTGTCTTTCTATTAGTATTTTTATCATTGTTATGCCATATTTATTCCAATGTTGGGAGGACTCGTAAAAATCAACATTTCATTGTGCAGTACACACGTCTGCTGCATATATGACATAAAATTGAATTGAATTGAAGTATAAAATAGGGGACCGAGAAGGAAATAGTCAGACAGCTAGGGGCGAAGGCTTCCTCGAGGTGGGAATCAATGCTGGCTTATGCCCAGCACCTTGATCAAGCTTAACCTCCGAGGTGGATCCATGCTGGTTCATAACTGAAGACCTCCAACAGCTCGAGGGACGAACTAACAGAAGTGACTACTGCTGCAGGCTGCAGAGATCCGCTGACCCGAGACCTCCATGCTGTCTCATCGGGCATCTAACCAACCGTCCGTCCGATCGTGGCATTCCGCTTCGGGGGTCGTAGATCGCTCTCTACTGTCACGGGTTGTATGTCTATTATAGTTATCTTAACATCATGTAATACCTGATTATGCTTTGATCTGCAGCTCTTTAATAAAATACCTTAAAACTCCTAAGACCCTTTGGGTATCTGTGTGTGACCTGTGATCCAAATCTTAGTGGTGTCAGAAGTGGGATCACAGAGTTGGGAATTGTAAGGTTCCGGTTGTGGGGACCAGAAGGACTTGGTCACCTGTGATCGTCGCTATAAGATTAAGTAGAAGACTCCCTGAAAGAGGGGAGAGAGAGAGAGATAAAGGTAAAACCAGAAATACAATGGCGTTGGCGTATCACCGGGAACAGTTGATAGAGAGTCTGAAGGAGATGCAGCATAAAGTGCAGGAGAGAGAGAAGGGAAAAAAATCTAAGTTGCAGGCGAACCAACCTAAAAACTCAGCAGAGGGATTTGGATAGCCAGGAAAAGCTGCTGAGACGCCGATTTAAAAGAAGGGGGGAAAAAAAGAGAAACTTAAAGTTTTACCGACATGGAAGTTATTAATGTCTGTGCCGAGGCAAATAAAACACAAGATTTGCAGAGTGAAAGGACCCTTAGAGGATGCTGGAATTTCAGTGTGTGTGTGAAAGTTTTACTGACTATGAATGTTTAAGTTACAGTATTCCTTTTGTCTGAAAGTCTGTCTTTAAAAGAAAGTGTCTGCTATGTTTGTTTTACCTCTGCCCACTTCTCTTTGCTAAAAGCCGTTTAACCCTTTGTAGCCATGTCTTGAATTTTGGAAGTTTTAAGAATGTGCAAATGAGATTGTGCACCCAGAATGAAAAAAAAACTTTGAACTACAACTTAAGTTAAGCTGGTGGGGAAAATCTGAGAAAAACAAAAAGCTTGTTAACAAAAGATTAAGTTTAGTCTAAGATTTAACCTTGGAGTTACGGTTGCTATCGTGAATTTTCCAAAGCAGTTTGATTTGTTTTGTTTAAATGTGAAAACTAATTTTTCTCCAGTTGTATTCAGTATTTTAACAGTCATTTGAAAACGCACCTGAAGAACAAAGAGAAATATTATGTAACTTACTTTTTTTTTGTTTTTTCTGTTCTGTATAGTGTTTAGTTCATAAGAATATTTGCTCCGCCGCCTTATAAACCGGCAAAGGAGTTAACCCTTTCCGCTGGCAACGGTTTCTTTTAACTGGCTCACCAAACAACTTATGATCAGGGCAGTGTCCTAGGACCAACCATCTTCAGCTGCCTTCCGTCCAACATAAGGTCAGAAATAGGGATGTTCGCTGATGACTGCACAGTGTTCAGCGCCATTCACAACTCCTCAGATAATGAAGCAGTCCATGCCCGCATGCAACAAGACCTGGACGACGTTCAGGCTTGGGCTGATAAGTGGCAGGTAACATTCGCGCCACACAAGTGCCAGGCAATGACTATCTCCAACAAGCGAGAGTCTAACCACCTCCCCTTGACATTCAACGGCATTACCATCATTGAATCCCCCACCATCAACATCCTGGGGGGGTCACCATTGACCAGAAACTTAACTGGACCAGCCACATAAATACTGTGGCAACAAGAGCAGGTCAGAAGCGAGTTATTCTACGGCGAGTGTCTCACCTCCTGACTCCCCAAAACCTTTCCACCATCTACAAGGCACAAGTCAGGAGTGTGATGGAATACTCTCCACTTGCCTGGATGAGTGCAGCTCCAACAACACTCAAGAAGCTCGACACCATCCAGGACAAAGCAGCCCGCTTGATTGGCACCCCATCCACCACCTTAAAAACATTCACTACCTCCACCACTAGTGCACCGTGGCTGCAGTGTGTACCATCTACAAGATACACTGCAGCAACTCGCCAAGGCTTCTTCGGCAGCATCTCCCAAACCCGTGACCTCTTCCACCTAGAAGGACAAGGGCAGCAGGTGCATGGGAACACCACCACCTCCACGTTCCCCTCCAGGTCACACACCATCCTGACTTAGAAGTATATCACCGATCCTGCATCATCGTTGGGTCAAAATCCTGGAACTCCCTACTTAACAGCACTGTGGGAGCACCTTCACCACACGGACTGCAGCGGCTCAAGAAGGTGGCTCACCACCACCTTCATGACCTCAGGACACCCCAAAGTGCATTGGCAGCGACACCCACATCCCATAAACGAATTTTAAAAAAGCTCCCACAAACAGCAATGTGATAATGACCAATAAATCTGTTTTTGTTATGTTGATTGAGCGATAAATATTGTGCCAGGACACTGGGGATAACTCCCCTGCTCTTCTTCGAAATAGCGCCATGGGATCTTTTATATCCACCCGAGAGAGTAGACGGGGCTTCGGTTTAACATCTCATCCGAAAGACGGCACCTGCGACAGTGCAGCACTCCTTCAGTACTGCACTGGAGCGTCAGCCTAGATTTTTGTGCTCAAGTCTCTGGAGTGGGACTTGAACCCACAACCTTCTGACTCAGAGGCGAGAGTGCTGCCCACTGAGCATCTGTAGCCCTAATTACGCTACCCAAGTGTCCATTCATCATGAGCAGGTCTACACAGTGATCAGCAACAGGCTATTCAACCATACCGAGAGGTGGGGTAGGACAGGGATCTGATATTGGCGACAATTTTCAATTTACCGCTTGAGTGAAATATCAGTATTGTGACGTGTAGTCACTATTGTAATGTAGGAAATGCGGCAGCCAATTTACATACTGCAAAGTCCCACAAACATCAACAAATGATGGTTGAGAGATAAATATTGGGGAGAAGTACCGTGCTCTTCTTTGAATAGTGCCACGAGATGGCTTTGTGACTAAATGCATTTGTGGAAGATGAAAGAATTGCATTTCTATATCGCCTTTCACAACCTCAGGACACCCCAAGGTGCTTTAAAGTCAATTAAGTTCTTTTTTTTTTTTTTTTTTAATAAAAGTGTAGTCACTTGTAATGTGGGAAACAGTCAGCCAATTTGCGCACAGCAAGCTCCCACAAACAGCAATGTGACAATGACAAATACTATGTTTTAGTGATGTTGATTTGAGGGATAAATATTGGCCAGGACACCGGGGAGAACTCGCTGCTCTTCTTCGAAATAGTGCCGTGGGATCTTTTACTTCCACCTCAGGGTAGACGGGGCCTCGGTTTAACGTCTCAGTCGAAAGACGGCACCTCTGACAGTGCAGCACTCCCTCAGTACTGCACTGGGAGTGTCAGCCTAGATTTCTGTGGTCAAATCTCTGGAGTGGGACTTGGACCCACAACCTTCCGAGTCAGAGGTGAGAGTGCTGCCCAGAGCCAATGCCGACACTACAGTCAATATAGAGAAAGTGAAAATTTTTATACAAATTTATCAACATTGTATAAAATATCAAACAATCATCTGCTTTTCTGCACTTTCTCACTTCCATCTATGCGAGCATCAGAAAATAAAAACGTCAGGAGATAAGTGAGTGAATGCCAGAGTATGATTAACAGAATTTTTTTTCGTGGTTATAAAATTATACTGGTCTAAAAGCATACAAACTTTAACAGAAAAGGATGCTCAAAACAGTGACACCCACCAGGAGAACGTCAATAACTGGCTGTGGAAAGAAACTGTCTCTTGTGTACTGCATCGTTCAGTTTGTTGCCTAACCTTGACCCTACTGGTTTTAAATGGGTAAACCCAAGCTGCATCAGCATATAGCAGATACATAGTACACTACGCGTTTGGTTTTGACAGTAATAATAGTTAAAGAAGTTTTCAGATTAACTTTTGACAAAGTATGCACATTGTGGAGGTCAGGGGTGAAGAGGCAAAGCATTCACTGATTACTGAGAATAAGTTGGAGTTCTAACATCGGATACAAGGTGTTTTGCATTTTTAAAAGGCTATTGAGCCCACAAAGACTAGCTAGTTTCTCCCTTCCCAAAACTCAATTATTCTAAGATTCACATCTTCTAAATCATAATCATTTCTTGCCCTAGATTTCAGTTTACATCCTTTTACACCTTCTAACCACAGACAACTCTTCATTCTCTTTTCAAAAGAACTACAACACAGCTCACCACATTAAGTTACTGCTTATTCTTGTACATCCAGCCCACTACTCAAAAGCAGCAATGACGGTTAATCGTAAAGAAGGTAAAACATAAGATCTGCCTTAAAGCTGCAATCACTTCACAACTAAATCTTCAATATAGACATGTGACACTCCTGCAGGCTTTTTAAGTGATTGTGGAGTTTTGGTGTTCAAGTCAGTGAAATGTTTCCTACTGAAACTGCAACAGGCTAGGAAGGGCAGAAATCTGTCAGGGCTTGTGGTCCTGAGGGCCCACTATCCAATAGCGCTTGCTGGAAATTCCCCGTATGTAGACATTGGGCAATGACTGATCTGGGCTGGGCTGGGATTCCCTCACGCTCAAATAGTCCACTGACACTCGATCTCCGACCACACTAAGAACGGACATTCGAGTGAAATACCAGAGGGTTGTTATGGAGACCCCAACAAGAGTACGAGAGGAGAAAGTGGAAAAGAAATTGAAACAATAACCTACAGTTACTCAATTCACCTCCTCTTTTCAACCTTGGTGGTGTCCTGCACTATGGGTTTTGGCCCTTCGCTCCAGTTTCTCAAAGAATATTAGTAAAGGAGATAAACAACTGCACCTTCCCAGACAGAACAGAGACAACAGAAAACAATTTACAATTCACCTTTAGTATCCATGCCTCAACAGTTTCACAACTCAAAACATGTCCTTTCTTTGGAGAGTGCTGGAGAGAGAGTGAGTGTATAAAAATGTGTAATTCTACAAGCCTCTCTTCTTATCTTTATAGAGTTTTAAAATCCACAATCATCTTTGCTGTTATTTGATCGTTCTCCGGTATCAATGTTTTTACAGAAATTAAAGAGCCACAAGCTGTACCAAAGAGGTCGGGGAACATAGGGTCTAATGACAGGGAGGAACTGATAAAAATCAGTATTCGTAGGGAAATGGTGTTAGGGAAATTGATGGGATTGAGGGCCGATAAATCCCCAGGGCCTGATAATCTACATAGAAACATAGAAGATAGAAGATAGGAGCAGGAGTAGGCCATTCGGCCCCTCGAGCCTGCTCCGCCATTCAATGCGATCATGGCTGATCATCCAAATTCAGCACCCGGTCCCTGCTTTCTCCCCATACCCCTTGATCCCTTTAGCCTTGAGAAATGTATCCAACTCCTTCTTGAATATATTGAATGAATTGGCCTCTACTGCCTTCTGTGGTAGAGAATTCCACAGGTTCACCACTCTCTGGGTGAAGAAATTCCTCCTAATTTCTGTCCTAAATGGCCTACCCCTTACCCTTGGACTGTGACCCCAGGTTCTGGATTCCCCGACCATCGGCAACATTCTTCCTGCATCTAGTCTGTCCAGTCCTGTCAGAATTTGATAAGTTTCAATGAGATCCCCTCTCATTCTTCTAAACTCCAGCGAGTACAAGCCCAATCGATCCAATCTCTCCTCATACATCATTCCTGCCATCCCAGGTATCAGTCTGGTGAATCTTCGCTGAACTCCTTCCATGGCAAGAACATCCTTCCTCAGATAAGGCGACCAAAACTGCACACAACACTCAAGATGTGGTCTCACCAAGGCCCTGTATAACTGCAGCAAGACATCCTTGTTCCTGTACTCAAACCCTCTCGCTACGAAGGCCAACATACCATTTGCCTTCTTAACCGCCTGCTGCACCTGCATGCTTACCTTCAGTGACTGGTGCACAAGGACACCCAGGTCTCGTTGCACTTCCCCTTCTCCCAATCTACTGCCATTCAGATAATAATCTGCCTTCCTGTTTTTGCTACCAAAGTGGATAACCTCACATTTATCCATGTTATATTGCATCTGCCATGCTTCTGCCCAATCACCCAACCTGTCCAAATCATCCTGGAGTTTCTCAGCATCCTCCTCACAGCACACACGCCCACCCAGCTTTGTGTCGTCTGGAAATTTGGAGATATTACATCTAGTTCCCTTGTCTAGATCATTAATATATATTGTGAATAGCTGGGGTCCTAGGACCGATCCTGCGGTACCCCACCAGTCACTGCCTGCCCACTCGGAAAAAGACCCATTTATTCCAACTCTTTGCTTTCTGTCTGCCAACCAGTTCTCTATCCAAGTCAGTACCTTGCCCCAATCCCATCTGCTTAACTTTACACGCTAATCTCTTATGCGGGACCTTATCGAAAGCCTTCTGAAAGTCCAAATACACCACATCCACTGGTTCTCCCTTATCTATTTTACCAGTTGCATCCTCAAAAAATTCAGTAGATTAGTCAAGCACGATTTACCCTTTGTAAATCCATGTTGGCTTTGTCCGATCCTGTCACTGTTTTCCAAGTGCTCTGCTATTACATCTTTTACTAGCTGGAGTGCCCGGCGGTGCCGAGGGTTTTTTGAGGGCATGTTGTTGTTGGAAGAGAGAGAGAGAGAGAGAGAGAGACTGGGGGGGGGGGGGAGAGAGAGAGACTGGGGGTGGGGGGGGGGGGGGGGGGGGGAAAGAGAGAGAGGGGGAGGGGGGAGAGAGAGAGAGAGAGAGAGAGAGAGAGAGACTGGGGGGAGGAGAGAGAGACTGGGGGGAGAAAGAGAGAGATGGGGGGGGGGAAAAAGAGAGAGAGAGGGGCTGCTGGATTTAGTTCGGGATTAGCCTGGAGAGAGAGGGGGGGGAAGGAGCGCCTCAGGCCTGGCCCGATGGACCCTGCGAAGGAAGGAAGGAAGGCGAACTCTCCCTCCCTCTCCCACCCCCTCACTCTTTCCCTCCTCACCCTCTCTCTCTCCCTCCCCCTGCTTTACTCACTCTCTCTCTCTCCCTCCCTCCCCCTCACCCTCTCTCCCCCTCTCTTTCCTTCTCTCGTCTCCCTCCCTCCCTCCCTCCCCCCTCCCCCTCCTCTCCCTCACTCTCCTCTCCCTCACTCTCTCCTCTCCTTCCCTCCGAGCCCGACGCGGTGAGCCGAAGCCCCCGTGTGCGGATCAGCGCCTCAGGACCGGCCGGTGTGCGGCCAAGTGCGTGAGCCCGGCCCGACTCTCAGGTCCCGCTCCGGGCCGCCGCCGACGTTCACAGCGCTCGCTGTCTCTGCCCGCCAGCCTTTACCAAGATGGCGGCGATGGCTACGCTCGGCCCCGCCGCGTCAGCCTTTACCAAGATGGCGGTGATCGCGGGCCGCTGGTTTGGAATCAGGCCCAGCGGGACGGACGGTGCCTAGCTCGGGCGTGGCTGGCGAGGAGAGGCCGAGGCTTTCAGGCCCGAGGCCTGCAGGCAGCTCATCCACCGCCGAGGGGGGGGGAAGCCCGAGTCCCCTTTGCAAAAGGATTTTTTTTTCTTTTAAAACCAACTTTTTTTTGCTGGAATCTATATTTCAAAATAAACACACAGAAAGTGGGAAAAATAAATCAATAGTTAGGAATCAAGATGGCGGCCACTCACCTCAGCTCAGAAGGATTAGGCCCGCCCACACACGCAATGAAACGCCCCCCGTGACGCCACCGATTGGTCAACCATCAGGTCACTCAACTGTAGGATTGGTCAACCATCACGTCACTCAATGCTATCCTCTGTAGGATGGCCTGCCCACACACACAATGAACCCACCCCCCTGTGATGCACTGATTGGTCAACCATCACGTCACTCAACGCTATCCCCTGTATGATTGGTGAACCATCACGTCACTCAACGCTAATGAGCGGAATTTTGCCGTTTTTTGAACCTTGTTTGTATACTTTCCGAACATTTTTGTCTGACCAAAAAATACGCCTATTAACTCCCCTAATGATAAGCTTTCTTTTGATATAACATATGTGTAGGTACGCTCTATAACTTTTGAGTGTATAGCCAGACAGACCGACCAAATCTTATATAGATAATGGACTCTAGCATTTTCCCCACTACCGATGTCAGGCTTACCGGTCTGTAATTCCCCGTTTTCTCTCTACACCTTTTTCGATTAGTGGGGTAACATTAGCTACCCTCCAATCGATGGGTACTGTTCAGATTCATCGAATGTTGGAAGATGATCAGCAATGAATCTCCTATTTCTAGGGCCACTTCCTTAAGTACCCTAGGATGTAGATTATCAGGCCCTGGGGATTTATCGGCCTTCAATCCATCAATTTCCTTAACACCATTTCCCTACAAATACTGATTTCTTTCAGTTCCTCCCTTTCATCAGACCCTATGATCCCCGACATCTCTGGGAGGTTATTTGTGTCCTCCTTTGTGAAGACAGAACAAAATATATATATACTAGCTGAAGTGCCCGGCGGTGCCGAGGCTTTTTCGAGGGCATGTGTTGTTGGAAGAGAGAGAGCGAGCGACTGGGGGGGGGGGGGGAAGGAAGAAGGGGGGGGGAAGGGAGGGGGGGGAAGGGAGGGGGGGGAAGGGGAGGGGGGGGAAAGGGAGGGGGGGGAAGGGAGGGGGGGGGAGGGAGGGGGGGGGGGAGGGAGGGGGGGGGAGGGGAGGGGGGGGAGGGAGGGGGAGGGAGGTGAGGGGGGAGGAAGGGAGGGGGGAGGAAGGGAGGGGGGGGAGGAGGGAGAAGGGGGGGGGGAGGGAAGGGGGGGGAGGGAGGGCAGGGGCCCCCCCCCCCCCCCCCCCCCCCCCGAGGGTCGCGCCCCGCCCCCCCCCCCCCCCCGAGGTGAAGACCGCCGATTGCGGCTGTGCGAGACGGCCGGGGGGGCCGGTTTGCCAGGGTGACGCTTGACGCTCAGCAAGCCCCGCCCGAGCCAGAGAGAGACGCCGCGTCTCAGCTCCTGCTGCGCGCGCACCCTAGCGGCGCTGGGCTGAGGCTCGGCCCCTCCAGCCTTCGAGTGGGGCCGGGAGGTGCCTAGCTCGGACGTGGGTGCGAAGGAGAAGCCGAGGCTTCGAGGCCTACCTGGAAAAACGGGGAAAGGTAGGAAAATTAATGAGGTTAGATAAGTTAATTCGTTTCTAAATCATTTTTTTAAAAAACAATATGTGTTTTAAAAGCAATGTTTTTTTTAAAGACGCAAAAAGCGGGAAAAAGAAAGGAAAAGTTTGGAATCAAGATGGCAGCGACTCACATCGGTTCAGAACGATAAGGCCCGGCCCCACACGCACCAATTGGCCCGGCGGCACACGCCAGCAACCCGGCGTACGATTGGTCGAGCTCGAGGTCACTCTGTCGCTAATGAGATGCTAATGAGCGGAACGTTTAAGGTTTTTGGGATACCGCGGGCGCGATTTTAGCCCGGCCGAAACGTAAATACGCTTAAAACCGTCTCGGAAGCGTAAGCTTTCTTTGGAGGTAACGCACGCGTAGGTACGCCCTGTAACTTTCGAGCGCATACCCGACAGACGCACAGGCGATGACAGACAGAATGACAGACAGATGTACCGATTTATATATATAGATAATTGGTCTGCCATTTCTTTGTTTCCCATTATAAATTCCCCTGATTCTGACTGCAAGGGATCTACCCTTGACTTCACCAATCTTTTTCTCTTCACATATCTATAAAAGCTTTTACAGTCAGTTTTTATGTTCCCTGCAAGCTTACTCTCATATTCTATTTTCCCCTTCTTAATTAATCCCTTTGTCCTCCTTTGTTGAATCCTAAACTGCTCCCAATCCTCAGGTTTACTGCTTTTTCTGGCCAATTTATATGTCCTCTCCTTGGATCTTATGCTGTCCCTAATTTCCCTCGTTAGCCACGAGTACTTAAGGAAGTGGCCCTAGAAATAGTAGATGCATTGCTGGTCATCTTCCAGAATTCGATAGACTCTGGCACAGTACCCATGGATTGGCGGGTAGCTAAGGTTACCCCACTGTTCAAAAAGGGTGGTAGAGAGAAAACGGGGAATTACAGACCGGTTGACATCGGTAGTGGGGAAAATGCTAGAGTCCATTATAAAGGATGTAATAGCAGAGCACTTGGGAAAAAAATGACCGGATCGGACAAAGTCAACATGGATTTACAAAAGGTAAATCATGCTTGACTAATCTACTGGACTTTTTTGAGGATGTAACTGGTAAAATAGATAAGGGAGAACCAGTGGATGTGGTGTATTTGGATTTTCAAAAGGCTTTCGATAAGATCCCGCATAAGAGATTAATGTGTAAAATTAAGGCACATGGGACTGGGGGCAAGGTATTGACTTGGATAGAGAACTGGTTCGCAGGCAGAAAGCAAAGAGTTGGACTAAACGGCTCTTTTTCCAAGTGGCAGGCAGTGACTAGTGGGGTACCGCAGGGATCGGTCCTTGGACCCCAGCTATTCACAAAATATATTAATGATCTGGACGAGGGAACTAGATGTAATATCTCCAAGTTTGCAGACGACACAAAGCTGGGTGGGCGTGTGTGCTGTGAGGAGGATGCCGAGAAACTCCAGTATGATTTGGACAGGTTGGGTGATTGGGCAGAAGCATGGCAGATGCAATATAACATGGATAAATGCGAGGTTATCCACCTTGGTGTCAAAAACAGGAAGGCAGAGTATTATCTGAATGGCAATAGATTGGGAGAAGGGGAAGTGCAACGAGACCTGGGCATCCTTGTGCACCAGTCGCTGAAAGTAAGCATGCAGGTACAGCAGGAGGTTAAGAAGGCAAATGGTATGTGGGCCTTAGTAGTGAGAGGGTTTGAGTACAGGAACAAGGATGTCTTGCTGCAGTTGTACAGGGCCTTGGTGAGACCACATCTTGAGTATTGTGTGCAGTTTTGGTCACCTTATCTGAGGAAGGATGTTCTTGCCATGGAAGGAGTGCAGCGAAGATTCACCAGGCTGATACCTGGGATGGCAGGAATGATGTACGAGGAGAGATTGGATCGACTGGGCTTGTACTCACTGGAGTTTAGAAGAATGAGAGGGGATCTCATTGAAACTTATAAAATTCTAACAGGACTAGACAGACTAGATGCAGGAAGGATGTTCCCGATGGTTGGGGAGTCCAGAACCAGGGGTCACAGTCTAAGGATAAGGGGTAAGCCATTTAGGACAGAGATGAGGAGGAATTTCTTCACCCAGAGGGTGGTGAACCTGTGGAATTCTCTACCAAAGGTGGCAGTTGAGGCCAATTCATTAAATATATTCAAGAAGGAGTTGGATATATTTCTTAAGGCTAAAGGGATCAAGGGATATGGAGAGAAGGCAGGAACAGGGTACTGAATTTGGATGATCAGCCAGGATCGCATTGAATGGCAGAGCAGGCTCGAGGGGCCGAATGGCCTACTCCTGCTCCTATCTTCTATGTGTCTATGTTTCTATGTACATAATATTCCCAAGAAGAAAATCACCAGTTACAGTTCTAGCCGCGCCTCCAGCTCTAGCTGTTCCAGTACAGCTACAACATTGGCAGCTACCCAACAATGTGGAAAACTGCCTAGGTATGTCCTCTCCACAAAAAGCAGGACAAATCCAATCCGGCCAATTACTGCCCCATCAGTCTACTCTCAATCATCAGCAAAGGTGATGGAAGGTGTCATCGACAGTGCGATCAAGCGGCACTTACTCACCAATAACCCACAGCCCCGAGACTGGAGAAGCAGTGGACTTGCGCGGGAGCAGCCCGAGGCGGGAGAGCTTAAAGGCTTAAAAGGGAGCAGTCAGAGGCACCGAGGCCCACAGCCCCGAGACCGGAGAAGCAGCGGACCTGCGCGGGAGCAGCCCGAGGCGGGAGAGCTTAAAGGCTTAAAAGGGAGCAGTCAGAGGCATACCAATCCAGGTTCCAGGAGAGAGGTAAAAAGTAGTCCAAGTGTGACGTCAGCAGGTAGCAGATAAGTGATTGGTTGGTGAGTATTTTCTCTCTTTTCAATACAAGCTTGAATTCTGTCGTTAAATTTCTAGGGTCTCTGTGGTGTAGTGGGGACAGTTGGTTAATAAAGCGCCCTAGAGTATACCTGTAACGGGTATTGAATAAATTTTTTAATTAATTAAAGGAGTAAGTCATGGCAGGAGAGTTCAGACCCGTGTTCTGCTCCTCTTGCTCCATGTGGGAAGTCAGGGACGCTGCCAGTGTCCCTGGCGACCATGTGTGCGGGAAATGCATCCAGCTGCAGCTACTTGTAGAACGCATTGCGGCGCTCGAGCTGCGGGTGGATGAATTTTGGAGCATGCGCGATGCTGAGAGGGTTATGGATAGCACGTTTAGCAAGTTGTTCACGCCTCAGGGTAGGGCTGCACAGGGGGTGACCATCAGGCGGAGCAACAGAGGCAGGCAGGAAGTGCAGGGAACCCCTGCGGACATCCCCCTTTCAAACAGGTATACCAAGTTGGATACTGTTGAGGGGGATGACTCACCAGGGGAAGGCAGCAGCAGCCAGCTTCCTGGCACCAGGGATGCTTCTGCTGCTCAGGAAGGGAGGAAAAAGAGTGGGAGAGCAATAGTGGTAGGGGATTCTATCGTAAGGGGAACAGATAGGCGTTTCTGTGGCCGCAAACGTGACTCCAGGATGGTTTGTTGCCTCCCTGGGGCCAGGGTCATGGATGTCACTGAGCGGCTACAGGACATTCTTAAGGGGGAGGGTGAACAGGCAGAGGTCGTGGTCCACATTGGGACCAACGACATAGGTAGGAAGGGGGGGATGAGGTCCTGCATCAAGAATTTAGGGAGCTAGGTAACAGATTAAAGGGCAGGACCTCAAAGGTTGTAATCTCTGGATTACTCCCAGTGCCACGTGCTAGTGAGTATAGGAATAGGAGGATAGTGCAGATGAATGCGTGGCTAAAGAGTTGGTGTAGGAGGGAGGGTTTTAGTTTCCTGGATCACTGGGCCTGCTTCTGGGAAAGGTGGGACTTGTACAAGTCGGACGGGTTGCACCTGAACCAGAGCGGGACAAATATCCTTGCGGGGAGGTTTGCTAGCACTGTTGGGGGGGCGGGGGGGGGGGGGGGGGGGCGGTTTAAACTAACTTGGCAGGGGGATGGGATACAGAGGGGAGCTGAAATAGGGGGTGATGTGCTGCCAATTATAGAGAAAAAAACAAGTCAGCTTGGTAGACAGGGCAAATATATAAGGGCAAGGCTGGATGGCATCTATTTTAATGCAAGGAGTCTTGCAAATAAGGTGGATGAACTGAAGGTGTTGATAAACACATGGGAGTATGATATTGTTGCTATCACGGAGACATGGTTGAGGGAGGGGCAAGACTGGCAGCTCAATATTCCGGGGTACAGAATCTTCAGGCGAGACAGAGGGGGAGGTAAAAGAGGAGGGGGTGTCGCAATATTAATTAAGGAGTCAATTACTGCAGTAAGGAGGGATGATATATTAGCAGGTTCCTCTAATGAGGCCATATGGGTGGAGCTTAAAAACAAAAAGGGGGCAAGCACTTTGCTGGGAGTGTACTATAGGCCTCCAAACAGTCAGGGGGAGATAGAGGAACAGATATGTAGGCAAATCTCAGAGAAATGTGCAAATAATAGGGTAATAATAATGGAGGATTTCAACTTCCCCAATATTAACTGGGATAGTCAAAGTGTGAAAGGCTCAGAGGGTGTAGAATTCTTAAAGTGCATCCAGGAGAGCTTTTTGAGCCAGCATGTAGAAAGTCCTACAAGAGAGGGGGCAGTACTGGACCTAATTCTAGGGAATGTGGCCGGCCAAGTGGAAAAAGTGCTAGTAGGTGAGCACTTTGGTGACAGTGACCATAATATGGTGAGATTTAAGGTGGTCATGGAAAAGGACAGGGATGGGCCGGAAATAAAGGTTCTAAATTGGGGGAAGGCCGATTTTAATAGGATAAGGCAGGATCTGGCCAAAAGGGACTGGGGTCAGCTACTTGTAGGAAAATCCGCATCGGAGCAATGGGAGGCTCAGAAGGGAGATTGAGATCATACAATGGTGACATGTTCCCGTAAAGGTCAAGGGTGGTTCCAAAAACCACAGGGAACCTTGGATGTCAGGGGATATACGAGAATGGATTAGGAAAAAAAAAAGAGGGCTTTTGGCAGATACAAAAGGCTAAAGACGGAGGAAGCCCTAGAGGAGTACAAAAAGTGCAGGGGGATACTTAAAAAAGAAATTAGGAGATCAAGGAGGGGCCATGAAATAACACTGGCGAGCAAAATCCTAAGATGTTTTATAAGTATATTAAGGGTAAGAGGATAACTAGGGAAAAAATAGGGCCCATTAGGGACAAAAGTGGCAATCTGTGTGTGGAGCCGGAAGATGTAGGAGGGGTTCTAAATGAATTTTTTGCATCTGTTTTCACTATGGAGGAGGACGATGTAGACATAGAAATAGGGCAGGGGGACTGTGATATGCTCGAACATATTAACATCGAGAGGGAGGAGGTATTGGCGGTTTTAGCAGGCCTAAAAATGGATAAATCCCCAGGCCCGGATGAAATGTATCCCAGGCTGCTGTGTGAGGCAAAGGAAGAGATTGCGGGGGCTCTAACACATATATTCAGGACCTCTCTGGCCACAGGGGATGTGCCAGAGGACTGGAGAACCGCTAATGTAGTACCATTATTCAAGAAGGGAAGTAGAGAAAAACCGGGGAACTACAGGCCAGTGAGCCTAACATCAGTGGTAGGAAAATTATTGGAAAAAATTCTGAGGGACAAAATTAGTCTCCACTTGGAGAGACAAGGATTAATCAGGGATAGTCAACATGGCTTTGTCAAGGGAAGATCATGTCTGACTAATTTGATTGAATTTTTTGAGGGGGTGACTAGGTGTGTGGATGAGGGTAACGCAGTGGATGTGGTATACATGGATTTCAGTAAGGCCTTCGATAAAGTCCCGCACAGGAGACTGGTCAAGAAGGTAAGAGCCCATGGAATCCAGGGTGCCTTGGCACATTGGATACAAAACTGGCTTAGTGGCAGAAGGCAGAGGGTGATGGTCGAAGGTTGTTTTTGTGACTGGAAGCCTGTGGCCAGTGGGGTGCCACAGGGATCGGTGCTGGGTCCCTTGCTGTTTGTGGTCTACATTAATGACTTGGATATGAATGTAAAAGGTATGATCAGTAAGTTCGCGGATGATACAAAAATTGGTAGGGTGGTAAATAGCGAGGAGGGTAGCCTCAGTCTGCAGGACGATATAGATGGGTTGGTCAGATGGGCGGAACAGTGGCAAATGGAATTTAACCCGGAAAAGTGCGAGGTGATGCACTTTGGGGGGGAATAACAAGGCAAGGGAATACACAATGAATGGCAAGACCCTTGGCAAGACGGAGGGTCAGAGGGATCTGGGTGTGCAAGTACACAGATCCCTGAAGGCGGCGGAACAGGTGGATAAGGTGGTAAAAAAGGCATATGGGATACTTGCCTTTATTAGCCGAGGCATAGAATATAAGAGCAAGGAGGTTATGATGGAGCTGTATAAAACACTGGTTAGGCCACAGCTGGAATACTGTGTGCAGTTCTGGTCGCCACACTACAGGAAGGATGTGATCGCTTTGGAGAGGGTGCAGAGGAGATTCACCAGGATGTTACCAGGGCTGGAGCGCTTCAGCTATGAAGAAAGACTGGGCAGATTGGGTTTGTTTTCCTTGGAGCAGAGGAGGCTGAGGGGGGACATGATTGAGGTGTACAAAATTATGAGGGGCATAGATAGGATGGATACAGAGGAGCTTTTTCCCTTAGTAGAAGGGTCAATAACTAGGGGGCATAGATTCAAGGTAAAGGGCGGGAGGTTTAGAGGGGATTTGAGAAAGAACTTTTTCACCCAGAGGGTGGTTGGAGTCTGGAACTCACTGCCTGAAAGGGTTGTGAAGGCAGGAACCCTCACAACATTGAAGAAGCATTTGGATGAGCACTTGAAATGCCATAACATACAAGGCTACGGACCAAATGCTGGAATATGGGATTAGATTAGACAGGGCTTGATGGCCGGCACGGACACGATGGGCCGAAGGGCCTCTATCCGTGCTGTATAACTATGACTCTATGACTAACCTGCTCACTGATGCCCAGTTTGGGTTCCGCAAGGACCACTCGGCTCCCGACCTCATTACAGCCTTGGTCCAAACGTGGACAAAAGAGCTGAATTCCAGAGATGAGGTGAGAGTAACTGCCCTTGACATCAAGGCAGCATTTGACCGAGTGTGGCATCAAGGAGCCGTAGTAAAATTGAAGTCAATGGGAATCAGGGGGTAAACTCTCCACTGGCTGGAGCCATACCTAGCACAAAGGCAGATGGTTGTGGTTGTTGGAGGTCAATCATCTCAGCCCCAGGACATTGCTGCAGGAGTTCCTCAGGGCACTGTCCTGGGCTCAACCATCTTCAGCTGCTTCATCAATGACCTTCCTTCCAACATAAGATCAGAAATGGCGATGTTCGCTGAGGACTACACAGTGTTCAGCGCCATACACAACTCGTCAGATAATGAAGCAGTCCATGCCCGCATGCAACAAGACCTGGATGACAGTCAGGCTTGGGCTAATAAGTGGCAGGTAACATTCGCGCCACACAAGTGCCAGGCAATGACTATCTCCAACAAGTGAGAGACTAACCACCGCCCCTTGACATTCAATGGCATTACCATCACCGAATTCCCCACCATCAACATCCTGGGGGGTCATCATTGACCAGAAACTTAACTGAACCAGCAGCATAAATAATGCGACCACAAGAGCGGGTCAGAGACTGGGTATTCTGCAGTGAGTGTCTCACCTCCTGACTCCCCAAAGCCTTTCCACCATCTACAAGGCACAAGTCAGGAGTGTGATGGAATCCTGGAACTCCCTCCCAATCAGCACTGTGGGAGTACCTTCACCACATGGACTGCAGTGGTTCAAGGCTGCTCACCACCACCTTCGAGGGCAATTAATGCTGGCCTTGCCAGTGATGCCCACATCGCAGGAATTAATATAAAAAAGGTCAGGGAGGTTAATGTTGGGGAAATTAGACAGATAGCCATTCTCAGAACCGTCTGACAAGCAATGCTGCTCGTGCCCTCCCCCACTTACCACTCGTCCCTCCTGAAGGCAATGGCTTCTTCTGAGATACAGTTCAATGGATGGCAGCAACTCTAATACTTCCAATGGGCAAGTCTTAACAATGATGGTTGTTGGGCTATTCAACTGTCAGGGGCCTAGCTAGGTAACCCCGGTTCTGCCATCAGTTCCAACAGATCTCACTAGATAGCCATCAGGGACGGAAACCATGCCCTAGTTTTCCCCTTCCTAGCCTGGGGTCAGAGGCCAATTGCAGTGTCTTCCCACCAGAGATTAGCTAAATAGGTAGCGACTTTGGGCCAAACCTGGGACCATCCTGCTCTGTACAGCCTAGTAACATATAGTGTCAGCCGTGGCTCAGTGGGTAGCACCCTCGCCTCTGAGTCAGAAGGTTGTGGGATCAAGTCCCACTCCAGAGACTTCAGCACAAAAATCTAGGCTGACTCTCCAGTGCAGTGCTGAGGGAGTGCCGCACTGTCGGAGGTGCCATCTTTCGGATGAAACGTTAAACCGAGGCCCCGTCTGCTCTCTCAGGTGGATGTAAAAGATCCCATGACACTATTTCAAAGAAGAACAGGGGAGTTATCCCCGGTGTCTGGGCCAATATTAATCCCTCAATCAACATAACAAAAACAGATTATTTGATCATTATCACATTGCTGTTTGTGGGACCTTGCTGTGCGCAAATTGGCTGCCGCATTTCAACAGTGACTCCACTTCAAATAGTAAAGCACTTCGAGATGTCCGGTGGTCGTGAAAGGCGCTGTATAAATGCAAGTTTTTCTTTTTTCTTTCAAATCAACATCACTAAAACATAGTATTGGTCATTGTCACATTGCTGTTTGTGGGAGCTTGCTGTGTGCAAACTGGCTGCCACGTTTCCCACATTACAACAGCGACTACACTTTCAAAAAAAAAGTACTTCATTGGCTGTAAAGCACTTTGGGGCATCCTGAAAGGCACTATATAAATGCAAGTCTTTCTTTCATATTACACAAATGCATTTACTCACAAAGTCATTGGGATTTTAATAGCAAAACATTTGACAACACTGCAGCATTAATAAGAGTCAAAGCTAAACAAAGCACAATGGAGATGAATAGGGTTTGTTTTATCTGGGCTATCCCTCAGTACATTAAAAAAAAAAATCTCTTGCCTCTCATCTTCTGAAGGCTGCTCCAGTACCTCAATCGGGTGACCTTTCTTAAATCAGTGAACTTAGACGGCGAGCGTTGACAAGCCACTAAGCCGTCAGAGACATCAATACAGGTCTTGATCCCGTTCTCACCTGTGCTGGATGCCAGTGGTGATCACTGCGTAGCGGGCACGACCTGGAGTTCTGGCTGATTTTATCCCTCACTAGTTCAGGAGGTGCGGCAGCCGACTCTAGTGCCCCACCTGCTGCCCTGATTGAGATCCGCTAGCTCAGCACAAACCGGTCAAACTGGCACCTTTCAAGGAATTTTCTTTTAAAATTTATGACTGGCCAAGGAGGTAAATTGCATAGCTCATCTTCAAAGCAACTTTAGTTGAAGGAAAATGAGAAACATAATGAGAGATGGCCTCTAGGCCCATCAAGCTCATTCCCACCATAGACCATGTGCATTGACTCCATCTTATTAATCTAACCACCCGAGGGAAAATTTGCATTAACATTCTCTGATCATCCCTAATCTGCTGCTGCTCCTTCTGTTCTCCCAACATTCCCTGTCTCACAGCACACTCAATGGCCTCATTCTGTGCTGTAGTATTCTAGGATTAGAATCAGTTCGATGAGTGACAGACATACATGGTCAAAATCACATTGCTCACTCAAGCTTACTTGCAGACATGGAGAGGGGGGGGAAAAAGAGCAGTTCAGCTGGTGGAAGGGAGTCACTGCTCATTGCAACAGTTAAAAATAAAACACAATACTGTTAAGACGAACAAGGAACAAAAACAGAACATTAGAGATACATCATCAGAGCTCGTCCAATGCCTCAGCGCATGAATAGAATCATAGAAATTTACAGCACAGAAGGAGGCCATTCAGCTCACCGTGTCTGTGCCGGTCGAAAAAAGAGCGATCCAGCCTAATCCCACTTTCCAGCTCCTGGTCCCTAGCCCTGTAGGTTACGGCACTTCAAGTGCACATCCAAGCACTTTTTAAATGTGATGAGGGTCTCTGCCTCTACCACCCTTTCAGGCAGTGAGTTCCAGACCCCCACCACCCTCTGAGTGAAAAAGGTTCTCCTCAACTCCCCTCTAATCCTTCTACCAATTACTTTAAATCTATGCCCCCTGGTTATTGACTTCTATGCTAAGGGAAATAGGTCCTTCCTATCCACTCTATCTAGGCCCCTCATAATTTTATACCTCCCCTCAGCTTCCTCTGTTCTAAATGTTGTGTGATGTGGTACTGATCCGTATATTCCAGGAACATCCCAAGTTTGATTCATGGTCTGTTCTGGTTTTAGCCCAGACAGTGGCTGAGAGTAGAGGTGGGGATAATAAGTAAGTCAGGGCCCCTTCCAATGTTTATCAAGTGATCACTGTTGAATAAAACAGGGACAGGATCAGGCTCAGTTATGGTGCCCCTACGATCAACTAGCTGGCCAACACTCACATTCTGGATGAAGAGTACCACACGGCAAGTTACTGGAGAGCTACCAGCATATGTCACCATCACTGAATTATATGGAAAGCTTTGAGGCACTGGCACGGTTTGTAAATGCATAACACAAGGCTATTTTTCCAAATAATTTCAGGAAACATCACTATCATGAAAGATAAATCAATTTAAAAATGGCACCTTGATCTTTGGGGCCACATTTCTTCCAAAAGCAGCAATAATGTCTCTCCGGGGGGGGGGGGGGGGGGGGGGGGAAGAGAACGGGACTTAAAATACTTCCAACAGGGTCAAATGTTCTTGCCTTCATATTATAAATGACTTGTGTCTGAGTGAGCAACTACCCACAGGACCTTCTTCCATTCTGCCAATGAAAACATAACTTCCACATAACACTGCAGCAGTCCAGCACCAGCTCTTTGAAAGATCTATCTGCTTAGTCCCATTCCTCTACCCTTTATTGTTTTTCTTTTTCAAATATGTATATCCCCATCCCTTTAAAAGCAATTATAGATTCTGCTTCCACCACTGTTTCTGCTAGGACATTAACAATCTTCTGCATATTAAAAAAAAACTTCTCTTCCCTTTCCTCCTTTTGTTGACAGTTTTAAATTTATGCAATCAAATTACCAGCTGGCAGATATTGTTTTCTTTATTCCCCCTCCCAATAAAAGAGTTACATCAGAGCAGTCAACAGGAGGGAATTGCTAATGCAGTCTGCAAACACGTTTGCATCAAATCAGGAGTGAAATATACCAGGGGGGGAAACCCACAGTAGGGTAAAACTTTTAAACTAAAACAAGTGATGAACAGGGCAAAGAAGTGACAAGAGAAATCAAATTACAAGGGCGCGGCAGCCTCATCTCCCCAGATGGCACACAGTCTTAGTATGGATCTGTTTGACACTTGTGGCTGCTGAGAGGCGAGAGAGTTTTCTGCCCCTCAGGCAGAAGAAACTTCCAGCCCAGTCACTTCTCACTCCGAGCAATTAATTCCCTCCTGTTGACTGCTCTGATTTAACTGTTTTATTGGGATGGGGAAAAACAAACAAAACAATATCTGCTAGCTGATAGTTTGAAATGTATGCCCTCAAAACTGTCAACAAAAGGAGGAAGAGAGAAGTTTATTTTAAACATGCAGAAGATTGTTAATGCCCTAGCAGCAACCAGTGGTGGAAGCAGAATCCATAATTGCCTTTTAAAGGGATGGGATATATATAAAGAAAAAAATAAAGGGTAGAGGATTGGCCAACTATAGTGTCAAGAGGACAGCTCTCCAACCTTGTCCTCACTGCACTAAACACCATCAGAACAATAGCAAAACTCCCTGAGGGCGGGCAGCACTTACCGCTATCTGACGCTCCTCACATCTTCCCGGCAGACCAAAAGCCGGCTCCCCGCTACCCGCCTCCACCTCCACCTCCGCCTGCGCCTGCGAAAAGCGCCTACGTCACCAGCGATTTGCGCAAACCAGCCGCCTGAACTTGTGCCAACGTCACGTGCAACTTGCGCTGACGTCACCCGTTTTGACGCGCGCCGCCGAGCGTGGGCCGTCCGCGTTTCCATGGTGACGGACGCTGCGCTGGTCCCTTACTAACCAGCAGATGCGTATCTCCAACCTATTTCTTTACTTAGCGACCCATTCGCTTAATCCTCAATCAATGAATACTTTAAAAAAATATATAAGATGCATAACCAGGAACAAAAAGTACCACGGGCATTTTTTGTCAAATAAATAGCAATTTGAGGTTCCTTCCATTATTTTCTTTAGAAACTCAATGCAGTCAAAAAGAGACAGGGGGAAAAACAATCATTAAAATTGCTGCGTCAACTAATAGGAATTAAAATAAAGGGTGGAATTGCCTCTGAGGGTGACCTCACAGACTTTGACGTCATCGCCTCTTGCGTTGCACGTCACCGAAACCGTGTGTAGCCCGTTTCCCGGGGTAACGGGCAAAGGCTTCTGTGTCCACAGGGCCTGGAGTGAGGGAGTGCAGACTCTCCACAGCAGCAATACTCACAGCTCAGCAGCTCCGAAGCGACATTGCACGCCGCCATGCCGAACAAGAAAGGAAAGAGGTAACCTGCCTTCGTTTTGTTTTTATTTTGTAACTTGCACAGTTTTAAATCTTGCAGCACAGAAACAGGCTATTCGGCTCAAATGGTCCATGCTCCATTCGAGCCTCCTCCCGTCCTTTCTCATCTAACTGTCAGCATAGCCTTCTATTCCCTTCACCCTCATATGCCGATCTAGCCTCCCCTTAAATGCATTCATACTATTCGCCTCAACTACTCCCTGTGGCACCTAAAGACGTTTCTTCTGAATTCCCTATTGGATTTCTTGATGACTATCTTGTATTGATGACCTCTAGTTTTGCTGTTCCCCACAAGTGGAAACACACACTCTCTCTCTCTCGCTGTCCACTCTATCAAAACCTTTCATAATTTTAAAGACCTCTATTAGGTCACACCCCTCAGCTTTCTCTTTTCAAGAGGAAAAGACACCCAGCCTGTTCATCCTTTCCTGATGGGCATAAACTTGCATTTCTGGTATCATCCTTGTAAATCTTTTTTGCACACTCTCCAGTGCATATCTAATTTTAAAGTTTTTCCTTTCTAACTTTATGTTTTTTTTGTTCTCTGCATTGAAACTATGACTTGAAGAAGCCTTCGGGTCATTATTAAAAAGGATTGTTATTGCAGGATGGGAGAGGCACAGGTTTTTATGATAAAGTACAAATAAACAGATCACCTCCCACCTGCAAATACTGAAACAAATACCTGGGAATAAGTAGCATGTTGTTCAGCATCTGCAAAAAAGAAAAGACAGGTTGATATTTGGGGCTTGGCCCTTTGTCAGAGTAGTTCTGTCAAGAGAAGTGATGTTGTTATTTCTACATATTTATACGAAAGACTAAGAAAGATTAATTTGTATTGTCATAAGAACATAAGAAATAGGAGCAGGAGTAGGCCAATCGGCCCCTCGAGCCTGCTCCGCCATTCAATAAGATCATGGCTGATCTGATCCTAACCGCCAATCTACTATCACAGAACCATCTCCTGAATCTAATAGAATTAGACACACGAAATAGGAGCAGGATCAGGCTACACGGCCCCTGGGCCCGCTCCGCTACCCACAGGGCCATGACCGATCCGAACCTAGACTCATGTCCAAATTCCTGCCCGCTCCCCGTAACCCTTAATTCCCTTTACTTCTAGGAAACTGTCTATTTCTGTTTTAAATTTATGTAATGATGTAGCTTCTACAGTTTTTTGGGGCAGCATATTCCATGGACCTACCACCCTCTGAGTGAAGTAGTTCCTCCTCATCTCAGTTTTGAAAGAGCAGCCCCTTATTCTAAGACTATGCCCCCTAGTTCTAGTTTCACCCATCATCGGGAACATCCTCCCCGCATCCACCCGATCCAACCCCTTCACAATCTTATATGTTTCAATAAGATCGCCTCTCATTCTTCTGAACTCCAATGAGTAGAGTCCCAATCTACTCAACCTCTCCTCATATGTCCATCCCCTCATCCCCGGGATTAACCGAGTGAACCTTCTTTGTACTGACTCGAGAGCAAGTATGTCCTTTCTTAAGTATGGACACCAAAACTGTACGCAGTATTCCAGGTGCGGTCTCACCAATACCTTGTACAACTGAAGCAATACCTCCCTATTTTTATATTCTATCCCCCTAGCAATGAAAGCCAACATTCCATTGGCCTTCTTAATCACTTGCTGCACCTGCATACTAACCTTTTGAGTTTCGTGCACCAGGACCCCCAGATCCCTTGGTACTTCAGTACTTTCCAGTTTCTTGCCATTAAGATAATAACTTGCTCTACGATTTTTCTTGCCAAAGTGCATAACCTCACACTTTCCAGTATTGTATTCCATCTGCCAAATCTCTGCCCACTTACTTAGCCTGTCTATGTCCCCTAGCAGGTTTTTTATGTCCTCCTCACTCACTACTTTCCCTCCCATCTTAGTATCATCTGCAAACTTTGATATGTTACACTCGGTCCCCTCCTCCAAATCGTTAATATAGATTGTAAAGAGTTGGGAACCCAGCACTGACCCCTGCGGAACACCACTAGTTACTGATTGCCAGTCTGAGAATGAGCCATTTATCCCAACTCTCTGCCTTCTGTTAGATAGCCAATCCTCTAGCCATGCCAGAATATTACCCCCAATCCCGTGATTTTTTATCTTAAGCAATAATCTTTTGTGTGGCACCTTGTCAAATGCCTTTTGGAAGTCTAAATACACTACGTCCACTGGTTCCCCTTTATCCACCCTATATGTTACTTCCTCAAAGAACTCCAGCAAATTTGTCAAACATGACTTCCCCTTCATAAAACCATGCTGACTTTGTCCTATTAAATTATGATTATCCAAATGTCCTGTTACTGTCTCCTTAATAATGGACTCCAAAATTTTACCTACCACAGATGTTAGGCTAAACTATAGTTTCCAGCCTTCTGTCTACTGCCCTTTTTAAATAAGGGTGTTACATTAGCAGTTTTCCAGTCTGCCGGGACCTTTGCTGAGTCCAGGGAGTTTTGGAAAATTATTACCAATGCATCCACAATCCCTACCGCCACTTCCCTCAAGACCCTAGGATGTAAGCCATCAGGTCCAGGTGATTTATCCGCTTTGAGTCCCATTATTTTACCGAGTACCACTTCCTTAGTGATTTTGATCGTGTTTAGCTCCTCCCCCCCCCCATAGCTCCCTGTTTGTCCAGTGTTGGGATATTCTTAGTGTCTTCTACTGTAAAGACTGATACAAAATATTCATTCAGTGTTTTTGCCATCTCCATATTTCCCACCATTAATTTCCCGGTCTCATCCTCTAAGGGATTTACTTTAGCCACCCTTTTTCTTTTTATATAACTATAAAAACTCTTACTATCTGTTTTTATATTTTTTGCTAATTTACTTTCATAATCTATCTTCCCTTTCTTAATCAATCTTTTTGTTATTTTTTGCTGTCTTTTAAAGTTTTCCCAATCCTCTATCCTCCCACTAGATTTGGCTACCTTATATGCCCTTGTTTTTAGTCGAATACTATCCTTAATTTCTTTACTTAGCCACGGATGGCTGTCTTTTCTTTTACACCCTTTTCTTCTCAGTGGAATATATATTTTTTGGAAGTTGTAAAATAACTCCTTAAATGTACACCACTGATCATGTATCGTCTTACCCTTTAATCTATTTTCCCAATCCACTCTACTCAATTCCGCTCTCATACTTTCATAGTTTCCTTTATTCAAGCTTAGCACGCTTGTTTGAGATCCAACCTTCTCACCCTCTAATTGAATATGGAATTCAACCATGTTATGGTCACTCATTCCAAGGGGATCCTTTACTAGGACATTTTTAATTAATCCTGTCTCGTTACACAGGACCAGATCTAAGGTTGCTTGCCCCCTGGTCGGTTCAGTTACATACTGCTCAAGAAACCCATCCATAATACACTCAATGAACTCATCCTCAAGGCAGCCCTGCCCAATTTGATTTGTCCAATTAATATGATCGTTAAAATCCCCCATAATTATAGATGTTCCCTTATTACAAGCCTCAACTACTTCCTGATTGATACTCCGTCCAACAGAGTTGCAACTGTTCGGAGGCCTATAGACTACGCCCACTAGTGTTTTTTTCCCCTTATTATTCCTTATCTCCACCCAAACTGTTTCATTATGCTGATCTTTTGACCCAATATCATTTCTCTGTATTACAGTGATTCCTTCCTTTATTAACATAGCCACCCCACCTCTCCTTCCTTCCTGCCTGTCCTTCCTGATCGTTAAATAACCTGGTATGTTTAATTCCCAGGCATTGTCACCCTGCAGCCATGTTTCTGTAATGGCCACAAGATCATACCCATATGTAGTTATTTGTGCCATTAACTCGTCTATTTTGTTACGAATGCAAGGATTGTGTGGAGACATGGCAACCAGCATAGAATACAAGGAAGGTCTGGTTATTTGGAAGAATGCCTACCAGTTGAAATTACAATGTATGGCCAATTATTCTTGCACTGATCCTATGTCAAGCAACTGAGCATCTTCTGTTGGCTCACTGCATCATAGACATTTGATTCCATCATAGTAGCAAATGAATGGGGGCATGATGCAAATTGCAATAACTCAGTGCTTGTTTATGTTTTTCTGTAACCTAATAGACAAATGCTTTTTTTAAATTGTTAATTTAATGTATCGTAATGAGGACAACATTTAATTCCTTTCTTTCTAGGAATTTGTTTTATGCCCTTTTCTCTCGCTAGGATTTTCTGCCTGTGCCACATATATTTGCTAGATGAAGAGTTGGAGAACTGCTCCCAGTCCTTCACTATGATATCATAGTCAATAGTAGCAGTGGGCACTCTGATGAGGTTATGTAAGGCCCTCAACTCATGCTCCAACTTGAGTTGCTGCCTTCAGGAGCAAAGGGGAAAAAATTGGAGCATAATTGGGAGGGGGGAAATAATTTAGAAATACCATAATTGCTGGCCAAAGACAGTCTGAAGACTGTACCTTCAATGTTTCCCTCCCTGGTAAAAAATGTGCATATAGATGTTGGTCATGGGCCCTCTATAATCAACTAGCCTGGCAAAATTCAGTGATTTAGGCACACACATGAAGAATGTGAACTTGGATGAGGCACCAAGCATTGACACACTCATTGGATCGTACACCTGTATGAGTCACTTCAGAGAAGAATGGAGAAAATTAGCGAGAGATAGACCTCAGTTACTCATTTATGGCATAAAGCTCCATTATTTGCAACAGGCCAACATTCTTGCTACTTTGCTAGGCCTGATATTTTGCACTTGGACAAGCTGTCCAAAATGCATTCGTGCATTCCCACCGACCTATCATTCTGACCCATTTCCTGGGAATTATAAGACATTGACGGACATGGTGGGTGCACCTGTGTGTCTTTCCAGCTGATCTAGAAGGGAGCAAGAGCTCCTGGACTTGTGGATTTACTCAACAAACTGTTAGCTTTTTTTTTTAAAGTACTTCTTTAGAAATGTTTGTTTACCTATTAAGGAAAGGAAGTAAGGATGAAAAGCCTGATCCAAAAATTCCCGTGGAACCAGATATAGAGAAGGCAATGGCAAATGCTGCTTTGTGGGAATCAAGACTGAATGTGATGGAGAAGTCGCGAGTGGAATACCGTGATACAGCACGAACGCTTGCCAGAACCAATGAAACCTTAATGAATGATCGGTTTCAAGTAGAGAGGGATGCCATGGAAGTGATCTCATTTTTAAAGAAACAGGACTTGGATAAAGAGACAATGGTAATAATCATGACTGTTTTCTTGAAAATTTTAAAACTTAATATCGTTTAATCTTAATATTATCGAATCTTCTCCCCACCCCCATTACAACTCTCCATGACACACGGCCATTTTGCCAACTGCTTTGAGGCCTACACTAAGGCCTCTTTAGTTGGGCACTGAGAGAGCAACCCACTTATGGGACATGCCAAGCCTTTGCTTGGTGCATCTCATTGATGGCATTGTCCAGATCAGGAATTTATTGTCTGGGGAATTGCAGGCATGAACTTGCATTCTAACGTTCAGTGGCCAATCCACGGGAGCATCAAATGCTACACCACTTGATCAACCAGTAATTGTCATAACAGACATCAATGTTTTCAGTAAAATCCTATTTTCTTGTATGTTCTTCCCTCAATATAGTGCCATAGTTATATATTATTAAAAAGAAAAAAAACTTTCAATGTGACATAAACTCACAAACCAAATTGATGAGTTAAAGAAAGAAAGACTTGCATTTATGTAGTACCTTTCACGACCTCAGTATGTCCCAAAGTGCTTTACAACCAATTAAGTACATTTTTGAAGTGTAGTCACGGTTGTAAAGTAAGAAACGCAGCAGCCAATTTGCGCACAGCAAATGTGATAATGACCACATTGTTTTTTTTTTAGTGATGTTGATTGAGGCATAACTTTTGGCCAGGACACCAGGGATAACTCCTCTGCTCTTCCTCGAAATAGTGCCATGGGATCTTTTACATCCACCTGAGGGAGCAGACGGGGCCTCGGTTTAACATCTCATCCGAAAGATGGTACCTCCGACAGTGCAGTACTCCCTCAGTACAGCACTGGAGTGTCAGCCTAGATTTTTGTGCTCAAATCTCTGGAGTGGGACTGTGAACCCACAACCTTCTGACTCAGAGGTGAGAGTGCTGCCCACTGAGCCACGACTGACAGGGCTGGCAGTAGTAAGAAACAAAAATGTTGATGGAATTGCCAGATAGGAACTCCCAGTGGATAAAGCAAGCAAGAAAAGCTAGGGGGGAAATAGTTCTATGTATTTGTTGTAAAGAGAATATGTTTGAGAGAATATTCAATGTCGTGACAAATTCTCTTGGTTTAGATGACATTTAGAAGCCAAGGGGTTGCATTTCAGCCGGGTTCTCCCGTAACCTTGGTGGAAGATCTGTGGGAACTCCAGGAAGATGGGACGCTCAAGTCGCACTAATGTATCACACCTCAATCCCACTGGTTATCAGATTTGCTTCACCAAATGTGCCTGACTGAGTGAACCTACAGAGCTATGTAAAGGGCTGGGACTCCAGTGTTCAATAGTGTGAGCCACAAGTAGACTTTGTAAGTATTGTAGATGGGAGCAGGAAGTTGTAAAGCGACATAGACAGATTAACCGCAGTGGGCAAAACTATGGCAAATGGAGTTCAGTGAGGGCACGTGTGAGGTTATCCACTTTGGACCCGAGGAAGATAAATTGGAGTATCTTCAAATGCTGAGAAACTAGGAACTGTAGAGGAGCAAAGAGATTTGGGAGTCTGAGTACACAAATCATTAAAAGCTAGTAGACAGGTACAAAAAGAAATCAAAAAAGCCAATGGACTGTTGGCCTTTATCTCAAGAGGGCTGGAATACAAAGGGGAGGAAGTGATGTTTAAGTAGTATAGAGCCTTGGTCAGACCCACTCTGGAGCACTGCGTTCAGTTCTGGGCACCGCACCTCAGGGTGGATAGATTGGCCTCGGAGGGGGTGCAGCGTTGTTTCACCAGAATGACACCGGGGCTTACAGGGTTCAATTATACGGACAGGTTGCATAAGCTTGGCTTGTATTCCCTGGAGTATAGAAGATTGAGCAGTGATCTGATTGATGTCTTTAAAATGTTAAAAGGATTTGATAGGATAGATGCAAAGAAACTATTTTTTCTGGTGGGGGAATCGAGAACAAGGGGACCTAATCTTAAAATTAGGTCTAGGCCATTCAGGAGAAAAATCAGGGTGCACTTTTTCACACAAAGGGTAGTAGAAATCCGTAACTCTCTCCCCAAATAGCTGTGGATGCTGGGCTAATTGGAGCTTTCAAGATTGGGAATGATAGATTTTTGTTAGGTAAGGGTATCAAGGGATATGGGGCAAAGGTGGGTAAATGGAGTTGAGGTGCAGATCAGCCATGATCTAATTGAATGACGGAGCAGACTCGAGGGGCTGAATGGCCTACTCCTGTTCCTGTGTTCCCAAGTAGTCTTTCTTACTTTGATCAATTAAAGTAATCTGGGTGGCATGATGGTGAGCGTGTTGGGGAATTAACATGACCTGAGCCATGCCATTAGGGAGGTTGTCAGGAACTTGCCTGCAGGAAGGGAAGGAAAATTAAAAGGTGACTGAAATTTGCAAGTGATTCTTTTCAATGTAATTGAAGGTGTTTGTGTTTTACAGATCAGCAAACTGCAACAGCAGGTAGTGGATGAAAAACAACAAGCAAATAAGGACAATAAGAAAATGGTAAGAGTCTGCTGTTTTTCCAGTTATAGTTGTACTTATGGGGCTCGTAACTTGCAAAAGTTCAAGGAAAAGACTGGTTAGGCCTCGGCTGAAGTATTGTGGCCAATTCTGGGCACCACACTTTAGGAAGGATGTCAAAGCCTTGGAGAGGGTGCAGAGGAGATTTATTAGAATGGTACCAGGGACGAGGGACTTCAGTTATATGGAGAGACTAGAGAAGTTGTGGTTATTCTCCTTAGAGCAGAGAAGGTTGAGAGGAGATTTGATAGAGCTGTTCAAAATCATGAATGGTTTTGATAGAGTAAATAAGGAGAAGCTGTTTCCAGTGGCAGAAGGGTCAGTAACCAGGGGACACAGATTTAAGGTGATTGATAAAGAACCAGAGGCGACATGAGGAAACATATTTTTACACAGCGTGTTGTTGTGATTGGGAAAGCACTGACGGAAAGGGTGGTGGAAGCAGATTTAATAGTAACATTCAGAAGAGAATTGGATATATACTTGAAGTGAAAACATTTACAGGGCTGGAGGGAAAGAGCAGGGGAGTGGGTTTAATTGGATAGCCCTACCAAAGAGCTGGCACAGTCACGGTGGGCCAAATGGCCTCCTTCTGTGTTGTATCATTCTATGATTCTGTGAAACCAATTTTGCAGGAAGATATTAATGGACTGGTCAGGTGGGCAGAACAGTGGCAAATGGAATTCAATCCAGAGAAGTGTGAGGTAATGCATTTGGGGAGGGCTAACAAGGCAAGGGAATACACAATAAATGGTAGGACACTGAGAAGTGCAGAGGATCAGAGGGACCTTGGCGTGCATGTCCACAGATCCCTGAAGGTAGCAGCACAGGTCGATAAGATGGTTAAGAAGGCATATGGGATACTTGCCTTTATTAGCCGAGGCATAGAATATAAGAGCAGGGGGGTTATGCTTGAACTGTATAAAACACTAGTTAGGCCACAGCTAGAGTACTGTGTACAGTTCTGGTCACCACATTACAGGAAAGATGTGATTGCACTAGAGAGGGTGCAGAGGAGATTTACGAGGATGTTGCCTGGGCTGGGGAATTTTAGCTATGAGGAAAGATTGGATAGGCTGGGGTTGTTTTCTTTGCAACAGAGGAGGCTGAGGGGAGACCTAATTGAGGTGTATAAAATTATGAGGGGCCTAGATAGAGTGGATAAGAAGGACCTATTTCCCTTAGCAGAAGGGTCAAAAACTAGGGGGCATAGATTTAAAGTAATTGGTAGAAGGTTTAGAGGGGAGTTGAGGAGACATTTTTTCACCCAGAGGGTGGTGGGGGTCTGGAACTCACTGCCTGAAAGGGTGGTAGTGGCAGAAACCCTCATCACATTTAAAAAGTACTTGGACATGCACTTGAAGTGCCGTAACCTACAGGGCTATGGACCAAGTACTGGAAAGTGGGATTAGGGTGGATAGCTCTTTGTCGGCCGGCATGGACAAGATGGGCTGAATGGCCTCCTGTGCTGTAAATTTCTATGATTCTATGATAATTTTTGATTTTCCACGAGAGTAGTGGGTCATTTTCCGGTTCGCAAACGGTAACTAGTGGGGTTTATCAGGGATCGCTGCTGGGGCCTCAACTATTTACAATCTACATTAATGACTTGGATGAAGGGACCAAGTGTAATGTAGCCAAGTTTGCGGATGATACAAAGATGGGTGGGAAAGCAAGTTGTGCAGAGGACTCAAAGAATCTGCAAAGGGATATAGACAGGCTAAGTGAGTGGGCAAACATTTGGCAGATGGAGTATAATGTGGGAAAGTGCGAGGTTATCCACTTTGGCAGGAAAAATAAAAAAACAAATGATTATTTAAATAGCGAGAGATTACAAAATGCTACAGTTCAGAGGGACCTGGGGGGTCCTTGTACATGAAGCACAAAAAGTTAGCATGCAGGTACAGCAAGTAATCAAAAAGGCAAATGGAATGTTGGCCTTTATTTCAAAGGGGTTGGAGTATAAAAGCAGGGAAGTCCTGCTACAACTGTACAGGGTATTGGTGAGACCACACCTGGAGTACTGCGTACAGTTTTGGTCTCCTTATTTAAGGAAGGATATACTTGCATTGGAGGCAGTTCAGAGACGATTCACTAGGTTAATTCCAGAGATGAGGGGGTTGACTTATGAGGAAAGGTTGAGCAGGCTGGGCCTACACTCATTGGAATTTAGAAGAATGAGAGGTGATCTTCATGAAACATATAAGATACTGAGGGGGCTCGACAAGGTAGATGCAGAGAGGATGTTTCCCCCTCGTGGGGAAATCTAGAACTCGGGGGCACAGTTTTAGAATAAAGGGTCGCCCTTTTAGAACTGAAATGAGGAGGAATTTCTTCTCTCAGAGGGTCGTAAATCTGTGGAATTCTCTGCCCCAGAGAGCTGTGGAGGCTGGGTCATTAAATACGTTTAAGGTGGAGATAGACAGATTTTTACAAGATAAGGGAGTGAAGGGTTATGGGGAGTGGGCGGGGAAGTGGCTTTGAGCCCAAGATCAGCCATGATCTTATTGAATGGCGGAGCAGGCTCGAGGGGCCCAGTGGCCTATTCCTGCTCCTATTTCTTATGTTCTTATGTTCTTAAAAGGAAGGGCACTGTAACATTTGGAAATATGCCTATATATAAGGTTGTGTTGATGTATTCCCAGCAATCCCGCATTGTAAAGTGAAGTTGTGATATTCTGATTAGACAGATAGGCTCGGTGGCATAGAAGGCTAACGTCAATCTCAAAAAGTACAAAGGCTTCAGATAACCCACCCGACAAAGTTGATGACCTGCCCTGTCATCAGCACAACATCAAGTGGAAGTGAAAAGGAAAATGAGAGACTTGGAGGAAGGGGTGACTGCTGTTCTCTTAGAGCGCCTTCTACTAGCCAAGAGCAGGGGGAGCAGTTCTGACCAGCCCCCCACCCCCTGCCCCCCATCTAGGTTTGTGTGCGAGAGCAAAAAAGTGTTCAAAAACTATTAAGAAAAGCCAAAACAAAAATGAGGCTGTAATGGAAATTTGCTGCTTTTAGCATCCCGATTTGCAGCAATGGCAAAGCGTACCTAAAATAAAAGTAGCAAATATGACTTTGTTTTGAAAGGTATTGTGATGAAATATGTCATTCATCAGACTCTGTATTTAACTATATATATTGTATTGCCTGCTCCTGTGTTTGTATTGCCTGCTCCTGTGTTTTTACCTTGTATCGTATATAGTGCACCGCCCCCTTTCTCCCCATTGGGTGTGTCAGCTCCGCCCATACCTGGCCCTACTTAAGACAAGCCCAGGCTTGTCTTGCAGGAGAACAGCAGAATGCTAGGTGAAGACACAGGCATCTTTCTTTGCTAATAAAAGCCTTGTTTTATCCAGTTAACTTTGAGCCTTGAAGTTATTGAGGCGCATCAATTTTATTAGCAAACTTTCAACGATGGATCAACTTTTGAAACCGGAATGCTTGGATTTGGACCCGCATGCTTCGGATGCATCGGCACGGTTTGGACACTGGTTCCAGTGCTTGGAATTTTTTATGGCCAACTCCGAAGCCGTCACAGCCTCTAGAGCCACCGGAGATGTGAAACTCGGGATCCTGCAGAATCGGGTAAGCCACTGGGTTTTTCCACTCATCCAAGACGCCGCCACCTACCTGGATGCCTGCAACATTCTAAAGGCCCACTATCAGTGGCCTACCAACGAGGTGTACGCCAGGCATCTGCTTGCTACCCGCACACAGCGACCCGGCGAGTCGCTAGAGGACTTTCTAGTCACCCTAAAAGTGCTTGGCAAAGACTGCAAATGCAAAGACGTGAAAGCCACGGTTTACACAGACGAGCTTATTCGGGATGCCTTTATTGCAGGCCTTAGCTCTAATTACATCCGGCAGAGACTGCTAGAGAAAACTGGCCTGGATCTGACACAGACTGTGGACACAGCGCGATCGCTGGATGTGGCTCAGAAGAACTCTGACTCCTACTCTTCAGGCCGCACGGCCCACGCCGCCTCGTACGCACCAAGGGCGCCGCCATGTTGGAAGACATCTTCCCCGCCCGGTAGCCCAACACCGTCGGGGCCCTGCTCTCCCCCCAGAAGCCCTACGACCGCCGCGACGCATCGGGGCCCCAAATGCTACTTCTGCGGGCAGCCGAAGCACACCAGGAACCTGTGCCCGGCGAAAGGCACCACCTGCTGTAAGTGCGGTAAGAAGGGGCACTTTGGGAAGGTGTGCAGAGGGAACCCCGCAGGCAAACCCGCCACCGCCGCGTGCGCGCCGTGGGAGCGGCCATCTTGGACGCCATCTTGTCCGACCTCGTGGGGTCCGCCATCTCGCGAGCAGACATCATGGACGCCATCTTACCCGGCCTCGTGTGGCCCACCATCTTGTCCCGATCAGGGCCCTACAGTGGCGTCGATCACAGTGGACCAGTCCAGACCGCACCCACTATCCAAATCGATGGTGGACATCGAGGTAAACGGGTGCAAGGTTAAATGTTTAATTGACAGCAGGAGCACGGAGAGCTTCGTTCACCCTGGTCTGGTACAACGACTCTCTCTAACTATAGTCCCTACTCCGGGCACGATCTCTATGGCCGACAAAACCCAGATATCGACTATTGCGGGTTACTGCGCGGTACGATTGTCCGTTAAAGGCACTGTATATAATAATTTTAAACTGTTAATTATGAAGGATTTATGTGTGAGCGTGATCTTGGGCCTGGATTTTCAGTGCCACCACCAAAGCATCACGCTCAATTTCGGTGGGTCCCAGCCGCCCCTCACAGTGTGCGGTCTGGCTACCCTGAAGGTAAAGCCGCCTTCGCTATTCGCGAACCTTACCCCTAACTGCCGGCCAATAGCGACCAAAAGCAGGAGGTACAGCTGGGAGGACAGGCGGTTTATCGCGACCGAGGTAGACAGGCTCCTGAAAGAGCGCATTATTGAACGCAGCAATAGCCCGTGGCACGCCCAAGTGGTGGTGGTGAGGGGTAGCGAGAAGAAGCGGATGGTGATTGACTATAGTCAAACAGTCAACATCTATACCCAACTAGACGCCTACCCGCTACCCCGCATATCCGAGATGGTGAACCAAATTGCCCAATACCGGGTGTTCTCCACTATCGTCCTCAAGTCAGCATACCACCAGCTCCCTATCAGACCAGAGGACCGTTCGTACACTGCCTTCGAGGCAAACGGACGCCTCTACCAGTTCCTCAGAGTCCCCTTTGGGGTGACGAATGGGGTCTCGGTCTTTCAGAGGGAGATGGACCGCATGGTCGATGACCACCACTTGCAGGCAACCTTCCCCTATCTCGACAACGTCACCATCTGCGGCCACAACCAACAGGACCATGACTCAAACCTCGCGAGGTTTCTGAAAACCGCACAAAAACTCAACCTCACTTACAATGAGGACAAGTGCGTTTTCAACACCACGCGCCTCTGCATACTAGGCAGCGTGGTGGAGAATGGGGAAATCGGACCAGACCCCGACCGATTGCGCCCCCTACGGGAGCTGCCCCTGCCCAACACTCCCAAAGCCCTGAAAAGGTGCCTGGGGTTATTCTCGTATTATGCCCAATGGGTCCCTAACTACTCCGATAAAGCCCGCCCCCTCTTGAAAGCATCCTCTCCCGCTCTCTGCTGAGGCCCATGCTGCCTTCAAAAGCATTAAGCAGGATATTGAGCGGGCCACGCTACAGGCAGTGGACGAGAACACTCCCTTTCAAGTGGAAAGTGATGCGTCTGACTTTGCCTTGGCGGCCACCCTCAACCAGGCGGGGCGGCCCGTAGCTTTCTTCTCGAGGACCCTCCAGGGGCCCGAGATCAGACACTCCTCCGTGGAAAAGGAGGCCCAAGCCATCGTGGAGGCAGTGCGCCACTGGCGGCACTACTTAGCCAGCAAACGCTTCACCCTACTTACCGACCAGCGGTCGGTAGCGTTTATGTTCAATAATAAACAGAGGGGGAAGATTAAAAATGATAAGATTCATAGGTGGCGGATCGAGCTCTCCACCTTCGAGTACGACATCATATACCGGCCGGGGGCCCTTAACGAATCCCCCGACGCCCTCTCACGAGGGATGTGTGCCAACGCCACCGGGGATCAGCTACAGACCCTCCACAACGACCTCTGCCACCCAGGGGTCACACGGCTGTTCCACTTCATAAAGTCCCGCAACTTACCCTACTCGATTGAGGAAGTTCGGTCTCTGACCAGGAACTGCCGCACTTGCGCTGAGTGCAAGCCTCGGTTCTACCGCCCTGATAGAGCCCACCTAATCAAAGCTACACGGCCCTTTGAGCGGCTTAGCTTAGATTTCAAGGGCCCCCTCCCGTCCGTCGACCGCAATGTTTACTTCCTGAACATTGTGGACGAATACTCCCGGTTCCCATTCGCCTTCCCCTGCCCAGACATGACCAGCGCCACGGTCATTAAATGCCTCAACAGCCTGTTCTGCCTGTTCGGTATGCCAAGCTATATCCACACGGATAGGAGGGCGTCCTTCATGAGTGAAGAGCTACGCCAGTACATGCTGTCCAAGGGGATTGCCACGAGCCGTACCACCAGCTACAACCCCCGGGGTAACGGTCAGGTGGAGCGAGAGAACGGGACAGTATGGAGGGCAGTCACTCTAACTCTAAGGACCAAGGGCCTCCCTATCTCCCGCTGGCAGGAAGTCCTCCCAGATGTGCTCCACTCAATACGGTCACTATTGTGTACCGCCACTAATGCCATGCCTCATGAGCTAATGTTTGTGTTTCCCCGGAAATCCACCTCAGGCGTATCCATACCGTCATGGCTCTCCACCCCAGGTCCGGTACTTTTGCGGAAGCATGTGAGGGGCCACAAGACGGACCCTCTCGTGGAGCCAGTGCACCTGCTCTACGCCAACCCACAATATGCGTATGTCCGGCATGCCGATGGACGGGAGGACACTGTGTCCATAAAAGACCTCGCCCCAGCCGGTAACAACAGCGACAACGACAACGACCACAACAACTATTACCCACCCACTCCACCCACTATTCTTTCATCACCCCCGGAAGAACACCAGCCAACGGTACCCCCACCACCTACTCCTTCAACGCCCCCGGCAGAGACCCAGGAGGTCACCTGGGACACCCAGCCGGCACCCGCAACACCGCAACCGTTACGTCGGTCACAGAGGACTATTACACCCCCGGACAGACTAAATCTGTAGAAGGGGTGAATGTGATGAAATATGTCATTCATCAGACTCTGTATTTAACTATATATATTGTATTGCCTGCTCCTGTGTTTGTATTGCCTGCTCCTGTGTTTTTACCTTGTATCGTATATAGTGCACTGCCCCCTTTCTCCCCATTGGGTGTGTCGGCTCCGCCCATACCTGGCCCTACTTAAGACAAGCCCAGGCTTGTCTTGCAGCAGAAAAGCAGAATGCTAGGTGAAGACACAGGCATCTTTCTTTGCTAATAAAAGCCTTGTTTTATCCAGTTAACTTTGAGCCTTGAAGTTATTGAGGCGCATCAGGTATAAACTGCTACATGTATCATCGTTTTTCCATTAGTGGCAAATTTGAAATAAGTCTGACATGATGTAGTTATTCCCACTGGAACGGACTCCATCATAGAATCCAGAAGTTCTTTCTCTTGGGTAAACGGTTCCAGGTAGGAAATGATCTGACAATGTGGAGCAAGAGGATTCTGGAAAGAACATTTTCACTGATCACCACTGAGTGAATGCAAATCTGGATGGTTCCTTCCTTCCTTCCTCCATTCCGGATACCAGGGATGAGCAAATACAATGATGAGGAGAAGCTGAGACACTGGAGACTATATCCACTGGACGAGAGAAGGCTAAGAAGAGATACAAAGAGGTTTTTCAAATATTGGGAAGGATTTTGCTAGAATTAGGAGAGCGGGACTATTTTCTCTGGTTGGGGAGTTAAGGACAAAAGGTCACCCATTTAAAATAGTCACTGAGAGCGAGGATCCTGGTTCGGAGAAATGTCTTTACTCGAGTTGTTATAGCAAAGAGCACTTTGTCACGGGCAGCAGTTGAGGCAGGGACGATTGGATCTTTTAAAGGAAGCGTAGATAAATATTTAAAGCAGTAGAAGATACAGGGAGAGAACAGGACTATGGACTGGATTATTCGAGCAAAGAGCCAGTGCAGACATGATGTGTCTCATTCTGTGCTGTATAGTTTTATGGTTCTACGAGAGGGATCCGGGGGAGGGGGGATTGGTGGATAGCTCATCGAAACCAACAGCACGGTGTGTGGCCGCAGTAACAAAAGCTAACTGGATTGTGCGATGTACAGCCGGAGGGATAGAGCACAAGTCACAGTATGTCTGGAGAAATGTCTTTGCTCAAAGGGTTGTTCGAACATGGAATGCCTTGCCACAGGGAGTGGTGGAGGCAGCGACCGTTGCACTTTTAGGGAGAAATGGATAAATATTTGAGGCAGGTGAAGTTATAGGGCTATAGGCAATGCGTGGGTCAGTGAGATTAGTTTTTGGATTGCTCTAGCAAAGAGCTGGAACAGACATAATGGGCTGAATAGCCTTTTTCTGCGCTGTAAATGTCTATTGTTCTATGGTTCTATTAGATACAGTGAGCACAGGAACAGGAGGAGGTCATTCAGCCCCTCGAGCCTGTTACACCATTCAATGAGATCAAGGCTGATCTGTATCTTAACTCCAGCCACATGCCTTGGCTCCATATCCTTTTTACCCTTGGCTAGCAAATAAATCTGTCGATCTCACATTTAAAATGATTAATTGAGTTAGCATCTACTGCTTTCTGTGGGAGGGAGTTCCACACTTCCACCAGCCTTTGCGTGAAGAAGTGTTTCCTAACTTTTCTCCAGAATGGCCTGGCTCTGATTTAAGGTTATGTCCCCTTGTCCGAGAGCATACATTTGTTGTGCTATGTGCTGCTCAGGAAGTGGAACCAGACTGCAGGTGGCTGGAAAGGTGCAGCACATTGATACCAGTGGCAGATTAGCAGGAGTAGTAGATTTGCATTGATATCAATCCACCATGATTAATCCTACATGCAACACCCTGCTGTTACAGGTGTATACCCTGAATATAATTGCATCCATAATTATGGGGGGAAAAAAATCCCCTACACTTAAAAGGAGTGCAGTGCACGATCTGTGAAGACATGCACTGCAATCACAGTTAGCCGAGCTTGCTCTCACATCTCCATCTTCCTACAGACCGAAACCCACGCCGAACAGACCGAGCGTCTGCAAAACAAAGTGTTGCAAAAGACAAAAGAAATACAGCTGATTCAAGGGGAACTGACCAGGGTCAAGGAGTTTAGGAAGAAACAAGTTTTCCTGGAAAACGAATTGGATGATGTGAGTCTATTTTAGGTTTCCTTGTTTGTTTATGTATGTACATATGGAAGCGAGATCAGTAATGGTATGTGAAGCTGCTGCCTCCTCTGTGTTGATGAAATTCAATTGGAAACTAATAATTCAATGTTAAAGTAAAAACACTAAAAATAAAATAATTTAGACAGCCTGCTAATTATTATCATGTTGTAGACTAAATTATATTTGCAGCAGTACCATCTTTCATTGTTGCCCTCCATTGTGCCATTCTTCTGCTGTTGGGGACTGTATAAGGGGATCACAGGCCATTAACGGGAATGGTAGCGTAGTGGTAATGTCACTGGGCTAGTAATCCAGAGACATGAGTTCAAATCCCACCACGCCAGCTGGGGAATTTAAATTCAGTTAATTAAATTAATCTGCCATCCTTACCTGGTCTGGCCTATATGTGACTCCAGACCCACAGCAATGTGATTGAGTCTTAATTGCCCTCTGAAATGGCCTACCTGTCGCAGATGCATCTGTCCATGACAGTATTGGTACTAGTGACTACCGCACAGTCATTGTGAAGACGAAGTCCCGTCTTCACACTGAGGACACCCTCCATCATGTTGTGGGGCACTACCACTGTGCTAAATGGGATAGCTCAAAACTGGGCATCCATGAGGCGCTGTGGGCCATCAGCAGCAGCAGAATTGTATTCCATCTATAACCTCATGGCATTGCATATCCCTCACTCTACCATTACCATCAAGCTAGGGGACCAACCCTGGTCCAATAAGGAGTGTAGAAGAGCTTGCCAGGCGTATCTAAAAATGAGGTGCCAACCTGGGGAAGCTGCAACACAGGACTACATGCATGCTAAAAAGCGGCAGCAGCATGCTAAGCAATCCCACAATCAACAGATCAGATCAAAGCTCTGCAGTCCTTTCACATCCAGTCGTGAATGGTGGTGGACCATTAAACAAGTAACGGGAGGAGGAGGAGGCTCCATGAATATCCCCATCCTCAATGATGGTGGAGCCCAGCACGTGAGTGCAAAAGCTGGTGCAATCATCTTCAGCCAGAAGTGCCGAGTGGATGATCCATATCGGCCTACTCCTCAGGTCCCCACCATCACAGAAGCCAGTCTTCAGCCGCCCACGTGATATCAAGAAACGGCTGAGCGCACTGGATACAGCAAAGGCTATGGGCCCGGACAACATCCCGGCTATCGTGCTGAAAATCTGTGCTCCAGAACTAGCTGTTCCAGTACAGCTACAACACTGGCATCTATCCGACAATGTGGAAAGCTGCCCGGGTATGTCCTGTCCACAAAAAGCAGGACAAATCCGGCCAATTACCACCTCATCAGTCTACTGTCAATTATCAGCAAAGTGATGGAAGGTGTCATCGACAGTGCTATTAAGCGGCACTTACCAATAACCTGCTCACTGAAACCCAGTTTGGGTTCCGCCAAGACCACTCTGCTCCCAACCTCGTTACAGCCTTGGTCCAAACATGGACAAAGGAGCTGAATTCCAGAGGTGAGGTGAGAGTGACTGCCCTTGACATCAAGGCAGCATTTGACCAAGTGTGGCATCAAGGAGCCTTCGTAAAACTGAAGTCAAGGGGAATCAGGGGGGGGGAAACTCTCCGCTGGCTGGAGTCATACCTAGCACAAAGGAAGATGGTTGTGGTGGTTGAAGGTCAATCATCACAGCCCCAGGACATCGCTGCAGGAGTTCCTCAGGGCAGTGTCCTAGGCCCAACCATCTTCAGCTGCTTCATCAATATCCTTCCCTCCATCATAAGTTCAGAAATGGCTGATGACTGCACAGTGTTGAGTGCCATTCGCAGCTCCTCAGATAATGAAGCAGTCCATGCCCGCATGTAACAAGACCTGGACGATGTTCAGGCTTGGGCTGATAAGTAGCAGGTAACAATCGCACCACAGAAGTGCCAGGCAATGACTATCTCCAAAAAGTGAGAGACTAACCACCTCCCCTTGACATTCAACGGCATTACTATCGCCGAATCCCCCACCATTAACATACTGGGGGTCACCATTGACCAGAAACTTAACTGGACCAGCCACATAAATACTGTGGCAACAAGAGCAGGTCAGAGGCTGGGTATTCTGCGGCGAGTGTCTCACCTCCTGACTCCCCAAAGCCTTTCCACCATCTACAAGGCACAAGTAAGGAGTGCGATGGAATACTCTCTACTTGCCTGGATGGGTGCAGCTCCAACAACACTCAAGAAGCTCGACACCATCCAGGACAAAGCAGCCGCTTGATTGGCACCCCATCCACCACCTTAAACATTCACTCCCTCCACCATGGCTGCAGTGTGTACCATCTACAAGATGCACTGCAGCAACTTTCCAAGGCTTCTTCGGCAGCACCTCCCAAACCTGTGACCTCTTCCACTTAGAAGGTCAAGAACAGCAGGCGCATGGGAACACCGCCACCTCCAAGTTGCCCCTCCAAGTCACACACCATCCTAACTTAGAAGTATATCGCCGATCCTTCATCGTCGCAGGGTCAAAATTCTGGAACTCCCTACCTAACAGCACTGTGGGAGTACCTTCACCACACGGACTGCAACGGTTCAAGAAGGCGGCTGACCAACACCTTCTCGAGGGCAATTAGGGGTGGGCAATAAATGCTGGCCTTGCCAGCGACACCCAGATCCCATAAACGAATAAAAAAAAAATTAACAATTGTCATTGGTGTGCAAAAAGTACATCATTATGTGAATCGCTTTGAGAAGTTTCAATTTGAAAGTTATATTAATGCAAGTATTATTAATTTTTTTTTTTGTTCGATGGCGATACTCCATTTTTTTTTACAATATTTTTTCCTATTCTCTCTTCCCACCCACCATCGGTGGCTAAAAGGATAGGCAGGGGATCTGTTCACTACACATCTACCTCTCCTGAGCCCAATGCTCGCAGATGTCGTCAAAGCACCCTTTCCCCAGGCTCCATCCATCCTCCCTTCAATACTATGGTTACCAACCCCTCCTGTCCGACAAGCAGACTTTATTTTCCAGCTTGCCTTTCCTCTGAGGTCCTTGAACATGTCATGGAGATCCAGCTCCATGCCCATCTCTCCCATCGAATCCTTCCAGTCCAGTTTCCGTCCTAGCTACAGAACCCAGATTGCCCTGGTCCGCGTCATCAACAGCATCCTCTGTGACTGTGTAACTGTGCCAAGCTACTGTGGTAAGCTCTCCCACCTTGTCCTTTTACACCTCTCTGAGGCATTCAACCAGGTTGACCACTCCATCCACCTCCAGTGGCCCTCCTCTGTGGTCCAGTTCCATAGCATTGTCCTCGCTTGGTCCCACTCTTGCTAGTCCCAAAGCAGCAAGCACACCTCCTGCAACAGCTTTTCCCACCCCTGCACCATCACCTCGGGTGCATCCAAAGATCTCATCTTTGGCCACCCTCTTTAGATTGGACTCGCCTTCCATAATAATATATGGAGAATGGCCACAATGACAAACTACTGGAATGCCAGGACTACCTATACAACAGTAAATAACATGAGTTGCCAACTACAGACGAGAGCTGGGTAAGGAGAGAACATTGGAGGAGGTGGGAAAATTTGTTTCTTCTGGTTAAATAATAGTTTGTAGCTTTTGATAAGTGAAAAGTTTTTTTAGGGAGCTTAAAATAAATTCCCATTCAATCTTTTCCAACTAGTTCCAGTTGCTGTTTAAAATGTTTCATTTATGTTGTACTATATGTTACTGCTTTTGCATTCGAACTGAGCATTTTCAGGTGGTGCCATCAGAATATACATGCACAACAGGAGGAGCTTTCCCGGTCTTGGATGCACAGCTGTGGGGAGGTGCTGAGTGGTAACCAGTTGTTTCCCCGTAAGACTTTCATTTTTTCGCACCTTTCACAATCTCAGGATGTATTTGAATTGGTCTCCGTGCAGCTGACTTGGCTGAGAGCTGAGTAAAAAGAAAGACTTGTATTTATATAGCGCCTTTCACAACCACCAGACATCCCAAAGCGCTTTACAGCCAATGCAGTGCTTCTGAAATGTAGTCACTGTTGTAATGTAGGAAACACAGCAGCCAATTTGCACACAGCAAGCTCCCACAAACAGCAACGAGATAAATGACCAGATGATCAGTGTTAGTGATGTTGGTTGAGGGATGAATATTGGCCAGGACACTTGGGAGAGGTCCCCTGCTCTTCAAAATGGTGCCATGGGATCTCTTGCATCTACTTGAGAGGGCAGACTGAGCCTCGGTTTAACGTCTCGTCCGAAAGAGGGCACCTCCGACAGTGCAGCACTCCCTCAATACTGCACTGGGAGTGTCAGCCTAGATTTTTGTGCTCAAGTCTCTGGAGTGGGACTTGAACCCACTCAGAGGTGAGAGTGCTGCCCAGAGCCAAAGCCGACACTACAGTGAATATAGAGAAATAGTGAATATTTTTATACAGATTTATCAATATTGTATAAAATATCGAACAGACATCTGCTCTTCTGCACTTTCTCAATTCCATCTATGCGAGCATCAGAAAATAAAAACGTCTCATCTGAAACGTGCTGTCACTTGAAATAGATGTCTGGTACAGGGATGGAAACTTCAGGTGTGATAAAAGGGAGACAGAGAACAAAAGAAATGTTTTCTCAGATTTTTTTTTTTAATTTTGTTTTCTCAGATAAAGGACACCATGAACACAGCAAACAAAGAACACAAAGAAACACTGAGACAACTGGAAAGCAAGTTTTTTGAAGAAAAGGTACGTGAACGGGAGCCAAAAAGCTAGCCTGTAACTGATTCATTTCAGCCTCACACATGTCTTAATGGGACTCAGTAAAGTGTATAACAGTAAGGTACAGGGTGGCTGGTGGCATACAGTGCTCATGAGGCAATAGGATGCATACTCTTCCTTTCTCTCCTCCCCTCATATGTCCCGGCATGGTGACCTCTCATTGTCAGCTGCGGCCAAAACGAAGGCCAGGGTCTTCCAGACAGTGGCGGGGGGGGGGGGGGAGATCAACGGTTGAGTCACCTTGCTCCTCAGTGGGTAGCTCAAAAATGACATTTGCAGAAGCCTGGGTGTATAAAGCTCTTGGTTGGGAACAGTGCAAGCTGCAAGAAGAGCGTGAAAGAAGGAAGTGAATATAAAATGTTTCAAAATGAAATGGAAAGATAATACTGTAACAACATATCTATTCCTTTTATGGGTTTTGAACAATGAGTACTGACTTGGAGGAGCTACTGAGCCTTCCAGTGCAAGGGAGTTGAAATAACACACCATTGAAAACAGTTGGTCACTGAAGATTTACAGAAAATGCTGGAAACTGGAAATAAATGAGAAAATGCTGGAAGTACACAGCAGAGTCTGTCAGTATCTGAAAGAGCTGAGACGGGTTGAATTTTAGGGTTGGGTCCTTTTACCAGACTGGTCGGACAAAGGGTCTTGACCCGAAACGCTAATCTGTCTTTCCTCTCCTCAGATGCTGACGCACCTAATGGGTATTTCTGGCATCTTCTGCCTTTGATGCCCGAGATACCGGCTGTAGCTCTATCGACAATCCCTCACACTGTTGGGCTCAACCGACTCGCCCAACCAACTCATCCAATCTGTGCCAGTAATTTTCTCCATATGAGCTATCTAGTCGAATGCCACTCACCTGCTTGCAATAGTTCTCTTTTTCAAGCAACTTTCTAATTCCCTTTTTAAAAAGAAGCAATGCAACTCTGCTTCAAAAATGGCAGCGAATTCTACATTCAATAAAATCAACAGAAAGAAAATAAAGAGTTGGTACTTGATCACAGTGCATTATAACTGTTTGTTGAAAAAGCAACAAAGGGCAAGCTTTGAGCTTCAATGAGGTGTCCGTGTTTATGCGACTATTAATATTGCTTTTTTCACTTTTAGGTCCGTTTGGAGAGGGAGGCAGAGCAGAAACTAATTCAGCTGACTGAGCAGGCTCACACTGAAGCTATTATGTAAGTTTTTGGCCGCAAGGCTGCCAGATCTTGATAAATTTTCTTCATAAACACATAGGTGAAGTTTCATTTAGAAAAGTATGTAAGCAATAAATGGTTGTACTAGAATGTTGCTAAGCAATGAGTAAGTACAGCCTGTTAGATGTCAGCCATGACATCATTTGAGTAGCGCATGTATCTCAAGGCACCATTTTGGATTCTGGGAGCATAAGAGAGCTCTTTGAAACTAGGGACAAAAAGGGAGCACTGAACCCACTGATGAGGTGCTTCCACTATTTTTATTCCTGGTACAAAGAAAGACTTGCAGTTTTATAGCGCCTTTGACGACTTCAGGACGTCCCAAAGCGCTTTACAGCCAATGAAGTACTTTTGAAGTGTAGTCACTGTTGTAAATATAGGAAACGCGGCAGCCAAAATGCACACAGCAAGCTCCCACAAACAGCAATGAGGTAATGACCAGATAATCTGTTTTTAGGTGTCGGTTGAGGGATGAATATTGGCCAGGATACCGGGGAGAACTCCCCTGCTCTTCTTCGAATAGTGCCGTGGGATCTTTTATGTCCATCTGAGAGCAGACTCTTGGTTTAATGTCTCATCTGAAAGACGGCACCTCCTACAGTGCAGCACTCCCTCAGTACTGCACTGGAGTGTCAGCCTAGATTTTATGTTCATGTCTCTGGATTGGGACTTCAACGCACGACCTTCTGACTCAGAGGCGAGAGCTACGGTTGATACATTTTCCCCGGATGGATTCCCTGTAAATAAGGCAACACTGTCAATCCAGCATGTAGAGACATAAAGGGCAGTGCACACAGAAGTGTATTTATGTCAGGAAAACCATGCCAGGCCTGTGAACTCCTGTCCCACAAGGCTACAGGAACGGGAAAGAAAGGCATTTTATTCCAATCCGTAGATGTACTTGTTAATGACTCTCATTACAGACTTGTATCTTCGTACTGGCGCATAGACAATAAACCCAGCAGAGACAGACCACTTGTATCCCACTCAATAATACTCACTCATCCCCATTTAATGCTATGATGATATCTACATGGGTTATTTAAAAAAAACAAACCGAGCAGCAGCTCTGAGCAGGAAAGTTCTTTCATTTCATCTGGAGCATCTTCCAGATCCTAAATGGTCATCACGTTTGATAAAATCAAATGATCCACGTGCATTTATATGCTGGACTTGCTCTCCCACCTGAACCAAATGAGTCCAAGATCCCAGTATCATACCATCAAACCACTCCTCTTCCTTCCAACCTTTCACTCGCACTCATTGATGTATCACAAGTTCCTTTGAAGTTCACTCGTCACTTGTCATGCTGAGCCTTCCGCTGGTCTTCTTTTGCTGCAACCCCACTGGCCAAGTCAAGCTGAAATGGTTCTTCAGCTGGCACTTTTTAAAAACAATCCAGCAGTCGAACATCCCGCTACAGTATGCAGAGTGTCTAAATCAGTAGAAAATTTACCAAAGAATGTTTCAAACACACATGCTGTTTAAATGTGTGTTCTGGTCTTTCTGTGTCCCCATTCAAAACAGAGCGGTATGACAGAACACGGACATATTTAACTCCATTTACTTTTACGAATTTGGAAAACTTCACAGTTATGAAAGGTAGCCCATTGTCAGAGACTGCATCCTCTGAAATATATGATGAAAATACATTTTGAAGGATTCTGATGGTTTTTTAAGAGTCACGGTGTTGAGTCTGTGTTTACAAGTGCAGTTATTATGAATAACACGACAGACAACAGAGAGTAACTAAACAGGTCTTTAGTGATTGAGGGTCAGAGCGGGAACTGAGATACATATTACTCCACAGGGTTTATATACCGGTGTGGTCACTACCGGTACAATGTACAGGAGCTGTTAAAAAGTAGTCCTTCACCTTAAGGTATCCTCTTAAGGTAGTACAGGTTACATACACTACAATTCCTCCCCTTTTAGCTTAACAGTGGACACCCCATTAATACAGTACATGAATATATATACATATATATACAATTTACACACAATGAATATTCAAAGGTTCAGTCTCTGAGGAGGCTTCCGGATCCGTGCCGGATAACGCCTTTCAGGGATCTCTTGTTCCCGTTGCTGGGGTGACTCATTCAATTGATCTTCTATGGATTCAACATCATCTAATACAACCGAGTCCGAGGTAGATGCTACAGGCTCAATAAATTCTTCAACTGGTGTCTCTGCCGGAGACATGGGGTTGACCCTTGTTCTTGATCCCACAAGTTGGACAGCATGACGTCGTATTACGTTCTCCCCAGTGTCTACCGTGTACATCAAAGGCCCCTGCCGTGCACAAATTGTTCCAGGTTGCCATTTATCATTTCTATAGTCCCTGGCCAACACTGGTTGTCCTATTTCAAAACTCCGAGTGGCCTTTTCATTTATGTGTTGGAATTGCTTGTGTTCAACTTCCCGTCTCACATTGGGTTTTAACAAATCCAACCGGGACCGCAACCTTCTGTTATAGAACATGATGGCAGGGCTTTGATTTGTCACTGCATGCGTGGCGTTTCGATATGCCATTAGGAAATTGTCCACCTTGTGTTGTAGTGGAATATGATCTTCACACATGGCCTTTATTGCCTTTTTGAATGTTTGTACAAATCTCTCGGCCAACCCATTTGTAGCCGGATGGTATGGGGCAGATGTATAGTGTTTCACCCCATTCTTTTTCATGAATTTCTGGAATTCTTCTGACACGAACTGTGGTCCGTTGTCTGAACAAATTTGCTCGGGCAATCCATTCCTCGCAAATATAGTTCTCAAGACTGCAATCGTCTTCTCAGTGGTAGTGGTCGACATCTTGATCACTTCTGGCCATTTAGAGTGTGCGTCTACTGCTATCAAAAACATGGAATCCATGAATGGACCTGCAAAGTCAATATGCACGCATTGCCATGGAGCTGAAGGCCATTCCCACGGATGCAGCGGTGCAATTGGAGGTGCATTCTGAACTTTTTGACACCCTGAGCAGCTTTTTGTCAGGTCCTCTATTTGTTTGTCTATACCTGGCCACCACACAAGCCCTAGCAAGGCTTTTCATCTTGACTCCCCCCAGATGACCTTCATGCAATTCTTTTAAGACTCTCTCCCGGGATTTAGGAGGAATAACCACCCTTGTTCCATACATCAGTGTTCCTTGACATACGGACAGCTGTTCTCGTCTGGCTGAGAATGCTGGTAACAGTGGTTTGCCATGTGCTGGCCATCCCTTCACCGTCAAATCGTAGACCCGAGACAGTGTTGGGTCATTTCGGGTCTCTCTCTCAATACCCGCATTGGTGACTGGCAAGCATTCGATGATGGTCGAGTGGAATATCTCGACAGGATCAACTGCCGGTGCCTCTTCCGCTGTAGGTAGTGGCAGGCGCGACAGCCCATCAGCATTACCATGTTGCTTTGTACCTTTGAACTCAATATCGTATTGATGTGCCCCTAGGAAAAAAGACCATCTCTGAAGCCTCTGCGCCGTCATTACCGGAACACCCTTCTTAGGATTGAATATGGAAACTGTGGTGTATGTAACCTGTTCCACCTTAAGAGAACTTAAGCCTGTTCCACCTTAAGAGATGTACTACTTTCTCTGGCTGCTGTATACGTAATACCGGTGGTGACCACCGGTATATAAGCACTGTGTAGTAAGATGTATTTCAGATAGTCCTGACCTCCAACCAGTAAAGACCTGTTGAACTTTAATCTTGTAGCCTGTGTGTTATTAATTACAACTAGAACACACAGACTTTACAGTGGCGACGAGTCAGATTCTTACCCTGCGGCAGTTATATCCACGGCGGCTTCGTCCACTGAACGAACGTCGAAGAGAGGTTTCCACCCTCATCACCCTGCTGGAAGACACGTCGCGCAGCAGACATCGAGAAACCAGAGTGCAGAAGACACCCTGAACTCGAAGCCTCCATCAGCGGCTGTCAGCTATCTTCTTTCTACCTCGGTAGTGGGTAAGCCGGGCAGCGACGCGACCAGAAAATCGGCCACGTTGGCTGTACAGACGGGGAGGGAAGACGGAGGAATAAGGGCGGTGAGATCGATCGCGACCGGAGATAAGGGCCGGGCTGCATTCGGGCTAAAAAGGCACAGCGTCTGGGGGCAACTGAAGGCGCGAGAGCCGTGGTGAAGCGGAGACAGCGTCGGGGGAAGGGTGAAGACCGCCAAGCGCGGGAAAACCGCCATTTTGTAGGCGGAGGATGAAGAAAAGAGCGCGGAAGCTGCCATCTTGGATAAAAATAAAAAGAAATTAAATTGCAACGATGCCTAAACATGGGAACATTAATACCTTTGATAGTGACATCGAAGATTGGGCTATGTATGTAGAACGCATACAAAATTATTGTAAAGCAAATAAAATCCCAGATGCAGAGAAAGCACTAACATTATTAAACTTAATGGGTGCGAAGACATACGGGCAATTGAAACACCTTGTATCACCAGATGAACCGGCGGATAAGACGTTCGAGGAGATTGTTACTGTCCTGAAAAATCACCTAAACCCCACGCCGCTGATGCTAGCGGAACGATTTAAATTTTACAGCAGAAGGCGGCTGAAGGATGAAAGCAATGCTGAATATTTAATGGAATTGCGTAAGCTAGCAAAGTACTGTCAATTCGGAACGAGATTGACAGAGGCGCTACGAGATAAATTTGTGTGTGGTTTATTAAAAGAAGATACACAAAAGCGATTGCTCGAGGAGAATGAGCTGACGCTTGAGAAAGCGGTCACTATGGCAGCAGCACACGAAGCCGCAGCGAGAGGCACGGCAGTAATGCAGCTATGGTCACCGGAACTCAGTACAAATAAATTGGGTTTGAGTACTGTAAAATGTTATCGTTGCGGAAAGACAACGCACGATCAGAACCAGTGTTGGTTTAAAAACCAAGAATGCAGAACGTGTGGTAGGCTTGGCCACATAGCTAAAGTATGCCGGTCAGGAAAGAAGACCAGCAACAAAAAGTCACCGCAAGGAAAATACATAAAGGTACTGATGCGCTATCTGCCTCGAGTGGTTGACCGGTCCAGAAATACAAAGGGCTGGGGAGCAGTCACCTTTATACTAGGACTTGTGGGAGGAGTCAGCCGAGGCATGTCCAGGCATGTACACAGTGGAATACAAACAGTGGTTTACCACAGGTACACAAGGTGACAAAGAACAGTTCGACCGAACAGAAGTCAGATTCAGACGCTAGCAGTAATGAACTGGGTAGCTTAAGAGTACACAACGTTGGTAAGGATGCAGATCTCCAGACAATTTGGGTCACCCTTCAGATAGCAGGAGTCCAAGTAAAGATGGAATTGGACACTGGATCGGCATTGACGGTCATGAATAAGAAAGATTACAAAAGGTTATTCCAACATATTCAGGGGCAGCACGGTGGCATAGTGGTTAGCACTGTTGCCTCACAGCGCCAGGGACCCGGGTTCGAATCCGGCCTCGGGTGACTGTCTGTGTGGAGTTTGCACATTCTCCCCGTGTTTGCGTGGGTTTCCTCCGGGTGCTCCGGTTTCCTCCCACAGTCCAAAGATGTGCGGGTTAGGTTGATTGGCTATGATAAATTGACCCTTAGTGTTAGGGGGATTAAATACGTGGGGTTACGGGGATAGGGTGGGATATGTGTCGGTGCAGGCTCGATGGGCCGAAATGGCCTCTATCTGCACTGTGGGGTTTCTGTGATCTGTGATATTCCCCTACGGGATACGGAGATTATATTGAAAACCTACACGGGGCAAAGAGTGTACCCCGTCGGAAAGATAGAGGTAAAAGTGGTCCACAAGGGTGAAGAAAGCCAAGTAATGGACTTATATGTGCTACCTGAAGGAGGTCCACCACTACTGGGATGGGAGTGGATTAGGAAAATGAATATGGACTGGCACTCTTTGAAGGCACTAACGGTAGATTCCGGGGAAACAGATGTCAAACCTAAACGATTGTCCAGAATATTGGATGATGCTAAAGAGGTGTTCCAGCAGGGACTGGGAACACTGAGAGGAATTACGGCAAACATCAAGATTGATGAACATGCACAACCAAAATTTTTTAAAGCCAGACCGGTACCCTATGCAATACGACCTACTGTAGAAGCGGAACTGGAAGCGCTAGAACGTTCAGGTGTACTGTCTAAGGTAGATTGGAGTGATTGTTCCCGTTATGAAACGTCCTTCGAGCAACAAGCCAGGAGAACCAGGGAAGGTTCGCATCTGTGGAGATTTCAAAATCGCCGTTAATCCGGTGCTTCACACGGTGCAGTATCCGCTTCCGCGGATTGAGGATATTTTTGCTTCGTTGTCGGGAGGGAAACACTTCACCAAGATAGACCTGGCGCAGGCGTACTTGCAGATGGAGGTTGAAGAAGAGTCACGCCAATACTTCACGATCAACACGCATCGAGGTTTGTACCGGTACAATAGGCTGGTTTTTGGAGTGGCATCGGCTCCAGCAATTTGGCAGAGGGCCATGGAGCAGGTATTACAGGGAATTCCAGGCACACAATGTTACCTGGACGATATTCTGATTACAGGTGATGGTGATGAAGAACACCTCGCAAACTTGGAACTGGTGCTCAACAGACTGAAAGAGTATGGACTTAGAGTTAATCGGCAGAAATGCGAGTTCTTCCAGAAGCGGATCTCGTACTGTGGTCATGTCATTGACCGGGAGGGGCTTCATAAGTCTCCTGACAAGATAGAGGCTGTTGTAAAGGCTCCCGCTCCGGATAATGTCTCTCAGTTGAGGTCATTTCTAGGATTGATTAACTATTACCATAAATTTCTACCAAATCTATCCACGGTACTGCACCCGCTAAATGCTCTTTTACAGAAGGGGGTACCATGGGAATGGAGCGAAAACTGTAAGAAGGCATTTCGCAAAAGCAAAGAATTGATCACCTCAGAGGAAGTGTTGGCTCACTTCAACCCGACACTGCCTATTCGGTTGGCTTGTGATGCTTCTCCATATGGTATTGGGGCAGTACTCTCACACAAGTTGCCAAATGGCACGGAAAGGCCAGTCGCGTTTGCATCCAGATCATTGACCTCCGCTGAGCGCAACTATGCGCAGATCGATAGGGAGGCTCTCAGCCTTGTATGGGGAGTGAAGAAGTTTAATCATTACCTGCAGGGCCAAAAATTCACACTTCTGACAGACCATCAGCCGTTGGTATCCATTTTTAACCCTAAGAAGGGTGTTTCAGTGATGACAGCACAGCGTCTCCAGAGATGGTCCCTTTTCCTAGGGGCACATCAATATCAAATAGAATTCAAAGGTACGAAGCAGCATGGCAATGCTGATGGGCTGTCGCGCCTGCCACTACCTGAAGAAGAAGAAACAATGAAAGTTGACCCTGTTGAGTTATTTCATTCGACCATCATCGAGTGTTTACCAGTCACCAATGCAAGTATTGAAAGAGAAACCAGGAACGACCCGACACTGTCCAGAGTCTACGAGGTGACAGTGAAAGGATGGCCAACACGTGGTGATCCTCTGTTACCGGCATTCTCGGCAAGGCGAGACCAGCTGTCCGTCTGCCATGGTACTTTGATGTACGGGACAAGAGTGATTATTCCTCCCAAGTTAAGGGAAAGAGTTCTAAAAGAACTGCATGAAGGTCATCTGGGGGGAGTTAAGATGAAAAGTCTTGCTAGGGCTTATGTATGGTGGCCGGGTATTGACCAACAGATAGAGGAGTTGACGAAAAGCTGCGCTGGGTGCCAAAAAGTGCAAAATGCACCTCCGATCGCACCACTACACCCATGGGAATGGCCTTCAGCCCCATGGCAACGCGTACATATTGACTTTGCTGGTCCATTCATGGACTCCATGTTCCTAATTGCGGTGGACGCACATTCCAAATGGCCAGAAGTGATCAAGATGAATACCACTACTTCAGAAAAGACAATTGCGGTGTTAAGAACAATATTCGCAAGGAACGGATTGCCAGAACAGATCTGTTCGGACAACGGACCACAGTTCGTGTCGGAAGAATTCCAAAAATTCTTAAAGAAGAATGGGGTGAAACATTATACCTCTGCCCCATATCACCCGGCGACAAACAGGTTGGCCGAGAGATTTGTCCAAACATTCAAAAAGGCAATAAAGGCCATGAACGATGATCAGATTCCGCTACAGCACAAGGTGGACAATTTCCTAATGGCGTATCGAAACGCCGCTCATGCAGTGACTAACCAAAGTCCTGCCATGATGTTTTATAACAGGAGGTTGCGGTCCAGGTTGGACTTGTTAAAACCAAACGTGCGGAGGGAAGTGGAAAACAAACAGTTCCGGCATATTAATAACAAGTCCACTCGAAGTTTCGAAGTAGGACAACCAGTGTTGGCAAGGGGCTATGGAAACGAAAAATGGCAGCCTGGAACAATTCGGGCCAGACAAGGACCTCTGATGTACACAGTAGATATTGGTAACAATGTGATAAGGCGTCATGCGGATCAACTGGTAGAATCAAGAGCAAGAGTCGAACCCATGGTTGCGACAGAGACAACTGTGGAAGACGTTAATGAACCTGAAGCATCTACCTCGGCAGGGACTGTACCTGATGATGACGTCCAATACATAGGGAACCAACAAGCAGAGTCACCTCAGCAACAAGAATCAGAGACCACTGAAAGGCGTTATCCAGATCGAATCAGAAGGCCTCCGGAGAGACTGAACCTTTGAACTGTTTATACCTGAAGTTATATATGTATATATGTTATGATGTTATGTTAAATGGGGATATGACTATTAAGCTAAAAAGGGAGGATTGTGGTGTATGTAACCTGTTCCACCTTAAGAGAACTTAAGCCTGTTCCACCTTAAGAGATGTACTACTTTCTCTGGCTGCTGTATACGTAATACCGGTGGTGACCACCGGTATATAAGCACTGTGTAGTAAGATGTATTTCAGATAGTCCTGACCTCCAACCAGTAAAGACCTGTTGAACTTTAATCTTGTAGCCTGTGTGTTATTAATTACAACTAGAACACACAGACTTTACAGAAACCAATGGTTGATGATCTGTCAGCAGTGTAAACTGTTGTCCGTGCAGGTAGTGGTTAAATTTCTTCACTCCCCACACGAGGCTGAGGGCCTCCCTATCTATCTGAGCATAGTTGCGCTCAGCGGAGGTCAATGATCTGGATGCAAAAACGACTGGCCTTTCCGAGCCATCTGGAAACCTATGTGAGAGCACCGCCCCGATACCATAGGGAGATGCATCACAAGCCAACCGAATAAGTAGCGTTGGGTTAAAGTGAGCCAACACTTCCTTAGACGTGATCAACGCCTTGCTCTTCTGAAAAGCCCGCTTACAGTCATCGCTCCACTTCCATGGTATTCCCATTTGCAAGAGGGTGTTTAGTGGGTGTAACACCGTAGATAAATTTGGTAAAAACTTGTGGTAGTAGTTAACCAGCCCGAGGAACGACCTCAACTGTGACACATTTTCCGGTGCTGGAGCCTTGACTGCCTCAATCTTGTCAGGGGACTTATGTAACCCCTCCTTGCCAATAACGTGGCCGCAGTACGAAATTTGCTTCTGAAAAAACTCGCATTTCTGGCGATTAGCTCTTAGCCCATATTCTTTCAATCTGATGAGCACCTGTTCCAAATTCGCGAGGTGATCACTATCGTTATCTCCTGTAACCAGGATGTCATCCAAGTAACACTGTGTCCCTGGAATTCCCTGCAAGACCTGTTCCATGGCCCGTTGCCAAATAGCCGGAGCCGATGCCACTCCAAAAACCAGCCTATTATACTGATATAAGCCCTTAGGCGTGTTGATCATGAGATACTGTCTCGACACTTCATCAACTTCCATCTGCAGGTACGCCTGCGCCAGGTCTATCTTGGTGAAGTGCTTGCTGCCAGATAGCGAAGCGAAGATATCTTCAATCCGCGGAAGCGGATATTGCACTGTGTGAAGAACTGGATTAACAGTGACTTTGAATTCACCACAGATGTGAACCTTCCTAGGTTCACCAGGCGTGTTGCTCAACGATCGCTTCATGACCGGAACAATGGGTCTAGCCCACTCGCTCCAGTCCACTTTGGACAGTACTCCTGAACATTCTAACCCTTCCAGCTCTGCTTCCACAGCAGGTCGTATCGCATAAGGCTCTGGCTTTGAAAAATTTTGGGCTTGCATTTTCTTCAACCTTGATGGTTGCAGTAATTCCTTTCAGTGTCCCAAGTCCCTGTTGGAACACCTTAGCATCGTCTAAGATTTTGGACAGTCGTCCAGGTTTGACGTCGTCCTCCTTACTGGCATCCACAGTCAGTGCTCGTATGGAATGCCAATCCAGTTGTATTTTCCGGATCCATTCACGTCCTAATAGTGGCGGACCTCCATCAGGTAACACATATAAGTCCATTTCCTGACTTTCTTTACCATTGTAGACCACGTTTACTTTTATTTTTCCTTTGGGGTATACTTTTTGCCCCGTGTATGTTTTCAATACAATCTTCGTATCCCTCAGGGGAATGTGCGAGAATAACCTTTTGTAGTCTTGCTTATTTATGACCGTTAAGGCCGATCCTGTGTCCAATTCCATCTTCACTTGGACTCCTGCTATCTTGAGCATGACCCAGATAGTTTGGTGGTCTGCTGTGTTGCCCACATTATGTATCTTCAGACAACCCAGTTCCTTGCGGCTGGAGTCTGAATCAGTCTTCTGTTCATCCGAACTGTTCTCTGTCACTTTATGTACATTTTTGTACTTCTCCTGCGGTGACTTTTTGCTGTTGGTCTTCTTTCCTGACCGGCAGACTCTCGCTATGTGACCAAGTTTGCCACATTGCCTGCATTCTTTGTCTTTGAACCAGCACTGGTTCTGGTCATGCGTTGTCCTACCGCAACGATAGCACTTTACTGCACCCAATGCCATTTCATTGGTGCTGAATTCAGGTGGCTTTTGCTGTATTTCCACAGCTCCCCGTGCTGCTCCTTCGTACGATACGGCCACGCTGAAAGCCTTGTCCAGTGTCAACTCTTTCTCTGAGAGTAGCCTTTTCTGGGTTCCTTCGCTCAGGAGACCGCAGACGAATTTGTCCCGTAGGGAATCTGCCAGTCCTGCTCCGAACTGACAGTGCTTTGATAGCTTGCATAATTCCGTAAGGTAATCAGCGTTACTCTCATCTTTATGCTGATTCCTCTTGTAGAATTTAAATCGTTCTGCTATCAGCAGCGGTGTAGGGTTTAGGTGCTCCTGCAGGATAGCAACAATATCCATGAAACTTTTTTCTACCGGTTTATCTGGGGTTACCAGGTTCCTCAATAACCTGTACGTCTTCGCACCCATCAAGTTTAATAGGGTTAGTGCTTTCTTATCATCCGGCACTTCATTCGCTCTACAATAAACTTCGATGCGTTCCACATAAGTGGACCAATCTTCCACATCGTTGTCGAATGCAGTAATGTTGCCTGTTTTCGGCATCCTAGCTGAGTTTCTTCTTTCCCTTCGGATATTATTTTAAAAAAAATTTAAGATGGCGGCTCCCGCGCTCGTCTTCTTCTCCGCTGGCTCAAGATGGCGTCTTTTCCCGCGCTGCTGCTGCCCACGTCTCACAGCGGTCCTTCCTGCACTTGTTTTTCCCTGTATGTGCGCTTCCTTGAGCTGCTGTTGTTATTGTTGTTGTTGCCACGCCGCTTTCTGCGGTCCTCGTGGCAATGGAGCGCCTTTCTGGCTGCTGTGCGTCTCTGCCCCACGATTGCAGTCCGGCCCCTGACACCAGCTGCGGTCTTGTTCTCCGCCCTCTATGCTTTCCTCCCCTTCTCCCTCCGACAAGCTCGGCCGTCTTCCCCCGCGCCGCTCGATCGGGCTTACCCGCCGCTGCCTTAGAAGGGTTGCGCACTACCTGTAGCCAGCCCTTATGCTGGACTTCGTGGCCAGAAACCCAAGCCCGGTTCTCGATGGCCTCCCTTGCGATGCACCGCTCTGCAGGATGCTGAGGGCGGATGCCCTTGGTCAACGTCCGTGTTCCAGGACGCAGCCTCCTTCCAATGTACCCCAGATTCAGTACTGGGGGAGGTGATGCAAAACTGCTGCTAGGTTCGATCAGACTCGTCGCCACTGTTGAGTCTGTGTTTACAAGTGCAGTTATTATGAATAACACGACACAGACAACAGAGAGTAACTAAACAGGTCTTTAGTGATTGAGGGTCAGAGCGGGAACTGAGATACATATTACTCCACAGGGTTTATATACCGGTGTGGTCACTACCGGTACTACAATGTACAGGAGCTGTTAAAAAGTAGTCCTTCACCTTAAGGTATCCTCTTAAGGTAGTACAGGTTACATACACTACACACGGGAAATTCTCTAACCATTTTGAATAACTACCCACTACCCAGCACTGATCCTTCTCCACAAGATCTATGTGGACCATTTCCTCAATGTCTTTATCAAGACCAGGCCACAGAGATGACCTCTGGCCAGTGCCTCATGAATCACATGGCACGGTATTCCTCATGTTGATCCCTTGGTAATCTAGTTCTCTATAGGTGCGATATCACCACCTTGAACTCCAACTCTTTGATGATTATTTTCTTCTGGTCAAATAAGAGCGAATGTCTTCTTTTTCTTACCTGTGTGACTGCCCATTTAATATACCCATATTTGATATAAAAGGTTAGAAATTGTCAGCCTTTGCTGCTGACATAATCTTGGTAGACATGAATGCAGGTTGGAGAAAGGGCTGCAACATGGATGCCCTGATTGTAGTAAGAGTCTGCACTAGCAGCACCGCCTTGGAATTTCTGTCCTATAGTCTCATACCCAGACAAGTACTGAATTTTTATGTTCCTCCCAGATATGTCCTTTGCCAAAATGGGCATTTCATTTGAATAAGTGGAAATAGAAGGCGTTGGCACTTCTGTGAAAGTTCCAAGTATTTTCTTGGTAACCTTGCGAGAGCATCAGCCTTTGCATGTTAGCTGATCTATGACACACAATTCTGTAATTTCTATGCCAACAAAATTAAGGCCTAGTGTTATATCCTCAAGGCAGCAAAAGTAGGGACAATTTACTTGGGCCCCAACATATGGTTTGTGATCAGTCACTCGGGAGCCTACTGTCAACAAGGGCAGACGTCGATGACGAAGTCCAACACCGCCTTCAGTATGCCAGTGCAGCCTTCGGTCGCCTGAGGAAGAGAGTGTTTGAAGACCAGAATCTCAAACCCGGCACTAAGCTCATGGTCTACAGAGCAGTAGTAATACCTGCCCTCCTGTATGCCTCAGAGACATGGACCATGTACAGCAGGCACCTCAAAGCACTGGAGAGGTACCACCAACGCTGCCTCTGCAAAATCCTGCAAATCAGTGTTCTCGCTCAGGCCAACGTCCCCAGCATCGAAACTTTGACCACGCTTGATCAGCTCCGATGGACGGGTCACATCGTCCGCATGCCCGATACGAGACTCCCAAAACAAGCGCTCTACTCGGAGCTCCGACACGGCAACAGAGCCCCAGGTGGGCAGAGGAAATGCTTCAAGGACACCCTCAAAGCCTCCTTGAAAAAGTGCAACATCCCCACCGACACCTGGGAATCTCTGGCCCAAGACCGTACAAAGTGGAGGAGAAGCATCCGGGAAGGCGCTGAGTACCTCGAGTCTCTTCGCCGGGAGCAAGCGGAAGCCAAGCGCAAACAGCGGAAGGAGCGCACGTCAACCCAAGCACCCCACCCACCCGCCCCTTCGACCACCGTCTGCCCCACCTGTGACAGAGACTGTAGGTCCCGCATTGGACTCATCAGTCACCTAAGAACTCATTTTTAATGTGGAAGCAAGTCATCTTCGGTTCCGAGGGACTGCCTAAGAAGATTCACTCCACAAGAACCTCCTTTTCAATGTGGGCCTACTTTTGGTTCGCTGCTGGTTGGCACCCTGGAAGCAAAGGCAACTGGTCGCTTCTGCATTTTCCATCATGCGAGAGATTACTGTGTCCACGATATATGATGAAGCATCACAAACTTTAGCTAAGTACAGTAATTTCCTTGTGCTGCAGTACATTGAAACTCCATTGTCCAGCAATTGCATTAGTGTTTTCTCGAGAAACCAAATATTCTCTGTTTGCAGGAGCTCATGCCGGTTTCTGTGCTGTAGGATAGTGGAGAGGCAACACAAAGTCTCCTATAATAATTTAAAACGACCAGGAAAGACCTCACTTCAGATTCATTTTTAGGTTTGGCTGCCTTTTCAGTTGTAGAGTGTAAACTCTCAGCATTCACCAAATCCTCCAAACTCTTACATAAACTAGCTCCGTACAAATTCCCTAATGCTCTAATCTGATGAGTACCTCATCTAAATTTTTAGTGTTCCTCTTGTGAACTAGCAGTGATCAAAATGTCATTGACAAAACATGTGTTCAAGACCTTGTAATATCTGGTCCATGATGGCTTAAATAATTGCTGGTACTCCAGAGACTGTACAATGACCTATTGTATTGATAGAAGCCCTAATTGGTGTTAATATTGCTTGTATCCACCTCTAGCTGTAGATAAACACTTAACAACTCTATTGTTGAAGCAGAGTCCATAATTTTTTTAAATGGTTGCTCAATAAAGAGGAATATGATAGGGCAGCGAGCAGAAGAATGGGATTAGTCCAGGTGGGTCATGTGTAGAAAGTCACCGGCACAGACTTGATGGGCCTATTGCCTATGACCAGCAGTTTTAAAGGCAGAGAGATGCTGATAAACATGTAGATATTTTCCTTTCTGTGATAATGCTTTCATGCCAAACCAAGACCTTGTAAGTGTGGATTAGTTCTGTAGTTATTCAAATCCTGCTCCCTTCATCCCACAGGAATCTAAATGAAAGGGCTCGTTGTGTCTTTAAAGAAAATGTAAGACTAAATGAGACCGTGAAGATCTACAAGATAGAGGAAGAATATATGAGGAAGAGCCACAAGACTCTAGAAGAGAAAAGCACACAGCTCGCCAGTGAAAAGGTGTTGCACACATTAAAGACCAAGCAAAGCTTCTGCTGTTTGTAAAACTCAACTCCGTAAACAGAACTGATGGGAATCCTATAATTGGGAAAGGGGCCATAGCTGCAAGGTTAGAGATCCAGACCTAAGCTAGGTGATTGAGTTTAGTCCTGTCAGTTGGACTGCAATGCTCTGCTATATTATTATCTTCTTAATTTCAATGTCAGCCAAAATACACATTCTGGAGGTTAGAATAGGATTTTGGGGAGAGAGTATCCCTCACTGCAGTGCTTCCTGGTGGTTTGATCTAACAATGGTATTTTAAACATTCAATTGTTATTGTTTAATTCTTTTTATTAATGTGACAAATATCTAGAACCAGGGGACACAGTCTCAGAATAAGGGGCCGGCCATTTAGGACTGAGATGAGGAGAAATTTCTTCACTCAGAGGGTGGTGAATCTTTGGAATTCTCTACCCCAGAGCTGTGGATGCTCAGTCATTGAGTATATTCAAGACAGAGGTCGACAAATTTTTGGGAACCAAGGGAATTAATTGATATGGGGATAGTGTGGGAAGGTGGAGTTGAGGTAGAAGATCAGCCATGATCTTGTTGAATGGTGGAGCAGGCTCGAAGGGCCAAATGGCCACCTCCAGCTCCTATTTCATATGTTCTTATATTCTAATTTAAAGTTGTATCCCCATGCCATGCTTTCTGGCTAATTTCTAGTAATCTTTTGAGTTCTCTGTACCATTTAATATTTTATCTACCTCAATAAAGTCACCCTCAACTGCCTTCCTTCTAGACTGTAGAGCTTAGACTTCTCTAATCTTACTTCATAGCTTATTGCCTTTACTCTTGCACTCTCTCGAGTGCTTGTGTATATTTTTGTAAGAGTATATGTTTCACAATCAATTGACATTAAAACCAGCTTGCTTCTCATTCTAGGAAACTAATGAGCTATTAGTGAAGGAAAACGCATCAGTCATGAGGCAACAGAGAGAAAAGATCTATGAGCTTCAAAGGAAAGTGGAGAACCTGGAGAACGCATTGGGACACATGGCATCTGAGTTTGAGGCAGCAAATCAGAAGACCAAACGAGAAACCGAAATTAAACTGGCAACCAGCCAGGTAGAGATTGCTAGGCTGGGGGCAGTGATTAAGTTGAAAGACAAAGAGATGAACAGAGTGAAGAAGCTGGCCAAAAACATCCTGGACCAGCGCACTGACGTGGAAATGTTTTTCCTGCAAGCCCTAGCCGAAGTGAAGCAGCAGATCCTCTACAGTCGGGCTCACTATAAGCAGGCGGCTCAAATCGCATATCAGAAACTAATGCTGAAGGCAAATGCTGGCATAGAGGATTATCCCAAAATCCGGACCTTTAACAAAAATGAGTATAGCACAAATTGTGTGTACCAAGATATGGAAGAAGCCGCTAAGTGGTACGTCAATGTTCTTAAGCTTATTTTACTTTGTGTGACGCCACATATACAGTGATATTGACTATGAGCTCAGATTTCCTAGCTGTTTCTTGAATCTTTTGAATTGCCTGTTTCCAACAGTGTTAAAGCTGCCACGGATTGGAAACGTGCACTTGCAATTCCCAATCTTGGCCCGGAATTTAGAAATGTTCACCTTTATTAATGTGCAAATCGGCCAGTAAATTCAGGGGATGAAGACATATACCGCAAATTATGAATCTCCAGAACTTGCTGGTCAATTTACGTCGCTCCGCAGTTTGCTTCTCACAACAGGCACCTTGTCCTCCACCTACAGTGTTATTTTTAAGAAGTTGCTGGATTTTAATTGCCCATTAAACTCGCCACAGAAACTTAAGTCTGGTAATTAACAATTAAAGTACTTTTTTAATGACATCATAATTGTTAATGCAATGCCAATCAACCTCTCTGATCCAGAAACTGAACAATTTAAACTGTGGAGTCTCATTCCTTCAGGTGGTAAATTGTTCTTGGAGATTTTTAAAAATGTAATTTTTTTTTAAATTCTTACTTTTCCTTTCTGTCTATTTTCTCTGTCAATCCAATCTTTCTTCCCCTCTCTTTATTTCACTTTCTGTACCTGATTTGACTCTAATTCGCCCTCCTCCTCCGTCGCTCCTCTGACTCTTTCTCATTCCTTAAATCTCAATGGTTAAGGAGGTACACTGTTGGTCCCATTGTTCACTGAGGTCCCAGACACTCTGTTGTCTTGCCATCGCTGCGCCGTTATCAGCTCGCACTTCTAGCAAGTCACAGAGCAAAAAGATTTTGAGCTGAAAGATGCAGGAAAAGAAGTCTAACTAACAGTAGACTTAGCGAATAGTATAGATGGATTTAAGGGGAGGCACGATAAGCATATGAGGGAGAAGGGAATAGAGGGTTATGCTGATAGTTAGATGAGGAAAGACAGGAGGAGGCTTGAGTGGAGCATAAGCTTGGCTAGACGGGAGGAGGCTTGGACTGGTTGGGCTGAATGGCCTGTTTCTGTGCTGTATATCCTATGTAACAGGACACACTGTGAGATGCCCCGCTCTAGCAAGATCCAGCCCGCGATGTTTCTCTAGCACAGGAAGGAAAGTGTTTCATCCAAATCCTCCACTCCTCCAACTCCAGATGACTCTGGCCCCAGATGAGTACTCTGCCCCCACCCCATGCAGGGCGCCATTGGAAGCTGATCTTTTAGCCAATATGGCTCTTTTGAACTGTTTTCCAAAAGCATTCCACCTTGCTACCTCTCTCACTTCCTCTAAAACCTTTCTTTGGCCATTCTCCCTTAGTCCCTTCTCGTATCCGCTTGGCATACCTCTCTTCCACCTTGTAAAGTGCTCTGAGACGTTCTCTGACAGGGACACACTATATAACTACAAGTTGTTGTAGTGGCAGCAGTTCACAAAAGGGACAGGGTGAGTGGATTATTTTTTCTTCTTCCCATTTTTGGAGGAGAGAAGTGAAATTCAGTGAAGGTAAGTGGTATTTGCTTATGTTCTATGAAATAAAACAGCTTAATGATTTGCGTCTGGCCTTGTCTCACCAAGTGTTTTTCAGTCCTAGTTTGAAAAGATTGGAGACGTGCACATGAGGGCATGTGCGAAAGACAGGATGTCTAGATCAGATCACAAGGGGGTCCTCTTGTTATATCCAGTTACATCAGCCTATAAATGAGCTATTGGGCAACATGGACACACTCCTGAACGTAAGACACAGAGACCACTTATGGGAGTGATCAGCACTGAGAGAATATCTAAGGCACATTTGGGTGCGCTACGAGAAAAGTGAGGTGTAAGTGGCTGGCTAGGTGGGACATGTCCCCCCCCCACCACAACAGAATCTGAGTCCCCCGCCAACTCCTTTGTAAGGGGGCTGCTCGTTTAAAGAAAACTCCTCTTCGGGGGTCCTGGCCTGCACGCCCCCCTCCTCATCAGTGGGGCCGAAGATTGAAGGTCAGTACGCCTCGTCTCCCTCAGCGTACTGGCCCCCAGTATAATGCTAGGTGCCCTGTAGTCTGAGGGCATGTGAACTCTCAGGACTGGGAGTCCTTGCCCTCCACCACACCCCTTCTGATGCGAGTGCCTAAGTAAGGGGCAGACGGACGTTCCGCCCCGCATTAGGTCGTGTGGGAACTCTGTGCATAAATGGCTGAGACCTATCGTAAACGGGTTGGTGCCATTTTCCAGTGGGTTCTGCCAGTCTTCCACCAGAGTTACAGCACGAGACCAGCAGAATCCCCATGGAATTTCAGCTCTTGTGTGTTTTTTCAGAGGGAGAAGGAAAAATATCAAAGGGTGAGCTGCTCCACGCTACTCTCAATTGGGTACAGGGCAGCATGAGTAGAGGACCAGGTAGTTCAGTTGGTTGAATGCTGGTCTAGATTCAAACATCAGCAGCTCAGCCTTTCCAAACTGAGGTGTGTTATAAAGCTGCTTGCTTTCCTGCCTGGAGAGAAGGAGAGTAAAAAATGCAAAATAACCTTGATATCGACTGTCATAAATAAAACTATACGGTTGTTTTTTTTTGAAGCTTTCAAGTTGGAAAAGTGAATATCTCTGACTTAACTTGGGAGCAGAAAGAGAAAGTCCTACGCCTACTGTTTGCAAAGATGAATGGATTGAAAACAAATAGGTACTGTATGTTGAACTGAAAGGTGACACCCTGACCATGACCTCCAGAACATCAGATTGAGCTGCAATGCTCAAACGGTGGCCTATATAGTACCATCACACTGTACACTGAGGCATGCTCCACAGTGCTATGTATTTTCCACTCCAAATTGTTCTTGGCCTCACTTCCCGCACCCCCCAACCCCCCCACCTATTTCACTTCTTTTGGTCATTTTGTTCAGTTTTCACTTGGGTTGTATCTTATTCTTTAATCGCCAAAATACCTAATACAGTCCACTCTTAACTTGCTTATTCAAATTATCTGATAATTCATTTTTTTTAGCACTAAATTCCCACTTTATTGTTATTCATGGTGCTTAATTCAAATGATTGGATAATTCCAATTCTCAGAGCAAAAAACACCTTTGAATTATCAGACTCTATGCTTATGTGTTCATCAAGGTCAACTCTTTAAAATTGTCAGCATATAAACATGACCCGCAGTCTATGTGCTGATGTTTGCAGTGTTCGGCTCTATTCCTAATCCGTCAGAGAATGAAGCAGTCCATGCCCGTATATAGCAAGACCTGGATAGCATCCAGGCTTGGGCTGATAAGTGGCAAGTAACATTGTGCAACATGCAAGTGCCAGGCAATGACTATCTCCAACAAGAGAGAGGCTAACCACGTCCCCATGACATTCATTGGCATGACCATCGCCAGGTCCCCCACCATCAACATCATGGGAGATGCCATTGTGCAGAAACTCTACTGCATCAGCCACATAAATGCTGTGGCTACTAGAGCAGGGCAGAAGCTTGATATTCTGTGGTGAGTGGCTCACCTGACTCCCCAAAGCCTTTCCACCACCTACAAGGTGATGTGCCTCAATAAATCCGAGACTCGATGTTAGCGAAACAAAACAAGGCTTTTATTGACTTAAGAAGGTAACACACAGGAGAGAGGTATCTTCCATCCAGAGCTCTGCCATACTGGATGTGCTGCAGGCTGGGCCAGCTTACATAGGGGCCAGGTATGGGCGGAGCCCTACACATAGTACAATACAATGGGCCAGGTATGGGCGGAGCCCTACACATAGTACAATACAATGGTGAAGAAACGGGACAGAGGTAAGGGAAGTGAAACTGAAACCAACCACAGTCACAGGCAGTGATGAATGGAATATTTCATCACATTCACCCCTTCTATAGATTTAGTCTGTTCGGGGGTTTGATAGTCCTCTGCGACCGCCGTGGCTGTTGTGGTGCTGCGGGTGTCGGCTGGGTGTCCCCGGTGGCCTCCTGGGTCTCTGCCGGGGGTGCCGCCAGGGTTGTTGAAGGGGTAGTTGGTGGGGGTGCCGTTGGTCGATGTTCTTCCGGGGGTGATGAAAGAGTAGTGGGTGGGTAAGAGTTGCTGTGATCGTTGTTGCTGCTATTGTCGTGGTTGTTGTCGTTACCGGCTGGGGCGACGTCTTTTATGGACACGGTGTCCTCCCTTCCGTCGGCGTGCCGGACATACGCGTATTGGGGGTTGGTGTGGAGTAGGTGCACTGGCTCCACGAGAGGGTCCGTCTTGTGGCCCCTCACATGCCTTCGCACGAATACCGGACCTGGGGTGGAGAGCCATGACGGCATGGATACGCCCGAGGTGGATTTCCGGGGAAAGACAAACATTCGTTCACGAGGCGTGGCATTAGTGGCAGTACACAATAGCGACCGTATCGAATGGAGCACATCTGGGAGGACTTCCTGCCAGCGGGAGATAGGGAGGCCCTTGGTCCTTAGAGCTAGAGTGACTGCTTTCCATACTGTCCCGTTCTCTCGCTCCACTTGACTGTTACCCCGGGGGTTGTAGCTGGTGGTACGGCTCGTGGCGATCCCCCTGTACAGCATGTACTGGCGTAGCTCTTCACTCATGAAGGACGCCCCCCTATCCGTATGGATGTAGCTCGGCATACCGAACAGGCAGAACAGGCTGTTGAGGCATTTAATGACCGTGGCGCTGGTCATGTCTGGGCAGGGGAAGGCGAATGGGAACCGGGAGTATTCGTCCACAATGTTCAGGAAGTAAACATTGCGGTCGACGGAGGGGAGGGGGCCCTTGAAATCTAAGCTGAGCCGCTCAAAGGGCCGTGTAGCTTTGATTAAGTGGGCTCTATCTGGGCGGTAGAACCGAGGCTTGCACTCAGCGCAAGTGCGGCAGTTCCTGGTCAGAGAACGAACTTCCTCAATCGAGTAGGGTAAGTTGCGGGACTTTATGAAGTGGAACAGCCGCGTGACCCCTGGGTGGCAGAGGTCGTGGTGGAGGGTCTGTAGCCGATCCCCGGTGGCGCTGGCACACATCCCTCGTGAGAGGGCGTCAGGGGATTCGTTAAGGGCCCCTGGCCGGTAAATGATGTCATACTCGAAGGTGGAGAGCTCGATCCGCCACCTAAGAATCTTATCATTTTTGATCTTCCCCCTCTGTTTATTATTGAACATAAACGCTACCGACCGCTGGTCGGTAAGTAGGGTGAAGCGTTTGCCGGCTAGGTAGTGGCGCCAGTGGCGCACTGCCTCCACGAGTGTCTGATCTCGGGCCCTTGGAGGGTCCTCGAGAAGAAAGCTACGGGCCGCCCGCCTGGTTGAGGGTGGCCGCCAAGGCAAAGTCAGACGCATCACTTTCCACTTGAAATGGAGTGTTCTCGTCCACTGCCTGTAGCGTGGCCCGCTCAATATCCTGCTTAATGCTTTTGAAGGCGGCGTGGGCCTCAGCAGAGAGCGGAAAAGAGGATGCTTTCAAGAGGGGGCGGGCTTTGTCGGAGTAGTTGGGGACCCATTGGGAATAATAAGAAAATAACCCCAGGCACCTTTTCAGGGCTTTGGGAGTGTTGGGCAGGGGCAGCTCCCGTAGGGGGCGCAATCAGTCGGGGTCTGGTCCGATTTCCCCATTCTCCACCACGCTGCCTAGTATGCAGAGGCGCGTGGTGTTGAAAACGCACTTGTCCTCCTTGTAGGTGAGGTTGAGTTTTTGTTCGGTTTTCAGGAACCTCTCGAGGTTCGAGTCGTGATCCTGCTGGTTGTGACCGCAGATGGTGACGTTGTCGAGGTAGGGGAAGGTTGCCTGTAAGTGGTGGTCATCGACCATGCGATCCATCTCCCTCTGGAAGACCGAGACCCCATTCGTCACCCCAAAGGGGACTCTGAGGAATTGGTAGAGGCGTCCGTTCGCCTCGAAGGCGGTGTACGGGCGGTCCTCTGGTCTGATAGGGAGCTGGTGGTACGCTGACTTGAGGTCGATGGTGGAGAACACCCGGTATTGGGCGATTTGGTTCACCATTTCTGATATGCGGGGTAGCGGGTAGGCGTCTAGTTGGGTGTACCTGTTGATCGTTTGGCTATAGTGGATCACCATCCGTTTCTTCTCGCTACCCCTTACCACCACCACTTGGGCACGCCACGGGCTATTGCTGCATTCAATAATGCGCTCTTTCAGGAGCCTGTCTACCTCGGTCGCGATAAACCGCCTGTCCTCCCAGCTGTACCTCCTGCTTTTGGTCGCTATTAGCCGGCTGTTAGGGGTAAGGTTCGCGAATAGCGAAGGCGGCTTTACCTTCAGGGTAGCCAGGCCGCACACTGTGAGGGGCGGCTGGGACCCACCGTACTTGAGCGTGATGCTTTGGTGGTTGCACTGGAAATCCAGGCCCAAGATCACGCTCGCACATAGATTCTTCATGATTAATACTTTAAAATTATCGTATACAGTTCCGTTAATGGACAATTGTACCGTGCAGTAACCCATAATGGTCGATGTCTGGGTTTTATCAGCCATAGAGATGGTACCCCGAGTAGGGACCACCTTTAGGGAGAGTTGTTGTGCCAGTTCAGGGTGGATAAAACTCTCCGTGCTTCCACTGTCAATTAAACATTTAACCCCGCACCCGTTTACCTCGATGTCCACCATTGATTTGGATAGCGGGTGCGGCCTGGTCTGGTCCACTGTGACCGATGCCACTGTAGGGCCCTGATCGAGACAAGATGGCGTCCACGCTGTCTGCTCATAAGATGGCGGACCCCACGAGGTCGGGCAAGATGGCGTCCAAGATGGCCGCTCCCACGGCGCACACGCGGCGGTGGCGGGTTTTCCGGCGGGGTTCCCTCTGCACACCTTCCCGAAGTGCCCCTTCTTACTGCACTTAAAGCAGGTGGTGCCTTTCGCCGGGCACAGGTTTCTGGTGTGCTTCGGCTGCCCGCAGAAGTAGCAGTTGGGTCCCCGACGCGTCGCGGCTGTCGTAGGGCTTCTGGGGGGAGAGCGGGGCCCCGACGGTGTCGGGCTGCCGGGCGGGGAAGATGCCTTCCAAGATGGCGGCGCCCTTGGTGCGCACGTGGCGGCGTGGACGGCGCGTGCTGAAGAGTAGGCGTCCGAGTTTCTCTGGGCCACATCCAGGGATTGCGCTGTGTCCGCAGCCTGTTTCAGGTCCAATCCTGTTTTTTCCAGCAGTCTCTGCCGGATGTAAGTGGAGCTGAGGCCTGTGATAAAGGCATCGCGAACAAGCTCGTCAGTGTACACTGCGGCTTTTACATCTTGGCACTTGCAGTCTTTGCCAAGCGTTTTCAGGGTGCCTAGGAACTCCTCCACCGATTCCCCAGGTCGCTGTGCGTGAGTAGCGAGCAGATGCCTAGCATACACCTCATTCGTAGGCTGCTGGTAATGCGCCTTTAAGATGTCGCAGGCGGCCAGGTACGTGTCGGCGTCTTGGATGAGGGGGTAAACCCGGTGGCTTACCCAATTCCGCAGAATTCTGAGTTTCATACTCGCAGCGTCCGTAGCGCCTTTGACGGCTGCGGAATTGTCCAGGAAGAATTCCATACACATAGACCAGTGTCCGAAGCGTGCCGATGCGTCCGAAGCATGCTGGTCCAAATCCAAACGTTCGGGTTTCAAGAGTTGATCCATTGTGTTGAAAATTAAGTCAATAAAATTGATGTGCCTCAATAAATCCGAGACTCGATGTTAGCGAAACAAAACAAGGCTTTTATTGACTTAAGAAGGTAACACACAGGAGAGAGGTATCTTCCATCCAGAGCTCTGCCGTACTGGATGTGCTGCAGGCTGGGCCAGCTTACATAGGGGCCAGGTATGGGCGGAGCCCTACACATAGTACAATACAATGGTGAGGAAACGGGACAGAGGTAAGGGAAGTGAAACTGAAACCAACCACAGTCACAGGCAGTGATGAATGGAATATTTCATCACACAAGGCACAAATCAGGTGTGTGATGGAAACACTCCACTTGCCTGAATGAGTGCAGCCACAACAGTACTCTCGAAGCTCGACACCAACCAGGACAAAGCAGCCCGCTTGATCACTTCATTCACCACCTTAAACACCACCTTTCCATCACCAGTGGCTGCAGTGTCTGCTGTCTACAGGATGCACTGCAGCAATTTGCCAAGGCTTCTTCAGCAGCCCCTCCCAAACCCACGACTTCCACCACCTAAAAGGACAACAGGTGCGTGGGAGCACGATCACCTCTAAGTTCCCCTGCAGGTCACACATCATCCTGACTTGGACATATCGCCATTGTTCCTTCATCGTCGCTGGGTCAAAGATTCTGTAACTCCCTACCTAAACGCATTGTGGAAGCACCTTCACCACAAGGGCTGCAGTAGTTCGAGAAGGCGGCTCACCACCACCTTCTCAAGGGCAACTAGGATGGGAAATATATGCTGGCCTTGCCAGAGATGCCCACATCCTGAGAATGAATTTAAAAACAAAGTAACATAAGTTTATATGTTGACCATTTTAAAGAGCTGATCTTACTTTCTTAAACCTATAGCAGAGAGCTGGAAATTTTATTATAATAGTAAAGTAGATAATTTTAAACCAATCCAGCAATTCCTGCGATTAAAATAAGGACGTGACTGCTGCCAACGAACCGGAAGCTTCCTAGAAGTGTTCTGCGCTTGAGCGCTTCTAGTTTGTTACGGGAGCGGGCTTGTTAAAAAAAGCCGGGAAGGGAGCGGGCTCGTTAATAAAAGCCGGGAAGGGAGCGGGCTCGTTAAAAAAAGCCGGGACGGTTGCGGGCTCGTTAAAAAAAGCCGGGAAGGGAGCGGGCTCGTTAATAAAAGCCGGGAAGGGAGCGGGCTCGTTAATAAAAGCCGGGAAGGGAGCGGGCTCGTTAAAAAAAGCAGAAACATCATGCTTCTGGTCGTTGAAGCTTCCAGATTAATGCGCAGTATGCTTCTGTGCAGCTTCCGGTCGTTGGTAACAGTCACTCTGTAGAAATAAAATTTCACATTGATAGAGACAAAGGCATTGCTCATTGAATTGTGAAAATTGGGTATATTTTCTGACAGGTGATGTTCAATTGGTGGGCCATTAGGAAAGTTACTGATCCCAGACGGGAGCTTCATTGTAATATTTAAATGAAGTTGCAATAATGCACACACTGTCCCTATGTCAATCTGTAGGGATAGGTGGCCATTACTTTGAAAAGAGCCAGAGATAGGGAGCTAACACTTATAAAGGGAGCTGGTCACCCAACTATCACTTGGAGTGGAAAAGGTAGAAAGTGAAAACTGAAAAATAAAAAATAATCTCCCAATATCTGCCCAAAATGCTGCTCTAGTGAGGTTAAATCTTTTATTGCTCAGAAATTATGATTTTATTGCTTCTCTCTTGCCTTTTCACCAACAAGTCAGACATTCTTGTAAAGATCAGGTCAGCATTGGGTTCAACAGTATTAGCCGATTGTGAAAGAGAAGTGCATACATTGTTGTCATCTAGCTCACTGTGAATGGCAGCCGAGGGTTGAAACTGCCGCAGAAATCTGTAAGGTGGTCAATGTGTACACAAAATAACTCGACTTCAGTGTGCTTCATACTGTATGTAGATGTGTGCTGTATATTGATTATGGTTTCTCCAATTAAATATTGGGAAGACCAAAGCCATTGTTTTCGGTCCACGCCACAAACTCCATTCCTCTCCCTAACATCTGTCTGAGACTGAACCACTGTTCGCAAATTTGGTGTCATATTTGACCTTGAAATGAGCTTCCGACCACACATCCGCAGCGTAACTAAGACCGCCTATTTCCACCTTCGTAACATCGCCTGTCCTCGCCCTTGCCTCAGCTCATCCGCTGCTGAAATCCTCATCCATGTCTTTGTTACCTCTAGACTTAACTATTCCAATGCCCTCCTGCCTGGCCTCCCACATTCTACCCTACGTAAACTTGAGGTCATCCAAAACTCGGCTGCCCGTGTCCTAACTCGCACCAAGTCCCGTTTGTCCATCTCCCCTGTGCTTGCTGACCTACATTGGCTCCCAGTTAAGCAGCGCCTCGATTTCAAAATTCTCATTCTTGTTTTCAAATCCCTCCATGGCCTCGCCCCTCCCTATCTCTGTAATCTCCTTCAGCCCCACAAACCCCCCCCCCCTCCTTGATATCTGCGCTCCTCTAATTCTGCCCTCTCGAGCATCCCTGATTATAATCGCTCAACCATTGGTGCCTTCTGTCGCCTAGGCTATAAGCTCTGGAATTCCCTGCCTAAACCTCTCTTTCCTCCTGTAAGACGCTCCTTAAAATCTACCTCTTTGACCAAGCTTTTGGTCACCTGCCCTAATTTACCCTTGTGGCTCGGTGTCAAATTCTTTGTCAAAATACTCCTGTGCAGCACCTTGGGACGTTTTTCTACGTTAAAGGCGCTATATAAATACAAGTTGTTATTTTAGTTACCTTCTGATACTCCTTCAATGTTCCAGCACTGTCTCTGCATCCATTCCACCAGTTTAGCAAGTGACACACTTTATATTGGGGCGAAGAAGAGCAAAGAGGGTGTGGGGAAATACCCCCTTTCCCAAAGGGGGTGCTGAACGAACTCACTAAAAAAAAAACTTGCATTTATATAGCGCCTTTCACAATCACCAGACTTCCCAAGTCGCTTTACAGCCAATGAAGTACTTTTTTTTTTTGGAAGTGTAGTCACTGTTGTAATGTAGGAAAAACGGTAGCCAATTTGCACACAACAATGTGATAATGACCAGATCTGTTTTAGTGATGTTGATTGAGGGATAAATATTGGCCAGGACACCAGGGATAACTCCCTGCTCTTCTTCAAAATAGTGCCATGGGATCTTTTACATCCACCTGAGAGAGCAGATGGGGCTTCAGTTTAATGTCTCATCTGAAAGACAGCACCTTTGATAGTGCAGCACTCCCTCAGTACTGAACTGGAATGTCAGCCTAGATTTTTGTGCTGAAGTCTCTGGAGTGGGACTTGAACCCAGAACCTTCTGACGCAGCTGAGGGTGTGACCAACTGAGCCATGGCAGACACTAATATTAATAGTTAATTTTCTCACCAATGGATTACTAAAAATATACATTATACATATTTTAAAAAATTCTTATTGCATAAATTGGTACATTTGTTTAGTTGCCTGTGGAATTCTTGCTTATTCAGTAGGATAGTATTTAATGCTCTGGAGTTAAAAAGTGCGTATATTGAATCTCTCATTTACTTGTATTCCAAATAGGAAACAATCCAACAGAAGTCTGGTCTTCTCCGCTCCTCCTGAGGGAGTAGTGACCATAAAGGTGACAGAAGCTAGGTAAGGATCAGACCATAAAACGTAACAGAAATTTGCAAATGGTTTAATTTTATTCTCTGACCGCTGTGTGGATGTAATTTAGTTATGTATTTTCATGAGCGTAGTAATTAATTAAGAGTTGCCACATTGAGGGATGCAGGATTACAAATGATTGAGATACCCACAGGTAGATGGTGGTAGCCTGAACATGGCGATTTTCCTGAACCTCCATTTTTCCACCCTTCTCCCACCCAGATGGCCCCTCATTACCAGAGGACGAACTTGCACTGCCACTAAAGACATGGCAGGTGCATTATTGGGTGGTCAGGGAAACTTCCAAAGTTGCAGGTTTTTTTTTTTATTTTTATAAAAAGAGCAAAGCTTGCCTCTTTTTTGGTTTCCCCAAGACACAGGCCATTTATGGTTGACATTACACTGGAGAATGAGCTTCAAGGTGGGAGTGAATCACAATATATGGAAGGTGAGTGAATCACAATTTCTCTAAGGTGAACCACTAATCCCTACTGAGGCGGAAAACATCACCAACCAGTCAAAGTACGATATCCTTCATGGCCAGTACAGTACCTTCCTAAAACTAAAATTTTCTTCCCATTTCTTAGCTCTTCCTACACCGCAATCAAATCTACTCTAAAACCAATCATTGGGTGGTACGCGAGGGTTGTTTTCCGTGTCACCATTGAGAGGAGACACTCAGCATACAAAAAAAAAATTGCATTTGCATATCGAAGTAAAACATCAACAGAACATTGCACCAGTGATGAGCCCTATTTAATCATATTAATCTCAAGAAATTAATGAACATTCTAGGTGGGGTAGTAATTCAGGAAGATGAGAACTAGGTCTATTCAGGGGCTCTGCACAATTCTAATGGCTTATTCTTGGTCCTATGTGATTTTGTCTCTCATTTGAAAAGTCTGACTCAAAGATCACTTTATTCCCTTCGCAGCACTCGAGAGGAGAACCACAATCCCACCTTTATCACCCAGGCTCCCGCTGAGCCGGAATCAAGCCAGTTCATCACCGTTCCAGATCTTCAACAGGCAAAAGAAATTATATTACCAGATATTCTGCAGTCAAAATAAATTATACAAGAACCAAGCAGCAGTTTTATATTGTATTAGCATCCCAAAATGTGTATTAGAAAGAATCATGAAATTAGAAATGCAATTTAAAAATTGTGCATAAAATTTTTGGTGAAAATATTTTTCCACTTTGATTTTTATGCCTTAGCACATACTTTAAAGAAGGCTGTAAAGTGCCTAATCAAAAGACGAGGTGCTGTTCCTAGAACTTATTTTGAGCTTCGTTGGAACAGTGTAAGAGGCTGAGAATGAGAGATCAGAGTGCAGATTATAGGTGGTGTTTTTTTTTAAAGTATGCTAGTTTTCTCCCCTCATCTCTTGAAGGCACCAACTCTTGATGGGATATGGTTCCACTGGCAACCTCCCAGAACCTTACCCAAGTGGCCATTCTTCAAGTGTGGGCCTAGACAGTGAGTGTCATTGGGTTTTCCCCCAATTGTATGATTGGGAGACGGGGAGCGGGTGAAAACTCAGGCAATCCTATCCCGTTCCTTCCCAACATCCACTCTCATATGCTTTCAAGCAGGGGTTTCTGGATAGAGATCAGGAGAGGGAACCCTGGCTGTTTTCCCTTTCCGAGGTCAGGCGTATTCATTTATTCTTCTTCGGCAGTCCCTCGGAACCGAAGATGACTCGCTTTCACATTAAAAGTGAGTTCTCAGGTGACAAGTCCAATGCGGGACGTACAGCCTCCGTCACAGGTGGGGCAGACGGTGGTTGAAGGGGTCAGTGGGGTGCTTGCGCTTGGCTTCCGCTTGCTCCTGGCGAAGAGACTCGGTGTTCGGCGCCTTCCCAGATGCTTCTCCTCCACTTTGTGCGGTCTTGGGCCAGGGATTCCCAGGTGTCGGTGGGGATGTTGCACTTTTTCAAGGAGGCTTTGAGGGTGTCCTTGAAGCGTTTCCTCTGCCCACCTGGGGCTCTCTTGCCGTGTCGGAGCTCAGAGTAGAGCGTTTGTTTTGGGAGTCTCGTATTGGGCATGCGGATGATGTGACCCGTCCATCGGAGCTGAGCGAGCGTGGTCAAAGCTTCAATGCTGGGGATGTTGGCCTGAGCGAGAACACGGACGTTGGTGCGCCTATCCTGCCAATGGATTTGCAGGATCTTGCGGAGGCAGTATCGGTGGTATCTCTCCAGTGCTTTGAGGTGCCTGCTGTACATGGTCCATGTCTCTGAGGCATACAGGAGGGCGGGTATTACTAGTGCTCTGTAGACCATAAGTTCGGTGCCGGGTTTGAGGTTCTGGTCTTCAAACACTCGCTTCCTTAGGCGACCGAAGGCTGCACTGGCACACTGAAGGCGGTGTTGGACTTAGTCATCGACGTCTGCCCTTCTTGACAGTAGGCTCCTGAGGTATGGAAAGTGGTCCATGTTGTCCAAGGCCTTGTCATGGATTTTGATAATCGGGGGCGTACTCAGGCCAATTGCTGAGCCCCAATTGCAGCCCTAGCTGAGATTGGCTAACCCAGCATGGAGCAGGAAATAGACTCGAGACCTTTTGGTCTGCACAGCTCAATTACACATGACCTTTACTAACCGCACTGTCAGGAAAGCTACAGGAAGAATTTTAAATGCCAACTCCAATGATTTTTGTCCATGTAAACTTGAGAAAATCTGTGCACTTCTGAAGACCCCAGAAACCTTGATTTTAAGATTATAAATAAAAGCATTTCATTCAAATGATGCAAAGAGGAAAATCCTGAATGTTTTGACAACCATTTAAAAATAAAATCACAAAGCATTTATAAAAAGTTTAATTTGTCAACTTGCAGCAAGTATGTTCTACATGATCAGTCACAGGTGAGTCATGCCCAAACATAAACAGGAATTCACATAGTCAAGTGATTTCCCCCCCCCCCCCCCCCCCCCAATTTGAAGGGGGGAAACCCAACCAGTTTATCCAGTGTTATATACGGCACACTTCAAGCCAGATTTCACTACACAGCTAATTTGTCCACATTAGCAATTTCCCTTAGGTACAAAATCACATTGACTGCTCAAAGATAGCATTACATCAGTTATATCAGGAGCAGAAAGTGCTGTCCATCTAATAATCCAGTCACACAATGGCACCCCCATCTCATTAGACACGACAACAAAGGGATGCTTGCCGTCAGTTTATTTTTTGAATTCTGTGGCATTGAGAGTCAGTTGTGCGTGTTTGAAACAGATCGTGAATAGGGATGCAAATAAAAACCAACATTAAAAATCCCAGTGGTGAATTAGTGCCTTTTACTACATTACTGTTTCTTGGTTTCCCTTGCTACGAAGGAGTATTACCCATTTCGTTTAGTTTGTCCTGAAGGCATCGACTCCTTGCTGGAGTCTAGTTTGATGGGCTCCACCTGCATTTTAGTACCACATGAATCTCGACAATGAGCAATAGCAGCTATTTGACTGAATTGGAGAATTAACAGCCAAGTCCAATGTTGAAAAAAGTAAACTGAGCAAGTAGTGGTTCAAATGGGAGGAAAATATTAGATTTTTGTTGTAACATTTGCTGTGTTTATATATAGATGTGTATTAGTTGATCAGAACTCGCTATCCACACCTCCAGCAGGATTGCTGCATACTGATAAAGAGCTGGAACCCTGCTGACTTCTCTCTCCCTTATGCAGCTGTAATGGCCCAACTGCTGCCTCAGGTGGGATCTGCCAATTCGGCAGAGAACAGCGTCCCAATTTTGGGACCTTTCTGGTCCGTGTGACTCACTGGATAAGTAACGGAGCCACTGCCAGAGCTCATTTCTAACTCATGTTGTCAGAGCACACCGTCACTTGTCTGAGGCACCCAATTTAGGATCTTTTTATTGATAAGAATTATGAAGGTAAAGCACTTCAGACTTCTAAACCTAATCACATTTTTCATGACTAAAAAAAAGTGCATTTTATACAGAAAAATTGTCGTTACATTTGCCTTTCATCAACCCAGTAAAGGTAACTGTGCACGGAATCCTTCAATTAGAGCAAGAAACAGCTCAGAATTAGTGTAACAATATGGTTTTCTTTCCACCTAGTGAGTCCGCATTGGTTTAGAGCTAATTTAAAGGATTGCGTATTAATCAAAGCAACTCGCAGACAGATCATTTTAGGATGCATACAAGTCAGCTAGCTTTAAGTTACACCCTCAACAAGCTACAAGATCAGTCAGATTACTTTCTCGTGTGTGTAAATCATATTTTGGGGGAAAAAAGTAAACTGGACAAGTAGTGGTTCAAATTGAGAAGGGAAAAAAAGATATTTTTGTTTAACATTTTGCTGTGTTTATATCTAGATGTGTGCTACATGATTGGAATTTATTAATTAAGTGGTCTAATCTGCTTCTGTAACCGCCAGAGAGCTCCTTTATTTAAATCTCAGCAGTATAAATAAGGGAGGCTAGAGTGCTGTTTGTCACGGAGTGCAGATCGGAACAGAGTGTTAAGCTGCGAGTTTGGTGAGGGAGGTGTTCCTTTCTTTTTCCATCTTTGTCAGCTTCCAGGAGAGCAGGAGCTAAAAAGCTGCACAAGAAGGGACAAAGAACCAGCAGTGAGTATTTCTACATTCCAGTTATTAAAGTAAAAGTAAGGTCTCTAGTTTAGAGTACGTAGTGTTTAAAGGGAAGTAAGGTCCCTAATGTATTTAATATTCTTTAATTTAAAGGGAGTTAATTAAGGGTAGGACATGGCAGGGCAGCTCGCCAGCGTGGAGTGCTCCTCCTGTGCTAAGTTGGAAGTCAGGGACACTTTAGGTGTCTAGGGCGAACACATGTGCAGGAAGTGTCTCCAGCTGCAGCTACTCGAAATCCACATTTTGGAGCTGGAGCTGCGGCTGGAGTCACTGTGGAGCATCCGCAAAGCTGAGATCTTCGTGGATAGCACGTTTAACAAGGTGGTCACACCGCAGGTACAGAGTGCACAGGCAGACAGAGTAAAAGAACTAGGAAGGTAGTGCAGAAGTCCCCTGGGTCCATCGCCCTCGCCGACAGATTTTCTGTTTTGGATACTGATGGGGGAGATAGTTTCTTTGGGGATTGCAGCAAGAGCCAAGTCCGTGACACTACGAGTGGCTCAGCTGCACAGGAGGGGAGGAAAAAGAATGAGAGCAATAGTGATAGGGGATTCTATCGTAAGGGAAACAGAGACGTTTCTGTGGCCGCAGATGTGGCTCCAGGATGGTATATAGCCTCCCTGGTGCCAGGGTCAAGGATGTCACTGAACGGCTGCAGGGCATTCTGAAGGGGGAGGGCAAACAGTCAGAGGTCATGGTTCACATTGGTACCAACGACATGGGTAGAAAGAGGGATGAGGTCCTGCAACAAGAATTTAGGGAGCTAGGTAGCAGGTTAAAAAGCAGGACCTCAAAGGTTGTAATCTCCAGATTACTCCCGGTGCCACGTGCTAGTGAGTATAGGAATAGGAGGATAGAGTGCATGGCTAAAGAGTTGGTGCAGGAGGGAGGGCTTTAGTTTCCTGAATCACTGGGTCTGCTTCTGGGGAAGGTGGGACCTGTACAAGTCGGCCGGGTTGCACCTGAACCGGACCAACATCCTTGCGGGGAGGTTTGCTAGTACTGTTGGGAGGGGGGTTTAAACTAACTTGGCAGGGGGATGAGATACGGAGTGGGGCTATAGTAGGGGGTGGTGCACAGCCAAACAGAGGAAAAAACAAGTCAGCCTGGAAGGCAGAGCAAATATGTAACAGCACAAGGGAGTATGGCAAGGCTAGATGGCATTTATTTTAATGCAAGGTGTCTTGCGAGTAAGGTAGATGAATTGAAGGTGTTGATGAACACATGGGAGTATGATATTGTTGCTATCAGAGACATGGTTGAGGGAGGGGCAAGACTGGCAGCTCAATATTCCGGGGTATAGAATCTTCGGGCGAGACAGAGGGGGGGTAAAAGAGGGGGTGTCGCAATATTAATCAAGGAGTCAATTACTGCTGTAAGGAGGGATGATATCTTAGCAGGTTCTTCTAATGAGGCCATATGGGTAGATCTTAAGAACAAAAAGGGGGCAAGCACTTTGCTGGGTGTGTACTATAGGCCCCCAAACAGTCAGGGGGAGATAGAGGAACAGATATGTAGGCAAATCTCAGAAGTGTAGAAATAATAGGGTAATAGTAGGGGATTTCAACTTCCCCAATATTAACTGGGATAGTCAGAGTGTGAAAGGCTTAGAGGGTGTAGAATTCTTAAAGTGCATCCAGGAGAGCTTTTTGAGCCAGCATGTAGAAAGCCCCACAAGAGAGGGGGCGGTACTGGACCTAATTCTAGGGAATGTAGCCGGGCAAGTGGTAGAAGTATCAATAGGAGTGCATTTTGGTGAGTGACCATAATTCGGTGAGATTTAAGGTAGTCATGGAAAAAGACAAAGATGGACCGGAAATAAAGGTTCTAAATTGGGGGAAGGCCAATTTTAATATGAGGCAGGATCTGGCCAAAGTGGACTGGGATCAGCTACTTGTAAGAAAATCCACATCGGAGCAATGGGAGTCTTTCAGAAAGGAAATATAGAGTACAACGGCAACACGTAAAGGTCAAGGGTGAGACCAACAAGCCCAGGGAACCCTGGATGTCAAGGGATATACGAGAATGGATTAGGAAAAAAAAGGGAGGCTTTTGGCAGATACAAAGGACTAAAAACAGTGAAAGCCCTAGGAGTATAGAAAGTGCAGGGGGGTACTTAAAGAAATTAGGAGAGCAAAGAGGGGGCATGAAAAAACACTGGCGGGCAAAATAAAGGAAAATCCCAAGGTGTTTTATAAGTATATTAAGGGCAAGAGGATAACCAGGGAAAGAGTAGGACCCATTAGGGACCAAAGTGGCAATCTGTGTGTAGAGCCAGATGTGGGTGAGGTTTTAAATGAATATTTTGCATCGGTGTTCACTATGGAGAAGGGTGATGTAGGCATAGAAATCAGGCAGGGGGATTGTGATATACTTGAACAAATTAGTATTGAGGGAGGAGGTACTAGCGGTTCCAACGAGCTTAAAAGTGGATAAATCCCCAGGCCCAGACGAGATGTATCCCAGGCTGCTGTGAGGCAAGGGAGGAGATTGCAGGGGCTCGGACACAAATTTTCAGAACCTCTCTGGCCACAGGGGAGGTGCCAGAGGACTGGAGGACAGCTAACGTAGTACCATTGTTCAAGAAGGGTAGTAGGGATAAACCAGGGAATTACAGGCCAGTGAGCCTAACATCAGTGGTAGGGAAATTATTGGAAAAATTCTGAGGGACAGAATTAGTCTCCACTTGGAGAGGCAAGGATTAATCAAGGATAGTCAGCATGGCTTTGTCAGGGGGAGATCATGTCTGACCAATTTGATTGAATTTTTTGAGGGGGTGACTAGGTGTGTGGATGAAGATAATGTAGTTGATGTGGTCTACATGGACTTTAGTAAGGCTTTCGACAAAGTCCCGCATGGGAGACTGGTCAAGAAGGTAAGAGCCCATGGGATCCAGGGCAACTTGGCACACTGGATCCAAAATTGGCTTAGTGGCAGAAGGCAGAGGGTGATGGTCAAAGGTTGTTTTTGTGACTGGAAGCCTGTGTCCAGTGGTGTACCGCAGGGATTGGTGCTGGGTCCCTTGCTGTTTGTAGTGTATATATATATTAATGATTTCGATATGAATGTAGGAGGTATGATCAGTAAGTTCGCAGATGACACGAAAATTGGTGGGGTGGTAAATAGCGAGGAGGGAAGCCTCAGGCTACAGGACGATATAGATGGGTTGGTTAGAATGGGCAGAACAGTGGCAAATGGCATTTAACCCTGAAAAGTGTGAGGTGATGCATTTTGGGAGAACTAACAAGGCAAGGGAATACACAATGAATGGTAGGATCCTAGGAAGGACAGAGGGACCTTGGTGTGCATGTACATAGATCCCTGAAGGCAGCAGGACAGCTAGATAAGGTGGTTAAAAAGGCATATGGGATACTTATATTCTATGCCTCGGCTAATGAAGGAAAGAGCAGGGAGGTTATGATGGAGCTGTACAAAATGTTAGTTAGGCCACAGCTGGAATACTGTGTACAGTTCTGGTCACCACACTGTAGGAAGGATGTGATTGCATTGGAAAGGGTGCAGAGGAGATTCACCAGGATGTTACCTGGGCTGGAGCACTTCAGCTATGAAGAGACTGGACAGGCTGGGGTTGTTTTCCTTAGAGCAGAGAAGGCTGAGGGGGGACCTGGTTGAGATATACAAAATTATGAGGGGCATAGATAGAAAGGAACTTTTCCCCTTAGTAGAGGGGCCAATAACCAGGGGGCATAGTTTCAAGGTAAGGGGCAGGAGGTTTAGAGGGGATTTGTGGAAAAAAAACTTTCACCCAGAGGGTGCTTGGAATCTGGAACTCACTGCCTGAAAGGGTGGTAGAGGCAGGAACCCTCAACATTCAAGAAGCATTTAGATGAGCACTTGAAACGCCATAGCATACAAGGCTATGGACCAAGTGCTGGAAAATGGGATTAGAATAGACAGGGCTTGATAGCTGGCATGGACACGATGGGCTGAAGGGCCTCTTTGTGCTGTATAACTATGAATGAGGATTTTTGCAGCAGATAAAAACCACTCACTAAGTTGGGACGGTATTTAGCAATTTGAAGTTGATGTTCAAAATTGCTGAGAATATTCAAAGTGGGGGAAAAAAATTCTCCATATTTTCCCTTCCATTCCCTCTTACCACACGCCCTTTTCAATGGTGTATGCGCCTCTTCCAGGTCAGGTGGAAGGGCCACACAGGATCACGTTGCTCCCGCCCACCCACTCCCGCCCAAATTCTCCAAAGGTCAGATCCGAAAGGTCAGTACGGAGGAGCATGTTGAACATGCAGCTTGCCATTTCAGTGACGAGAACTTAGCGCCCCATCGTTGGCATGACAACAGATGGTCTGGTTACGGTCGAATCTTCTTCCTTCCACTGGGATGTGACGGTCTTTATTTGAGTGTAGAACTGAATACCCTGGGATAAAGTTGAAAAGCAAACCAGTTAAAGGTTGCATGCTCAGTATTATTTCAGGCACCAAGCTGTTGAAATCTATGCATCAGCCTGCGCACCAGTGTTTTCAAATTGCATGATCCGCTTCCGACTAGGGTTGCCAACTCTCCAGGATTGGCGCCGAATCTCCAGGACACGGCTGCGAGCAAACCCAGCAGAAAAATCATAGGGGCAATAAAGTGTTTTAAAAAATTCTGAATACTTTTGTTTATTAATTATTAAAAAAAAAAAAAAAATCAGACATGGGAATAAAGGCTGTTGACTGACAGTGAGGAATCATCCAATCGGGTAATCAGGAGTCTATTCACTTTCCGATTGGCCGTGGGATGGCGGTGTACCACGAGGATGGACATGTCGAGCGGCCAATGGTGGGAGTGTTTGGAGGTAGGAGGTCACGTGATGAAACCTCCAGGAATATGGCCAACCAGAGCTGGCAAGCTGACTTCTGACCAGTTCTGTCGCCACCAACACGAAGCATGTCTGCCGTACACGTAATGCAGGTGTTCTTGTGACTTGAGAGCCAGGACCAGATCCTGGTGGAAGTGGCGCTCATAAATGCAGCTGTGGCTTTATCGTTTCTTTTAAAATATAATTTTGAAGGCTCTCCAACCAGAATGGATAGTTCTGAAACCTACTGGCTCGGTGTCACTGATAAATTCCTGGTCCCTCGCCAGGGTGGATGCCCTACTAACACTGGAAGTTGTGGGGGCGCCTGCCCTCCCCCCCGACCTCAGAGTCCGAGACAGAGTCAGGACTGCAGCAGACAGAGTTGGAAATCCCCAGTCCACCCCACTGCACTTCCCTAGTGGAACAGGGGCCCCACTCAGTTTTACCAAAGAGCAGCTGGTTGAAAGGTTTCGTCTCGTGAAGGTTACCTCTGCTTCATTACTGCTGCTTAACATGTTCTAGTTTAGGGACCAACACACATACCTGCTTGCCATAGAAGTTGGTATCACCCCTGAATGAGCCTCTTGATCCAGTGAATGAGAACATGGGCAGTGGGACTGGGATAGGCACGTTCACTCCAATCTGAACAGAACAATTGAAAAAAAGCCACAATTTATCAAACTGGGCAAAGCACGTAGCTCCGTCAAACAGACTTGTGTCAAATTACAGACAGCACCCATCTCGGAGCAGGCCGTGGATTCCTGTCTGCGATTCCCACGTGGTAGGTTTCTACTTTAAACATGCAGTCATTGGGAAGCGCGAAGCAGAGGACAGATGCTTATCGGAGAGGTTAGGGGGTGGAATGAGAGGAGGGAAAGAGGAGAAAAAAGAGGGGAAAAGAAAGCCAGCTGGCCTTGACATTTCTAGACAAACATTGGTGTAGGTCTAACTTCAGGTCAGTCTGCCCTTTCAACTAAGGAAGGAGATACAAATTAAACGGTCATTTCGCTTACGGGATTGACATTATAACAGTGATGTTGGAGATTACATATTTCATTAGTAGAGTTGAGGTCGAAGATCACCCATGATCTTATTGAATGGCGGAGCAGGTTCGAGGGGCTGTATGGCCGACTCCTGCTCCTAATTCTTATATTATGAAAACAACTAAAATAGTCCTGATTAAATGAGAGTACAGCAGCTTACACAATAAAACCACAGGAACTATAATTTAAAGAGCCTAGAGCAGACAATTAATCCCTTGGTTTAATATCCTCTTACATACAGAAAAACACACAAGGTTCTCAAGCTCTCAGTTATAATAACTTGGCCGGCCTAAATGAAACATGCCTTCACTCCAGGAAGGTCACGTGGTCATACATTGCTCTAACTTCCTCTCTAACGCAGGACATTCTGCTGGTAGACGAGAGAGAGAGAGAGCTGGGCTTCTCGAGCACTTCCTAGAAACCAACTCAACACAGCACAGGTAATAGCCAGGATGTGTAATACTAGAAACGTTGCAATAGGATAGCACTGCTTGATCAATAATTAAAATCAAATCATGCATTCATCCACCAACAGGTGTGACCGGCTCCCAGCCAAGTCAGCTGCCTGGAGACCAGTTCAAATAAACCCGGGTAGCCCCATTCTGAAAACCCGTGGAGTTACGTTTGAAAATATACCTGGCCCACATCAACTTGGTGTGTGTATTTACGGGCTGTGGCACCGTTCGTGGTGAAGATGGCAGTGCCGTTTCCGTATGGGTTCTGGTTGATGATATCAACAGCTTCGTCTAGTGTGTCTGCTTCAAGGACGACTAGGACCGGTCCAAATATCTCCTCAGTATAGCACTTCATTTGAGGCTATGGAGAAAACGGAACAAAATAGAGAGAATACATCTTGATAAAAATCTTACGTCTGTGCGCACTTCCTGTTGCCACTCTTTGCGTCACACTTACAAACTAGTCTGGTTCTACTTGGTCTACATACCTTTTATTAGTTTTCTTTTTTGCAGGCAACTATCTACCTCCCTTTTAAAAGTATTTATGAACTCTGCTTCAACAAAGACTTGTGGCAAAGAATTTCACATACTCTTTACATTCTCTGTGTAAAGATTTTCTTTTTTCTATCCTCTCTACTTTTTTGTGACCATCTTAAATTTGTGCCCTCTTATTACGGTTTTGCCAGCCTGTGGAAACAAGCCATCACTATTTACCTTATCATAACCCTTCAGATTCTTAAAAACCTCTCATCAGGTCACCCTTTATCCACCACAGCTCTAGGAAAAGGTCCCAACTTCTCAACTCTCCCTTTATAATTGTAACCCCTCATCCCCAGTAATATCTGAGTGAATCTACACGGCTTTCTACTTTCCCTATAAAGAGGTGCCCAGACTGTACACAGACTCCATCCAACAGCCTAACTGAAGTTTTGTAAAAGTTCAACATCACCTCCTTGCTTTTGTATTCTACGTCTCAAGCTATGTTCCCTCGAATTATTTTTCTGTGCGTGGCCTCTTGCTACCGTGCACGCGCGGTATCTTTTCCAGCGGCAACAGCTGCTGAGCAGCCTGCGCGGGACCTCCGATCGATGTGCAGCCACGCGCAGCTTAGGGGGAACGTTGGTCTCAATGTACAAAAAAATTTCCATTTGCCTTTTTATGGCCTTATCGACTTATCTGCCACGTTTAATGGCCAGTGAATCTGCATAAGGTTTTTCTGTTGCTCTGTTCTATTTGAAATCTTACCATTTAAAGTGTCATTCTGTTTTTACTTCCATGTATTATTTTCGTCTTTCCTCTGCATTTAACTGCACTGCCACCTATGTACCCATCCTTCTAGCTTATCTATGTCCTGCAGTCTTTTACAATCCTCATAATTTGCCATTGCTCCCACTTTGATGTCATCGGCAAATTGAAATTGTTCCCTCCGTTCAGGTCATTATGTATATCTTTTATTTTCATGAAAGAGCGACCCCAACACAGACCCCACCCCACCCTCTTTCACCCACCAACTATCTCTCTATCCATGTGGCCACATTCCTCCTAATCCTGTGTCATTTTTGCCACAAGTCCCTCACATCCTACCTTATCAAACACTTTTTGAAAATTCATATAAATCACATATATTACATTTCCTTTATCCTATTATTTCTTGAAAAGAATTCTATAAAGGTTGATCAAGCATGACGTGCCCTTTAGTTATTCTGACTAACTAGCCCTGATAAGCTCATGCTTCTTCAAGTGCCTCATAATTTAATTCCATACAATAGGCTCGAGTTGTACACTAACAACTTAAATAAAACCAACTGGCCTACAATATTCTGACTTATCCCAGTCTCCTTTTTTGAAGAGTGGCATCACAATTTCCTTTTCCACAGTTTTAGTAATTGGATAAAGCAATTCTCTCATTTATTAAAGCCTCTCCCATCCAGTAAATTTAAACATGCTGTTCAATTGCTGGAACATACATGGAATTCAGAGCATGCCCAGGGTCACTGCCAACAAATACCTGCCAATTGCTTTAGTGCAAATTACCAAATGATTCAGTTGTAAGGTAGAGGATATGAAGGTTAAACCACCGTGCAACCTTTCTTTGTGATGAGCGATAGCTGGCTTGGACATGTGTGGCCATTTTGAGCAGCAAAGAACTATACAACTTAAAAAGTGGGTCTTGTGTCCAAATGATTGCCGACAAAAAGCACTGGCCTTCTCACCGTTACTCCGGCAAGGACGGTGGGTCCCACGAAGTTGCCGTTTTCATATCCTTTCACGTGGATCTTCCGGCCATCCAGCAGCAGCTTAGCGCCCTCATCCACTCCGCTCTGAACCAGGTCACACACGCGGGCCTTTGCCTGAGGGGAGATGAGAGGGCCAATGTCGGAGCCTGGCTGGTCACCTGGGGTCGGAGAGAAGAAAAATAAAATTACACACAGTTAACCAAATGAACTCCCTTTCCCTTACAAAATGTGGGAGGAATATAGAGCAGCCCCTCGGACAGGGTAGTAATCAGAGCACATAATAAGTGGTCTCCTCTACATTGGGGAGACCAAACGCAGATTGGGTGACCGCTTTGCAGAACACCTCCGTTCAGTCCGTAAGGGGGACCCCGAGCTTCCGGTCGCCTGTCACTTTAATTCACCGCTCCATTCCCACTCAGACCTCACCGTCCTCGGCTTCTTGCATTGTTCCACGGAAGCTCAGCGTAAGCTCGAGGAACAGCACCTCATCTTCCGATTAGGCACTCTACAGCCCTCTGGACTCAGTTCAACAATTTCAGATCATAACCTCGGCCCCTATCACATTTTCTTTTTTTTTGCCTTTTTTTCTTCCCTCCCTTCAGCTGTCCTTCATTCTGCCAGCGCAATTCACATTTCATCTAGAGCCATCCTTTGTTCCTTAACCTATCCCATTACCACCTCCTCTTGCCTTGAATATCTCTTAATGTCTCTCAATGTCTCTTAATCTCTCCTGCTTTCTATCCTATCACTGACCTTCCCTTTTGTTCTTTCATCCCCTCCCCCTTTTCCCAGCCCCTAAGTTTGCTTTCCATTTCCTGCTTTTTTCCAGTTCGGATGAAAGGTCTTCGACCTGAAACGTTAACTCTGTTTCTCTCTCCACGGATGCTGCCTGACCTGCTGAGTTTTTCCAGCATTTTCTGTTATTATTTCACATAAGCAGCACGTTCCTCTTCCTCACTCCTCCACCCCCATCACAATCTCGAATAGAAAGTATTGCCACCAGCAGAGTCAGGGGAGCCAGTAAATAAAAGCCACGTTCATACTGTTTAATTACCTTAAGTGTGTACAGTAATAATGCTTGTATATATTTAATAAAATCCCTTCACCCAGTAAGATCAACTCCATTTTGTCAGAAAGGAGAACTTAAAACAGCCATTTTGATTAATTCCTCAATGAGACCAAAAGATCAAATGGAGTAACTTTGAGAAAAGAAATCTCTGACCAAGTCAGAATATACCAGGAGTCAATTTCTGGCGTTTCTTCATTGTCGCTGGGTTAAAATCCCAGAACTCCCTACTCAACAGCATTGTGGGAGTACCTTCACTACAGGGACTGCAGCGATTCAAGAAGGCAGCCCACCACCACCTTCTCAAGGACAACTAGGGATGGGCAATAAATGCCAGTGACGCCCATACCCGCAGAATGAAGGAAGTGGGAGGTGTGGGGAAGCATGCTTTGTAAATATTCTGGAACGTCTGTTTCACATGGTTGCTATGCAAATACGAAGGACAAGAGTGTGACAGCACGAACAGGCCATGCAGTCCGTCCAACTGCCCCTGTATTCCACGTCTTGGCTCCAGGACCACACAGGATCACTTTTAAATCATTTCCCTCATACTTCCATTGCATTAAACAATTAAAAGTATAACTGCACCTGCATTGACTCTCAGTTTCTTTGCCCTTTCCACCAGTTCAGGCAGCCAGTTTCTAGCTTCCCCGACCAGGACAGCGGTAGACAGAGCCATACAACGCTGCCCAGCTGCGCCAAAAGCTGCGCCGACCAGCTGATTCAGAGTGTTCTCCTTGTTAGCATCAGGCATCACGACTCCGTGGTTCTTAGCACCCTACAAGGAATTCACAGATAAAGGAAAAAGGTGGACTGGAGGTATCTTCCTGTACTCTGCAAGTGGCTTCTTGGCAAAAAACAGGCTTAAATCATTCCACACTATTGGAGGCAAGAATCTCTTATGCTTTTTTTCTCTCCCACAGCACTGGCAGGAATTGGTGGGATTAAATGCCCAGAACTAGCATACTAGTAGAAGAACTTGGAAAAACAGAGCCGTCACACTAAATAACCTCTTCTGCACTACCATACAGAGAAAGGTTGGTCACTTGCCATCTGCAGTTTGGAGTAGTCTTTGTATTTTATTAGAAGATTGTTATGATGTTCTTCCACAGGCCAGACATGTCCTGCAGCCAAGAGGTGGCTGGATCACTTACTCCCAGACTATCACCCATGTTGCTCGAGTGGCAGAGTCTAGGGGCCATGTTTCTTGTGATTCACACTCCTCCTCCTTCCCCCCGCCCCCCTAGTTTCCTACAGAGAGTCACCTGGCCTGCACTTGACACCTCCCTACTACAGCACAACAGAGAACTGGAACTTAGCAACATGGTGGGAGGACAGGAAATCAAACCTTCACGGCCACACGTTGGGACTTCAATGCACTGCACAACTTCCCAAGAGTATGCTCAGAAAACAAACCCATGTACTAGCTGTTCTTTGAGAAATTCTCTCTCCCACTAGAGCAGTCACATGAGCACTTTACCACCATCATCTCCTCCTCCTCCTCTTTCCCCCAGCCTCTTTAGTAGCTTATGCGCAGAAGTACGTGGCATGAACAGGTGTGAGTTTGGATAAGACATTTTGCAGGCCTTTGTAAAATGTCACACTGCAACTGCAAACAAGGAAGGGAGTGAGAAAATACATCAATGCTGCTCGACTGAGTGCCCCAATTATCAACATGAACTGACTCATTGAGGGAATGTCTGATTCAATAGACTGTAGATTAGGGGCATGTGAAGGCATCAGAAAGCTCCATCGCCATGACAACCAGGCCTATCAATTGATTTTAATTTAAACTACAGTTTAAAAAAAAAATAGAAATGAACTAACCCCTCAGCCCTGCTGTTGTCATCTCAAATCAGGTACTACGCCAAATAAGACAGTGAGATCAGCATCCTCGGTATAAACTACATATGAAATGGGTCAGGTTGCTGGAAGCAGGGACGAACTGCTGGTAAAAAGTTCAGGCTAATTTTAGCGCCCCAAACAAGTTAACGCCCCTCTGCCGGAAATTCATTAGTAGCATCCCAAGCAGGAAGTGGAACGTTACTGGAAGCACATGGGGATTTGTGGGGGCGCTAATGAGAGGCACAAAGCAACCCAATTTTTCCCCTTACGAATCTAATAACACAATCCTATTAAAAGGAAAAGTTATAACATCTATGGGGGGGGGGGGGGGGGGGGGGGGAAGGAAAGAAAGGGAAAAGATAATTTAATTAATCTCAATACAATTGGGAGGGTGGGGGGGGGGGGGGGGGAAAGAGAGAGAGAGGAAATAGGAGATTTGTACTTGGTGTAGCTGCTCTGGAAGAGAACCAGAAAAAAGTCCAAATGCAGGGGAATGAAAAGGCTAATCACCATGTTTGATTGCACTCGCTTGCCATTTTTGGAGCCCCTTGTGTAGATGTACTCTCCTGCTTGATTGGAACCGACAAAGCTGATGGCCCGGATAGCGGGATGGTCGCAAATGAAATTCACAGCTGAAAAGAAAGTGAAAGACAAAAGGCATTACATTATTCCCTTTATTTCTTGCCATGCCATATTACACAGCAAACAAGGTGCAGCTGGAGGCAACAATTCAGGTTGCAGGATTGACTGAGGGGAGCACAGAAAGACTTGGAGACATGTTACTGCAGTACCAAAGGTGTTGGAGTTTTTTTTCTGCTTGAATTTCAAAACCATTGTAGACAAGCACATCCTGTGCGAGAAAAATAAGCAGCAATTCATTACTCCACACAACTAATTGATATATTTAAAGCTAACAAATACTGTATTAAAATGCCACTTTCTCCTCTACGCTCTCTAAATAATGAGAGAGAAAATCGTTATAGGCTGCGTTCTAGGGAATTTTCTATACTACTTCACATCAAGAGCCTCAAAGAGAAGTTCTTCAATGTACTGGACTGTGCCATACAACCCATGATGGACATTACACTGGAGCTCCATCTGCACCAACACTGCTAGACTGGCTAAAAACCCAAGGATAATAATCCAACTTCCTTTTATGTACATGGAAACACAGAGGAATAGTTGGAGAACATAAGGATAAAGACATGCTGTGGCCATCACAACTCAAACATGTTGGCTAGCCAATCTTTATACGACTTTATAAGGGTCTATTCCAATTTTACACTGGTCTTGTGGTGAACTGGAAAAGCAACTTTCGTTAGATCTGTGGCCAACCTCGCCTCACTTAGAATCTCCTAGTAATGGGAACTTTCAATACCATAGTTATATACCCTGTCACTGCAACCCGAACCATTTGTGAAGCAACAGATAAGACGTTTGACATTAAGGAATTGGTGGTCAACTTCAACTAGCTTTATAAACCATTTACAGAAATGCTGAATGTTCTTACCATCGTGCCGTCCATGGATAATATTAAGGGTTCCATCTGGAGCTCCAGAGTCCTGCAATAACTTGGCCAGCAACATGGCTGCTCCCGGCACCCGCTCCGAAGGCTTGAGCAGGTAGGTGTTTCCGCACACCAAAGCCATAGGGTACATCCAGAGTGGAATCATGGCTGGGAAGTTAAAGGGAGTGATGCCAGCACACACCCCTATTGGCAGACGATAAGTGAACGTGTCCATGTCTTTGGTGATGGAGGGCAAGGTCTCACCCAACATGAGCGACGTGATACTGCAAGTGTGCTCAACAACCTCTGTAGGGGGAAAAGCAAAGAGATCACTAAGTGTGGCACGGAGGACGAATAAAGCCTCCACATTTCTTACTGCCTTTTTGAGTTGCACAAAAGAAACAACCAAAATAGATTCTTGGGGGGAAAAAAAGGCTCAAACTAAAAAAGAGAAAAAAAACTAATTTTTATTGATTTTTCCAAAACTAAGATATTTGGGAACGAAATTAGGATTCTGGAATCATTCAAAAGGAAGTTAGTAACATAGGTTGGGCAGGGGGGGGGGGGGGGGGGTGGGCGACCCCATAGATTATTTTGGAGGTGGGCCGAATGACTTCTCACCTGTCTTTTATCTTTGTGATTTGGGAAATTTATGAACACTAAATTTTGGAGGAAATCATTGAAATGCATCCCTTTACTTAGGGCTCTACACATTACTCACGCAAGCCTCTGAAAACATCTCCTTCAGCATCTGCCAGGGTTTTTCCTTGCTCCATTGTGATGAGCTTGGCGATTTCAGTCTGTTAATAAAGTAAAAAGATGCCCTGTTTGAATACATCATTCTGGAGGTGGTGGGGGGGGGGGAAAAGAGATAATTTTTTGCACCCTAGCTTTAAAAAGTGATTATAACCAGGAGAGAAGAACACAGGTATGGCAAAACACTCAGCCAGGGAATGGGGAGATGAGGACTTGAGCCCCAAGCTCCACTGCACTGCCATAGAAAGATGCCGAGGGGGCGGGCAAACGGAAAGTGAGACGGAAAGAATTGGGAGGTAATTTTAATCCAACCTGCCCGGTGGGAAAACGACAAGATCGGGTCAGCTGACCGTTTTACTTTCCGTTAAAAGTCAACGGGAGGTAAAAATCGGGTGGGGTGTGAATTTCCTGTCGGGAGAGTGAGGTTAAAATTACCCCTCAGGTATTTTTGGATACACCATTCTTAGCTTGTTCTTGTGCAGCTCCAAGCGGCTGCTTCAGAGCTCTACTGAAGTGAGGACACTGCCCTGGAAATCAGTAGACACATGGCCCAGGAAGTTAGAGGGACTCTTCCCTTCAAAAGAGCATTCACAAACTTTCTCACTAAGGGACTGGTAAACATGAGAAAGACTGGCAAACAATTCTGTGCCACCAACGGTCATTTGTTTGCTCACAGGATTCACCCACCCCGCCACGCTCCCTCAAATTTAAGGCTTCCCTGAAATATTCAATTCTTTAACACATCTGTACTGCATCGCTTACCATGTTGTCTTTGATCAGTTGCTGATACTTTAGAAAGATCTGCTGTCGACTCAACACTGATGTCTCTGACCACGAGGTGTAAGTCCGTTGACAGGAGTTCACAGCAGCAAGCATCTCCTCCTGCGTGGCCTTCGGGACTTTGCCAATCACCTCATTTGTTGCCTAGAAGCAGTAATGTCAGGAAATAGCAGGAAAAGTTATCGCACAGAATCCTTGAATTTCCACCATAGGTGAAAGCAGTCTGCATTTGAGAAAAGTGAAAAAGTGAAAACATTCACAAGTCATAAACTTCTCACCCGTCTGTTTACATGTCCGAACTGCCAACACATACGGCAACTTGGATGCAGCTGCACGCTCGACAGAACTGCAAAATGGTTCAATGGCAGCACTGCGGGGCACTCTGCCATGAAGTGGGAGGATAAACTCCATGGATTTGCGTTGCTGCTGCAACAGGGAGACACCTCGCAGAAGGTAGGCACTTCCTCACAGATAGCAAAAGTCTGTGAGCAACCATTCCACTGTGCCTTGTGCTGGTCCTCCAGCACACTTGTCATCACAGCTTATTAACATACCGCTCCTTCAAGATTTACCACTTTCCTTCCTCCACCCCAGAGTACTCGGAGGTTAAGACTCTGTACATTTCAGCATGCATGCAAAATAACTTTTTAAAAAAAACTAAATTCGAAGTGCAAGGTTTCACAGCATGTACACAATTCAAGGACTTTTCCTCAACACAATAAAGCCTTAGCACCATCTCGCCTCTCCCGATAACCTGCATGGGCTAGGTTATTCAGCTACATGCTGTATAACTAAGTCATCTAGATTTTGTACTTAAAGTCAAACATAAAAACACAAGATACTTACAGGGTTGTGGATGTCGAGCCATTCGGAGGTGTTTGATTCAATAAATTTCCCATCAATAAATAATTTTGTTGTTGGCTGCAAAACAAAACTGGGTCAGTCTGCAAATGGGCGGCAACATAAAGACAAAGCACAGTCAGCCCTACCCCATTAAAAATGGTAGCCCAAGAGAGGAACACTACTTTCGTGCCATTCACAACTCCTCAGATAATGAAGCAGTCCATGCCCACATACAACAAGACCTGGACAACGTTCAGGCTTGGGCTGATAAGTGGCAGGTAACATTCGCGCCACAGAAGTGCCAGGCAACGACTATCTCCAACAAGTGAGAGTCGAATGACCACCCCATGACATTCAACGGCATTACCATCGCCGAATCCTCCCCACCATCAATATCCTGCGGGGTCACCATTGACCAGAAACTTAACTGTGGCAACGAGCAGGTCAGAGGCTGGGTATTCTGCGGCGTGCGTCTCACCTCCTGACTCCCCAAAGCCTTTCCACCAGCTACAAGGCACAAGTCAGGAGTGTGATGGAATAGTCTCCACTTGCCTGGATGGGTGCAGCTCCAACAACACTCAAGAAGCTCGACACCATTCAGGACAAAGCAGCCCGCTTGATTAGCACCCCATCCACCACCTTAAAAACATTCACTCCCTCCACCACCAGCTTCTTCTGCAGCACCCCCCAAAGCCACGACCTCTTCCACGTAGAAGGACAAGGGCAGCAGGCGCATGGGAACACCACCACCTCCAAGTTCCCCTCCAAGTCACACACCATCCCGACTTAGAAGTATATCACCGATCCTTCATCGTCGCTGGGTCAAAATCCTGGAACTCCCTCCCTAACACTGTGGGAGTACCTTCACCACAAGGACTGCAGCGGTTCAAGGCGCAGCTCACCACCACCTTCTCAAGGGCAATAAATGCTGGACTTGCCAGCGACGCCCACATCCCATAAACGAAAAAAAAACTCGACGGCCCTGAATTTGGGGGTCGGAGGCTTCCCGTGGGGAAATGCCTCCGATCCGCAAATAAAATGCCCATGTATCTGGTGGTCCGGGAGGTACGGAGACTCGTGGTCCTGGGCCTCTCTGGGTACGCGTGGGCAGAGGCCCTCATATCTGAGGGGCGCACGCGGTTCGCAAGTGCCCCTGGGATCACATGGGCCGGCCCAATGAATGAAAGGGGCTCCCATTCATGCTTATGGGGATTCCGTATGTGCGGAAACCGCATAAGCATGAATGGAAGTACCCCAAAAAATACATCAATTTTTTTTTTTACATATTTAGAATTAATTAAAATGCAATTTAATTAAATATTTAAAACAAAAATTAAATTTTTTAGAAAAATAAATTCAAATGTTTAAAGGGATAAAAATAAACTTACCTTATTGTACATGTTTTTTAATGTATAAATTAAAAAATGTTTTTTTAAACTCTCGCATGCCTGCTTTTACCAGGTGTATGGGCAAATAGCCCAACTCTGCCCGGGGATGCTCTTTTCCCGGGGATGCAGATGATCTGTCTTGACAGATCGCAAGTTCCAGGTTCTTGCGCATGCACTTCGCATGCCTGAACCCGGAACTTGCGCAGCCTTTACGGGCGCGTACACACCTCGTACGCACCTGTAGGAGCCGCAAATTACAGCCAGATAGTTTTAACTTGCAGACGGTTGGCAGCAGAATCACAATACAGACAATTTTAACATACATTTCAATATATTTTTTTTCAATTGGAGGAGCAAGGTTTCATGGGATGTACACAAATCAAGGACTTTCCTTCCTCAACACAATAAAGCCTCAGCACCATCGCTCCTCGGATCCCTGGAAGATGAAAGTAGCTTGAAACCCATTGGCTGCAGGACAACTTGAAATGAGCCAGTTCTAAAGCGAGACAGAAAAGGGTTTATTTTTCTAACAAAAATTCTTTTACACTGAAAATAAGTGAGGCTTGGCAGATCTGTGCTTTGTTTTGTGAAGAGAAAGAGAGAGAGAGAGCAAGCCCTGCTTAACCTAGTACAATAATTCCTAATGAATTTGCTGGCTGGTTACTCAGACGGCTACTCCTGGTTCGGAGGGGAAGCTGCTCGTGAGAATTGAAGAAAATTGGATTGAAAGAATACCAATGCTCAAAATGGAACATATGCAACGGGTGAGATTTTCCATTTTTGCAGCACAGGTGGCACACGTTTCACAAACACACTATTTGCACTGGAGTGCAAACAGTTTTGAACACGACGGTGTAACTACTCTGCAGAGGTGGATTGGTAGGAGTCCACGCTGTTTTGTGGGGGGGGGGAAAAGAGATTTCAAATGCACAGCAAAACATAACCAGCTAAATGCATGCATTGTCTTTTGGGGGGGGGGGGGGGGGAAATTGAGGGGCAAGAGGGGAGGGGAATTCCAACAAGAAAACGCAAATGAGCAAATCGATAAAGCTCACCTGAAGAATTGCATCACACCAAGCACAAGCTGATCAATATTTTTTAAATCCAATTTTAAAATTTTAAAAAATAATTCTCATAACCAGCTTCCCCACCAAACTAGAAACAGCCAGTTCAGAGGAGACAGACAACTAATAATTCATATGGGGAGATTTGTACTAGTTTAAAGCAGGAGTCTCTATTCTTCACAAACCAAAACTCACTTATATTTGGTGTAAATTAATCTATTTCTCCATCTCGCTTTCGAACTGGAAGCTCTGATCATTTCAAGTTGTTCTACAGCCAAAGTCACAGGTTTTCAAACAAATTTAAATTTTCCAGAGACCCTCCCTCCCTCCCCCACCTCAGCTACGTCTCATTGACCCAGCAAACATTTTAGAGAATTCAAGAAACCAGCTCCCAGAGAGGTAACCCAATCCTTTGTGGAAACATACTAGAGCCTTAACATTTCTGTTAATGGCAAAAATAAATCATCTCCTCGCCCCCCCCTTCCAACAAAGAACTTCACCTTTCCCAATAAATAATAAGGTCCAAACAGCAGTTCAGCTATTTTCACAAGGCAAAGGTTTTGCTTGGTGGGAGTCTCAGCCACAGTACCCATTTCCTGCCACTATATGTTCCCAGTGAGTTCCATAAAGTACATAGAGATACATTGTTAAAAAGTCACTGAAGAACATGTCCCTCTAGTGGAAGAGTCTGTACTGCAGTACTTCAGCTTGTGGACATTTTATTACTGAGAGAAACAAAGAAAAGGGTTAAAGCTGATTACACCTTGACAATCCCAATAGCCAATTGTGAAAACTGAGCCAAAGGCACTTATTGAGGCAGTGTGAGATTCCCTCACTACCACAAACTTGTCTCTCAACTCTTAGCTGCCCCACCCCAGTCCCAACTATACTCTTGCTTCTAAATATGCTCAGTAAAAGCCTTTATGTTGCCAGCTGTTCGAGTGAAAAAACAATCTCTCCTCATAGGACAACCCTCTCATCCCAGGAATCAATCTAGCTGCTCTATGTGCTAAATGCTTTTTGTAAGCGTTTTTAAATTTGATCCAAGTTTCCTATTCATCCAGCCAGGTCAAGGAGCAGAAAAGGTGCTGCAACATAGGAGCAGCTGGGGAATGACAGAAACCAGGACTGGAGGAGGTACAAAAATTTATAAAATGGAGGGGAGAGTTTACACCAGGTATTTGCTCCATTAGCAAAAGTGTTCACCATTGGTAAAGTATTAACCTTGCTTGAAACTTATTTGCAAAGTAATCTTGTCACTTGGTGAGGAATTTTAACATTTATTAACTTTGGTTACTTTCAATCAAACCTTCCTCCCAACATAAAGTGCAAAGCAAGCAAACCACGCATGCATAAAAGCTTCGTTCATAAGCAATAAAGAGCCCAGCAGCGTAAAATTAACTGCTTGCACACAGGGCTCCGTCATCAACAATATAGTTGGGTAGATAGATAGAGAGAAACTATTTCTGCTGTTTGGGGATGCTAGGACTGGGGGCAGAGTCTAAAATTCAGAGCCAGATCTTTCAGGAGTGAAATTAGGAAACACTTCTACACACAAAGGGTGGTAGAAGTTTGGAACTCTCTTCCACAAACAGCAATTGATGCTGGGTCAATTGTTAATTTTAAATCCTGAGATTGATAAATTTTTGTTAACTAAAAAGGTATTAAAGGATATGGGCCAAAGGCGGGTATATGGAATTAGGTCGCAGATCAGCCATGATCTCATTGAATGATGGAGCAGGCTCGAGGGGCTCAATGGCCTACTCCTGTTCCTAGGTTCCTACAGTTCAGGACCAGGCACAACATTCAAAGCAACTGGAGCAGTTAGCATCACTTAACACCAGGAAATCGAGAGAGGAGGGCAGAACAAGAAAAAAAATGTTGATAAGTCAACACCAAACAACCATTTTCTTTGAACAAGCCTGACAGGGCAGCTGGATTTGGCTCGAACTTACCGGAGATGATGAGTAGCACATACGTCCCAATGATGGAACGATCTAGAACAAAAAGGTAGAAAAGAACATTATACATCACACTGCACAAAAAATTCCCCATCACTGTCCCAGCTACATAGAAAACTCTGAATTTTGTCTCTTTCCCCTCCCCATCTCCAACACATGGTGGATCTGCTCACACTCCTCTCAGCCTTTCTAATCTCTCTTTGTAGCTTTTCTCAATCTTTTCCTTGGCCATCATTTTCATTAGCTGCTCTGTAGGGGCTAAGAGCTTTTTTTTTTTTTAAACTTTCAAATTTGATCTGCTTGTGTCATTTTGAAACCAGAAGGTGCACACCATATATCTCGGTGAGTTTCTTCTAATTGCCCCTCCTTGTTGAAGAGTAAAGTGCCTGGGGGCAGCTCGCCACCTACCTACGATAGATTGGGAATTCCGTGTGTAGGAGAAACAGTAAGCACAAATAAAAAAGACTTGCATTTATATAGCGCTTTATCACCACCTCAGGATGTCTGAAAACACCTGACAGCCAATGAAGTACTTCTGAACTGTAGTCACTGTTATAATGTAGGAAATGTCAACTACACACAGCAAGCTCCCACAATGTGATAATGACCAGATAATCTGTTTTTGTTAGTTGATTGAGGGATGAATATTGGCCAGGACACTGGGGATAACTCCCCCTGCTCGTTCGAAATAGTGCCATGGGATCTTTTACGTCCACCCGAGAGCGCAGACGGGGCCTCGGTTTAACATCTCAGCCAAAAGACGGCACCTCCGACAATGCAGCACTCCCTCAGCACTGCACTGGGAGTGTCAGTCTAGATTATGTCTTACCCATCATTGATTACGTGTCTATGTTAAGTGTCCCATCACCCTATAGATGGCAGATCAGTAACCTGCACATTTTACAAACCTGAAGATTTTTGGCAAGTTCAACTAGGGTTATTGAAGATGCACCATAATATTCCCAAGCTTTAAACCAGAACCTAAATTTTCCAAATCAATGTTATTGCAGCCCATTTATTTTAAATAGAATGGAAATTGAAAAATCTAGATCCCAACTTCAAAAAGTACCGAAACTCAGGAAGTGGTACAGTATATCAGGAAGAGAAATTATTTTACACTAACCTATATACACATTGTATACACACTACATATACATTGTAACATTACGATTTGGTTTTTTCAGCCTTCAGAAAACTCTTGATCCCCAAAAACAAAATCCACTTACATAGCCACACAAGGTATATAAGTACAGATCAGATATTTCAGTTACTTGAATTGGTGAGTAGAGTTTGAGGGATAAGGTGCTTCCTTTAGAATAAAATTACGTGAAAAAATCTGGAAGTAAATTCGTTAACCCGAACTTCAAAACAGCAGAAAAGTCGATAAGCAAGACTGCTGGCTTGTGATTTACAGAAAAAAAAAGAGGAAATGCGATTCCTAAAACACCAGCGAAAATCCACAAATCCCATGGAGAAAATTTGACTTATTAGTTGTTGTAGGGCTGGAAGAAGTCAGAGATAGGGAAGGACAAGGCCCTGAAGGGATTTAAACACTAGGTTGAGCATTTTAAATTTGAGGCGTTGGGAGACCAGGAGCCAATGTAGGTCAGCAAGAACAGGGGTGATGGGCGAGCGGGACTTGGTGTGGATACAATAGGGGCAGGCAGCAGACCTTGGATGAACTGAGGTTAATGGAGGATGGAAGGCCAGCTAGGACCTCAATGAAATATAGAGGTGAGAAAAGCATGGATGAGGGTTTTAGCAGTAGATGGGCTGAGGTAGGAGAGGCAGGCAATACTGCAGAGGTCCCAACATTTCACCAGCAGCGCCAACAATGTCCGCGAAGCAGCGAAGAAAGAAAGACGAGCAAAGAGCTCCTGTTTGTTTTTATTCCTCCAACCTGGCGCATTGTGAGGAGTCCTGGGTCTGATCAGGAGCTGCCACATGTGGGCCATGGGAGGCTGGCACTAATGAGGCGTTTATGATCTCGCAGACCATCGCTTGCGCGTGTTATCCGGGGGCAACGACGCCAATCTCCTCGAGTGACATTCTGCCTCCGTAATTATAAACCGGCTGCACTGAAAGTCAACACAAACAAGAGGTTGCGAGTCAGCTCTGCTGGGCAAGAATGCTGTTTTGAACAACAAAGATTTTTAAGACGGAGCGTGACAGCTACACATCAACATTTTATTTTATATATAAGTTTGATTAAAAAAAATAACTCCCGCTGCACGGAATCCTGCAGTGTTCTATATCATTTTCCAGCATTTGTTATACCATTTATTCTCCTGTTTAAGAAAACCACAATATGTGTAGACATAGATAAATCTAAAACTCTTAACGTGCCTGTCAGCAGCAGGGTTGGGAGGACCACAATGCATCCTACGAAACCCAGGCAGAGAGGACCTGCAGGAAGGAGGGAGGACAGTAGGAGTATGTTTGTGTGTGTGCTGGGCCGATGTAGCAGAGCCTGGTCTCCAAGTGTCTTGGATCCCCTTGCCATTGGACCAAGACCTTGCTCTGTCAAGCCCGTGTGGTAGCTGGTGTGCAACGGCCACCCCACGATAAAAGAATTCACGCACAGGCATCTTCCACCCTTTAAAATGAAGTTAGGGACCTGGAACGTCAGGGCCCTCATGGACAACCCCACCTGTGACAGAGACTGTAGGTCCTGTCCCGCATTGGACTCAGTCACCCGAGAACTCATTCTTAGTGTGGAAGCAAGTCATCCTCGGTTCCGAGGGACTGCCTAAGAAGAGGTGGAAGCGATGATGTAATGGAGAGGATATGGAAGCTCAACTCGGGGTTGTGTAGAAGGCCGAGGTTGCAAACAGTCTGCTTCACCAGAAGAGAGGCCAGGGAGAAAGATTGAATTGAGGTCAAGAGTATGGAGTTGGAGTTTCTGGCAGGGGCCAACGACAATACCTTTGACCTTCTCAATGTTTAACTAGAGGAAATTGCAGCTCATCCAAGACTGGATGTAGGACAAGCAGTCTCACAACACACAGGCAATAGAGGGGTCGAGAGAGGTGGTGAAGAGGTAGAGCTGGGTGTCATCAACATGCGTGAGAAAGCTGACCCCCGTATCTGCGGATGACGTTGCCAAGAGGCAGCAAGTAGATGAGGAAGAGGGAGCCAAGGACAGATCATTGAAGGACTCCAGAGGTAATGTTGCGGCAGGGGAAAAAGAGAAGCCACTGCTGGAGATGCTCTGGCTATGACTGGGTAGCTAAGAGTGGAACCAAGTGAAGGCAGTGCCACGAGCTCGATAGTGGAGGAGGAGGATATGGTTGACCATGTCAAAGAACATAAGGAGCAGGAGTAGGCCATTTGGCCCTTTGAGCCTGCTCCGCCATTCAATAAGATCATGGCTGATCTTCTACCTCATCTCCACCTTCCCGCACTATCCCCATATCCCTTGATTCCCTTAATATTCAAAAGTCTTGAATATACTCAGCGACTAATCCTCCACAGCCCTCTGGGGTAGAGAATTCCAAAGATTCACCACCCTCGGTGAAGAAATTTCTCATCTCAGTCCTAAATGGCCGACCCTTTATTCTGAGACTGTGACCCCTGGTTCTAGACTCCCCAGTCGGGGGAAACATCCTCCCTGCATCTACCCTGTTAAGCCCTGCAAGAATTTTGTTTGTTTCAATGAGATCACCTCTCATTCTTCTAAACTCTAGAGACTATAGGCCTAGTCTACTCAATCTCTCCTCATAGGACAATCCCCCCATCCCAGGAACCAGTCCGGTGAACCTTTGTTGCACTCTCTCCATGGCAGGTATATCCTTCCTTAGGTAGGGAGACCAAAACTGTACACAATACTCCAGGTGTGGTCTCACCAGGGCGCTATATAATTGCAGTAAGACATCTTTACTCTTATACTCAAATCCTCTTGTAATAAAGGCCAACATACCATTTGCTTTCCTGATTGCTTGCTGTACCTGCATGTTAACTTTCAGTGATTCGTGTACAAGGACACCCAGGTCCCTCTGAACACCAACATTTCCCAATCTCTCACCATTTAAAAAACACTCTGCTTTTCTATTTTTCCTACCAAAGTGGATAACTTCACATTTCTCCACATTATATTCCATTTGCCATGTTCTTGCCCACTCACTTAGCCTGTCTATATCCCCTTGAAGCCTCCTCCTCCTCACATTCCCACCCAGCTTTGTATCATCGGCAAACTTGGATATTACATTTGGTCCCCGATCCAAATCATTGATATAGATTGTGACTAGCCGAGGCCCAAGCACTGATCCTTGCAGTACCCCACTAGTTACAGCCTGCCAACCCAAAAATGACCCGTTTATCCTAGATACGGGGGTCAGCTTTCTCACACATGTTGATGACACCCAGCTCTGTTAGTTTTTTGAGGTTGTAACTAGCAGAATAGATAAGGGGGGACCAGTGGATGTAGTGTATTTGGATTTTCAGAAGGCATTCGATAAGGTGCCACACAAGAGGTTATTAAACAAAATTAGGGCTCATGGGATTGGGGGTAATATACTCACATGGATTGAGGATTAGTTAACGGACAGAAACGTTTTAAAAGAGGCATCATGCTGTAAAGCTTTTAATCATTTATAAACAAAGGACACATTATTTGTGTTATCTTGCAACCATCTTCAACCAGAAGTGCCGAGTGGCTGATCCATATCAGCCTCCTCCTGAGGTCCCTACCGTCACAGAAGCCAGTCTTCAGCCAATTCGATTCACTCCACGTGATATCAAGAAACGGCCGAGTGCACTGGATACAGCAAAGGCTGCGGGACCAGACAACAACCCAGCTATCGTGCTGAAGACTTGTGCTCCAGAACTAGCCGTCCCTCTAGCCAAGCTGTTCCAGTACAGCTACAACACTGGCATCTACCCGACAATGTGGAAAACTGCCTAGGTATGTTCGGTCCACAAAAAGCAGGACAAATCCAATCCAGCCAATTGCCGTTCCATCAGTCTACTCTCAATTATCAGCAAAGTGATAGAAGGTGTCGTCGACAGTGCTATCAAGCGGCACTTACTCAGCAATGCTCAGTTTGGGCTCTGCCAGGACCACTCCGCTCCTGACCTCATTACAGCCTTGGTCCAAACATGAACGGAAGAGCTGAATTCCAGAGGCGAGAGTGACTGCCTTTGACATCAAGGCAGCATTTGACCAAGTGTGGCATCAAGGAGCCCTAGTAAAATTGAAGTCAATGGGAATCAGGAGGAAAACTCTCCACTGGCTGGAGACATACCTAGTACAAAGGAAGATGGTTGTAGTTATTGAAGGTCAATCATCACAGCCCCAGAACATCACAGCAGGAGTTCCTTGGGTCAGTGTCCTGGGCCTAACCATCTTCAGCTGCTTCATCAATGACCTTCCCTCCATCATAAGTTCTGAAATGGGGATGTTCGCTGATGATTGCAATGTTCAGTTCCAGTCGTAATTCCTCAGATAATGAAGCAGTCCATGCCCGAATGCAAGACCTGGATGACATTCATAGTCATAGAGTCATAAAGTTATACAGCACAGAAAGAGGCCCTTCGGCCCATCGCGTCCACGCCGGCCATCAAGCCCTGTCTAATCTAATCCCATTTTCCAGCATTTGGTCCATAGCCTTGTATTCAGGCTTCAGCTGATAAGTAGCAAGTAACATTTGCGCTACACAAGTGCCAGTCAATGACAATCTCCAACAAGAGAGTCTAACCACTGCCTCATGACATTCAACGGCATTACCATCGCCGAATCCCCCACCATTAACATCCTGGGGGGGATGGGGGGTCACCATTGACCAGAAACTTAACTGGACCAGCCACATAAATACTGTGGTTTCAAGGGCAGGTCAGAGGCTAGGTATTCTGCGGTGAGTGTCTCACCTCCTGACTCCCCAAAGTCTTTCCACCATCTACAAGGCACAAGTAAGGAGTGTGGTGGAATACTCTCCACTTGCCTGGATGAATGCAGCTCCAACACTGAAGAAGCTTGACACCATCCACCACCTAAAACATTCGCTCCCAGCACCACCGGCACACTGTGGCTGCAGTGTGCATCATCTACAAGATGAACTGCAGCAACTCGCCAAGGCTTCTTCGGCAGCACCTCCCAAACCCGCGACCTCTTCCACCTAGAAGAACAAGGGCAGCAGGTGCATGGGAACACCACCACCTCCAAGTTCCCCATCAAGTTAAAGACTATCGCTGGGTCAAAATCCTGGAACTCCCTCCCTAACAGCACTGTGGGAGTACCTGCTGCAGCGGTTCAAGGCGGCGGCTCACCACCACCTTCTCGAGGGCAATTAGGGACGGGCAATAAATGCTGGCCTTGCCAGCGATGCCCACATCCCAGGAACAAATTAAAAATCTTTCCCTCGCCAAAAGCAGTGACCTTGAAACCTCAATGAACAATTCTGATTAACTGCTTATTAAGATATGAAATTGGGACCATAAATATGCAGCTTTAATCCTGTGGATGGACAAAGTCCCCTATAAAAACCAAAGTTTATTTTTTGCCTATTTTAAAACTTTCCTTTCCCATGCTATTTTACAGCCAAGGCAACAGGCAGGCTGTTACCAGGTATCTGACCAACATCCCTTTCCTGGTGATGGTGGGGAAATAAGTATGTCACCCGTATTCTGTGCCTGCACTAAACAAAGACTTGGAGCTCAGAATCACCGAAACCCCACAACATAGTGCACTGAGGCACCGAAACAGCCAGTGAACCACCGACACCCACCAGAACTTTGTCCACTGGTACGGTTGCTTCTCAATCGAAACGCCACAATCTTCAACAGCAGTCAGACAGCACCAAAGCACAGATGGCTAAGAATAAGAAACTGGCAACATATCGCTTAAGCCTCCACACAATCTCTCAGGTGCTTCTTTTCCACGTCACAGCTCTGGAGTGCTCCTTTTATTTTGGAAGTGGCCGACAGGCTTCAATTGTAACTATTAGTATTTGAAGGTAAAGGTTTTTAAAAGCAATTGAAGTCTTCATCCTGGGAGAGCTCCATTCTCCCAAACCCTTGGAGCAGGGCCCAGGTAACTAAAAACACAGGAGAATTAAAGGAGCACCCGAGAAGTGAAATTTAAAGTAAGATACTCGAGAAAGACTTGCATTTATACAGCGCCTTTCACGACCTTCTTCTTAGGCAGTCCCTCGGAACTGAGGATGACTTGCTTCCACATTAAAAATGAGTTCTCAGGTGACTGATGAGTCCAATGCAGGACCTACAGTCTCTGTCACAGGTGGGGCAGACGGTGGTTGAAGGGGCGGGTGGGTGGGGTGCTTGGGTTGACGTGCGCTCCTTGCGCTTGCTCCCGGCGAAGAGACTTGAGGTGTTCGGCGCCTTCCCGGATGCTTCTCCTCCACTTTGTGCGGTCTTGGGCCAGGGATTCCCAGGTGTTGATGGGGATGTTGCACTTTTTCAAGGAAGCTTTGAGGGTGCCCTTGAAGTGTTTCCTCTGCCCACCTGGGGCTCTCTTGCCATGCCAGAGCTCCGAATAGAGCACTTGTTTTGGGAGTCTCATATTGGGCATGCGGACAATGTGACCCGTCCATCGGAGCTGATTGAGCGTGGTCAGAGCTTCGATGCTGGGGATGTTGGCCTGAGCAAGAACACTGACGTTGGTGCGCCTATCCTGCCAATAGATTTGCAGGATTTGCGGAGGCAGCGTTGGTGGTACCTCTCCAGTGCTTTGAGGTGCCTGCTGTACATGGACCACCGGATGCCTCAAAGTGCTTTATAATGAAAGTACTTTTGAAGTGGAGTCACTGTTGTAATGTAGGAAACGCGGCAGCCAATTTGAGCACAGCAAGCTCCTACAAACAGCAATGTGATAATGACCAGATAATCTGTTTTTGTTATGTTGGTTGAGGGATAAATATTGGCCAGGACACCAGGGATGACTCCCCTGCTCTTTTTGAAATAGTGCCATGGCATCTTTTACATCCACCTGAGAGCGCAGACAGGGCCTCGGTTTAACGTCTCATCCGAAAGACGGCAGCTCCGACAGTGCAGCTAGGAGTGTCAGCCTAGCTTTATGTGCTCAAGTCCCTGGAGTGGGATTTGAACCCACAACCTTCTGACTCAGAGGCAAGTGTGCTACCCACTGAGCCACAGCTGGCACCAGTGACATTAAGATGGAGATGTGCTTGCTGTGAGACTGGAACATATAAAAGGCAGGTGCAATTAGTGGAAAAGAGATGTAAAAATTGAGAGATCAAAAAGCTTAAGGCTTTAACTCTTCGTGGCAGACAAAAGTGATGGATTATTGGGGGGGGGGAGGGGGGGGGGGCGGAGGAGATAGAACAAGACTCAGTAAGTGTCATCACAGGTCAGTGAAATGGTGGGGCTAGCACTGGATCTTGAGCGTAATGCAATAGGGATAGGTGGAGGAGACTGGTACACACCGGTACAAGGCTGCCCGGAAAGGGGCAAGTACCAAGCTGAGGGGAAAAACAACTTGCATATATATAGCACCTCTAACATATTAAAACGTCCCAAGGTGCTCCACAGGAGCATTATCAAACAAAATTTGACACAGCCACATAAGGAGATATTGGGACAGCTGACCAAAAGCTTGGTAAAAGAGGTAGCTTTTAAGGAGTCTCTTAAACAAGAGAGAGAGGTAGAGAGGTTCTTTAGGTAGCAAATTCCAGAGCTTAGAGCCCAGGCAGCTGAAGGCACGACTGCCAATGGTGGAGCGATTAAAATCAGAAATGCGCAGAGACCTGAGGGTTGTAGGGCTGGAGGCAGTTACAGAGATAAGGAGGGGCAAGGCCATGGAGGGAGTTGAGAATAAGGATAGTTTTAAAATTGAGGCGTTGCAGGACCGGGAGCCAATGTAGGTCAGTGAGCACAGGGCTGAGTTAGGATATGGGCAGTGGAGTTTTGGATAAGCTCAAGCCAAGGAAATGGGGATATTGGATGGGTTAAGGTTGGAAAAGTAACAGAAAGCCAGTGAAGCTACTCAGTGGATTATAATAAACCAGACACCAGGCACTGTCCAATAACCCAGAAGGAAAACAGGTCATGGAAGAAGAAGTAGCCAAAAAACCAGAGAAGGTAACTGGGACAAAGATGCAGACCGAAAAGGTATAAAGAGACTGCAGTTGTAGGGAACTCTCTGTTTGGGAAGGTGAACAGGCAAGCAGAGCACACAGGTCAGGAAAACTGGAGGGGACAGGAAGAGACCTACTGGAGTCAAACCTTGTCGGGGTTAACAACATAGGGACAAATAATAGAGGCTGTAAAAAGGCACGAATCCAAAGACCACCTTGAAACTGCAAGGCAGGATACAAAATGTTTTTTGCCATATACTTCTGGAAAACTGAGGATGTAAATAAGTGGCTGGTAACTGGGCTGGAAAATAATGATGCTACTTTCATAAGTAGCTGGGAACATTGTCAGGACAGAAATATCTGGTACAGGAGTGACGAGCTGCACTTCAAAACCAGGGGCTTAGCAAGGTATATTGAGATAATGGTCAAGTATCCTTTAAATTGGATAGGATTGAAACAGCTATCGAGTATCATTTAAACTAGATGGGTGGGGGAGGTGGAAGAGGGCGGAGAGAAAAATGGATCCCAGGTGAGAAAGATTGGAGAGGGGAAGGCAACAATTAGGCAGGTACAAAGACAGTTAACTCCGACATACATAAACCAAATACTAGTAACAGGCAGACATGGGGTGGGATGGCAGTCCAAGAACGGAGGCGACGTAACAGCAAGATACATCCCACCCCCAGAAGCATTAGGAACAAAAATGTTTGAACTCTAAGCTGTAGTGGTAGTGGGGAACTACAATGTAGTAACTATATCAAAAACACAGGTGACGCTGGAGGATGCGAATGCAACTTACAGGGATCTAGTGTGTTCAAGAATATAGGCAGTGTAACTCTGGTGTCAGGGGCATCTGGGAAGTTAAAGAAGTTGATCCTGTGGGAAGTGAAAGTTACACAATGATCTAGCCTGGTTAGACATCTTTACTGCGGAAAAACCCAAAGCTAACTGCAGGGGTTTGCTACAGACCACCAGGTCTGAATAAAGAAGACAGTTTGCTCTGTGAAGAGATGAAAAGGATATGTGGAAACGGAAAAGTTATATGAAGAGGACTTCAAATCAACCAAATATAAAAAGGGGAGGTTCCAAGTCACTGAAACATAGAAGATAGGAGCAGGAGTAGGCCATTCGGCCCCTCGAGCCTGCTCTGCCATTCAATGAGATCATGGCTGATCATCCAAATTCAGTACCCTGGCCCTGCCTTCTCTCCATATCCCTTGATCCCTTTAGCCTTAAGAAATATATCCAACTCCTTCTTGAATATATTTAATGAATTGGCCTCAACTGCCTTCTGTGGTAGAGAATTCCACAGGTTCACCACTCTCTGGGTGAAGAAATTCCTCCTCATCTCTGTCCTAAATGGCTCACCCCTTATCCTTAGACTGGGACCCCTGATTCTGGACTCTCCGGCCATCAGGAACATCCTTCCTGCATCTAGTCTGTCTAGTCCTGTTAGAATTTTATAAGTTTCAATGAGATCCCCTCTCATTCTTCTAAACTCCAGTAAGTATAAGCCCAATCGACCCAATCTCTCCTCATACGTCATTCCTGCCATCCCAGGTATCAGTCTGGTGAATCTTTGCTGCACTCCCTCCATGGCAAGAACATCCTTCCTCAGATAAGGTGTAAATGTAATGCATGGCTGCTTCATGACCCCAGTTCGGATAGTGCTCGAACCTACACACCTTGACTGCTAGTGTCTCTGCTAGTGTTGCAGTACCTATTGCAATTTAAACTTTGCCTATTTTTATTAAAATTATGCTTCGAGTGATTTGCATACAGGTGTTTTTAATGTAGATAAACGCAGGGTGAAGTTTTAGATTCCTGGGGATCCAAAATGTTACCACTTTACTCAGGTCACAGTGAAATAAGCTAGTCAGTTTTGAAGTTTATGAATTTTTTTTAAATAAAGGGAGTCAAAATTTTTAATTTGATTCCATTATGACCATTTAGAAATAAAAGCAACTTGACAGAATTAAGGTGAATACGCTCTTCCCCTTCCCACCTTAAAAAAAAACCACATTCACCTTCACCGTCCACGTGCATTGTTCCACAGAAGCTCAATGTAAACTCGAGGAACAGCACCTCATCTTCCAATTAGGCACTTTGCAGCCTTCCGGACTCAATATCGAGTTCAACAATTTCAGATCATAACCTCGGCCCCTATTACATTTTTTATCCACCCCTTGGTTTCAGTTTCCCCCCCCCCCCCCCCTCCTTCCTTTTTTTCTCTCTCTCTCACATGGCAGCTGTCGCTCATTCTGCCAGACCATTTCACACCTAATCTGAGCCGTCTTTTGTCTCCACTAGTCCCCTATCACCATCGCGTCTCGTTTTGAATACCTCTTAATGTCTCTCCACTTCTTTTGTTCCCTCCCAGTCCTGCCTTTCGATCTATTTCATTTCCCTTCCAGTTTTGACAAAAAAGGGTTAGACCCGAAACGTCGACTGTAATTTCTCTCCACGGATGTTGCCTGGCCTGCTGAGTTTTTCCAGCATTTTCTGTTGTTATTCCACATTAAACCTCCTCACTTATAATATTAGATTGCGAGAGTGGGATCCCTGAAACTGTTCCACAAATTCCCCAAAGGATGAGGTGGGCAAGAAAAAAAGTAAAAAGGATGCCGTACAGCAGTGAACCAAGGACAAACCTTTCCAGCATGTTTCAGCCAATAAGTAGAGCGCTCCGGAAGCCGCCCACTAAAATTGACCTACAGGACAGTTTCCAGGGTTATGCAATGTACAGGCTGAGTAAAGAAATCTAGCGCAAACTACAAGAGGAACAAAAAAAAGGCATTAAATAGCACTGTTGGACATCAATCATTAGAATTAGGAAGTTTGTAGTTAAGAAAGTTAACTTTGAAACCTTACAACCTCAAAAAAAGTGTCCTCCGGCCTCAGCAAGCAACATGTTACAATCACAACAGAGCCCCCCGCAAAAAATCAGACTATTTGAATCTTTATTTCAGGGAAGCAGTGACTGATTGCAAATCAACTGCAATTAATATCCTGATCATTAAAGACACGGGCACAACGACAAAGAAAGGCCACTGGAAACAGAGACTTGGGACAGGGTCTACCTACACATTTAAAACAAATTCTCTGCACACAGACAGATGGCGACTTCATCCCCCTGTAGAGGGCAAAGGAGGGAATAAAAAGAGGGGGCATCAAACAAATCGATGCAGAAAACTATAACGCGAAGTGAAACCAATCGGTGATTGAATTGAAAAATATATAAATAGAAGTTTGTTTTTTCCTGCATTGGGTGGTTGAAGGGGGGGGGGGTTAAAGAGAGCAAAATGGAAAGGAAAAAATATTGCTTTACATTGCAAAATAAAACACTTGCAAACAATTTAATAAGTCGTGCAGCGAATATTTTTTTTTGCACAGGAAACTTTAGATTTTCATAAACTGACTGCAAAGACGGCCGTTGGTTCCGAATGTGAGACTGGAACATTCTACACACACCCCGAGGGGAAAAGAAAAACCTTTTTATTATTTTTTTAATTTTCCCCCTCCTCCCGGCCACTTCGTTCTGCCAGTTTACCTTGCGCTTGAAAGCTGTCCTGAGCATCGCGGCCATCGCGAAGCCGACAAACACCCGACCCAACCAGGCAGGCAGGACGCCGCTTCACAGCCACAGTCCGTCCGCCGATCCCGCCCCCGGGGAGAGGGCGGGGCCACTTCCCTTCTCCACGCCGATTGGCGCGTTTCTGCCCCACGTGGCCTTAGGGTCCTACAGCCCCAGCCCCGCCCCCTCCTCAAGGAGCCGCGGCAGATCTCGCGAGACTTCGATGGCTAATATATATATAAAAAAAATATAAATATATTTTTTAAATAATACCTCTCCGTACATCTACTATTTAAAATCAGAAATAATAGCGGCATTTGAAAAATTAATGTCGTGGCGGTTTTTTTTCCCTCTTGCTGACGTGCGGGTCAGGTGATGGTGCTGAGAAGATGGCGTCGCCGAGTGCGGGTAAATTCTAATTTGCTTTTGAGAGTGAGTGAAAGAGAGAGAGTTGCCAGCTGACGCCCCTCCTTGCCAGCCGGCTACTTCAGCCCTTCCGAAGGGAGATAGGAGAAAAGGAAAAAAATGTCTTTTTATTTTCCCCCCCAAAATTGTCTTGTGTTATTTTTTTCTCTCTTTTAAGATGTTGGCGGGTAACCACAGCAACCCCCCCCCCCCCCCGCCCCCTCCCTCAGCTGTCACTATGGGGAGTGAGGTTGATGACTTTAAAAGGGGGGTTAAAACTTATTTAAATATACTTTCCTCCAGCCCGAGTGACTTATTTCCAAGTAGGGTTATATTTCCCCAAACTAAAGTTATATTGTTGGAAAGTGACAGGTCTATTTTTCGCCTTCCAGTGGCATTGCAATATTATTATGAGTGTAGAATGTCATTCGGTTCATCATGATTCATTCATCCAGAGAGATCCTAAGGCCACTCTTTAACCCCCCTCCCATTGTAGCATCTAATTATTTCTTGCATTATTCCAGGGTTTTTGCCTGCATTGCCTTATTCCGCTTGATAACTCTTTGTTTGAAGAAGAATTTCTTGATGTTCTATGATATTTCTTGATGGTCTTAAAATCATAGAATTGTACTACACATTCGGACTATCACACCTGTGCCGGCTCTTTGAAAGAGCTATCCAATTAGTCGCACTCCCCTACTTTTTCCCCACAGCCCTGCACATTTTTCTTTTTAAGTATATATCCAATTCTATTTTCCACCACCCTTTTAGGCAATGCATTCTAGATCATCATAAGTCACTGTTTTAAAAATAATTCTTGTATTTTCCCCACCCCTGCCCAGATCATAAAGAGTCGCTGTGCTTTAAAAATAGTTCTTATATTTCCCCTCCCCCATTTTTGCCAATTTTCTTAAATCTGTTTCCTTTGGTTACTGACCCTCCTGCCAGTGGAAATAATTTCTCCCTATCTACTGTATCAAAACCCCTAATGATTTTAAACACCTCTATTAACCTTCTCTGCTTTAAAGAGATCTTCTCTAGTCTCTCCACATAACTGAAGTTGCTCATCCCTCGTACCATTCCAGTAAATCTCTGTGCACTCTCCAAGGTCCTGACATCCTACATAAGAACATAAGAAATAGGAGCAGGAGTAGGCCATACGGCCCCTCGGGCCTGCTCCGCCATTCAATAGGATCATGGTTGATCTGAACCTAGACTCACGTCCACTTCCCTGCCCTCTTCCCGTAACCCCTAATTCCCTTATCTGCTAGGAAAATGTCTATCTCCATTTTAAATTTATTTAATGTTGCAACTTCCACAGCTCTCTGAGTGAAGAAGTTTCTCCTCATCTCAGTTTTGAAAGGGCAGCCCCTTATTCTAAGATTATGCCCCCTAGTTCTAATCTCACCCATCAGTGGAAACATCCTCACCGCATCCACCCGATCAAGCCCCCTCACAATCTTATATGTTTCGATAAGATCGCCTCTCATTCTTCTGAACTCCAATGAGTAGAGTCCCAACCTACTCAACCTTTCCTCATACGTCAACCCCCTCATCTCTGGAATCAACCGAGTGAACCTTCTCTGAACCGCCTCGAGAGCAAGCATATCTTTTCTTAAATATGGAAACCAAAACTGCACGCAGTATTCCAGGTGTGGCCTCACCAATACCCTGTATAACTGCAGCAAGACTTCCCTGTTTTTATACTCCATCCCCCTTGCAATAAAAGTCAAGATTCCATTGGCCTTCCTGATCACCTGCTGCACCTGCATACTAACTTTTTGTGTTTCATGCACCAGGGCCCCCAGATCCCTTTGTACTGTAGCACTTTGCAGTTTCTCTCCATTTAGATAATAACTTGCTCTTTGATTTTTTCTGCCAAAGTGCATAACCTCACACTTTCCAACATTATATTGCATCTGCCAAATCTCTGCCCACTCACTTAGCCTGTCTATGTCCTTTTGCAGTTTTTTTATGTCCTCCTCACTCACTGCTTTCCCTCCCAGAATGGGGGACAATACTTCAGCTGAAGTCTTAACCAGTGATTTATAAAAGTTTACCATAACTTCCTTGCTTTTGTACTCTATAACTATATAAAGTCACGGCTCCCATATGCTTTTTTAACAGCTTTATTAACCTTCAATGATTTGTGTATGTGAAGCCCCAGGTCTCTCTGTTCCTGTATCCCTTTTAAAACTGTACCATTTAGTTTATATTGCCTCCTCATTTTTCCTTCCAAAATGACCAGTTTCAATCCGTGTCCACTGATTCTATTACATCAGTTTAATTTAAAGTAATATTCTGAGTTAATTTTTTCCATACAATCTTACATACCTCTGTAAGATCACCTCTCAGACAACTCCTTTCAATGCTAAAAGCCCAAGCTTCAGACTCTTGATGCTGGGGATCAACCTTGTGGCTTTTTTTCTGCACAACCTCCAGCACTTGACTAGAACTGGAAACAGTGTTCAAGGTGCGGTCTGACCAGAGCACTGTAAAGTTCGATCATTAGCTCCTTTGACTTGTATTCTACTGTTTTGGCTATGTAGTTAATTGTCTTATTGGCGCTTGTTGATTGCTGCGCTACAGCAAGCTTCTGTCCTTTAACCCTGCTTCACCTGAAGACTATGCTTGGTCTTGGCTCCCTCAGTGCAATGCCATGAGAGATTGACTAGTTTATTAATATTAAAAATATGCTGTATGCCCCCATGTATAATGGAAACTGTCTATGCAAATTTGCTATGCTGTAATTTGACGCTCTCTCTAATGAAGATGCTAAATGTGGGCATAGAATGTAATCGTAGGACAGAAATAAGGCCAGAATGCATGACCTTTTAAATGGTTACTGAATTACATCTGCATGCCCTGGTCCATTTAACCGCTGCCATGTAACCCCACTTCACCCGAAGACGAGGGGTGATGTTTGGAAGCACCACTTCACACAAAGGGTAGTGGAAATCTGGAACTCTTTCCCCCAAAAAACTTGAGGCTAGGGGGTTAATTGAAAATTTCAAAACTGAGATTGGTAGATTTTTGTTAGGCAAGGGTATTAAGGGATATGGAACCAAGGCAGGTAAATGGAGTTAAGATACAGATCAGCCATGAGCAGATCTGTATCTTCCTGCGTTGGTCATGCTTTTAAGTCAATGCTTAACATTGAAACTGTCCATCTAAACATTTAAAATGCCTGTCAACGATGTAGTTGTAGCCAGTAGTTTGTGGTTTGGACCAAGTTTCTGAAGTCTGTCTGTCACTATCTTGTGTATAAAAAAAAACTTATCTTTGTAAGTTGACCGTGAGCATCGCCACAGGCAATTTATTGGTTATGTATTAAAATCCTTGAGTTGGTAACATTCACTTCCCCAGTATATTGAAATGAATGAATGGGTAATGCTGTTGTGGTAATTCCTGTTATTCTTTCCTGCTCCAGAGGTGGCGCTGTATCCTCTCTGTTACAAGAAAGCTATAAGACATCAAGACTGAGAGAGATTCAGTGGTAATTACAAAGTTTTCTGTAGACCTTAAGGGCTAAGGTATTATTACAGCACTCGTGTTTTCTCCACTTAAATCCAGTATTGGCGTTCTGAAAATTGGGTATGGGATTGTGAAAGGAGTCTGCGGTTTCAAATGCTAGCTGCGACAGTTTGAGTGTAATAACTCCTGGTCTGATTTTTCTCTCCTTCTGGGGCCAGAATGATGGTGGGGAATACATTATTCCACTACAGCCTTACTGTCAATATATTAATGCCACTGGGCCATCAAAGTGTGTCTGTGTAATATATGGCCTGAATCCTTCCGGCCTCTTATTTATATTCTGTTTCTTTGCCATCAGGTGCAGATTTGGAGCAGTCTTTGCTGAGCTTTGAGAAACTAGATCGAGCTTCACCAGATTTATGGCCAGAACAAAGTAAGCCACATAAAAAGGTTACTGCATAAGATAAGAGCTCACGGAGTTGGGGGTAATATATTAGCATGGATAGAGGATTGGCTAACTAACAGAGAGCAGAGAGTCGGGATAAATGGGTCATTTTCCGGTTGGCAAACGGTAACTAGTGGGGTGCCACAGGGATCGGTGCTGGGCCCTCAACTATTTACAATCTACATTAATGACTTGGATGAAGGGACCGAGTGTAATGTAGCCAAGTTTGCGGATGATACAAAGATGGGTGGGAAAGCAAGTTGTGCAGAGGACTCAAAGAATCTGCAAAGGGATATAGACAGGCTAAGTGAGTGGGCAAACATTTGGCAGATGGAGTATAATGTGGGAAAGTGCGAGGTTATCCACTTTGGCAGGAAAAATAAAAGAACAAATTATTATTTAAATGGAGAGAGAATGCTACAGTTCAGAGGGACCTGGGGGTCCTTGTGCATGAAACACAAAAAGTTAGCATGCAGGCACAGCAAGTAATCAAAAAGGGAATGTTGGCCTTTATTGCAAGGGGGTTGGAGTATAAAAGCAGGGAAGTCCTGCTACAACTGTATAGGGTATTGGTGAGACCACACCTGGAGTACTGCGTACAGTTTTGGTCTCCTTATTTAAGGAAGGATATACTTGCATTGGAGGCAGTTCAGAGACGATTCACTCGGTTGATTCCTGAGATGAGGGGGTTGACTTATGAAGAAAGGTTGAGCAGGTTGGGCCTATTCTCATTGGAATTTAGAAGAATGAGAGGTGATCTTATTGAAACATATAAGATACTGAAGGGGCTCGACAAGGTAGATGCAGAGAGGATGTCTCCCCTCGAGGGGAAATCTAGAACTCGGGGGCATAGTTTCAGAATAAAGGGTCGCCCTTTTAGAACTGAGATGAGGAGGAATTTCTTCTCTCAGAGGGTCGTAAATCTGTGGAATTCTCTGCCCCAGAGAGCTGTGGAGGCTGGGTCATTAAATACAGTTAAGGTGGAGATAGACAGATTTTTGCAAGATAAGGGAATGAAGGGTTATGGGGAGCGGGCGGGGAAGTGGCTTTGAGCCCAAGATCAGCCATGATCTTATTGAATGGCGGAGCAGGCTCGAGGGGCCAAGTGGCCTATTCCTGCTCCTATTTCTTATGTTCTTATGTTTTGTAATGATTTAAAAACCTGTAGAATACTTCCGATGCTTTTAGATATAAAAGGGTTAGCTCAGATTGAGCAATTCAGTGCAGAAGGTAATGGAGCCTACAATGCACCACACAGGAGCCCCACATAGATTAACTATGGGATCTCACAGGAGTATCACATGATGCAAACGGTGCAACATCTATGGAGTGAGCATAACAGTCCATGGAGCGAACTGTGCATGCCATGGGAGAGCCACAGCGAGTAAATGGCACAGCCCACAGGACAATGTATAGTGCTGCTGTGGAATGCTGAGATCGATAGATTTTTGGACTTTAGGGGAATCAAGGGATATGGGGATAGGGTGGGAAAGTGGAGTTGAAGTCGAAGATCAGCCGTGATCTTATCGAATGGCGGAGCAGGCTCCAGGGGCCGTGTGGCCTACTCCTGCTCCTAATTCTTATATTCTTATGAGTAGATTGGATGCCACAGGGGAGTCGCATTCCACAGCAGCACTATGGGGTTGAACAGCCACAGGGAGTTGTAGGGGCTGAACGGTACGCATTGTAGCAAAAGATGTTTCTTAACTTGCTACAAATGACAGTGGAGACCTATAGAAATGTATGCTACCACTTTGGATGAAAGGTTGGAGCAGAAATATTTGCCATACTTTTATTTTGTCAGCAATATAAGAGGTAACTAAGATAAACTTAATAGTGTATAAAGTGTATTGTTATTCAAGTGTACTCTTTTGGTACAAACAATAAACTGTAAATTAACAAAAATACATTAAAGGAAACTTAATAAATTTAATTCAAATTTAATTGCCAGTGGTGATAATGCACTCCAGTCCCTGCAATGCCCACCAATCGCGGAAGGCCTCGAGCGTACCGGCGGACACCGCGTGCTCCATCTCCAGGGCCACCCGGGTGCGAACGTGGCCGCGGAAGAGAGGCAGGCGGTCGGGCCGAACGACCCCCTCGACCGCCCGTTGCCTGTACCAGTTGATGGTCACTTTGGCCAGGCCCAGGAGCAGTCCCACGAGGAGGTCCCCCGACCTGCCTGCTCCCCTCCGCACTGGGCGACCAAAGATCAGGAGCGTGGGACTGAAGTGCAGCCAAAAATCGAGGAACAGCCCCTTCAAATAATGGAAGAGAGGCTGCAACCTCTCTCATTCAATATAAACATGGAACACGGATTCCTCCAGGCCGCAGAAAAGGCAGGCGGCCTGGGAGTCTGTGAACCTTCTTAAAACTTTATTGCACGGGACTCCTCCGTGCAACACCCTCCAGGCCAAGTCCGCAATAGGTAAAGGGAGGACTCCCGTGTAGAGAGCCCTCCATTGGGGACCCCCGCCTCCTCCGGACGGCAAGATGGTGCGCCAAGGCATGTCATTATTCAAGTGTATTCCATATAGAGGCAGTGGAGTAGGTTAGTGTACTATTCAGACTGTTGGCGATGAAAGTCTCCTGTCTCAGCTGGTTGTAAGGGTCCTAGGTGAAATACGTTTGGGAGGTCCAAACCCAGTTCCTAGTGTGCAGAGCTGGACCGAATTTGGTGGTTTCATTCAGAGGTGAGATTGTTGGTGTGAGACACTGGGAAAATTCACACTAGCACTGAAGGGGTGTCCTGATATTGGAGCACAATGTTGGGACAGAGAAAAGAGAGTTTTCCTGCCTTTATCCTGTGCTATACCTGCCTTGGGAGTCCCCAAAGTGGAACAGTATTCTGTTCTTCAGTACTGGCACTTCTCACAGTGATATAAAAATAAAAATTCACCCAAAGAAATGTATTTCTATCTCATTGTCTCTTTCAGTGCCGGGGGTAGCGGAATTTGCAGCATCTTTCAAAAGTGTAAGTAGCTTTGTGCAATTTGATGTCCTGATAAATTATTAAATATAATGTAGTTTGTATTGCTAGCCTCTGTCATTATAGTGTTCTACCATTTGAGTGCAGACCAAAAACAATGGGGGGATTCTTGCAATAAATAGTAAGTAATTTTGTACAAAATCAGAATCCCTGTTGGAGCAGGATATTCTGCTTGCTAAAGTTATTGACAGGAGGGATTTCACCTCCATAATTGTAGACAGTTTGTGAAATGCTTGGCTCCTATTTGAACAGTGAAATCTCAGTCTTGCTACATTCCAGGTTCTGTAGTGTCCAGTGCAAATATATGAATAGATGTGCATTTTTTATTCCATTGAAATGAAACCTTGCCAAAAGCAATAAAAAATAAAATTAAACATACTACAGGTCCACAACCCTTTATCCGCAAGTCCGAAATTCGAAAAGCTCTTGAAAACCGAAAGTTTTTCGTGGAGCGTCACTCGTGTGCACGACATGACCCGAGTGGCGCCAAACATGACCCGACGCGGCCGATGCTTGACCCACGCAGGTGTGAGGCGTCAGTTGTGTCTCAGCGCTGCTACCAGGCACACGTGCGTCTGCTGCTCTCTGATATTTTTTGTTATTTTGTGATTTTGAGTTTAATTTCACTGTGAAAATGTCAAAAAGAGCTGCAGATACCCCTATGGTTCTGAAATCCGAAAAATTCCGAATTCCGAAACACATCTGGTCCCAAGGGTTTCGGATAAGGGATTACTAACCTGTATTGGAATAATGTAGATCGGATGTATTTTCTTTTTTCATATATATACTAGCTGGGGGGAGCCCGGCTTTGCCAGGGCTGTTTTGGGCCGGGCGGTTTAAATCGAGTGCGAGGCTTTGGGGCCTTTCTGTGTCCCTCTGTGAATCTCCTGCCGGGCAACATTTTAAATCGAGTACCAGGCTTTCAGGCCCTGTCTGTCTGTCACTCTGTGAATCTGCTGCCGGGCAACATTTCTACCTTTTTAAAACCTTGAAAGATGAAAGTGAAAGTACTTATAAAACATTTTTGGTAAATCTTATGTTATTTTTAAAAGAGATACTAACTTTTTCAAAGCTGGATAGAGTAGTTTGAGCTGGAAACTGAAGTAATGGCAGTGAAACAATGGCTGCCAGATCCCTGAGATGAAAACGATTAGTCCCGCCCACACACACACACACCGATTGGCCAACCATCAGGGGACCGTACTGTAGGATTGGTCAATCGTGACGGCACAGGATTGGTCGAACCTTGACGTCAGTCAATCAATGCTAGCAGATAATGAGTTTAATTTTGAAGGTTTTTTGCATAAGGCGCGAACAATTTTCGTCCGACCGAAAAGTAAATACGCTTACGAGCGTCCTGGAACCGTAAGCTTTCTTCGGAGGTAACGCGCGCGTAGGTACGCTCTATAACTTTCGAGCGCATAGCCGGACAGACGCACACGTGAGAACAGACAGAAGGACAGACAGACAGATCGATTCCTTTATATATATAGACTAGCTGAAGTGCCTGGCGGTGCCGAGGCTTTTTTGAGGGCATGTTGTTGTTGGAAGAGAGAGAGAGAGAGAGCGACTGGGGGGGGGGGGAGAGAGAGAGCGACTGGGGGGTAGAGAGAGAGCGACTGGGGGGTAGAGAGAGCGCGCGGGTGGGGGGGAAGGGAGGGCGGGGGGGAAGGGGGGGCGGGGTGGAAGGGAGGGCGGGGGGAATGGAAGGGGGAAGCGGGGGGGGAAGGGAGGGGGGGAAGGAAGGGAGGGCTTGAGGCTGAGAGACAGGCACGGCCACGCCCGGTTGCTGTGGTAACCCTGCTGCGCCGCCCCACACTGCCGAGAGCCCAGCTCTCCGAGCCCCGCCCCCCCCCCCCCCCCGGCCGAGAGCCGCGCTCTCCGAGCCCCGCCCCCCCCCCGGCTGAGAGCCGCGCTCTCCGAGCCCCGCCCCCCCCCCGGCCGAGAGCCGCGCTCTCCGAGCCCCGCCCCCCCCCGGCCGAGAGCCGCGCTCTCCATGCCCCGCCCCCCCCCGGCCGAGAGCCGCGCTCTCCATGCCCCGCCCCCCCCCCCGGCCGAGAGCCGCGCTCTCCAAGCCCCGCCCCCCCCCCCCCCCCCCCGGCCGAGAGCCGCGCTCTCCAAGCCCCAGCCGGCCCGCACTCCCGTTGCCGGGGTAACCCGATCCGCACTCTCGAGAGCCCCGCCCCCCCCCCCCCCCCCGCCCGAGCCGAGCGCGGAACAGAGTCTCACCTGCTCCTGCTGCATGCACACCCTGACCCTCGTGGCTGACGCCGTTGCCCCGGGTAACGTGACACGGGGGGGGCGGTTGGGGAAGGGTGGTGAGGAGCTTAGCAGCAGCCCAGTTACCTAGCTCGGGCCTGGCTGGGCAAGAAAGGCCCAGGCTTTCAGGCCTAAGAAAAAAAACGGGCAAAGGTAGGAAAAAGAATGTTCAGGTGAGATAAAATATTTACAAATGAGTGATTTATTTTAAAAGAATTTAATAAATTGAATTTTATTTTGCTGGAAAAGTATATTTGAAAAGAAAGACGCAGAAAGCAGGAAAAAGAATGGAAGCAAGATGGCGACTACTCACCTCGGTTCAGAACGATAAGGCCCGCCCACACACGCACCGATTGGTCGACCGTCAGGTGACCAAAGCGTAGGATTGGTCAATCGTCCCGTCACTCGACCGTAGGAGGGCCCGGCCGCACGCGGCAGCAAGCCGCCGTACGATTGGTCAACCTCGAGGTCACTCTGTCGCTAATGAGCGGATAATGAGATGCTAATGAGCGGAACGTTGAAGGTTTTTCAGATACCGCGGGCGCGATTTTAGCCCGGCCGAAACGTAAATACGCTTAAAACCGTCTCAGAAGCGTAAGCTTTCTTTGGAGGTAACGCGCGCGTAGGTACGCCCTGTAACTTTCGAGCGCATAGCCCGACAGACGCACAGGCGATGACAGACAGAATGACAGACAGAATGACAGACAGACAGACAGATCGACCGATTTATATATATAGATATGTTTTAAACAATCTTCCGTTGTTCACTTCAGAAGTAACAAATTCAGTCTTATGTTGAAGTAGAAAAATTGAGGTGATTATAACCATAAGAACAATCTAAAAGTGGAGTATAATTTCTTCAGAGTATAACGCAGTTTACACGTGGAGTTTTGTCAGCAGATTTGAACGTAGGCATGCGCTCATCCTTGTATGTTTCTCTCTTCTAAAACTTAACACAAAAGCTTCATTTTTATACACTGTTTTTCTCCTATCAAACTGGAACTGGCATTGCCTTATATGGTAGACTCTGGTCAATGCACAGTCCTTCAGCCGATTCTTACACACACAAGTTTACATTTCTCTACAACATATGTACATCGACAACCTTTCACGTAATTTGCAGTGCCCTTGTTGTTGTGACCGTCACAGTTATAATCTAAACATTCTGTTATGGCACCACTATAAACACCCCAAGACCTTACTTCAATCTTGAACACTGGCTGTTGCAAGGGTGACCTGTAATTCTTTCTCTCTCGACTTTCTAGTACCAACAATATCGATTTGAAACTCCCTTGTAGATAATACCACAGAGATGAACAGCTCTGTAACACAGCTTCCATCTCCTCTCCTCCTATAAGGTTGTAGGGTGTTTTCTCCCTTTCTTGACTCTCACCATGACACACCCAGCGAGATGGGTTTCATCTGACTATCCTGCGTGGATATGGGCATCAATCCCAGAGGTGAAAATGCAGTGTTAATTCACCGTGCCGCCCGTTCCCTCAAACTGTTTTAATAGAAGCAAAATGTAAACTTCAACAAAGTATCAGTTGTAAGGTACTTACCCCACAAAGTAACAATAGTGTTACCCCACTATTCAAAAAAGGTGGTCGAGAAAAAGCAGGGAATTATAGACCGGTAAGCCTGACATCGGTAGTGGGGAAAATGCTAGAGTCCATTATAAAAGATGTAATAGCAGAGCACTTGGAAAGCAGTGACAGGATCGGACAAAGTCAACATGGATTTACAAAAGGTAAATCGTGCTTGACTAATCTACTGGAATTTTTTGAGGATGTAACTGGTAAAATAGATAAGGGAGAACCAGTGGATGTGGTGTATTTGGACTTTCAGAAGGCTTTCGATAAGGTCCCACATAAGAGATTAGTGTGCAAAATCAAGGCACATGGGATTGGGGGCAAGGTATTGACTTGGATAGAGAACTGGTTGGCGGACAGAAAGCAAAGAGTTGGAATAAACGGGTCGTTTTCCGAGTGGCAGGCAGTGACTAGTGGGGTACCGCAAGGATCGGTCCTAGGACCCCAGCTGTTCACAATATATATTAATGATCTGGACAAGGGAATTGGATGTAATATCTTCAACTTTGCAGACGACACAAAGCTGGGCGGGAGGGTAAGCTGCGAGGAGGATGTCGGGAAACTCCAGTACGATTTGGACAGGTTGGGTGATTGGGCAGAAACATGGCAAATGCACTATAATGTGGATAAATGTGAGGTTATCCACTTTGGTGGCAAAAACAGGAAGGCAGATTATTATTTGAATGGCAATAGATTGGGAGAAGGGGAAGTGCAAAGTGACCTGGGGGTCCTTGTGCACCAGTCGCTGAAGGTAAGCATGCAGGTGCAGCAGGCGGTTAAGAAGGCAAATGGTATGTTGGTCTTCGTAGCAAGAGGGTTCGAGTACAGGAACAAGGATGTCTTGCTACAGTTGTACAGGGCCTTGGTGAGACCACACCTTGAGTATTGTGTGCAGTTTTGGTCACCTTACCTGAGGAAGGACGTTCTTGCCATGGAGGGAGTGCAGCGAAGATTCACCACCTGGGATGGCAGGAATGACGTATGAGGAGAGATTGTGTCGATTGGGCTTATACTCACTGGAGTTTAGAAGATTGAGAGGGGATCTCATCGAAACCTATAAAATTCTGTCAGGTCTGGACAGACTAGATGTAGGAAGGATGTTTCTGATGGCCGGGGAGTCCAGAACCAGGGGTCATAGTCTAAGGATAAGGGGTAAGCCATTTAGGACTGAAATGAGGAGGAACTTCTTCACCCAGAGAGTGGTGAACCTGTGGAATTCTCTGCCACAGAGGGCGGTGGAGGCCAGTTCATTAAATATATTCAAGAAAGAGTTGGATATATTTCTTGAGGCTAAAGGGATCAAGGGATATGGGGAAAAGGGTACTGAATTGGATGATCAGCCATGATCACATTGAATGGCGGAGCAGGCTCGAAGGGCCGAATGGCCTACTCCTGCTCCTATCTTCTATGTTTCTATATACCAATTAAGACTAATTTCTATTTTTTCTGTAGCCTATTACCAGCTCTCCACCCAAATGGATGGCCGAGCTCGAGAAAGATGATATCGACATGCTGAAAGGTATTTACTGTGTTTAAACGCTCCATTAATTAGCTGCTGGACAATTTAGGGTGGTTTAGTGGTACAAAGCTTTGGAGTACTAATGTATGGTGTTATAGATTGGAGCTATAAAGAAAGAAAGAGAAGGTTCACTCGGTTGATTCCAGAGATGAGGGGGTTGACGTATGAGGAAAGGTTGAGTAGGTTGGGACTCTACTCATTGGAGTTCAGAAGAATGAGAGGCGATCTTATCGAAACATATAAGATTGTGAGGGGGCTTGATCGGGTGGATGCGGGGAGGATGTTTCCACTGATGGGTGAGACTAGAACTAGGGGGCATAATCTTAGAATAAGGGGCTGCCCTTTCAAAACTGAGATGAGGAGAAACTTCTTCACTCAGAGGGTAGTAAATCTATGGAATTTGCTACCTCAGAGAGCTGTGGAAGCTGTGACATTAAATACATTTAAAATGGAGATAGACATTTTCCTAGCAGATAAGGGAATTAGGGGTTACGAGGAGAGGGCAGGGAAGTGGACGTGAGTCTAGATTCAGATCAGCCATGATCCAAAATAAATTTCACAGTAGGAACAACCAAAATTGAACAAACCACTAACTACACATACTTGGGCTTAAAAATCAGTTCTACGGGAAACTTCAAACTGGCTGTGAATGAACTGAAAGAGAAAGCAAGAAGGGCTTTCTATGCCATCAAAAAATCAATCCAAATAGAAATCCCAATTAGCATTTGGTTCAAAATTTTCAAATCAGTAATTGAACCAATTGCACTCTATGGCAGTGAGGTATGGGGACCGCTAACTCAACAAGAATTTGCAAAATGGGACAAACACCCAATTGAGATCCTACATGCAGAATTCTGTAAAAGTATCCTCCGGACTCAAAGGAAAACAGTAAACAATGCATGCAGGGCGGAACTAGGCCAATATCCATTAATAATCACTATCCAAAAAAGAGCCACCAAATTTTGGAATCACCTACAAATGAGCAACCCCCAATGCTATCACTACGACGCCCTGAAATGCCAAGAGCTGACCATAAAGAAGAATACCCTCAGTCAACTAGTCCTGGGACTCAGTGAAGTAACTACTAACAATACTAACAATAACCAGCCCCAGGACAGTGACAGGGTAACACAAAGAATTCGACCCAACACAATCGTCGCTAAGCAAAAGGAAAAATATCTGACATATTGGGCAGAAACAACAAAAACCCAAAGCAAACTCAATTGCTACTTGGCCCTAAACAGACAATACAACATAGCTGATTACCTGACCATGGTAAAAGATAACAAACTGAGAAGAACCTTGACAAGGTACAGACTTAGCGAACATAGCCTAGCGATCGAAAAAGGCAGACCAGGCTGCCAAGAGAAGACAGGATATGCTCTCACTGCAGTCAGGGAGTAGTGGAGACAGAGATGCACTTCCTCACAGCCTGTGGAAAATATCAGGGCATCAGGGAGAATTTCTACCAAAAATTCTCACAAATATGCCCTGAATTCAGAAATCTGAATGACAACCAAAAACTCCCATTCCTACTGGGAGAGGAGAGAAGCTGTGTAACACTGGCGGCACACTATGTTACAGCTTGCCATGAACAGAGGGACAACCAGTAAACTAAGAAAAGAATATATATAAACAATGCGAATGTATATTTATACACTCAGGGATATACCTGTTTATACACTGTATGAATAGAACTGCGTTTATGTGCTCAACCATAAATGTATTTTGATGCTTTGGCAACATAAGATGTAACTTATCATGCCAATAAAGCGATTTGAATTGTGAATTGTGAATGGCGGAGCAGGCCTACTCCTGCTCCTATTTCTTATGTTCTTATGTTCTTATGCACCTTTCACAACCTCAAAATGTCCCAAAACTCTTTACAAGGGAGGCATATGATAAAGTTAGGGCTCGGAATACTAAAGATAATCATGAAGAATATAGAAAGTGTAGCAGGGAGGTGAAAAGGGAGATATAGAGTGCTAAAAGGGAATACATTAAGAACTAGCAGGTAATATAAAAGGGCTTTCATAAGCAAATAGAAAGGAAAAGATTAGTTAAAGAGAAGGTTGACCTACTCAGAATTTTGAAGGGTGAATGTATGGTGGAGATATTAATTCAATATTTAGTATTAGTTTTTACACAGGGAGAATATAGATGTACTTGAGAAGGATAGGTAACAACTAATGCACCTTTTTTTTTTATTCGTTTATGGGATGTGGGCATCACTGGCAAGACCAGCATTTATTGCCCATCCCTAATTGCCCTTGAGAAGGTGGTGGTGAGCCGCCTTCTTGAACCGCTGCAGTCCGTGTGGTGAAGGTACTCCCACAGTGTTGTTAGGGAGGGAGTACCAGGATCTTGACCCAGCGACGATGAAGGATCGGCGATATACTTCTAAGTCAGGATGGTGTGTGACTTGGAGGGGAACTTGGAGGTGGTGGTGTTCCCATGCGCCTGCTGCCCTTGTCCTTCTAGGTGGAAGAAGTCGAGGGTTTGGGAGGTGCTGCCGAAGAAGCCTTGGTGAGTTGCTGCAGTGCATCTTGTAGATGATACACACTGCAGCCACGGTGCGCCGGTGGTGGAGGGAGTGAATGTTTAAGGTGGTGGATGGGGTGCCAATCAAGCGGGCTGCTTTGTCCTGGATGGTGTCGAGCTTCTTGAGTGTTGTTGGAGCTGCACTCATCCAGGCAAATGGCAAATGGAGAGTATTCCATCACACTCTAATTGTAGAGAAGAAATCGTTTTTTTTTTAAATTAGCATTATTCAAGGTGGATAAGTCTTTAAGCCCTGATGACATGCACCCTAGGCTGGACAGAAGGGAGAGAGGAGATAGCAGAGGCACTGGCCACAATTTTTCAATCCTCCTTAAATATGCAAGTTGTATTGTGTGCCTTCCCCCTCCTCTCCCAATTTAAAACCTTTCTTTTCTACCTCATGTTGTCTTAATTTTGCCATGACTGTTTGGCGTCTGTTTCTTCATTGTAAAACGCCTTGGGATGTTTTGTACTGGGAGATCATAAAATCCAGATGGAAATGAATGGCTTTCCTTCCTTTTGTATAGATTTCTTTTAAGAATGTTCTGTTGTTGTGCAGTCAGAAATGGGACATGTACATTGCAAAAGTTGCATTGGTTTTGAAACAGCATTTAAATTAAATTGTGCTTTAGGTCACATGCCAAGTTGTGTCTTTGCGCTTTTCTCCTACTTGTCACTTTGAATAAACCTGATACGGGTTTGCCATCACTGTTCTATATAACGTATCGTCGTAAATTGTCGTCTTTATCACAGAGTTGGGAAGTCTTACTACCGCTAACTTAATGGAGAAGGTACGAGGTCTACAGAATCTTGCTTACCAGCTAGGACTGGACGAATGTAAGTGTATGTTTTCTATTGGAAATCATTATATGTAGTTATAATATTGCAAGCTTGATGAACCTGATAGTTCTGGGCCATACAAAAAATTAATGGCAGTTTTATATGCAGGTGATAGACCATAGACTGCTTGGAGAGCGTAGCTGGTGTTGGTTATGGGCTGTTGCTGCCTAGTAACAGCACTTCCTTCTGCTATCGGTCCTCTCTTTGTTTGCCATATTATCATCCGTGTTTTCGTGATGAGGAGTCGGTTATGGCAATTCCAATTTTCCCCATTCTATTTTGAAGTGAAGGTGGTGACAGGATTAAGGTGCAACCAGATACTTCATTGAAACATTGGTTGAAACAGTGCAGCAAAGATGAATCGGCTTCCACAACAAACTGTTATAGGTGGGAAAGTAAGCTGTGAGGAGGACACCGAGTCGGCAAAGCGATATAGACAGGTTAAGTGAGTGTGCAAGAAAGTGGCCGATGGAGTATAATGTGGGGAAATGTGAGATTATTCACTTTGGTAGGAAGAATAGAAAAACAGAATATTTTTTAAATGGTGAGAAACTGTTAAATGTTGGTGTGCAGAAGGATTTTGGTGTCCTCGTACATAAAACACAGAAAGTTAACATGCAGGTATAGCAAGCAATTAGGAAGGCAAATGGTATGTTGGCCTTTATTGCAAAGGGGGTTGGAGTACAAGAGTAAGGAAGTCTTGCTGCAATTGTACAGGGCTTTGGTGAGATCACACCTGGAGTACAGTTTTGGTCTCCGTACCTAAGGAAGGATATACTTGCCTTAGAGGGGGTGGAACAAAGGTTCACTAGATTGATTCCTGGGATGAGAGGGTTGTCCTATGAGGAGAGATTGAGTAGATTGGGCCTATACTCTCTGGAGTTTTGAGGAATGAGAGGTGATCTCATCTATCTACCTATATATATAAACGGGTCGTTCTGTCTGTCTATCTGCCTGTCCTTCTGTCTGTCTGTCCTCGGGTGTGCGTCTGTCCGGCTATGCGATCGAAAGTTATAGAGCCTACCTACGCGCGCGTTACCTCCAAAGAAAGCTTACGGTTCCGGGACGGTCGTAAGCGTATTTACTTTTCGGTCGGACGAAAATTGTTCGCGTCTTATGCAAAAAACCTTCAAAATTAAACTCATTATCTGCTACTTAGCATTGATTGACTGACGTCAAGGTTCGACCAATCCTGTGCCGTCACGATTGACCAATCCTACAGTACGGTCCCCTGATGGTTGGCTAATCGGTGTGTGTGTGTGGGCGGGACTAATCGTTTTCATCTCAGGGATGTGGCAGCCATTGTTTCACTGCTTCCAGCTCAAACTACTTTGATCATCCAGCTTTGAAAAAGTTAGTATCTCTTTTAAAAATAACATAAGATTTACCAAAAATGTTTTATAAGTACTTTCACTTTCATCTTTCAAGGTATTAAAAGGTAGAAATGTTGCCCGGCAGCAGATTGAGAGAGGGACACAGACAGGGCCCAAAAGCCTGGGACTCGATTTAAAATGTTGCCCGGCAGCAGATTCACAGAAGGACACAGAGAGGCCCCAAAGCCTGGCACTCGATTTAAACCGCCCGGCCCAAAACAGCCCTGGCAAAGCCGGGCTCCCCCAGCTTTTAAATATATAAGATGCGGAGAGGCTGTTTCCCCTGGCTGGAGTGTCTAGAACTAGGAGGCATAGTCTCAGGATAAGGGGTCGGCCATTTCAGACTGAAATGAGGAGAAATTTCTTCACTCAGAGGGTTGTGAATCTTTGGAATTCTCTACCCCAGAGGGCTGAGTCATTGAGTATATTCAAGGCTGAGATCGATAGATTTTTGGACTCTAGGGGAATCGAGGGATGTGGGGATCGGGCGGGAAAGTGGAGTTGAGGTTATTGAATGGCGGAGCAAGCTCGAGGGGCCGTATGGCCTACTCCTGCTCCTATTTCTTATGTTCTTATGTGCGCTCACGGGCGTTGGCACATCATGGCATACATCAAGAGTACAGGTGCCACTGACGTTTAGGCGTGGCGCATACAAATGGCATTGAGATTCATGCTTCTTCATGGTGTGAGGGGAAAGTGAAAAGCAAGCATTCGGGCTGACCTCTGAAGGCGAGCTGGTACAGTGGGTGCTGTATAATGTGGACCTTGTGGTGATATCTAAAATATCAGCATATTAACAAAAGATAACTAATACACTCAAGAACTGAACCTGTTGGCTGAGAAGGTCCCCACCTGAGCGATGGTGGGGCCAGTGTTTTTATATGAGGGAAGGAGCCAGTTTTTTCAGTCCTGGCTCTAGAGCATGGCACTAATTCACCCCAATTAACTGGAGTCAAACGTGGAGGTGGAGTTGGGGGTTAGGTGGGCGGGGTGGGATGGTGAGAAGTTGTTGGAGCCAAGTTTATGCGCGCGATTGTGAATTTTTTTGCATACGTGTTAGGCAATTACATTTTGTTTTGGGGAGAAAGCAGGGACAGGGTACTGAATTTGTCCTATCGCCATCTCGTCTCGTTTTGAATACCTCTTAATGTCTCTTCACATTTTTTATTCTCTCAGCCCTGCCTTTCGATCTATTTCATTTCCTTTCCAGTTAGATCCGAAACGTCGACTCTGATTTCCCTCCACGGATGTTGCCTGGCCTGCTGAGTTTTTCCAGCATTTTCTGTTGTTATTTTGGATTTCCAGCATCTGCAGTATTTTGCTATTGTACTGAATTTGGATGATCAGCCATGAGCTCATTAAATGGCGGAACAGGCTCGAGGGGCCGAATGGCCGACTCCTGCTCCTATCTTCTATGTTTCTATATATGGTGGGGCACGTGAAAAGCAGTCCCGGTGGGTATGTCTCCCAGGAATAATGCTTTTGGTGGAATATTATTGTGGGGGGGGGGGGAAAGGTTTGCATAGTATGATTGGTTACAAAATAGAAACTAGAAAAGCACTAACTTAACAATGAAGAGGAAGAAAAATGACCAGTGTCTGGGCCATGATGAAGACATTTTATTAAATAGATATTATAATCTCAAGATTAAAAAGTGCTAATGATGATTAAAGGTAATGCTGACATGATACTGATTGAAGATTGCACAAAGCTTTTGTATTGTCAGCATTGCAGAGTAATATGTATCATGATTCACATGAGGGTATAATAATATGGAGAATAATGGATCCCTGGGAATGATTACAAGGCAGTAATTTAATTGAGCAGTTTAGTTGATTTCCTAAGTTGTCAGAGCAATGCTTGTAAGGTTTGCAACTGTAATATGAACCCAAAAATAGATTACCGTGTTGAAACTGTTCTGGGGCAGCTTTAATAATGTGGACGGTGACTGAAGGTGCACTCCATGTCAATGTGTGATGGCGAAGGAATAGTGATCAGAACATAATTACTGCAAGTTTATTGAGAAACGGTTAGTAGTTGATTAACAGGAAATTCTATGGCCGCTTGAAAGAAAGTCCACCTGAAAAAGCAGATGGGGCTACGATTTAACGTCTCGTCCAAAAGACAGCACCTCCGACAGTGAAGCACTCCCTCAGTACTGGGAGTGTCGGGCTGGATTTTTGTGCTCAAGTCTCTGGAGTGGGACTTGAACCCACAACTCGGATTCGGAGGCGAGGGTGCTACCAACTGAGCCACAGCTGACACTATAGATATCATATTGGCCCAGAAATTTGTGTCGGGGGCTTCCCGCGGGCGCAAGCCCCCGACCTGCACTTACCTAGCGCGCCGGCCATTGTGCTGTGGGGCCGCGTGGGATTCCGATCCTGGGCCTCCTCCAACTGCCAGCGCGCAGTGCTTGCGTATCCCAAGGGCGCAGTTAGTTCGAAGCATCCCCTGGGATCATGTGGGCCATGGAGAGCCAATGGTAGCAGGGAATGCTTGATTCATAAGTTTGACAGGAAGAGCTGTCAAAACCATAAATACTATAAGCCCCAAAACATCAGTAAAAACTTCAAATAAATTTTTAAAAAATCACATTTTTTAAATAACTATAAATTACATGAAATAACTATTTTAAACAATAATTTAAATTTTTGGAAAAAATTAATTACATTTTGTAACAGGGCTAAAAATAAACTTATCTTTCTTTAAAGTATTTAAAAATAATAAACCTGTGGAAGAAATGTTTTAATTTTAATTAATTCACCACTTACCTTGTTAAAAGCAGGCCTTGCGACTGCTTTTTAAAAGTGTAACTGCTGGAGACTTACCCTCCCGGAGAAACCTGCAAAAGAACCGTAAGTTCGATGCGCACGCGCTGCCTCTCCGGCGCACGCATTCGACCTGTCAACCCCTTCTTTCAGGGGAATGGAAGTGCTGGTTTCCCGCGCATGCGCAGTGCATGCAGGAAACCGGCACTTTTGTTGGGCCTATGGGTGAGTACCCCGTGCGTACTCGCGCGTTGGGACCCGAATTTCTGGGCCATAGAGTTTAATGGATTTCCAGAAGTGATTTATCCAGCAGTAATCTCGTTGAGGGGTTGAGATGGCATCTTAAACTACAAAAGCAAACTGCAAGCGTCGTCAAAACCTAAAACTAGATTGTGGCCTTTAAATCACTCCCACATACCTGTCATTACCCATCATTAATCATAATTATATATTAATAAAGCATATCAACAGCAGTACAAGAGTTAGGAAGGATAACTTTGGACATGGTTGAACAGACAGATTCCATTGTGTAGGGAATTAAGGGTCTGGCGTACTATTTTGGTTTCATTTTTCTTTAAACTTCCTCAGAAAAATGCGTATATTTTGTGAAGTCACACTATAGTTTTGTCACAACATATTTGCAGGAGGATAGAAGAAGAGAGAACTTGTATTTATATAGCGCCTTTCACCATCTGGGGATTACCCAAAGAACTTTGCAGCTAATTAAGTACCTTTTGAAGTGAAGTCACTGTTGTAATGTAGGGATAATCTGTTGGTTGAAGGATAAATATTGCCCAGGCCACCGGTGAAAACTCACCAAGCTCCTCTTCGAACAGTGCCGTGGGATCTTTTGCAACCACCGGAGAAAGAAGATGGGGGCCTTGGTTTAATGTTTCATCCGAAAGACGTCACCTCCGACAGTGCAGCGCTCCCTCAGCACTGCACTGGGAGTGTCCGCCTGGATTACGTGCTCAAGTCTCTGGAGTGGGACTATGAACCCACGACCTTCTAACTCAGAGGCGAGAGTGCCACCCACTGAGCCAAGGCTGATGCTGGTGGTACCACGGGATGACAGGAAGAGTGGTGGGTATGCTGGTTCTGTTATTTAAAGATCCATTCTATTCAAATATCCTCCTTTCGGGGGAGGCAAGTAGGATCTCGGGTTGAGGTGGCTCCGAGATGACATGCCTGATGCTGAAAGTTTGGAACCAAGTCAACCCTCTGTGCCAGACCTGGTACTTGATACCTGAGCCAGGTAGACCCACAGTACTCCAGGGCACTATCGATAACTGACCAGCCAGCCTGGCTAACTAATGGAACCAGCAGGTGTAGACCTGCTACTGACGGGGGCTGTGATTCTTCCCACTGTGCTCCAGATAACCCTGCAGGAGAAAAACCTGAATGATTAGGGCGGTCCTAGTTGGACAACCAGTAAGCATACCAGTGATCTACTCTAATTTTAGTTGCTTACGTTTTAATGGTACCCCTGCGCACACTTGGGGAACCCTAAGCTTTCGTTCTGCCCATCTGCACTGAAGTTAACTGGTCTTGGATAAGTGGAATGTGTCCCCACAGGGAGAGATTGTACATTCCATATTGTGTAAATGGGAATCATGAATTGGAGACTTTTAAGCATGGTGATGGTTCTTCGTGTATGCCAGACACCCAGCTGCGTAATTTTTTTTTAAAAACTGTAAACTCCGAGGAATTGATTGCTGCAGTGTGAGTTGTCAACACAAGGTGGCACCACTGCCTCGAATTTGCAGCTGTACTGTTTTCTGAACTTTCTCTTCGACTGGCTTGTGGCAAGTTAACAGCAAAACTAAAAGAAAAAGACTTGTTCCTTTAAAGTGCAGTTCCTTTGATTGTGCTGTGGCATACATTTGAGCCTACCTTCATGGCAAATACAGCAAAATATTTAGTTTGCTCCTTTATTTTGATGGAGAATCCTTGGAAGTCGTTTCAAGGCACTGGCCAGTGGCTCCAGTGAACATATTAAAGGAAATAATTTTCGCCAAGCAGACCACTCTGATATAAAAATTGTTCTGTAAATCTGTACTGCACGTAGAGTAATCTGCCTGCAGTACAAATTTACAGACCATTTTAACGATGTATTTAGAATTACATTTATGGGGGCACCTTAATCTCAGCTGTGCTGTTGGTACCCGTCTACCTTTAAGAGAACTATTGTATGTAACCGTTCACCTTTAAGAGAACTACTTTAGGTGTGGCACTACTTGTTTGGCTTCTGTATACTGTAATACCGACGGTGACCACACCGGTATATAAGTGTTGTGGCATGATTCCTTGGGCAGATTCGCCCTGACCTTTGAATAGTAAAGACCTGTTGTTTGTTATTCCTGAAGTCTGTGTCGTTATTAACTGTACAACCCACAGACTTTACAGTGGCGACGAGTCCGATCGTACCCTGCGGCAAGACTACCAAAGCAACTAAAGAGCGTCGAAGAGAGGCAACCGCCCTCGTCGTTCTGCTGGAAGAAAACACGAGGCTGCAGCAATAGAAAGGAGGAAGACTTTAGCAACAAAAGCTTCCATCAGCAACAGGCACTGACTACCCTTCTACCACGGTGCGGAGTGAGCCGATCAGCAGGAAACAAGGCGGCCGCGGAGACTGTGAGTAGGGGAAAGTGTAACGAAATCCGGAGGATAAGGGCTGTGCACTTGACCACGGTCGAGGGGGAGCAGAGCTGGTCAGGAAGGCGGGTCCAACGGCGTCGTGAGATAGCCGGACCGCGATCGGCGGGAAAAGCTGGGCAGCGACCGAAGCCACGAAGCGCTGAGACCGGGAGCAGGCGCGGGAAGAGAGAAACTCAGCCGCAGCCTGGGAGGGAAGCACCGGACTGCGTGAGGGCTGGGAGGCGAACGGGAGCCGGGCGTGTGGGAGAGGCAGAGCCGACCAAAGGAGGCTGCGCGAGAGCCAGTCCAGCGACTGAACTGTTCTCCACCAACGGGGTACCCAGCGCCGGTAGAGCCGAACGTGGGGGAGAGAGAGACAGAGCCGAGCAAGGGGAGAGAGACTGCGCGAGAGCCAGTCCAGCGGCTGAACTGTTCTCCGTGAACGGGGTACCCAGCGCCGGTAGAGCCGTGCGAGCGGGAGAGAAAGACAGAGCCGAGTAAGGGGAGCTGTGCGGAAGCCAGCCAGCGGCTGAACCTGTCCGCTGTGGGGAAAGCGTACCCCTCCCACCAGGGAAGAAACGCGGGAAGCCGCCATTAGGCGGAGAAGATGACAGACGCGGGAGACCGCCATTGAAGGGGCGGGGAGAGAAGGAAAGAGCGGGAAACCGCCATTTTCGCGGGAAAAACCGCCATCTTAGAAATAAATAAATAATAAATAAGAATTTAAAGAAATACTTGTGCTGCTCCCAAGGAAAGGAAGATGCCTAAGCGAGGGAATATTAACGATTTTAATTCTGAGATAGAAGACTGGGCCACGTACGTGGAACGCATCGAGATCTATTGTGAAGCCAACAAAATAGAGGAAGACGACAAAGCGATAACATTGCTAAACTCGATGGGCGCAAAGACATACGGGCTCTTGAAGCATCTACTAGCACCAGCTAAACCGGCGGATCAGACTTTCGAAGGGATTGTGGCTGTTCTGAAGGACCACTTGAACCCCACACCGTTGATGTTGGCTGAACGATTCAAATTCTATGCAAGAACGCAACGGAAAGACGAAAGCAACGCGGAATATTTGGTCGAACTGCGTAGGCTAGCGAAATGCTGCCAGTTCGGAGGGAATCTGACAGAGGCACTGCGAGACAAGTTCGTATGCGGATTGTCCAAGGAAGGGACACAAAAGCGACTACTCGAAGAGAACGACCTCGTACTTGACAGGGCTGTCCTTATAGCCGCATCGCACGAAGCCGCAGCGAAAGGAACAGCGGAAATGCAGCTAAAGGCGGCGGCACTCTGGGTGGACCAAATTACCTCAAGTACAACAAAATGCTATCGTTGTGGGAAGACAACACACGACCAGAATCAATGCTGGTTTAAGAACCAAGAATGTAGGAAATGTGGCAAACTGGGTCACATCGCTAAGGTATGCCGGTCAGGGAAGAAGACCAACAACCAAAGGAAGCCACCACAAGAAAAGTACAACAAGGTACACAAGGTGGCTGAGAAGAGTTCAGACGAACAGAATTCAGACTCGGACCCAAACAGCCAGGCGCTGGGTAGTCTGAGAATTCACAATGTGAGTAAGGAAGCTGACCTACAAACTATCTGGGTCATACTAAAAATAGCTGGAGTCCAAGTAAGAATGGAGTTGGACACTGGATCAGCTCTATCAGTCATAAATCGAAGGGACTACCACCGGCTATTCTCTCACATACCCTTAAGAAATACCAAGTTCGTATTGCAGACATACACGGGGCATAAGGTATACCCCATGGGGAAGATAAGAGTCAAGGTGAGAGATAGGGGTAAAGAACACCCAAGAATGAACTTGTACGTATTATCTGAGGGAGGACCACCACTTCTAGGACGAGAGTGGATCAAGAAAATAGACATGGAATGGCACTATCTAAAAGCCATAATGAGTGAGGACTCGGTGCAAGCTATCAGCTCAGATTCTGAAACGGATGACGATAAGACCAACTCAAATATGGAAGACAAGGCTAAAATGAACTTGCCGACTATGGTGGAGAAAACGAAGACATGCATAAAGGCTTATGCTACCGAGAAGAATAAAGCTTCAGAGCAGAACTCCAGTTTGACAGAGAATTCTGAGCCTGTTCAAGTTAAGGACTTATCCACGACGGAAGAACACCGAACTCGGACTCAAACTTATTTCAAAGTACGACAACAATTAGAACAGTTGAGTTACCGTCTCGTACAAGAGATGAAAACAATGGAAAAGTTCTGGGACACCGAATGGGAGAATCTGGAAAGACAGCAGAGGCAGCTAGCTCAAGCAAAGAGCGACCATAGAGCCATCGTGACCAATTACCGATCACATCTCCCTTATGATGTTCAGGAGTTAGAATATTTGCATGATCTAGAGATACAGCATAAAGGCAAACCACGCTACACTGAGGATTTTATTCTGCAATTGGAGACGGAGCTAGTGCAAGCAAGGTTAAGAGAAGCTGAATCGCAGTGTGCACTTAAAGATATGCAGAAAAAAATCTTGGACATGGAAAAGAGAAACGCTTCTTTACCTGATGTGAATAATGTGGCCATGTTGCAAGAGGAGCTTATAGGGGCGAAACTGAAAGAAGCTAAGCAAAGGATGTTGGAACTTGAAACACAGAACCAAATCAGCAGTAACCAGCTATGTCGAGCAGAGAAGGAGTGCTATGGTCTACATGAGAAGGTGCAATATCTCTCAGCCCAGAATAAGGGACTACTCACTCAGTTAAATGAAAGTAATCGGAAAATGGCTGAGATAGACTGCAGGAATAAAGAAGATTTGATGGCAGTGAGACTTCGAGAGGCAGATAGCATAGCAACCTTGGCTGAACTCCAACAGGAAATTGCGAAAGAAGCAAATGAAGAGGAATCTTCAGGAAGCCAGGATGTTATTCCAGTTCTTCTCTACGACAAGCAGAGTGTGAGAAGTTGAAAGAACAGTATGAACAGGCCCAGGCTACAATTCTGGAGGGGGTTAACTCGGCAACCTCCGAAAAGCTAGTTTCAGTAGAAGCATATGAACAACTAAAGGTTGAACATGAGCAAGAAGTCCAAAGGCTGCAGGAAATTCTTGATGAGCTCAAGGCCAAGACAGACTCATCGGTAGAAGTTCCATCCATAGATGAGAAATTAGAGGTGAAAGACATGGCAGAACATGAAAGACAAGATGTCCAAGAACTCATAAAAATATTGAAGGAAACCCAAGACAAATATGAGGCGGCAATGTCCGAGGTTCAACAACTTGAAGAACAGATTCAACTGGGAATCCTTTCAGTGGAAGAAAAGGAAACTGTAAGAAACACAGAGACTGTAAGAATGGTCCCTGAACATGAGCTAGAGAGCATCAGGGCGCAACTTTTCCGAGCGCTGAAAGCCAAAGTACAAGAGGAACAGAAGGTGGAAGCATTGGAGGAAAAGGTGGATGAAATGGAGAAGACTCTGATCCACAGTGTTCCTGTGGAAGAGTTAACGGTCAGCCAACTCCTTCATATGCTGAGGGAAAAGACTCTGCAATGGGAACAATCTGAACACGAGCTTCAATCTTCAACGGGAAGGAGTCCGGAGCTCTCAAAAGTTTGGGAAATAGCTGAGGTTGCAAAACAGACTTTACTGGGATGCCAAAAGTACGCTGAATCGCGTCTATGTGAACAACAGAATGTTGAAACAGCTGCTCCAGTAGAAGGATTGAATAGCCCGATCAATCAATCCCCGAGGGAAGGGGAAGTGTTGAAATCACAAATGAGGTCATTAGTGAAGGATTTGCAGGAAACCCAGGAAGAGCGGGTTGAAGATGAATGCATGAAGAAGTCTTTTCAAGAAAGATGTCTAGGGAAGGAACCACAGTCAGCTAACGTCCAGATGGGTAAGGAGGAAGTAGAAGGCCCTCTCGCTGGCCTAACTCAGGACGAACCCGAATATTACCATGACCTGTTGAGTGACACTGAATATTACGAGGATGTGGTCTGCCCAGTTTGTGATTGAAAACTCCCAAAGTGCCGAAATCAGGATGAAGCACTTAAAGTCGAAGGAACATAGAGAGTTGGTGGCGCTACAGCTGGCAGCTGATAAGGGAGCCCCGAGAGTCTCCAAAAAGCAGAAAAGAAAAAGAAGAAGCAGAAGATGATAACTATCGCAAATATTATCACTTCTACCAGATCATGCGTGGACCCTACGAAAGGAGTTAAATCAGTTGGGAAGTAGGAAAATATCAAGGCAACCCAGTTGTTGTAAAAGTCAGCACTGCTGGTTCAGCAGGACGAAAGTTCAAGCTGTTACGTCAAGAAAAGGATATGGAGGAGTCACGCTAGCAATGTGAACCATCTACACCAAAGAGATGTTGTTCGGACCGAGTCAAGATCAGAGACTGAATCTGTGAACTGTTCCCGCAGAGACTGAACCTGTGAACTTTCCCACCGAGACTATGTCTGTAAATTGTTTTATATGAAGTTGAAGATATGTTATGTTTAATGGGGACTCTGTATGTAATAAGCTAAAAAGGGAGGATTGTAGTGTATGTACCCGTCTACCTTTAAGAGAACTATTGTATGTAACCGTTCACCTTTAAGAGAACTACTTTAGGTGTGGCACTACTTGTTTGGCTTCTGTATACTGTAATACCGACGGTGACCACACCGGTATATAAGTGTTGTGGCATGATTCCTTGGGCAGATTCGCCCTGACCTTCGAATAGTAAAGACCTGTTGTTTGTTATTCCTGAAGTCTGTGTCGTTATTAACTGTACAACCCACAGACTTTACAGTAGGGGTTATTAAAGTTGTTTTTTTCCTGATTTCCGCTTTTTTTGTTTTTGTTTTGAGGGTGGATGAAAACTTTCCCTCCCCATTCTCACCTGCAAATCCCAAATTCTCCTAGGCCTTTGCGTGTCCCAAGATATACAGTGTTGCATTAGTCACATAACCATGTATGCACTTTTTCAAAAGTAAAAAATATTTCTTTAAAAGTATTGAGTATGCTTAGTAACCCAGAAGATGTTTTCCACAAATACAATTGCGACACGTGTTTGACTTCCAAGATCATGTTTGTTTTTGACAGGATTTCCTCTGAATATGGATTACGTAAGTAAGTTTACCCCTTTCCAGACTCTCTCTTTCTGTATGTTACCCCTAGACTCGATTATTCCAACACTCCCCAGGCCGGCCTCCCACCTTGCACGCTCCGTAAACTTGAGCTCATCCAAAACTCTGCTGCCCGTATCTTAACTCCCATCAAGTCCTGTTCATCCATCACCCCTGTGCTCGCTGACCTACATTGGCTCATTGAATGGTTACAAGCACAGAAGGAGGCCATTCGGGCCCGTCGAGCCCATGCCGGCTCTCTGCAAGAGCACTTCAGCTAGTCCCACTCCCCCGCCCTTTTCCCGTAACCCTGCAAATTTCTTTCCTTCAGGTACTTATCAAATTCCCTTTTGAAAGCCACGATTGAATCTGCCTCCAGCACTCTTTCAGGCAGTGCATTCCAAATCCTAACCACTCGCTGCGTAAAAAAGTTTTTCCTCGTGACACCTTTGGTTCTTTTGCCAATCACCTTAAATCTGTGTCCTCTGGTTCTCGACCCGTCTGCAATGGGAACAGTTCCTCTTTATCTACTCTGTCTAGACCCCTCATGCATATATACCCCCAGGTCTCTCTGTTCATGCACCCACTTTAGGATTGTACCCTTTAGTTTATGTTGCCTCTCCTCGTTCTTCCTACCAAATGTATCACTTTGCACTTTTCTGCGTTAAATTTCATCTGCCACGTATCCGCCCATTTCACCAGCCTGTCTATGTCTTCTTGAAGTCTATCACTATCCTCGCTTCACTATACTTCCAAGTTTTGTGTCATCTGCAAATTTTGAAATTGTGCCCTGTACATTCAAGTCCAAGTCATTAATATATATCAAGAAAAGCAGTGGTCCTAGTACCTACCCCTGGGGAACACCACTGTATACCGTCCTCCAGTCCGAAAAACAACCGTTCACCACTACTTTCTTTTTTTGTCACTTAGCCAATTTCGTATCCATGCAGCCACTGTCCCTTTTATTCCATTGGCTTCAACTTTGCTGGCAAGCCTATTATGTGGCACTTTGTCGAACGCCTTTTGGAAGTTCATGTACACCACGTCAACCACATTGCCCTCATCAACTCTCTCTGTTACCTCATCAAAAAACTCGATCAAGTTGGTTAAACACGATTTGCCTTTAACAAATCCGTGCTGGCTTTCCTTAATTAACTTGTTCAAGTGACTCTTAATTTTGTCCCTGATTATTGTTTCTAAAAGCTTCCCCACTACCGAGGTTAAACTGACTGGCCTGTAGTTGCTGGGTTTATCCTTACACCCTTTTTTTGAACAAGGGTGTAACATTTGCAATTCTCCAGTCCTCTGGTACCACCCCCGTATCTAAGGGGGATTGGAAGATTATGGCCACTACCGCCGCGATTTCCTCCTTAACTTTCCTCAACATCCTAGGATGCATCCCATCTCAACTCCCGGCCTAGCAACGCCTCAATTTTAAAATTCTAATCCTTGTTTTCAAATCCCTCCATGGCCTCACCCCTCTCTACCTCTGTAACCTCCTCCAGCCCTACATCCCTCCGAGATTTCTGCGCTCCTCCAATTCTGGCCTCTTGCGCATCCCCAATTTTCATCGCTCCACCATTGGCGGCCGTGCCTTCAGCCGCCTAGGCCTTAAGCTCTGGAATTCCCTCCGTACATCTCTTTGCCTCTTCAGCTCTCCCTCCTCCTTTAAGAGACTCCTTAAAACCTACCTCTGACCAAAATTTTGGTCAGCTGTCCCAATATCTCCTTATGTGGCTCTGTGTCAAATTTTGTTTGACAACGCTCCTGTGAAGCACCTTGGGACGTTTTACTATGTTAAAGGCACTGTATAAATGCAAGTTGTTGTTGAGATAGGATCCCCTCTTTCCCAGATAATTTAATGAGATGCTTTAGTTCAACACCAGATATACATTGAGGAGGACTCTTGCAGTCTTTCCCTGGAGCTCCTGGCGAATGTGGTTATTTGATTGAGCCTCTATTGCCTGGGAATGGAACACTTCCCACTTTTTCCAGTTAGTATCCGCATCAAGTTCTTAGAGTCAGGGCTAGAATGGTGCAGATGCTAGTCAACTATTTAATATCTATTTCAGTTTCTCTAACTAGCCATCTTTGTGACCTTTTTTGAGTAAGATCGAAAAACAGCGGCAAGTGATGAGATCGCGTTGTGAATCGGTGCGGATTAGGAAATAGATTGAGGCCGTCCAATTTCACCAAAAGATCCAACTGAACTTCCTTTACAAAAAAAGTGCTCATGAATAAAAATAAAGAATCCAGAGAGATCAGGACCTTTAGGACACATTCCTTCTTTAGACTATTTAAAAAATGGTTATTTATTCATAGTCCAACAATGGAGCTATTTTCGCTGGTCGGTGAGTCGGTAACGAGGAGGCATAAATTTAAGGACATCGTCAAAAGAATGAAGGCAGAAATCAGGAAAGGTTTTCATGGAGGAGGTTAATAGTACATCGAACAGCGGTGTTGGCAGAATTCATAATGGCTTTTAAAAAGGAATTGGGTAAATATCTGAAAAAAGAAATGGGCACTATTCTGGTTTTATTCCGAAGCAACAAATGTTCCAAATGTTTTCCATTTAATTTTCGCTCAGTGATATTTAGAATTTAAGATCCCCTGGATAGAGGTGACCGAGTGTGTGCAGTGCTTTCCAGGACCATTGCCAGGGTTTAATTTTTACAGTGGTAAACTCAGCCACCCGCAGTGTTTGGTATTTTTGATTTTTTTGCTGGTCGTCTTCGTTCGTATGGTAGTAGCAAAGTAAATCAAATGTCAACATCTTAAGTTGGATATCCAGGCCAAAGCTTCCGGTGTAACAGCGTGGATATCTTGTAGGCTGCCTGCGAATTTCCTCTGTGGGCAGTGCTCAGTGATGTGCTCCAGGGTCCGATTAGGAGCTCCACAGTCGCATGATGGGGATGCTTTAACCTTCCATCTATAGAGAAGGTGGCAGCATCTACCATGACTAGTTCTGAGGCGGTTGATGGTTGTCCACTGTTTGCGAGGAAGGTTTGATCCTTCAGGTTGTACTATGTGGTCCTCTATAAGGAATCCATTCCGTATGTCACAGTTCTTCCAAGCATTTTGCCATCGGTCATCAAGGCTGAGGGGGAGATCGCTGAAGGGCTTCGGCGACGGTCCAAAATGGCCGCCTAGATTTGAGACGGGTTGGTGGTAGGTTGTTCAAGTCGGCCTGGATCGGCATGTCTTTGCTGGTGTAGCGCTTGTATTCTCTGGAGACTGCATATTCGCGGCAATATTTTGGTGCAACATCATATAGAATCGTACAGCACAGAATGAGGCCATTCAGCCCATCATGCCTGTGCCGGCTCTTTGAAGGAGCTCTCCAGTTAGTCGCACTCCCTCGCTCTTTCCCCGTAGCCCTGCACATTTTTCCTTTTCAAATATTTATCCAATTCCCTTTTGAAAGTTACTATTGAATCTGCTTCCACCAGCCTTTCAGGCAGCGCATTCCAGACCATAACAGCTCGCTGCGTTAAAAAAATAATTCACCTCCTCTCCCCTCTGGTTCTTTTGCTAATGACCTTAAAACTGTGTTCTCTGGCAGTCGGGTCAGTAACCAGTGGAAACAGTTTCTCCCTATCTACTCTATCAAAACCCCATATCATTTGGAACATATGTTTATTTTAGCAAGGTGTTTTTACATATTGATCTCCTGTGGCACTGCGCGCAGGGAGCTGAGACCAAGTGTAGTCTTCAGGTGGAACTGGGTTAGAGTGTCTGTTGAAAGCTGCTGCAACGGATATTTAAGTACTTAGTGTGGACCAAGAAAAGGCAATTCAGCCTCTTCGAGCCTGCTGTTGACTGAGTTGATCAGTAGTCAGCAGTAGAGTTGGAGCCGAATAAACACTGGAAAAATACTTTCAAGGCATGTCTCTAAGATTTTGGTAACTCCTGAAGGCGATCAAATAAGACTCAATTTAGTACTCAATGTGTGAATGTAAGAATTAGGAGCAGGAGTAGGCCGTACAGCCCCTCGAGCCTGCTCCGCCATTCAATAAGATCACGGCTGATCTTCGACCTCAACTCCACTTTCCCGCCCAATCACTTGATTCCCCTAGAGTCCAAAAATCTATTGATCTCGGCCTTGAATATGCTCAACGACTGAGCTTCCACAGCCCTCTGGGGCAGAGAATTCCAAAGATTCACAACCCTTTGAATGAAGAAATTCCTCCTCATCTCGGTCTTAAATGGCCGACCCCATATTCCGAGACTATGCCCCCTAGTTCTAACCAGGGGAAACCATCTCTCAGCATCTACCCTGTCAATCCCCCTCAGAATCTTATATGTTTCGATGAGATCACCTCTCATTCTTCTAAAATCCAGAGAGCATAGGCCCAATCTATTCAATCTCTCCTCATAGGGCAACCCTCTCATCCCAAGAATCAAACTAGTGAACCTGCAAGGCAAGGATATCCTTCCTGAGATCAGGAGACCAAAACTGTGCATGAAACAATCTATAGGTTCATGGAATAGTTACTTGCTAAAGTTTAAGCAAAGCGGCCAGAATTACACCGAGGAAGCAACGTGGAAACCGACGAGTCGTAGTCCTAATCCCATGTGCACTGTTTCTACATCCCTTTATTCCCTTTTTCCTGCAACCACCTATCCAACCTATTCTGAAATGTTGATATCCTCTCTATTTCATTCACCAGTTCATTAACTTAGTGCATTTCACAGACACACAACTCTGTGTAAAAAAAAAAAAAAAAAAAAAGTTCCTGCTGCTCTCTATCCGCACTCTCTCTCATTTAATGTTCTGCCTATGTCCCCTTGTTCTGGAAATAGTTTGTTTCTCTCTACTCTGTCTCACCCCCTTCATAATTTTACACACCTCTATCAAATCATCCCTCAATTCCCTCTGTTATAATGAAAACGGCCCCAGTGTTCCAGGTCTGACTGTAGAAGTATTCAAAAGGCAGATCTTGATCTGTTCTCTAATTATCTTTGAGCCCTCCAATCCACTAACATAAATCTTCTGGAGGTGAAATTCCTCCTGTCACTAATTTTAGTGAAATCGCCAATGGGCGTGCACAATGTTAAATCCTGTTTTACATTCAGACTGACTTTTTTGGTGCAGTTATCGACAGGAGGAGTGTTACCCCGAGGACCTTCCCCTGCCTGCCATTTCCTTTTTGCATTCAGAATAGGATGGGAAGGCTGAAAAGAGATTTAGGATTTATCATTGCAGATAACCAATATGTCTATAAAATACCGTAGCTTGTCATAGAATGTGCATTCTGTTGGCAACGAGCTGGTGGGCAGAACAGATCATCTTCCTGTAATGTCAGTTGTCATCTTTGTTTATTGGGGGAGGGAGGAACGATTCGGAATTGTGTCAGGAACTGAGTGCATTTTTCTATCTCTCTTCCAACACATATATTTAACTTGTATATATGCTGACAATGCTATTTCTCAGTAATGAACTCCAGATTATGATTTACAGCAATTGCACCACAATCCTTGGCAGGGATGATATCATCCATCAGCTACATAAAATGCACTGGCCGTTGTCATTTGCTGTGACACCTGCTTGTGGGGTGGGGGGTGGCAATCAACTGAAATGCCACCTCCCCCACCCCCCCCGCCACCGACTCCCATGAAATCAGCAGCATATCTTTCCAAGACATTTTTTTGTCTTAAATTTCTTGACCTCCTACTTTCATGAAGAAATCTGTGGCTCACCCACTTCCCCAGGAGTGAGATGTTGTATGGAGGCACAATCCCAGAGCGAAGGCCGGTGAAAGAAAGGAAGCCTGAAAGTAAAAACAAACTTGCCTAATGCCAGTCTATCGTGAGACTAATTTTTTTTTTACTCGTTCTGGGATGTGGGCGTCGCTGGCAAGGCCAATATTTATTGCCCATCCCTAGTTGCCCTTGAGAAGATGGTGGTGAGCTGCCTTCTTGAACTGCTGCAGTCCGTGTGGTGAAGGTACTCCCACAGCGCTGTTAGGGAGGGAGTTCCAGGATTTTGACCCAGCGATGATGAAGGAACGCCGATATATTTCCAAGTCAGGATGGTAAGTGCCTTGGAGGAGCACTTGGAGGTGATGGTGTTCCCAAGTGCCTGCTGCCCTTGTCTAACGATGTGCGGTGACTGGTTACCGCAGTAATAATTCGGTAGACGCAAGTGTACCTAAATTATTTCTCGACGATATTGGAAAGTTGCGATTGTTACTGGTCTTGCAGTTAGGGCATGGTGGTGTGCAAATTGGTGCTCCACTGAGCTCTCCCCATTGTGCCATCCTGAGGAGGTGCCTTGCAGAGACCAGGGGAGGAGGCACTAATCTGCGGGGGAGCTGCCCTGAGCCGCTCCTGTAGCTGCTGGTTACAGAGCAGTAATGGCAGAGGCCCGTGAATAGGTTCCTCTTTTACCCAACATTGATGGAAAATGGCACATAGTGTGACTAGAGTAGGACAGAAATCTACATTTCTTGGGATGGTACCTGATGCAATTTCTCCTTGCATTAATTAACCTGTCAGTTCACTGCATTCCAATTGACTCGGTGAGTTACTCTGGCTTTTATTCGTCTCACTTCCAGACTTGCACGGGCAGATGGGCACGAGCAATGCACTAGTGAATTCTTACAATTCTTAAATAAAATCTAGATGGTAGTTACTTGTGCTATCAGCTCGGATTTGCACTTGACTGCATATCAAGCTAGCGTCAAGTGCACTGAGGGCCCGTCTAAGTGACGCTGATTAAAACACGAGGGTCCCCTGTGCCCGTGCAGCTGCTGTGCCGCTGGTGGCTCCTGCCACTCGAAACTCAAATAATTACATGAATCCCCAGTAGGATTGATGGGTTTCAGTAAGCACGTGGCACATCTGTTACGCTCTGCCTAATGAATTGTTCTGCAGCAAGAGGCTGCAGCTTGTCATCACGGCTCCTTGTCCCTCAGGGGCCCTCTGCTTGTTTTCCAACTAATGTTATTTATAGTAATTGAATTCAGATTACCCTCCTGGGTCTTGTGAATACATTGATAGTTAAACACTTGTTGGTTTTGGCTAGCTCCTGTCTTTTTAAAAAGAAATTCTGAGGAGGTTTTAATAGACCAAAGTGGCAATTGGCTTGCGCTGTTGAGGCACACTTTTCGGGTCATTCTGATCCTGAACATTAAAACTTTTTTTTTTAAAGCAAATAATTTACATTTTGATTAGATCAAACCTGTTTATATATAATTTTCAGGCAAATGTTTGCTTGCTCCAGCTGCCATCTTGAGATGTGTGTATGACGCGGATGCTGCAATACGGGAGGAATCATAAAGTTGTTTCAAGAAACTACATCTAACAGTAATATTGCAGAATAGCCCTTCATCCTCCCCCTTCCAAAAATAGGAAAATTAATATGCATTTGAAATCTATCTCTTTTCATGGATGATTGAGGAGTACTTTGTACACATTCTGCGCCAATATATACAGCAACAACAGCTTGTATTTATATAGCGCCTTTAACATAGTAAAACGTCCCAAGGTGCTGCACAGGAGTATTATAAGACAAAAAATTTGACACCGAGCCACATAAGGAGAAATTAGGGCAGGTGACCAAAAGCTTGGTCAAAGAGGTATGTTTTAAGGAGCGTCTTAAAGGAGGAAAGAGAGGTAGCGAGGCGGAGAGGTTTAGGCAGGGAATTCCAGAGCAACAGAAGACACGGCCACCAATGGTTGAGCGATTATAATCAGGGATGCTCGAGCGCAGATATCTCGGGGGTGGGGGGGTTGTGGGGCTGAAGGAGATTACAGAGATAGGGAGGGGCGAGGCCATGGAGGGATTTGAAAACAAGGATGAGAATTTTGAAATCGAGGCACTGCTTAACCGGGAGCCAATGTAGGTCAGCGAGCACAGGGTGAGGGTGAACGGGACTTGGTGCGAGTTAGGACACGGGCAGCCGAGTTCTGGATCACCTCAAGTTTACGTAGGGTAGAATGTGGGAGGCCAGCCAGGAGTGCGTTGGAATAGTCAAGTCTAGAGGTAACAAAGATATGGATGAGGGTTACAGCAGCGGATGAGCTGAGGCAAGGATGGAGACGGGCGATGTTACGGAAGTGCAAATAGGTGGTCTTAGTGCGTACATGTGGTCAGAAGCTCATTTCAGGGTCAAATATGACACCAAGGTTGTGAACAGTGTGACTCAGCCTCAGACAGATGTTAGGAAGAGGGATGGAGTCAGTGGCTAGGGAACGGAGTTTGTGGCAGGGACTGAAAACAATGGCTTCGGTCTTCCCAATATTTAATTGGAGAAAATGTCTGCTCATCCAGAACTGTATGTCGGACAAGCAGTCTGACAATTTAGAGACTGTGGAGGGGTCGAGATAAGTGGTGATGAGGTAGAGCTGGGTGTCGTCAGTGTACATGTGGATGATGTCACCAAGGGGCTGTGGTAAACCACTTTTGTCGTTCACTATCGTTACACTATAGTTATCACTGTTATATCGTTATCACTGTTCACACTGTTGTATCACTATACGAGGTCGCCTCTTGTCACGCTGTTATACCTGGGCTGACCACTGCTGACTCCGCCCATGGCTCCACCTACCCGCCCAGGTATAAAGGTGGTCGACTGGCTGGTATTCCTCCTTGTTGGATCCGATCACCCACGAGGGTGGGCTCTGTTATTTAGCCAATAAAAACCTATAGTTACTTTCTTAACTCGTCGCTTTTCATTGGATGAATTGATAGGTATATCAATTTTATTGGCTAAATTTTAAAATGTCGGCACCTGGACAGTCAAACGACCAGCCAAGCGACCAGCCAGACGCCCAGCTACAACAGCCACAGCAGCCTGCCTGGCTGCGAGCCCTCAGACCACCGTACCTGGACCTAAATCCACAGGCAGCAAACTCAGCCCTCGACTTTGAACACTGGCTGAGCTGCTTCGAAGCCTACCTGGGAGAATCCGGCGTGCCTCAGAAATCCATGCTAAGAGTTCTGAACGCCCAAGTGAGCCCTAAAGTATTCGCACTCATCCGGGACCTCAAAACATACGAGGACGCCATCAACCGGCTGAAAAGACAGTACCAAACCCCGGTAAATTCCATGTATGCCAGACACCTCATAAGATCCCGCCCGCAACAGCCAGGAGAGCCCGTGGAGGAATTTTTACGGGTGCTACAAGCACTCGGCAGAGACTGTAACTTTAAAGCGGTAACGGCGGCAGAAAATACCGAAGACAATGTCCGCGATGCCTTCGTGAAAGGCCTGCGGTCCGACTACTCGCGGCAAAGACTACTGGAAGCAAGGGACCTCGACCTGGACAAAGCTGCAGCCCTTGCTCTCTCTCTAGAAGTGGCCCATCGGGACCTCGAGGCATACTCAAGGTACTGTAACTCGCGACCCTGGGACTTGGGACCGACCCCGACCGCGATACCCCCCGCAGCACCCCCCCGGGACCTACCTCAGCGTCGGCGTCCCGGACCCGATCGAGACCGCCACCCCCGGTACCGGCTCCGACATTGGACCCCCGCGATCGGGCCGCCGGCTGCTGCTTCTGCGGCCAGGCGAAACACCCGAGGTCGCGCTGCCCAGCCAGGAACTCTACCTGCTCAAACTGTATGAAGAAAGGCAACTTCGCTAAGGCCTGCAGAGGTGGATCATCAGAGGCCAGCAGTGCCTCATGCGAGCTGTGGGGGCGGCCATCTTCCTTCAAGGCAACAGAGGCCAGCACCCCCACATGTGAGTCATGGGGGTGGCCATCTTTGATACAGGCAACCGACACCAGCAGTGCCTCATGTGAGTTACGGGGGCAGCCATCTTCTCCGCCATTTTGTCCAACCTCGTGGGAGACGCCATTTTACCCACCACGCTCGACCGCCACCGTGCCTCTAGACCCGACTACCGCCTCACCCGCAGACTACAACGACTCGCTCAGCCATACACTAGCCTCCGTCACACTGGACCAAGCCCGCCCGCATCACCTGTCCAAGTCAATGATGGACATCAGAGTAAACGGCCACGCCACGACCTGCCTGTTCGACAGCGGAAGCACGGAGAGTTTCATCCACCCAGACACGGTGAGCCACTACTCCCTCCCTGTCCTGCCAACGTGCAACCGGATCTCGATGGCATCGAGATCCCACGCCACAGACATCAGCGGCTACTGTGTTGTGACCCTATCGGTTAAGGGTACGGAGTATAAAAATTTTAAACTCCTCGTCCTTCCCCAGCTATGCGCCGCCGTCCTACTAGGGCTAGACTTCCAATCCCACCTCCAAAGCGTCACGCTAGCATACGGCGGACCCCTCCCCCCACTCACAGTCGACAACCAACAGATTTTAAACCGCCCACCGCGTAACACCTGCGGCCTATCCACCCTCAAGGTCCCGCCACCTTCCCTGTTCGCTAACCTCACCCCCGACTGCAAACCCGTCGCGACCAAGAGCAGGCGGTACAGCGCCGGGGACAGAGCTTTCATTAGCTCTGAGGTGCAGCGTCTCCTGAAGGAGGGCATCATCGAGGGGAGCACCAGCCCCTGGCGTGCCCAGGTCGTGGTCGTTAAGACCGGCAATAAAAACCGCCTGGTCATCGACTACAGCCAGACCATAAATAGGTACACCCAGCTGGACGCATACCCCCTTCCCCGCATATCTGATATGGTCAATCAGATTGCGCAGTACCGGGTATTCTCCACCATCGACCTTAAGTCGGCCTATCACCAACTCCCTATCCGCCCTGAGGACCGCCAGTATACAGCCTTCGAGGCGAACGGCCGCCTCTACCACTTCCTTAGGGTTCCCTTCGGCGTCACCAACGGGGTTTCGGTCTTCCAAAGGGAGATGGACCGGATAGTTGACCAGAACGGGCTGCACGCCACGTTCCCCTACCTAGATAACGTCACCATCTGCGGCTGCGACCGGTGCAGGACCATGACGTTAATCTGGAGAGATTCCTCCGTACGGCCCAACGGCTGAACCTCACCTACAATAAGGAGAAATGTGTGTTTAACACCTCGCGCCTTGCCATCCTCGGCTGTGTAGTAGAGAACGGAGTCATCGGCCCCGAAAGAATGCGTCCCCTCATGGAGCTACCCCTCCCCCACTGTCCAAAGGCTCTGAAGAGAACCCTGGGGCTCTTCGCCTACTATGCCCAATGGGTGCCCAATTATGCAGACAAAGCCAGACCCCTCATGAAGTCCACACCCTTTCCCCTTACGGAGGAAGCGTGCGCAGCCTTCTCCCTCATTAAGGGAGACATCGCCAAGGCCACAATGCACGCAGTGGACGAGTCCATCCCCTTCCAAGTGGAGAGCGATGCATCCGACTTCGCCCTAGCCGCTACCCTTAACCAGGAGGGGAGACCAGTGGCCGCCTTCTCAAGGACCCTACAGGGCCCTGAGATCCGACACTCGTCGGTCGAGAAGGAGGCCCAAGCGATTGTGGAGGCGGTACGACGCTGGAGGCATTACCTGGCAGGCAAACAATTTACCCTCCTCACCGACCAGCGTTCAGTCGCTTTTATGTTTAATAACAAGCTGAGGGGCAAAATCAAGAATGACAAGATATTGAGGTGGAGAATCGAACTATCCACCTATGATTATGATATCTTGTACCGGCCAGGTAAGCTGAACGATCCCCCTGATGCTCTGTCACGAATTACATGCGCCAGCGCGCAAAGTGATAGACTTCAGACCCTCCACAACGACCTCTGCCACCCCGGGGTCACCAGACTTTACCACTTCATTAAGGCCCGCAACCTGCCATACTCCATCGAGGAGGTCTGGACCATGACCAGGAACTGCCAGACCTGTGCCGAGTGCAAACCACACTTCTTTAGGCCGGACAGAGCAAGCCTGATCAAGGCCACCCGCCCCTTCGAGCGCCTGAGCATCGACTTTAAGGGGCCCCTCCCGTCCTCTGACCGTAATGTGTACTTCCTCAACATCGTTGGTGAGTACTCCCGTTTCCCCTTTGCCTTCCCCTGCCCAGACATGACCAGTACCACGGTCATCAAATGCCTGAACGACCTCTTCGCCTTGTTCGGGTTCCCAAACTATATACATAGTGACCGGGGCTCCTCCTTCATGAGCGAGGAACTCCGTCAGTTCCTACTAGCAAGAGGTATTGCTGCAAGCAGGACCACCAGCTACAACCCCCGAGGGAACGGCCAGGTGGAAAGAGAGAACGCGACGGTATGGAAGGCCGTCCCCTTAGCCTTAAAGTCTAAGGGCCTCCCAACCTCCCGCTGGCAGGAAGTCCTCCCGGCAGCTCTGCACTCCATCCGGTCACTACTTTGCACTGCCATTAACGCCACCCCCCATGAACGAATGTTTGTTTTCCCCAGGAAGTCGACTACGGGAACCACACTACCAACCTGGCTGACCTCCCCGGGGCCCGTCCTGCTGCGAAAGCACGTGAGGACCCATAAAACGGACCCCCTGGTCGAGAAGGTGAACCTCCTGCACGCCAACCCCCAGTACGCCTATGTGGCTTACCCGGACGGGCGGGAGGACACAGTCTCCTTACGAGACCTCGCACCCTCGGGCATTCCGGAGACACCACCTCCCCCACCCCCCCCCCCCCCAATTCCAGCGCAGGTAGACGGCATGCCGGAACCCCACGAGCCTTCGCCGACCACGCAGACACCAGCATCAACACCGGAGAATGCAACACCGCCGCTGCGACCATCAGAAAGGCTTACGAGGCCTCCGGACAGACTGACTTACCAGAACTGGTAGTACACTTCACCCCGCCGGACTCAAATCTAAACAAGGGGTGAATGTGGTAAACCACTTTTGTCGTTCACTATCGTTACACTATAGTTATCACTGTTATATCGTTATCACTGTTCACACTGTTGTATCACTATACGAGGTCGCCTCTTGTCACGCTGTTATACCTGGGCTGACCACTGCTGACTCCGCCCATGGCTCCACCTACCCGCCCAGGTATAAAGGTGGTCGACTGGCTGGTATTCCTCCTTGTTGGATCCGATCACCCACGAGGGTGGGCTCTGTTATTTAGCCAATAAAAACCTATAGTTACTTTCTTAACTCGTCGCTTTTCATTGGATGAATTGATAGGTATATCAGGGGCAACATGTAGATGAGAAATAGGAGGGGGCCAAGGACAGGTCCTTGGGGGACACCAGAGGTAATGATGCGGGAGCGGGAAGAGAAGCCGTTGCAGGTGATTCTCTGGCTACGATTAGATAGCTAAGAATGGAACCAGTCCCACCCAGCTGGATGTCGGTGGAGAGGCATTGGAGAAGGATGGAGTGGTCAACTGTGTCAAAGGCTGCAGACAAGTCAAGAAGGACGAGAAGGGATAGTTTACCTTTGTCACAGTCACAAAGGATGCCATTTGTGACTTTGATGAGAGCCGTTTCGGTACTGTGGCAAGGGCGGAAACCTGATTGAAGGGATTTAAACACGGATTTGCGGGAAAGATGGGCACGGATTTGGGAGTGGGACAACACATTCAAGGACTTTGGAGAGGAAAGGGAGGTTGGAGATGGGCCGGTAGTTTGCAAGGACGGTGGGCTCAAGGGTTGGTTTTTTGAGGAGAGGGGTGATGACGGCAGATTTGAGGGAGAGGGGGACAGTACCTGAGGAGAGAGAACTGTTAACAATATCAGCTAACATGGGAGCCAGAAAAGCAAGTTGGGTGGTCAGCAGTTTGGTGGGAATAGTCGAGGGAGCAGGAGGTGGGTCTCATGGACAAGATTAGCGTAGAGAGGTCATGAGGGGAGATCGGAGAGAAACTGGAGAAAGATGCGAGTTCTGGACTAGGGCAGGGGGGAGCCTTAGAGGAAGTTTGGCCCAGTGGGCTAGGGGAAGGAAGGGAAGTGGCAGAGGCAGCTAACGGATAGTCTCAATCTTAGAGACAAAGAAGTCCATGAGCTCCTCACACTTGTTATACATCTGCATTGTTTAAAAAAACCCACTTATGTATAGTTCACCAATGCAGATCCTTCACTTCATTGAAACATTCTGAGTGGCCACCTCAATTGTGCTGTTTCGATAAACATGTGAACTAAACAGGTATCTGCAGACACATGGAGGAGACAGAGCATTACAAAAATACAGATAGGTGGATTCCTTGCAAAAAAAAAAATAAAACTGAAGTTTAAATTCAGTAATGCCTCAGGCACAACTATGAACCATAATAAGAGCATTTCAAGTAACACAATAGAGTCGGTGAAAGGAGTCAGCAAGATGGATATTCTCAGACCCATCTGTTTTCCAGTGTGGCCTGCAAAGAGCTCATCTCCACGTCTCTCTCTCTCTCTCTAACTGACGCTGAGAGCAGCTCCTAATGTTTCACCTAAAGTACACGGATTAAATTTGCTGATGGGCTGAATCAAATCCGAACCAAAAGTCAACAATTTATTCGTGTAATTGAATGTTCTTTCACAAAAAAAACCTTCTGACAGTGCATGCCCTAGTGAGGGAGATTACAGCTCAGGAGAAAGTGGGAGGGGGAGGGACTCATGCCCGTGACAAGAATTAAACACCACAAAATGCCAGAGCTGTACAAAAGAGTTCATTAGCTTCACTGTTTCATGTGTATGGAATGACACAAAAGCTGGTGTGTTGCATAGAGGATAACATGCAGGCTGGAACGTGTTATAAAGGACAATACACAGGCTGGAGTGTGTTAGAGAGGTTCACACACAGGCTGGAGTGTGTTAGAGAGGATGACACACAGGCTGGAGTGTGTTACAGACGATGACACACAGGCTGGAGTGTGTTAGAGAGGATGACACAGGATGGAGTGTGTTAGAGAGGATGACACACAGGCTGGAATGTGTTAGAGAGGATGACACACAGGCTGGAGTGTGTTACAGAGGATGACACACAGGCTGGAGTGTGTTAGAGAGGTTAACACAGGCTGGAGTGTGTTAGAGAGGATGACACACAGGCTGGAGTGTGTTAGAGAGGTTGACACAGGCTGGAGTGTGTTAGAGAGGATGACACAGGCTGGAGTGTGTTAGAGAGGTTAACACGCAGGTTGGAGTGTGTTACACGATGACACACAGGCTGGAGTGTGTTAGAGAGGATGACACACAGGCTGGAGTGTGTTACAGAGGATGACACACAGGCTGGAGTGTGTTAGAGAGGTTAACACACAGGCTGGAGTGTGTTAGAGAGGATGACACAAAGGATGGAGTGTGTTACAGAGGATAACACGCAGGATGGAGTGTGTACAAGACTGTAACATGACGAAGAGTGAGATGACATCATAAACCACAAGAGGAGACTCAAGCAGCTTATTTGGTCCATCTGAACTTCAAAATGTGTTACCTTCTTGAAGCATGTTTCAAGGTGTGTGAGGGGGTGTTCTGCACTTGCCTGCTCCCTCTTTATGGATTGCGCTGTGCCCTCTGCACCCTTCTCCTTATCCCAAAGTTGCTGCTTTAATAAAGTAAAATCCTTGGTTTTGAGATAGAATACAGGCAGCAGAATTTGGTGAGTTGAAGTTTATGGAGGGTGGGGGATGAGAGGCTGATAGTGGGCCAGAAATTGCAGGAATGACGCACCTTGCAGCGAGCGACGTTAATTGGACTTTATACCTCATCCGTCAGATCGCGGTGCAAATTGCTGGAAATACAAATTAATAATGGTGCAGCATTGTCATTGTCGCATCTGGGACCTTGTGAATGTCGAGCCCAGTGGTCTACCTCCTAAACCAATGAAGCAAAAGGGTAGAGAACAAAACAGAGCAAATGATGGAGAAGGAAATAGGGTGAATTAGAGTCAAATTAGATACAGAAAGAGAAATAGAGGGGGAAAGAAAGGGAGGGGATTAAGAGAGAGAGGGAAAAAAGAGACAGAAAGGAAAAGTAAGAACTGTTTTTTAAAAGAACAAGCAGAAGAAGAGGACTTTGTTACCCAGTTGTGTTTGGGAATTGCTGTATTGGCCCTTGAGAAGTTGAGTGAATGGCAAGGTAGATGTGCGAAATGTGACCTATGAAGTATAGAACCAGTGGCCCTGACCATCATGATCAGGAACAGTGGAACTGCTTTCATAGGAACGTAGGAATTGCTAGATGAAATAAGACCAAGGTCCATCTAGTTCACCTTCTACCATCCTGGCAGTCACATGATACAGCGATAATGGAGTTGTTGACTAATCATAGCAACAATCTCTATCAATTAGTCCAGAAATGACTTGAGGAAAACCCAGTGGTGGAGAGCTTTGGGAACCAAATTTTTTCATTCATTCATTCACGGGATGTGGGCATCGCTGGCAAGGCCAGCATTTATTGCCCTTGAGAAGATGGTGGTGAGCTGCCTTCTTGAACTGCTGCAGTCCGTGTGGTGAAGGTGCTCCCATAGTGCCGTTGGGGAGGGAGTTTCAGGATTTTGACCCAGTGACGATGAAGGAACGATGATATATTTCCAAATCAGGATGGTGTGTCACTTGGAGGGGAACTTGCAGGTAGTAGAGGTCACGGGTTTGGGAGGTGCTGCTGAAGAAGGCTTAGCGAGTTGCTGTCGTGCGGCTTATAAATGGTACACACTCGGCCACGGTACACTGGTGGCGGAGGGAGTGAATGTTTAAGGTGGTGGATGGGGTGCCAATCAAGTGGGCTGCTTTGTCCTGGATGGTGTCGAGCTTCTTGGGTGTTGTTGGTGCTTCACTCATCCAGGCAAGTGCAGAGCATTCCATCACACTCCTGACTTGTGCCTTGTAGATGGTGGAAAGGCTTTGGGGAGTCAGGTGAGTCACTCGCTGCAGAATATCCAGCCTCTGACCTGCTCTTGTAGCCACAATATTTATGTGGCTGGTCCAGTTGAGTTTCTGGTCAATGGTGACTCCCAGGATGTTGATGGTGGGGGATTTGGTGATGACAATCCTGTTGAATGTCAAGGGGCGATGGCTCGACTCTCTCTTGTTGGAGATAGTCATTGCCAGGCACTTGTGTGGCGCGAATGTTACTTGCCACTTATCAGCCCAAGCCTGAATGTTAGCCAGGTCTTGCTGCATGCGGGCACAGACTGCTTCATTATCTGAGGACCATAGGTCCAAAATCACTTTCTTCCTTCCAAGCATGCTGCACATACCAAGTCATATCTCGGATTACTCACATACTACAGGAAACTTTGTGTTATCCGGAGGCTAAGTGTCCGGCAAGCTCGAGCCACCGGCAAAAATCAGGAGCCGTTTTGTTAGTTTTTTTTTCTTCTCGTGGCTTTTTTTTCAACAGTCAGGCTCTGGAAAGTCTCTCTGAAGCTGTTGCTAAGCTACAGAGACGCTTCCAAGGTACGGGCTGACTGTTTAGAAGCTGTTGCTAAGCAACAGTGTTTGTTGTCAGATACGGAGATGAAAAGCTCCGTATGTTTCAACATTAACGCTGGTGTGTCTGGCAGTTTTGAGGGAACGGCAACAGCTCGGTCCCGTCGGTGCCGGATAGCACAAAGTTTCCTGTATATCACAAAATTATTTTCTGAAAGAAATCTATCTAATTTGCATGTCGAAATAGCTGTGTATCCTGAAAACTATTGCCATCTGACACGAACAGGATTATGGATGGCAATAAAAACAGAAAACGCTGGAGATACTCAGCGGGTCAGGCAGCATCTGTGAAGAGAGAAACAGAGTTAACGTTTCAGGTCGATGACCTTTCGTCAGAACAAGACTGGCACAAAGATACTGCCAAGTCAGATAAAAAGTTTAAAAGACCTATAGGAGCAATTCACTACCTGCTGGAGTGAGACGCCACTGCTTCATTGGTCCCTTTCTGGGCCGCCAAGGTTGTAAGTCATGTCAGAACCATAAATCATGTCATTAGCAGGGTCCTTACAACATGAATTAGCAGCCCTAAATGGCTGCAGCAAGATTAATTTGCATTAAGAATGTAAATTTCATGACGCACGATTCATTTCAGCGGGGAGGCTCACAGCAAGGTTGCAATTTTTTCATTTTTGCAAGGCTAATGGCGGAGTATTGTAAATTGCCCAGCAATTTGTGGGGAATCGGAACTCGTAGCGTATCTCTTCTTAGCCAAAAAACTGCTCTTTTTTTTTGCGAATTGATAATGTCGGGCGCTGTTAATTTGCCATTATTTTTCTATTCTGAGAACTGCCCCCAAGGTAAATGCCACACTCCCTTTACTGTGTGAGTTTGTTTAGAAGCTTGTGTGGACATGTTGTGTCAGTCTTGCTCCTGTTCTCTAAGTTTGACCTCCAGCTAAAGGCAGTGGTCAGTGAGCAGATTTTATGCCTTTAAGTCACCCAGAATGCAAATTAAATGGCAAAGAGGATCAGCTATTTGTGAGGGATTTTTATCTACTCTGCTTAACTTTCCTCCACAGGCATTTAACAGTTTGTCGTATAAAAAAAAAAAATCCTTTTTATTTTTCCACAGAGAATCAGATTAGAAAAAGGAGAAGCTGATGGCTAAGAGGATTAACCGAGGAATGAGTGTGGTTTGATCTGAAATGGATTCATTAGGTCCCTGATTTCTTTTTGTGAATTTGTGTTCCTGGCTTCCTAATGAAGCTCTTCAGAAATAAATCACCTATTCGAATGTCCGCCAGCCTGCTAGGCATTATGAGATTGAGGGAATGCAGTGCTGTTATATTAGTGAAGTCCTCGGTTTGGTCAGTTCATCTCATTTTTAGCTGATTTGGACTGTGATTTTCTATAACAACTTCCTTTATATCTACGATTGTAGGAGGGGCCTAAATAATGGGTTCTTGCAAACACAGGTCCACACAAATGATTACTTGTGAATCTTTCAGCCTTTTCTCTGCTCTTTTCATGTCAGAGCTGCTATTTATTGTAAATCTAGACATTTCCGCAATCTTAAAAATTATATCTAAACAAAATTGGTTAACCTAGTTGCACTTTGCAACAGAGCAATGAACCACAACTGTATTGAGGGATGAATATAAGCTAAGATATCTGAATCGTTCATTTATTTGCATCTGATTGAGGTCCCCAGATTGTTTGTTATCTTCTGACATGAGAAACATAGAAACATAGAAGATAGGAGCAGGAGTAGGCCATTCGGCCCCTCGAGCCTGCTCCGCCATTCAATGAGATCATGGCTGATCATCCAAATTCAGTACCCTGTCCCTGCTTTCTCCCCATATCTCTTGATCCCTTTAGCCTTAAGAAATATATCCAACTCCTTCTTGAATATATTTAATGAATAGGCCTCAACTGCCTTCTGTGGTAGAGAATTCCACAGGTTCGCCACTCTCTGGGTGAAGAAATTCCTCCTCATCTCTGTCCTAAATGGCTTACCCCTTATCCTTAGACTGTGACCCCTGGTTCTGGACTCCCCCGCCATCGGGAACATCCTTCCTGCATCTAGTCTGTCTAGTCCTGTTAGAATTTTATAAGTTTCAATGAGGTGCGTGAGCTGCTGTTAGGCATAGGTGCAGCAGAGGAAGACTGCCATGGAAAATAGAGAAGATATGGTTCTCTCTCCCTTTTTAAAAAAAAAATATATATATTTTTGTATTTAGGTCTATATGCTGTGAACTGGAATACTTTTCCACTTAGTGTCAGCACTCCATGTATACTAGAGGCAGATGAAAGGTAAAGATCCCATAACTCTGCCCTAACCAAATGCTTTAACCTCAACCTCAAAATAACATCCCCTACGGCATCTGTTAACCTTTTCAGTTCCTCCCAATGGCTTCTCTGCCAATTTAATGGCATTTTGCGCTGAATTGTGGGTAGTTGACTTCACTACCTGGTGTCAACTGTGGCTCAGTGGGTAACACGCGCGCCTCGGAGTCAGAAGGTTGTGGGTTCAAGGCCCACTCCAGAGACTTGAGCACAAAAATCTAGATTGACACTCCAGCGCAGTGCTGAGGGACAAATCAAACCGAGGCCCTGGCTGCCCCCTCGGGTGGATACAAAAGGTCACATGGCACTATTTTGAAGACGAGTAGGGGTTACCCCTGGTGTCTTGGCCGATAGTTATCCCTCAGTCGATATCACTAAAGCATTATCTGGTCATTATCACGTTGCTGTTTGTGGGAGCTTGCTGTGCGCAAATTGGCTGCCACATTACAACAGTGACTACACTTCAAAAGTACCTCATTGGCTGTAAAGTGCTTTGGGATGTTATAAAGTTGTGAAAAGCGCTATTACAAGTGCAAGTTCTTTCTTTGATGCAGGACCCTTGTAGCCATGAAAAAGAAAGGAGGTTTATCCCATCAGCCTCAGTAGATTTGAGCCCATATCCCAGAGGTGAGAAGATAGTGTGTGAACCCAATGTGGCCTCGATTGGCCTTCCTGTAACACTTCTAACTATGGAAACATGGTCCTTTATCTTGTTTTCCCAAATAAGTAGCTGAGCCACACAGACCAGAAAGGTTCCAGCTGTGTTTCGCTGGCCGGAATGGTAATAGGGTCACCACAATCGGACTTGGTTCTTTTGTTGAGGGAGGATGAAATGGAGCGTGATTCCTGTACCCAGTTGCCATTCAGTGATCCCTGCTGGAAATGTATGGGCGTATGTCAATTTGGGACAGGATTGGGCTCTGTGATGATGCCTTCCGTGATCACATAGCTTGGCAGCACAAGCATCTAGCAAGAACCACACACATGACTAATGGTCACTTGGGTGAGATATTGGAGCCTGACTGGCACCGAGGGAATATAACCCAGCAAGGATTCAATGTCTTCCGGGCTGAAGGGGAGAGAACTGGTGACATTTTCTGGGGTGGGGAGGGGCAGAGCAGTAGGAGAAGTATTGCCATCCTAAAGAAATACTAGATATAAAAAAGCTCAACCACCGAGGTCATGTTCCTACTTCTGCAAGTGGAAATGCAGCATCATAGGAATTCAGCTGCTACTGAACGTAATATTTACTTTTCAATGTGAAGATCATCATCCAGTAGTGGGAATGGCAGTCAGGTGGATAGGGGCCTATCCGATCCCAGTGCATCCTTGCTAGCCAGGAGACCAGCACCATGACTCTCTCAGTCTTTTCACTCGGATAAATAGAAATATCTTGTCTCCAGATTTAACATTTTTCTTTATTAAAGTGTCATGGGGCGATTTAGATTAAAAATACTAACTCATTCCCAAAGGTTCAGTTGGTAAATCTGCTGCCATTGTGTCCTAACTTAGCTGATTTCAGTAGGGGTGCCAAAACTGGTCTCTGCACTAGTGAGTTGTGCTGGAAAGTGCATGTGTGTGGGCTCAGCTGTAAAGGCCCCCTCGGTGACAGGCGCGATATCTGAAGGGTGGCCTGCGCTAGAGGAACTGCACCCTTGCAATCATCAATACCTTTGGCCGAAGAGGGGAGAAAAGGTGCTTTTCACTCCCAGGATGAGCTTTCTCCTTTTAAAGGTTATTATGTCTCCTAAACGCTATGAACTTTTGAGAAAAACATGAAGTGAAGATAAAGTTATAGATTTTAGGCGATGAGCCCCATTTCAAATAGTCCTGCTGATGGTGGAGTCTAGTACAAGGGGACATAACCTTAAAATCAGAGCCAGGCCATTCAGGAGAGAAGTTAGAAAACACTTCTTCATGCAAAGGCTGGTGGAAATGTGGAACTCCCTCCCACAGAAAGCAGTAGATGCGAGCTCAATTAATAATTTTAAATCTGAGAACAATAGATTTTAGCTGGACAAGGCTATAAAAGGATATGGAGCCAAGGCAGGTGGATGGAGTTGAGATACAGATCAGCCACGATCTCAGTGAATGGCGGAACAGGCTCGAGGGGCTAAATGGCCTCCTCCTGTCCCTATGCTCCTATGTTAGCAATGCACGGAGTCAAATAAAATGTAGAGCTAGCGCAAAGTCTGTGCACAATCTGCTGTCAAATATGGAAAGTACTACGTGTCAAAGATACTGCAGACTAGTCCAACTCAGATTGGCTGCACTTTTTGGGTTTATTTAAAGGACAGGCAGCTCCATCTTACATTAATCATGAATGAATGTGGATAGCCAAGGTCGCTTACCCATTAGTGAGTTTTAGTTTGTGTCCAGATGGGCAAAGCTCTTGGAACTGAAATTGCATTTGGCTGACTTCATTTTGTCCCAGATGATGAAGAGATGCCGTTCTGCCGTACAGCTGTGCATGATTTGTCCAGTTGTATGCTTTTCTTTTTTTTCTTTTTGTTTTCAAAAACACAATCAAAAAAGTTAATCCATGGCTCTTTATCTGAAGCATGTAAATAAATTTCCGAGGCCCATTAATGAAAAGCATAGGTTTAAAACACGGAGCCGTCCTTGTGTCTCTGACTCGGAGTGAGGGGAAAATAAGATGCTCCAGTGTACTGTGCCACAGAAAAATAAGCTGATAAGTTGATTCCGCACTCCCTACATTGCCATCCTTTGCTGAGTAGAGGCTGGCTCTTCCAGGGAATGAGTACCGGAGGGAGAATTGCAAGTCACCCCAGCTGCTCACAAAAACCCGAATGGCACTGAGAGGCATTAAAGCAGGTCACCTCTTTTTCCCATCCCTCCATTACGGGAACGATGCATGTTGCAAGCAATCCTGCTCGCCACCCCCCCCCCCCCCCCACCTTTACAATACATGGCCTAGAGAGACCCTCAAATAGGAAAGAAAACGTTTTACAGTAGAGCTTTGTTTGAATTAAAATGGTTAATAGTAGCATTATTCTATTAGCTACCAGCTTCATTGTGGCAGGATAGCCCCATCATATCTAGAAATGATTTGCTGTCGGTGATGGTTCATATATTTACATTTTCATTTATAATTATATTATTTCCTAGTAATCGGCTATGATTAGCACTAAACCTTGCAGGGGTTATGTAAATCCTGCATGGTGAACATTCTCACCCATCAGTTGCATAGAGCCCATTGGGAGCCACTGGTCGCATATACAGACCCAATACTTCAAACCATTGGCATGAAATTCACAGCATTTAATTGTGTGAAAAAACAAACTGAGAGTGGACTTTGAGTCTATAATCTCAACTCGGGGTCCTGTCACGTTCTATTATCATTACTGCCTTGTAATGTTAGCACAGTCGCGATGGGCTGAATGGCCTCTCCTTTATGATTCTAATCATTCCCAGCTAGCCATTATTCTTTACACAAGCCATCTGAACGCCTTGATTAGATTGTGGAATGTAACTGAGCCCGAGGTAGCCAGTGGTTTATCTATAAGCTATCTGAAACCCTCAATTACTGTTCGGTAATCACTCTCGTGCATTTGTTCTCTCAAGGACATAAGAAATAAGAGCAGGAGTAGGCCATTCGGCCTGTCGAGCCAATTCCGCCATTCAATAAGATCATGGCTGATCTTCCACCTCAACTCCGTCTTCCCACCCTATCCCCATATCCCTTGGTTCCCTTAGTATCCAAAAATCTATTGATCTCTGCCTTGAATATTCTCAACGACTGAGCATCCACAGCCCTCTGGGGCAGAGAATTCCAAAGATTCACAACCCTCTGAGTGAAGAAATTTCTCCTTATTTTGGTCCTAAATGGCCGACCACTTATTCTGAGACTATGTGCTCAAATTACTATTCCGCTAGCAGTGGAAGTCTACTCTTAGTTTGTTGTTCAATGGAATTGAACAATGTAATCTTTGGACTATTTTGAATTTTGGCGCATAAATTCAGCTGAAGTCCTGAAAAGGGTTAATACTGACATTCGATACAACACTACACGTATAAAATAAAATTATAACTGTGGCTAATAACAAAAAATTAGCTGCTTATCTCTCGGGTTGGCGGGGGAGGGGGAGAAATGAATTTAAACCTTTTAGTTCATATATAGTTTGAGAGTTTACTGGATCAGGCTGTAGTATATTTTCAGACAATTCAAGGAGAAAACGTACATTTGCATAAGTAAATTGAGATTCAAGGACTTGTCGGCTAATAATCATAGCATCATAAACCTTGCAGAGTGTTTAATGAATGAATCCAGACTGAAGACCCATTAATATGGACGCCTTAGGAATTCACCCAGGGACGCCAGCATTGAAATAAAGAGGAGCAGGCCCATGGGAAATCAGGCTTCACGTCTGCATTTTAAATATCGTTGTGAGGTATCAATAACGGTGTAATTGAATCCTGAACACAAACATCAGAATCAGGTGGCGAGGGAGAGGAAGGGGCTGTCTTTTCCTCTCCACTGTGCACACCCTGCGGTATCAGTCCAGAGAGAATGGGCTTTAAATCCATTAAGTAAAGATTACACACTGTAACATCTCAAAATGGCATTTTAACTACATAGCGGGTGCTGTCTTTTTCTGCATTGCTACTTAACCTGTTTTGTGCCAAAGAAAATTTTGAATGCTTAGCTGTACAGCCACTATGTAGCTAGTGATTCTACATCGGATTACATAGGGTATATGGCACAGAAACAGGCCATTCGACCCAACCACTGCACACGAGCCTCCTCCCGTCTTTCCTCATCTAAATCTATCAGCATAATCCTCTATTCCCTTTTCTCTCATATGCTTGTCTAGCCTCCCCTTAAAAGCATCTATACGATTCGCTTCAACCACTCCCTGTGGTAGCGAGTTCCACATTCTCACCACTCTTTGGGTAAAGAAGTTTTTTCTGAATTCCCTATTTGATTTCTCGGTGACCATCTTATATTGATGGCCTTCCCCACAAGTGGAAACATTCTCTCTCTATCCACTCTATTAGGTCACCCCTCAGCCTTTTTTCAAGAGAAAAGAGACCCAGCCTGTTCATCCTTTCCTGATATGTATACCCTGGCATTTCTGGTATCATCGTTGTAAATCTTCTCTGCACCCTCGCCAGTGCCTCTATGTCCTTTTTATAATATGGCGACCAGAACTGTACGCAGTACTCTAAGTGTGGTCTAACCAAGGTTCGATACAGGTTTAGCATAACTTCACTACTTTTCAATTCTATCCCTCTAGAAATAAACCCCACTGCTTGGTTTGCTTTTTTATGGCCTTGCTAACCTGTGTCACAACTTTTAGTGATTTGTGTATTTGTACTCCGAGATCCCTTTGTTCCTCTACCCCACCTAGACTCGCACCCTCCAAGTGATAAGCGACCTCCCTATTCTTCCTACCAAAATGTAATACCTCACATTTATCTGTGTTGAACTTCATTTGCCAATTATATGCCCATTCTGCAAGTTTATTAATGTCCTCCTATAACTTGTTGCAGTCCTCCTCAGTATTGACTATCCCCCCCAATTTGGTGTCATCCGCAAATTTAGAAATTGTGTTTTTGATTCCCAAGTCTAAATCGTTAATATAAATTGTGAACAACAGTGGTCCCTTTACTTAATATTCTACTTTATGTTTTGTCCACTGTGTCACATAATGGTAAGCTCTGGTGCTTTGAAGGTACACCAGGGAGTGTGTTTTTTATTCAATCTGTTCTTTGCCCCTGTGTTCTCCTATTCCATACATCTTGGTTTGAAAGTGTTGGGCAACGTGGGTGATGAGCTTAAGTGGGGTCAATGTCACTTCATGATCGGCAAGAGCCAGTTGTGATTCAGGCAGGGCAAGGTGTTGGGATTGGATACCCCACTCCCTCACCATCCCGTGACACTCGGGTAGTCTGGTGAGACGTGATCAAACGCACTCGACTGTGGGCAGTTAGTTGAGAATATCAAGCAGCTTGTTTGGGAGTTAGCTGCACCATTTGTTGAGCATGTGCGCACCTTCCACTGCATACAACTGCTACTGTTTTTGCTATAAACTATTGTGTACCTTAATATCACACCTTGAATTCCTTCTGGAAGGACTGTGTTAGATTTGCCGCCTTAGGTGTGACAGCTTCATGCTTGGCATTTGTGGCAACATTTGAACACCTAACATTTAATAATAAATATATATATATGAAATCAGCTGAATTTCTCAACAGATTGCAGTCTTCTAATTGCTTCCATTATTCTAAAATAAAAAATGTACGCATATTTAATTTGAGTGATTATAAAATTTTATGTAAACTGTCTGAATCGCCCCTGCCTCAGCTCATCTGCTGCTGAAACCCTCATCCATGCCTTTGTTACCTCTAGACTTGACTATTCCAATGCACTCCTGGGTGCTCTCCAACATTCTACCCTACATAAAACGTGAGGTCATCCAAAACTCTGCTGCCTGTGTCCTAACTTGCACCAAGTCCCGTTCACCCATCTTCTTCTTCTTCTTCTTGGGCAGTCCCTCGGAACCGAGGATGACTTGCTTCCACATTAAAAATGAGTACTCAGGTGACTGATGAGTCCAGTGCGGGACCTACAATCTCTGTCACAGGTGGGGCAGACAGTGGTTGAAGGGACGGGTTGTGGGGGGGTGCTTGGGTTGACGTGCGCTCCTTGCGCTGCCTGCGCTTGGGCTTCCGCTTGCTCCCGGCGAAGAGACCCGAGGTGTTCGGCGCATTCCGGATGCTTCTCCTCCACTTTGTGCGGTTTTGGGCCAGGGATTCCCAGGTGTCGATGAGGATGTTACACTTTTTCAAGGAGACTTTGAGGGTGTCCTTAAAGCGTTTCCTCTGCCCACCTGGGGCTCTTTTGCCGTGCCGGAGCTCCGAGTAGAGCACTTGTTTTGGGAGTCTCGTATCGGGCATGCGGACAATGTGGCACGTCCATCGGAGGATGCTCCATAATCCCTCACGGTTGACAGTGTCGAAGGCCTTTGTGAGATCAAAGAAGGCCATGTACAGCGGTTGGTGCTGTTCCCTGCATTTCTCTTGTAATTGACGTACGGTGAAGATCATGTCCATTGTGCCCCTTAGTGGGCGGAATCCGCATTGTGGCTCTGGGAGGAGCTCTTCAGCCACTGGGAGAAGGGGATTGAGGAGGATTCTTGCGATGACTTTCCCTGTGGCAGACAGCAGGTAAACTCCTCTGTAATTACCGCAATCGGACTTGTCACCTTTCTTGAAAATGGTCACAATTACGGCATCTCTGAGATCCCCTGGCATGCTCTCCTCCTTCCAGATAAGAGAAATTAGTTCATAAATTCGCGCCAGTAGTGCTTCTCCGCCATGCTTTAGTGCCTTGGCGGGGATTCCATCAGCTCCTGAGGCCTTGTTGTTCTTCAGTTGTCGGATGACCTTTTCAACCTCATGCCGGGCTGGGGTTGTGCTGAGATGGTGGCGGATTGCATGCTGCGGGATGGAGTTGAGGACACTCGCATCGAAGACAGAGTCGCGGTTAAGGAGATCTTCGAAGTGCTCCTTTCCAGCGGGCACTGACTGCCTCTCTGTCCTTGATGAGTACCTCTCTGTTCTTGGCCCGCAGTGGGGTAGGGCCTTGGGTGCTTGGGCCGTAGATGGTCTTGACTGCGCTGAAGAATCCACGCACGTCGTGGTTGTTGGCTAGCTGCTGGATCTCCTGTGCTTTCTCCACCCACCATCTGTTCTTTAGGTCCCATCACCCCTGTGCTCGCTGACCTACTTTGGCTCCCAGTTAAGCAACGCATCGATTTTAAAATTCTCATCCTTGTTTCAAATCCCTCCATGACCTCACTCTTCCCTATCTCTGCAATCTCCTCCAGCCCCCCCGGAGATCTCTGCGCTGCCTCTTGAACATCCCTGATTATAATCGCTCCACCATTGGTGGCCGTGCCTTCAGCTGCCAAGGCCCTAAGCTCTGGAATTCCCTCCCTAAACTTCTATCCCTCTCTACCTCACTTTCCTCTTTTAAGACGCTCCTTAAAACCTACCCCTTTGTCATCTGCCCTAATATCTCCTTATGTGGCTCTGTCAAAATGTGTTTGATAATGCTCCTGTGAAGCGCCCTGGGACGTTTTACTATGCTAAAGGCACTATATAAATGCAAGTTGTTGTTGATAAATTACCACCTTGTTAATCACTCCTGGGTAATCATTATTCTCCATATGATGCCGCAGTGCAATAATCTTATCTTCTGTTGCATTGGAACCACCTTGAAGCTACATGGCCTTGCAGTGGCAGTGCATTGGTGCAGTAACACGCTTGAGTCTGTGACGTGAACAGCTCAGCTGCTAAGGTATCACAGTGTGACAGCCAGGCAGCCATTGGCACTTCAGCTCATTACACTCTCTGGCTTCACCAAGTTCTGGTTTTATGTTTAATTTTATACTTATGGAACTTTTGGTGCAGAGTAACAGTGCAAAGAACACCCATTATTGTCACATTTTCATTCTTTCATGCACTCATTTGTTCCTAAGCCTTTGCTTCTTCAGCCGGCCATTAGAAGAAGTGTAAAAGTACTCTGGTGACAACTCATCCACCAATTATTTTTTTCTTCCCTCCCTCTCGTAGCAAGCCTCTGGTTTGAACATTCTCACCGTAACATAGAGGACCTCGCCATCTCTCGTGGCCTCGCTACTCCCATCGTGTCAATCGGAGATAAAGCCATCTCTGACCATTTCCTCCACCCACATCCCCCTTCCCCCCCCCCCCCCCCCCGCCCCCCAACTTCCTTCTGTGTCTGTCCCTGGAAAAAACTCTCTCTCAACTCTCTTACAACCGCACTTATGAAATCCCAACTGTCCAGCCTTTGGCCCTCCATTCACCATTACATTTCTGCAGCTACCGATCTGCTCAACCATACCCTCACCACCACCTTTGATGCCCTCGTCCCTACTAAAACACCTCTCATCCTGGCCGTTCCCCCTGGTACGGCTCTCATCTTCACTCACTTAAGTCCAAGGGACGCAGACTTGAACGGATATGGCGGACAACTGGTTTAGCCATTCACCGCCAGATCTGGCTGGACCACATAAAGCATTATCAGGTCCTGCTCTCGTCTGCCAAAACTGCTCACTATTCCAGAATCATTCTGGAATGCAAAGATAAACCCCGGCTCCTATTCTCTACTGCTAACCGTCTTCTTAAACCCCTCTCCCCTGTCTCCACCACCCTCACCTCTGATAACAAGTGTGAGGAGCTCATGGACTTCTTTGTCTCTAAGATTGAGACTATCTGTTCAGCTGCCTCTGCCACTTCCCTTCCTTCCCCTAGCCCACCGGGCCAAACTTCCTCCAAGGTTCCCCCCTGCCCTAGCCCTGAACTCACATCTTTCTCCAGTTTCTCTCCGATCTCCCTTCATGACCTCTCTGCGTTCATCTTGTCCACGAGACCCATCTCCTGCTCCCTCGACCCTATTCCCACCAAACTGCTGACCACCCAACTTCCTTTTCTGGCTCCCATGTTAGCTGACATTGTGAATGGTTCTCTCTCCTCAGGTACTGTCCCCCTCTCCCTCAAATCTACCGTCATCACCCCTCCTCAAAAAAAAAAAACCCTTGATCCCACCGTCCTTGCAAACCACCGCCCCATCTCCAACCTCCCTTTCCTCTCCAAAGGCCTTGAACGTGTTGTCGCCTCCCAAATCCATGCCCATCTTTCCCGCAATTCCATGTCTGAATACCTTCAATCAGGTTTCTGCCCTTCCCACAGTACCGAAATGGCTTTTATCAAAGGCACAAATGACATCCTTTGTGATTGTGACAAAGGTAAACTATCGCTCCTCGTCCTTCTTGACTTGTCTGCAGCCTTTGACACGGTTGACCACTCCATCATTCTCCAATGCCTCTCCACCGTCGTCCAGCTGGGTGGGACGGCACTCGCCTGGTTCCATTCTTATCTATCTAATCGTAGCCAGAGAATCACCTGCAACTGCTTCTCTTCCCGCCCCCGCATCATTACCTCTGGTGTCCCCCAAGGATCTATCCTTGGCCCCCTCCTATTTCTCATCTACATGTTGCCCCTTGGCGACATCATCCGAAAACATAGCTTCAGTTTCCACATGTACACTGACGACACCCAGCTCTACCTCACTACTACTTCTCTCGTCCCCTCCACGGTCTCTAAATTGTCAGACTGCTTGTCCGACATACAGTTCTGGATGAGCAAAAATTTTCTCCAATTAAATATTGGGACGACCTTAGCCATTGTTTTCGGTCCTCACCACAAACTCCGTTCCCTAGCCACTGACTCCATCCCTCTCCCTAACATCTGCCCGAGGCTGAACCACACTGTTCGCAACCTTGGTGTCATATTTGACCCTCAAATGAGCTTCCGACCACACAGCCGCAGCATAACAAAGACCGCCTACTTCCACCTCTGTAACTGCCCATCTCTGCCCTTGCCTCAACACATCCGCTGCTGAAACCCTCATCCATGCCTTTGTTACCTCTAGATTTGACTATTCCAACGCACTCCTGGCTGGCCTCCCACATTCTACTCTACGTAAACTTGAGGTCATCCAAAACTCTGCTGCCTGTGTCCTAACTCGCACCAAGTCCCGTTCACCCATCACCCCTGTGCTCGCTGACCTACATTGGCTCCTGGTTAAGCAGCGCCTCGATTTCAAAATTCTCATCCTTGTTTTCAAATCCCTCCATGGCCTCGCCCCTCCCTATCTCTGTAATCTCCTTCAGCCCCACAACCCCCCCACCCCTCCCGAGATAGCTGCGCTCCTCTAATTCTGCCCCCTTGAGCATCCCTGATTATAATCGCTCAACCATTGGTGGCCGTGCCTTCTGTTGCCTAGGCCCTAAGCTCTGGAATTCCCTGCCTAAATCTCTCCGCTTCGCTACCTCTCTTTCCTCCTTTAAGACGCTCCTTAAAATTTACCTCTTTGACCAAGCTTTTGGTCACCTGCCCTAATTTATCCTTATGAGGCTTGGTGTCACTCCTTGGGATGTTTTAATATGTTAAAGGCAGTATATAAATACAAGTTGTTGAGATCAAATGCTTACTGAGAGGAGAGTGTTTATATGGGGAAGAGTCTCTCTACTCCTCAGGCACTGTGTGTTAGTACTGCACAATGTTGGTGCCACAATGCTGCTCAACAGTAGAGAGTTTAAAGTATCAGTTGGAATATGACTGTGCCGATTAATTTGCCCCCTCATGCTGCCATTATGTAATCAGCAGAGGGAAGCATCCACGAACAAGTGGGGCAACGGTTTCTCTCTGTGAGAAACACATGGCTTCCATTCTGCATTTCCCTCGGGGATTGGGATATTGTGGATGCGTCCATGTTGATGACTCTCACGTCTGCACATCAAGCTAATACTCCAGTGGCTGTGCTTTGGATCCAATTCAGGTTTACACAGCTATTCATTAAATACTAAAAATGTTCACAAATCTGCTCAAAGTAGTATAGTTTATTTTTTGACAATGAAAAAAAAAATCACTATTTACAGTGATGATGCCTGTACCATTAGATTTATATTTGGAGCTGAATATTGTACTAAATTAGGAGAACAATTTGGGTGCATTTAACCATTGTTAAATTGGTGCTTAAATGCTGGTTCAGCATCTTGTTGATGTTATGCTCATCAAGCCTCCAATTTGTGCAGATTAAGTACATTTGAGTGTTTATTATTAAATCCAATGTTAGCATCGTTCCTTCTAATGATCAGATGAGCTGTCTACGATGCTGTAAAATAACAGCTGGCTTGATGACAAGAGGCTTAGTAGCTGTTTAATTTTCTGTTGATTAAAATGTTTAATTGATATGCGAATTTCCATCACTGCCATACAGGATAGTGCAGGATCCCATTAATCCTGCCATTTTCATGAGAAATGGAGCCTGCCAGTAAGAAGTCGTAATTATGACTTACTTAACGCTTTCCCTCCAAATTGGGTTGAAATTAGCCAGTTGTTTCCCACTAGGAACAATGGGAATTCCTGAAATTCTTGAGGTAAAATAATTGAGAGTTAAGCCTTGAGCTCCTGCCACGAGATAAACCCATCCTGCCTCCTAGATCTGCTCTAGCCCAGTGTCTCTGTGCATACCTTCTGCTCCTCTGACACTGAACCTCTTTCCCTACACTCCATCACCTGCGACCGACCAACTTTGTCCCAGGCCTTCCTCCGACTGATGCCACCTATCCACTGCCGGCAACTATTCCTTCAGCCACTGTGCCTCACCCACTGTATCTCCACCCTTCAGCATCTCCACTTCGTCACCTCCTTCCCTGCCTTAAAAAGCTCCTTAAAACCCTCTTCCCTTTCTCCCTACTGCTTGATGTCCTCCCTCTTATCCACTGCTCCCAAAAGGATTCTGAGATGTCTTAATATATAATGAGCTCTGTATAAATGTAAGTCGTTGACACCAACAAATTACTAAGGACCTGATCCTGACATTAAAAACGAGACACATTTTTGTAAGTGACATTTTTAGAACCAGCAGATCTCATTGCCTACGGTGCGTTGAGGGAAATGTGCTATCCATTGCCTGTCTCTGTTGTCTTAGTGTTGCTTACTGTCAACTGTAGCTCAGTGGGTAGCGCTCTCGCCTCGGAGTCAGAAGGTTGTGGGATCAAGTCTCACGCCAGAGACTTGAGCACAAAAATCCAGGCTGATAATCCAGTGCAATGCTGAGGGAGTGCTGCACTATCAGAGGTGCCGTCTGCTCTCTCAGGAGAACGTAAAAGATTAAACAGATTATCTGGTCATTATCACATTGCTGTTTGCGGGAGCTTGCTGTGCGCAAATTGGCTGCCGCGTTTCCTACATTACAATGGTGACTGCACTTCAATAAGTACTTAATTGGCTGCAAAGCGCTTTGGGACATATCTGTTGTCTCTTCTCTCATTTCATGTGGAAAGTGCTGGGTGGCAGGGAACGTTGCTGCTTAGGATTGCAGACCACATGTGGCACCAATTGGAGGAGGTTATCTGGTCATGGTCGCAGCCAGCAAGTTACGGGTAGCTTTTGCGCTGCAAATGGGGGAGGCACGAAAGTTCTGTTTTATTTAAATAGCAAATGCTGCAGTTTGACCAGCGTAAGCTTGAGGAACAGCACCTCATCTTCCGATTAGGCACTTTGCAGCCTTCCGCACTCAATATCGAGTTCAACAATTTCAGATCATAACCTCGGCCCCCATTACATTTTTATATATTTTTTTATCCACACCTTTGTTTTGGCCCTTCCCCCCTTTTTTTTCTCTCCCACATGGCAGCTGTCTCTCCTTCTGCCAGCGCATTTCACACCTAATCTAGAGCCGTCTTTTGTCTCTCCACTAGTCCTATCACCATCTCGTCTGGTTTTGAATACCTCTTAATGTCTCTTCACTTCTCTTTTGTTCTCTCATCCCCATTTCCCAGCCCCCAAACTGACCTTTTAATCTGTTTCATTTCCTGTGTTTTTTCAGTCCTGACGAAGGGTTTCGACCTGAAACGTTGACTCTATTTCTCTCTCTACGGATGTTGCCTGGCCTGCTGAGTTTTTCCAGCATTTTCTGTTGCTGTTTCGGATTTCCAGCATCCGCAGTATTTTGCTATCGTCCCTGCAGTTTGACCTGCTGCAGCCCCTGTCCTCCGCTTTCTCTGCTCCCCCCCCCCCCGGCTCAAATCACAAGCCTGCACCGGCCACTACAACCCCTGACCTACCAACCTCTACATCTTCCCTATCCCCACCAGGAACCCTGAGTCCCTAATAGCTGTTTCATCCCCTCTGCAGGACTCTGTGTCCTCACTGGCTGCTGCACCTCCCTCTACCTGCACCAGGATCCAAAGACCTCACCATCTACTGCACCATCTCACAACGCCGGACTGTGATCTGCGATCAGCCCGAGCGCTCACTGACCCCCTCCTGTCTTTTGGTCATTTAGAGTTTAAAAAACGCACAGAAGCTTAGAGGAGAGACCAGTGATACCACCAGCTTTGCTTAACTGGTCACTAACCATTGCTAATAGTAAATGGCATTTCAATGAAACCCTAATTATAATATGGGTGGAGTTGTCCCTTAAGGTCTTAGCAAAAGGAAATGAGATCGGCATGCAATTATGCTTCTGAATAGTCCTGCATGCTCCAAAATCATTTTACTTTTATATTAGGCAAAAAAAACTACTTGTGCAGCTTAAATTGCAAATGCAAAATGGCTTGATACAAAGGGGCTATTTGTGAATGTATCTCTTGGGAATGCTGTTTTCTTCCTCTCTGTCAGAAGATGGATACGAAATTGTAATCATTGGACCTCCTGCTCGTGTGGGGGGTTAGGATGTCATAATTTTATGGTATTGGCATATTGCAATGTGTGAGATCTGTAGACTTTTAAGTTACATTTATTCTCTTACCATGTTACATTAGAAAACATGAATTGAATAAAATTTATTAGCCCCATCGAGCTTGCTTCTTCCATAGACCACTGACTGCTCTGTTCTGAATTATATCCCACTTATTAAATTACCCGAGGGAAAGTTCTGGACAATTTCTACTGGAACTCCAAAGATAACGAAGCAAAACTCCATGCTATCTACTAATGTTGACCTGTGGGGTATGGCTAACACTGAGGTGGAATGCAATATAATGCATTAGAAAGGCAGTTAAGTGGCAAATGAACTTTAATAAAGATAAGTATGAGGTGATGCACTTTGGTAGGAAAAACAGAAACATCAGAAAATAAGAAACTGAATGGTATAGAAGAGCAAAGGGATCTAGAGATACAGGTGAACATGAAGGGATAATTACAGTCCTAGCCCTTTTGTGCTATCCCAGATCAGGCGTATTCCCCAGACGTTCACCCTCAACTTAAGTTAGAGCTAGCCGAATTCCATAAGACGCTTAAATGGGTCTAAAGGTTCAGGCTATCTCTCCCTAAAGGAAAGGAACGACTGAAGATGTTACCGTCCTCCAGATAGTACTTTTAATAAGTTGAACTAGACTGTAACCTTCTGGATATTATGAGGGTCCGGAATACCCCCCAGAATTCTGCAACTCCTTACAAAAGAGTGTACAGAATTTGGGTTCGCGAGTTTATACAGAATTACTCTTTGAGACAATTCTAAAAATATATAGTTTTATTTAAGAGCCGACATTCAGTTAACAGCTGTTGAATCAGTCGCAATATTAACAATTCAAAATACAATTAGCTTACATTTCTTATTTCTCAGAGATCCTTATTCTCAAATCTTTACTTTGTTACATTTCTTATTTCTTACTTATTTCTAAATCCAGAACATCCACCAAAATCAACCACTTTGACTTCCTGAGACTCATAGTTAAAGACTTAGAGTTGCCTCTGAAGAGTTGAGAAACGCTTTGCCCGTTCAGCGAGTTCTGCCTTTCTGTTGAAAAGGTCTATGTTTTATACTCTTTTGGCAGTGGTTTCTTCTTTGATGTTCTCCGCTGATGTCAGCTAATTGTCTTTATTGATACCTCTGTTTGAATGCTTTCTATCTTACTATCAATTCAACTATTACATGCATAATTATTTCTCTACCTTTAGGTGTTCCAAAAACCATCATAAAAACAATGACAGCAATGGTTTCTGTTTGATGCCATTCTTATCGAAGATTCTTCATTCAATTCTTAATATTGGCTTTACTGGTTTTTAGCAGACATTGTGACTCTCCTTACTGCTCCAAGTTCAATACAAACACAATGCAATTGCTTGGTGTCTCTATTGAAGTCATATTTTCAAAGCCTTCTTGTTGGTATTATATTTACAATATGTAAATCAAAACCACTTTAACTGTGTGTTTACTTGTTTTCTAGCTATCTCAATTGGTTGCATATTTAATCTTATGGTTCCTGTCATCCAAGTTTAACATAAAACTATTTGACCAGCAGGTGTTTTACTTGATGTGGCCTTTTCAAAGGCACATGCCTCTTTTAATGTTTGTGTTTCTGTTTTACGTGTTAGCTCTTAACACTTTAAACTGGGTCTTCTCATTGTATTACCTCCAAACTCTAGGGGCTAGATTTTCAGTTGCTTGCGCCAGCAGTTAGCGCCTTAAGAGAAGTGATTTCCGGGCGCTATGCGTGTAGCGCCCGGGCGCAGCGCAGTTTGCGCCCCGCCCCAAATTAAGTTGCCCGTTAGCGCCGGCGCAAAGTTTAGCGCCCGCCCGGATGCGCGCGCAGAAAATGACGTCACATCCTCGTGCAACGCCCTTTGGCCGCCCCGATTGCAAACTTCAGTCGGACCGCCCCATTGTGCGGCGGGCGGCCGGAGCGTTTGGAAAAAGGAACGCAACACAACCAGCGCGGGCCCCGGGGGGCGCTAATTAAAGGGAACGTCCTCTCCAGTATAAAGGCCATCCATTATTTCAGAAAACAGTCTTGTGCAACGCATTTCTGGAGACACAACAAGGAGGATAGCTAACTGGTTTCAAGCAGCAAGAGCCAGGTATTTTTGGACTCAGGCAACAGCGCTGCAAGTGGCCATTTGGAAATTAGAGTGTTTGCCAGGATTTGATGGGGGTTGCATGGGGTGCCAACGCGGAGCTGCAGCTCCATGTCCGTAGGGCTCGCAGACGTATTGTGAGAGGGGCAGCCCTGGCTAGAGGCAGAGGGGGCTACAGGCGTCGGCCACGTAGGCCTTACCCAGTCAGGCTATACCGCCAGCAGCGCTCCTACCTAAACATGAGTGCCGCGCGATGTGTTAAAAGGCTCCGATTCCGGAAGGGGGTGATTGCAGAGATCTGCCACCTGCTTCGCCGAGATCTGCGGCCAAAGCTCAGGTGCAGGACGTCTCTGTCGGTGGAAGTGAAGGTGACAGTGGCATTGAACTTCTATGCCACCGGCTCCTTCCAATACGCTGCTGGGGACATAGCAAACATCTCCCAGTACGGCGCGCATCGCTGCATCCGCCAGGTGACCGAAGCACTGTTCAGAAGGAGAAGCCAATTCATCTCCTTCCCCATGGCCCTGGAGAGCCAGCATCAGCGCGCATTGGGATTTTCCAGACTCGGGGAATTCCCCTTGGTGCAGGGCGCCATTGACTGTACGCATGTGGCTTTGCGGGCCCCTCTGGAGCATGGCGAGCAGTATCGCAACAGGAAGGGCTACCATTCTCTGAATGTGCAGCTGGTCTGTGACCACAAGCAGCGCATCATGGCAGTCAATGCCAGCTTCCCAGGCAGCAGCCACGATGCCTTTATCCTGCGGCAGAGTACTGTGCATGACATGTTCCAGGCACAGCCTCCCCCAAGAGGATGGCTACTCGGGGACAAAGGCTATCCTTTGTGCACCTGGCTCATGACCCCGCTCCGCGCGCCCAGGACCGCTGCTGAAGAGGCCTACAACGAGAGCCATCAAACCACCCGCAACATCATCGAGCTAACTATTGGGGTCCTCAAGCAGCGGTTCCGCTGCCTTGATCGCTCCGGAGGAGCTCTCCAGTATTCGCCGGACCGGGTCTCCCAATTTGTGGTGGTTTGCTGCATGCTACACAACCTGGCTATCCGCAGGACTCAGGCACTGCCACCTGACGTTGGACCAGCACCTCAGGAGGAGGAGCAGGAGGAGCATGAGGAGGAGCATGAGGAGGAGGAGGAGGAGGAGGAGGAGGAGGAGCAGGAGTACGTTCCCAGGAGGGAGCGACCAGGGCCAAGGGCCGCACGACGCCACCTTATTACACGGTACTTCTAAGCCCCCTGTCAGGGAATGGCCAGGGGCCATGAGGGAAGATGAATGCAGCCGCTCCGCAAGCCCTCAGCCGGCGAAGCCAACAAACACTAAGAAGAACAACCATGGAGACTGCATGAATAAAGATAATTTTTTATTAAACAAAAATGAAAAGCCCTTCCCACATGAATCCCCAAAAACAATAAACGGGCCCCACAAAAAGCCCAACAAACGACTCACTCCCACAAACTGGGGAGGAGCCACTCCACCTTTATTGAAACCGGGCCTCAACGTCGGCCTAACGCAAAAAAAAAGCCCTCCAAAAGCACAACCATGGGCAAAATAAAGATGGCCACCGCCATATTAAAGGAAAGCTGGCCACACCCTCTACTGAGTGGCCCGCGAGGGCGAGACCTTGGCCAGCATTTTGCCTCCCCTGCCCTGCCTGCTGCTCCTTCGCAAGCTCTGCCCAGTGGCTGCTGCGAGGCTGGGGGAAGGCGCCTGAGGCTCAGATGCCCTTCCGCCAGATGCCGCTGGGGGGCGGCCTACACGGCGTTTGGGCCTCGAGGGGCCGTCTCCTGAGTGGCGCGCCTGAGCCTGGCCACCATCAGCTGCAGCCGCTTGCCCTTGACGCCCCAGAGGGGGAATGGCGGCGACGGATGGTGCAATGTGGGCCAGCTGGCGTCTGGGATGCGCTGGCTGGTGCTGTGGCGCGGTGGCACTCGGCCGGGCCCGCACTGCAGGATCCGCAGCAATCAGCCGACGGCCGGCTTGCTGGGATGGTCCAGCGCGGCGCCTGCCCTGGCGATGCCTGCCTGAGACAGCGCGTGTGGCAGCAGTGAGTGGCCCTGTGGTCCTGGTGTGCGCGTGCATCACATCCGCCAGGGTCTTGACGGCATCAGTTAGCATGCGGCCAGTCGCGGCAGTTGCTGCCCTGAACTCGCGCACACTGGTCGCCAGCGACTCGATGGCCTCAGGCATGCGCCCCACCACGCTCATGAGCTCCGTGTGGCGCCGGTCCGAGTCGTCGGCCATCTGATCGAGCTTCCGCACCTCCTCCGAAGTGAAGGTGTCCGGACTGGAGTCGCGACTCTCCCGCTGGGGAGGAGGGGGCCGAACTAGGGGACCCTTGCCGCGTTGGTGACGGCGAGTGTGCCGAGCAGCAGCACTCCCCTCTGATCCTTCCCCCCTTTGGGGGGAAGGCCGCGGGCCACGCGCACGGCTGCTGGGTGGCTGGACGCCACTGGTCCCAGAAGCTGCATTGCCCTGCGACAGTTCCTCCAGGCACTCGTCCAGTGAGGAGGTGTCGAGCATTTCCTCCTCTCCTGCGGGACGTGACTGTTCCCCCGAAGGTCCGGCTTGCTCCTCCTCCTCCTCCTGGTTGGAGGTGCTGTCACTGGCAGCCTCAGGGTCCTGGTCGTCACCAGCTGAAAGCAGGAATGCACAAGAGTAGCTTCAGAGTGAGGAGACGGCGTCAGCGAGGGAGTTAGGACTGGTGGGATTCAGCGCATTGGTGGGACAGTGGCAAAGGAGGTAGCTCGGATGGGCCAGTGCGACGCGAGAGGGCCAAAAGGCGAGGTCCTTACCATTGCCGGGCAGTGGAGGGTCGGATACACCGCACGCTGTGGGGACAATCACACGTGCTCCCATGAGCACACACACGCGCTCCTCCAGCCGAGTGAGCTTCTGCAGCTTGGCGCGGCCACCCCTGGCACGGGCCTGGCGATTAAACGCTACTTTAGCCTGCAAGAGAAAGGACGGGCTGTAAGTGCGCAGTGAAGCCCTGATGTAGTGTGCACTGCCTCCCATGGTGGAATAGCTTGGACAGAGTGAAGCCCTGATGTAGTGTGCACTGCCTCCCATGGTGGAATAGCTTGGACAGAGTGAAGCCCTGATGTAGTGTGCACTGCCTCCCATGGTGGAATAGCTTGGACAGAGTGAAGCCCTGATGTAGTGAGCACTGCCTCCCATGGTGGAATAGCTTGGACAGAGTGAAGCCCTGATGTAGTGTGCACTGCCTCCCATGGTGGAATAGCTTGGACAGAGTGAAGCCCTGATGTAGTGTGCACTGCCTCCCATGGTGGAATAGCTTGGACAGAGTGAAGCCCTGATGTAGTGTGCACTGCCTCCCATGGTGGAATAGCTTGGACAGAGTGAAGCCCTGATGTAGTGTGCACTGCCTCCCATGGTGGAATAGCTTGGCCAAAGTGTAGAGTGCCGAATGGCCATTTGATGCTCATGACTGTCCCAATGCTGCTGGCTGAGGGCTGGCCAAAAGGACTTTCAGGTCCCTTTGCCCATCATGTCAGGTGTACATGCAAGAATGAGGAGGAGACTGGAAAGGCTACTCACCCTCACAATCCTGGTCAGATCGTTGTACTTCTTACGGCATTGTGTGTGGGTCCTGGGGGCCTCGCCGGTGAACGTCACCCTCTGGGCGATCTGCTTCCAGGCTTTGGTGTAGTCGTGGTGGGTTGGATTCCTCCCACTGTCTGGAAACAAGATCTTGCGCCTCACCTCCAGAGCTGTGAGCATGATGTCCAGATCACCCTCTGAGAAGCGCAGGGCACGCTGACGGGCCTTCTCTGGCGTTGCCATGACTCCCTGGGGCTGAGCAGTAGTGTTGAGGCCTCTTTGCAAGGCTGCAGTGTGCAGGGCGTGGCAGCAGACCAATTCGTCCCTTCCCCCTTTAAGAGCTGGTCGGCACCACGGGGTCTGCTGTCAGTGCAAAAATGACCGCACCCGTGCTGCGCCCCGCCTGGGCGCTATCCCTCTGGACCGCCGGCTTAGCGCCTAAAGAGAGTAGTGGAACGCCTCTTTTAGCGCTCCACCAACCTCTTAGGGCGAAGCCACTGAATTCCCGGCAACGGGGCGCTACTTTGGGGCGGGCGCTAACTTCGGGCGGGCGCTAAGGTTAGCGCCCCAAAACTGCCTATACTGAAAATCTAGCCCTAGACCTTTTGGAAGCACCAATGGTTTGCTTCAATCTTTCATTGTTTTAGTATATTTAACTAATTCCCATTTCAAAGCTTGTTTACAACTTTGTCATCAACTGATCCTTATCTCAGAAGCTGGTTCTCTATTTACAGCCTGTGTCTCTGAGGTTTTAGATTTTTAAACCCAGTATATTCTGTATTAATAATATCAGTACTCTGTTCATGGTATCGTGTATTTCTCTGAATCATGGCTATTCCTTCACAAACAAATCATTAAAAGCAGCATCGCAGGTCAGCAAAACAATTAAAAATGCTAACAACACTGGGATTTATTTCTAGGGGTTATAGAATTCAAAAGTAGTGAAGTTATGTTAAACTTGCATAGGACCCTGGTCAGGCCACACTTATACTGCGCACAGTTCTGATCTCCATACTGCGCACAGTTCTGACCTCCATACTATAAAAAGGACATAGAAGCACTGGTGAAAGTGCAAAAAAGATTTATAAGGATGGTACCAGAACTGAGAGATTACAGCTATTGGAAAAAATTGTACATGTTGGAGCTTTTTTCTTTAGAAAAGCGAAGACTTAGAGGAGACCAGATAGAGGTCTTTAAAATTATGAATGGGTTCGACAGGGTAGATGTGGAGAGAATGTTTCTACTTGTGGGACAATCCAAAACTAGGGGCCATAAATTAGGGGAAATCTCTTTAGTCAAAGTGGTTAGAATGTGGAACTCGCTACCACAGGAAGTGGTTGAGGCAAATAGCTTTCAAAGGGAAACTAGACGAGTACATGAGAGAAAAGGAAATAGAAAGATATGCTGAAAGGCTGAGATGAGGTAGATCGAATGGGAGGAGACTACTGTGGAGTATAAACACCAGCACAGAATAGCTGGGCCGAATGGCCTGTTTCTGTGCTGTATTTTCTATGTCATTCTGTTTAAGTAATTTCATAGACAGTAGAGATTAATTCCCAGGATAAAAGAAAGCAATTTCTCTAATATGAGAATATGTGTTATTATAGAAAAGCACAGTATAATGATACACACAGTTTAAGACAGCATCTGAACGGAATTATATGATGGCACAAGGTCAGCTCATAGTACACAGACGCACACAGTATACAAAAAAGCAGTGCTCCTTTTGCCAGCACCTCCAATGCCACAACACCTAGGAGCCAATAAAGCCCCTGTCCCCGGTGCATCAACTTCAAACTCCTTGACTAGTATTCAAACCCATCCAACAGCTTCACTCCGTCCTTCCTCCGCGTTTCTCCAGTCCTACGACCGTCCCTCTTCCAACTCTGGTCTCCTGTGTGTTCCCCTTTCTTCCAGTCCACCGTCTGTGCCAGAGCATTTAGTTGCCACGCCTCTGCACTGTGGAACGCTCTTCAATTCCTTCAAAAGCCCCATCAAAACTCAGCAGACCTGCTGCGACTTCTCTCCCACTTCCTGCTCGGTGTCCTCTGAAATCTGGTAAAGCTCCTTGGGATGTTTGTCACGTAGACGGTGCTATTAACTGTAAGTTGTTTTTCTTTAAAAAAAAATTCAGTACACCAATAAAATCAATCCTGTGTTAGAAACCAGATCGGCTACATCATGGTTGCCTACAGAAAAAAAAAATCAAGCACCAGGTCTGCATTACTCACTCTTTTTATGCATGCAGTGTTATTTTAACCCACCGAATCCTCTCATACATCCCTTATTTTTTTAAATTTCAAAGCAAAAATAGAGAGGTTTTAACTGATTAATAATTAGCATTTATAATTACAGTTTTTTATATTTATATATAGCAAATACCCATACCCCAAAAGAGCCTCGGGGTGGGTGGGTGGGGGCGGGCGGGCAGATAAAAAAAAAGCTAAAATATTCTTGAGTTATAAGTGGGTGACAGACCTGGAATTGGGTGGACCAGGCTCACGAAAAGAGCGGCACGGTTTTACAAGATTTTCATCAGGAATAATTTTCTGTAATATGATAATTACTTTACCAGCTTAGTAATTACAGGTCATCTTCATTTGTTTCCTATCAGTTAATTCTGATGGCTTAATTCCTTTTAGGGAAATTGGTGGCCAGCCGCCACTGATTATTTTGTTAAGTGTTATTTGAATAGACAGGACAGAGAGTTATTAATCAGCCCGTTTCCAATTAGCATCATGTTTAACCCAGTGATGGACACCCCAAGGTGAAGTATTCATAATGCTTTTTAGATTGCTATTAGTCAATTTAGCTCCTCTCAACTAAATCATAATTAAATATCTTATTTCTTAACACGTTCACTAGTCCCAACGTCTTTGGCCTTTAAAAAGCTACCGCAGATGTTAATTTGAAAATAAGACAAAAATAGCAGCTGGAAAATGCAAGTGTATTCTAGCATTATTACTATGAAAACATTAGCTTAGAGTAAGAATAATTTATGAACTAAAAGCCACAGTGCAGTTAAAATATTGGATAATAAACCTCTGATTTGACTGTTTATGCCGCTGTATAATTAGAATAGACAGCAGGTGGTGTGAGAAAAACATACTTGGGGATTGCTTCAAAAACTGTGAACATTTGTGCCATAAAATCTTGTGTATAAGTCACATCAACACTTCAGTTATCAGGGAGTCAATCATCAATAGATTGCCAGTTACATTTTTAGTTTTAGAAACATTTTGTAAGCCACACCAGTTTATAAGTTTGTAGTTGTTCATTACATTGTACAGTATATTATAGTTGCAATGGTATTGGACATATTATGTAATATTTGGCCTCCTCTGGATAGGAGATGTGACATTCACCTTGATCAGCCAGCAAGTGATGTACTTATAGCAGAGGCCAAGATAGTCATGTTGTTCTCTCTTTCTTCTCTCTACTCCTCTCCCACTCGTTCCCTCTCTCTCCCCCCAACCCGCATGACTGCCTTCTTTTTCTCTTCCTCCCCCCCACTCCTCCCTCTCTCCTCTCCCCTCCTCTCTCTCTCCCCTCCTATATCTCCCACTCCTCTCCTCTCTCTCGCTCCCCTCCTATTTCCCCCCCTCTCCTCTTTCTCTCTCCCCTCCTATATCTCCCGCTCCTCTCCTCTCTCTCGCTCCCCTCCTATCTCCCTCTCCCCCTCTCTTGCTCTTACCCATGACTGACTCCCAAAAATTCAGTATTACAAGGCACTTAGAGAATGATTTTGCCTTTTTGAATAACGAATAACCATCCATAAGATTTAGGCATGGTTTTGACCTGTAAAAACACGACTCCAGGTATCATCCTTCAATGGCCTTCCATCCTCAGCTCCCCACTACATTTCTGATGGCCATTTGTGAATTTATCTTGTTTGAATGGTTCTTTGCAGAATTCACAAAATGGCTCCTCCGGGACCGGAGGATAATTAGTTGGCACCCTGTTGTTTGTTAGTGTCTCGTCAGGTTGTCTACATTTGGATCTGAATGTCCTTTTAGATTCGGCAATTGAATTATTGGGCCTGAAATTACGGTGCTTCCGACAGCGTACGCACACGGAAGGCTTCAAAATGGCCCCGCAAGTTCCGGGATTCCGCATGCGCTGCGACCCAGAACTTGCGATCTATCAAGTTTCGCTTGGACAGATCCTTCACATCTGCTACAAAATCACTTTCGCTGGCACAGGGTTGAGCTATTTGCCCAACTATTGCCTAGCAAATGCCCACAAAACCCTTGCGCCTGGTAAAAGCAGGCATAAGGCTCCCTTTTGCCAGCATAAGGGTTAAAATAAATGTTAAAATAAAAATTTTAAATTATTTAAACATTCACATACATTTAAAATTAATTTAGTTAAGTTTTAAAATGTTAATTTATATTTTGAATTTTTTTTAATTTATTTAACTGCTTAATAAAGGGTCTTTTAACTAATTTTGAACATGCGATCATTTATTTTTTGCTTAAGTGGTGTGAATTCTTATTTATCTGGGGATTTCTATTAATGCTTACGGGGTTTCCATACGTAATGGAATCCCCATAAGCATCATAGGAATCCCCCTTTTTGATTGCTTGGCTTGGCCCATGTGATCCCAGGGACGCTTGTGAACCGCATGTGCTCCGGAATCCGTGGGCCTTTACGCAGGCGTACGCCTGCAGGGCCAGGACCCGAAGAGTCCAAAGCTCCGGAGACACCCGATAAGTTTGGATTTTATTTTCGGTTCAGAGGCGTATTCTTCTGGGTACGTCTCCGCCCGCAAATTCAGGGCCATTGTGTTTTTTGAAATTAAAATGTTGCTTGTGATCCTCCAGCCTTTGCAGCTGCGACCATGTGAAACAAAGCAGTGAAGTCGAGTTTGTGAATTTCATGAAGGCTCTTAGCTAATCCAAGCCCTCCTTTAGACCAACCTTAATCTGCTATGCATCCAGTTTTTTTTGGAGGGGGGTGGGGTGGAGGTGGACGGAGGGTAGGGGTAGATTTGATTGTTTTAGAAACAGATTATAACTAGAGAACGGTCTGTTTCTGACCAGGTGAAAAGTTAGTTAGTACTAACCAGTAACCAGATGAAGTTTCAGAGTAGCAACCAATCTAGGGGATAACTTTTAAAAAAATGTAATCATGTATGATGCAAGTTGTACCGTCACAGTTTTAAATACAGTCCCCACTTATACCGTCCACTCTTATCGGGGCACTTGCCTACATTGGGCAAATGGCGCTAACTATTTGCCATTACTGTAGGAGGCAATTACAAAGGCATATTAAGCGCGCCGACTATTTCGGGCAGTTCGCTAAGTATTTATCCTATACTTACCAATTTAAACATTGTTAATTTCAGCCAGAGCCTGGTCCTCGAGCAGTTTCAGTCAGTTGTTCGCACCTCGTTAAAGTATGATTACCTTAGTGATGAGATTCTGGATGTAACTGCTAACAATTACGAGAGGCAGTTGCTAAGTGGAGACTTCCTGTTTTTAAAAAAAAATGTTGGTTTTTGGTTTTAACACTCATGGGCAAAACGTATTAACACCCAACGCACCCGCTATAAACAGTGGGGACTGTATATTCTTGTAAGAACTGTATGTACTGACGGACAATCCTGGTACTCAACAGCAGATTAAACAACTGACACCCTTTTGTTGGAGTCGGAAGGTATTTCATGCTTTTTTGGTGAACATAGGGCATTAAGTTAAATAACCTGCACTGTCACTAGAAAACAAAAAGACTAGAGTATGACTCAAAAATGGAATCAAAGGCCCACGTACAAAATGAGACCATATATATTATTAAAAACCAATACCAGACAGTTAGTTCAAGGCTGCAATCTAATCTCAGGATGCAGATGATAAAATCAATTCAGGTTACTGCGGAATTAATCCCGTTTTTCTTTGTAACAAATTCTGATTTAACATAGCTAACAGCAGTGTGCATTTCTATTAAAAAAATACACTTGGTGAGAGAATACTGATTATTAACAGTGTCTTTATTTGGTATTAATAGTGGTTTGGGGTGCAGATGGCCTCCATTGCTATGATATTTAGAGGCAGCATTTTCCTAAATGATGGATAAGTGCTTTTACTATTTTTTTATTCTTGAACATTTTTTCACCTCCTTTCTCTTCCTGAGAATGTTGACTTTTAAGCAGGGGTATGGTTCCATGGACCCCAGAACTCGTCTAGTAGCTCAACAGGTAGTCATGTGTCAGCCTCAGCAGTTAGTTTCTGCAGGTTATTTGACTGAGGGGGCAGCACATTTTGCCTTCACCTGATGCCCACAGGCACACTTCCAGCAGGAGTTGCTGACTAGCCATCAGGCACAAGAACCCTCCTTAATCCAGTAGCAGAGGCCAATTACAGCCGTCCCACCGCTCCCCGCTCTCCCCCACTGAGATCAGCAAACCCAGCACAGACTGAGGATTGAACCTGGGGCTGTAAGTATGGCCTTGCTGCTCACTGGATAAATCCACTGAACTATCTATTAGCCTCAGTGTTATATCCTTATGTTCATTTAGAACTATTTCGCCCCACAAACATTTATCAAGGTGCGTTACTCTAAAGATATTTTTCAGTACTGTAGATCCTATCTCTGTTGCCCTCTTTGGAAACCATACTACAAAGATTATGGTACGTAATAAAGAAGGTATTGTAGCGGTTCGTGTAGATCGCCACTAAATAAGAGAGTTTGACTTCGACGAACTATTAACAAGTTGTTTATTTACAGGAATAGGCTAATTACAGCAGGTAAGATGACTGACTGTAGGAGCACCGTGGTGTAGGTCTTGTCCCAGCGGGGACTCCACGAGGACTGAGTTCGCAGTCCTGTGGGGAGCGTGATGACGTCATCACGCTCTGCTGTGTGTTCCCGCGCTTTGGGCATCACGTGACCGCATCGTTGCGTCAGTGCGTCTCCCGGTACGGAGGCTGGCCGTTGAGGCCGAGATTGCGAGGCCGGGTTGTGCCGGTGCTTGCCGCGGGGGCGGAAGATCGCGTCGCTCCCGTCGGCTGGCCGATGCGGCCGAAGTCGCGGTAGGCTGGGCTGTGCCGGCGGCCGTCTTGGAAGACCGAGTCGGGCCGGCGGCCGGCGCGCGTGCGTCACGTGATGTGTGACGTCAGCGCGTTAGGTCGCCTCTTATAGGGGCAACGGCCAAACAGGTAAGTTAAAGGGGCAACAGCTCCAACAGGTAAGTTATACATACATAAGTAAGTTAAAGGGAATTATGTATCTCAATATAAGGGACAACCAGTGGTACCGCCACAGTATCTTATATATTCTCTGTTAATGATGGAGCTGTTAAAATACACACTATATGAGAGCCTGTGATCTGTTACAGTAGGTTGTAGTCTTCTACGTACCAAAGCACCGATTTGTTCAGGTTTTCTTAAAATAGTTTCTTGCCTCAGGCCAAAAGATTATGGGACATCTATGACTGGAATTAAATGACCACAGAGACCAAGGAACCATTTACACTATGGGAACTAAACAAAGTGATGGAAGGCGTCATTGACAGTGCTATCAAGTGGCACTTACTCACCAATAACCTGCTCACCGATGCTCAGTTTGGGGTCCACCAGGATCACTCAGCTCCAGACCTCATTACAGCCTTGGTCCAAATATGGACAAAAGAGCTGAATTCCAGAGGTGAGAGTGACATCAGGGCAACATTTGACTGAGTGTGGCATCAAGGAGCCCTAGTAAGATTGAAGTCAATGGGAATCAGGGGGGAAACTCTCCACTGGCTGGAGTCATACCTGGCGCAAAGGAAGATGGTTGTGGTTGTTGGGGGACAATCATCTCAGCCTCAGGACATCACTGCAGGAGTTCCTCAGAGCAGTGTTATAGGCCCAGCCATCTATAGCTGCTTCATCAGTGACCTTCCCTCCATCACGGGGTCAGAAATGGGAATCTTCACTGATTGCAGTGTCCAGTTCCATTCGCAACTCCTCAGATAATGAAGCAATCCGTGCCCGCATGTAGCAAGACCTGGACGACATTCAGGCTGATAAGTGGCAAGTAACATTCGCGTCACACAAGTGCCAGGCAATGACTGTCTCCAACAAGAGAGAGTCTAACCACCGCTCCTTGATATTCAACAGCATTATCATCGCCAAATCCCCCACCATCAACATCCTGGGGGGTCAACATTGACCAGAAACTTAACTCGACCAGTTACATAAATACTGTGGCTACAAGAGCAGGTCAGAGGCTGGGTATTCTGCGGCGAGTGTCTCACCTCCTGACTCCCCAAAGCCTTTCCACCATCTACAAGGCACAAGTCAGGAGTGTGATGGAATACTCTCCACTTGCCTGGATGAGTGAAGCTCCAACAACAAGAAGCTCGACACCATCCAGGACAAAGTAGCCCATTTGATTGGCACTCCCTCCACCACCGGCGCACCGTGGCTACAGTGTGTATCATCTACAAGATGCAGTGCAACAACTCGCCAAGGCTTCTTCGACAGCACCTCCAAAACCCGCGACCTCTACCACCTAGAAGGACAAGGGCAGCAGGCGCATGGGAACACCATCACCTCCAAGTTCTCCTCCAAGTCACACACCATCCTGACTTAGAAGTATATCGCCGCTCCTTCATCGTGCATGAAACACAAAAAGTTAGTATGCAGGTGCAGCAGGTGATCAGGAAGGCCAATGGAATCTTGGCTTTTATTGCAAGGGGGATGGAGTATAAAAACAGGGAAGTCTTGCTGCAGTTATACAGGGTATTGGTGAGGCCACACCTGGATTTCTGCATGCAGTTTTGGTTTCCATATTTAAGATATACTTGCTCTCGAGGCGATTCAGAGAAGGTTCACTCGGTTGATTCTGGAGATGAGGGGGTTGACTTATGAGGAAAGGTTGAGTAGGTTGGGCCTCTACTCATTGGAATTCAGAAGAATGAGAGGCGATCTTATCGAAACATATAAGATTGTGAAGGGGCTTGATCGGGTGGATGCGGTGAGGATGTTTCCACTGATGGGTGAGACTAGAACTAGGGGGCATAATCTTAGAATAAGGGGCTGCCCTTTCAAAACTGAGATGAGGAGACACTTCTTCACTTGGAGGGTAGTAAATCTATGGAATTTGCGACCCCAAAGAGTGGTGGAAGCTGCAACATTAAATAAATTTAAATCGGAGATAGACAGTTTCCTAGCAGATAAGGGAATTGGGGGTTACGGGGAGAGGGCAGGGAAGTGGACGTGAGTCTAGATTCGGATCAGCCATGATCCTATTGAATGGCGGAGCAGGCCCGAGGGGCCGTATGGCCTACTGCTCCTACTTCTTATGTTCTTATGTCGCTGGGTCAACATCCTGGAACTCCCTCCCTAACACCACTGTGGGAGTACCTTCACCAGATGGACTGCAGCGGTTCAAGGAGGCGGCTCACCACCATCTTCTCAAGGGCAACTAGGGATGGGCAATAAATGCTGGCCTTGCCAGTGACGCCCTTACCCCACGAACGAATAAAATAAAAGGAAGCAGTTGTGGCTTCATACCAATGCTGAGTGTGTGTCGTGTAAGTCGGAAATGGAGTGAGACTTCCTTCTTCTCCAGGGAGCCTCACTCCGTTTCACTTCAATGCTGGGTTTGACTCTGGCTCCAGATTCAAGCTGGATTCACACTATATAACTTTATACAAAGCAAAACCTGCTACAGATGTAGTAAAAATGTACCCTTAGCGAGGGACATGCGAACAATAGTCGTGTCACTATCAATGTGCATCCCTCCTCACCATCTATTAAATAATATTTCATTAATCTCCATGATTTTTTTTTACATGTATATCTTCATTCAAAATAAACTGGTATCTTTTTGAGGAACTGAAGTTTTACATCACAAACCTTGATATTCTGAGGTTCGCCAACCTACGCCAGGATTTTCCTCAAGGGCTCTCCCGATCAGCCGTCATAACTTCGGTGGAAGATCGGCGGAAACCTAGTTTATGCGATTTTTCTGCAATTTCTGTCAAAGTTACGGTAGCCAATCAGGAAAACCCCCAAGGAACCTTCCAGCAATTGTGTCTGAGGTATTGATGCTGAAAAAATGTCTAATTTTTTTAATACAAGTTCCCTGTTGACTATAAAAAATACAACTTAACTTGCTGTCAGTAATCATACTGACGCCACGACTTGTAATGCAATGGAAACATCTTGATTAGATTAGTGCAGTGTATTGGCAGCTAATGTCTGTCCTCCATGATATATAGCAACAGTTATTACTTTTCAATGAAATATTTTCTTCTGTGGGAACAGGATGGTACAACACAACGTGTGACATCTATAACATAATAAAATGTCCCGGAGCACTTTGCATTGGAGCGAGTGGAACGAATGGTAGTAGAGGGATTTGGAAAGTTGACTGCATCTATGATTAATAATAATAGGTTTTGAGGAAGCTTTTAACGACAAAGAGAGAAGTAGCAAGATGAAGAGCTTTGGGGGAGGGAGTTCCAGAGGGTTGGCTGAAAGCTCTGTCGCTGAATGAGAAGCCCTAGAAGGCAAGGGATGCACATGGGGGCAGAGTCAGAGGATCACATTGCATGGGCAGAAACATAGGGCAGAGTTGGGGTGAGGCAAACCCATAGGCATGCAGGGATTTATAAAGAAAGTCAAAGATTTTGAATGTTAGGGTACAGGGGGGAGCAATTAAATCAAACATTAAAATGGCTACATAAAACAATAAACCACGTGCAGAAATTGTACTCTAATCGTACACCTGCTTATTGCCCTCTCTGCTTTTAACTGACCAGAAACATGGTGTAGAACAGGGCTTCTCCACCTTTTTGCTTCCGAGGACCCCCCTCCCCTGTTATAAAAATTTTGCAGACCACCTGTAATACAACAAAAGTGTTTTTCCTGTATAAAAATTAGTTATACAATTAAGCATATATATTTTTTTTGTTTTACTTAATGTGAAACTTGTTGCTGGTGAGAACTAAAAATCGTGATAACGCCTTCAGCTATTTTATTAACTCAGACTGAAGACATTGAAGGAGAGAGTCTCGATTATCAAGGCTTTGCCGCAGGCCCAGAGACCGGGAAGTCTCTTTATTACCGCCCCCCCCTCTTCCCCTCCTCGAAGGCCACATGGCGCGCGCATTCTCTGTAAAAGTCAGTAACACGCAAAGGGACTTGTCTAACCTAACATATGGAGTCCAACAGGAAGAACCTGAATTGACTGCACATGCACAGTCTTTGTATCGCCGAGACTATTCCACCCATCTCAGTATAACAGGAGAGACTGCTGATGTCTATGCCGTAAACATCAGTAGTCTCCCCTGTATATTGATGGGACAAACCAACTGGTGGACCCCTGAAATCAACTCGCGGTTGAGAACCTCCTGGTGTAGAGTAAGTGATTGGCTGTGCTGCAGGTACCTGATCACAACTACAAAACCAAATTCTACGCAGTTTTCTCTTCCTCTGGATGTGGGCGAGGCCGGCATTTATTGCCCACTCCTAGTTGCCATGAGAAGGTGGTGGCAGGTTGCCACCTTGAATCACTGCGTGCCTAATGATTGTGTTTACAAATGGCTAGGGTGCTTCCGAGGCATTAAGATTCAATCAGGTAGTGTGGGATTGGAGTCACGTGTAGTTCAGACTTGGTCGGGAGGTGGGGTGGGGGTAGCCTTCCTTCCCTGAAGGAAAGACATTAGTGATCCCGATGAGGTTTTGTGAAAATTCGACAGCTTTCGTGGTCATTCTTCTGGTGCCAGCCCACAAATTACATTGCTGTGTTGTGGTTTGCAAGCCCAGTACCAGAAGCACCATACTCTGTACCCTATATTGAAAAGTTATTGCATGAGAAGACATTGGTAGTAAACCAGATGCAACACGTTCTTTGGGTTTAGTTAATGACACTAGGTTGCTCAGATTTCGCCACTATGGTTTATTATGTCATCCAAAGCCTCCGAGCATATTTTCACCTTGCGTCTTGCTCCCATTTACCTGTTAATTATTTAAAGTTTTTGCCTTGAAAGCGTCAGACTGGGAAGAGATTTGGTGGTTACAAAGGCCACCTTGGAGCTCTAGCTGTCCTGCGCACTGAGGAAACTCCACACCAATGTAATTGGTGTTGGCAGTTATTGACAGATACAACACTGTCCCCTCCATGTTTGTTGACAGGTGCCAGTGGCAGGAGTCCGATTATTGACTAACACTTGACAGCTGATTGAAAAACAAGCTGACCTTTTCCTCTTCGTGCTGGGAACTTGAAAGCTGCCTGTCAATAACCCCTAATTTCAGATAGTTGTACAGCAACCTGAAAGGCGGCCTAAACTGAAGAAGTAGTAAGGCCGCAATAAAATCACTAATTTTACTATATCTTCGATTAGGTAAGTTAACATCTTCCCCTCACAGAAGACATATTTGATTTTTTTTTTTGCCTTTGAAAATGAGGTATGTCAGTGCTGTGGAATGGAAGACTTTTCCACTTCTTGCACCCAGTGCTGGATGGAGTACTCCCCTGTGCAGGTATTCTTAGGTTGCTGATACACTAAAGCTCCCTCTGCTCTGTTCTGTATGGTTTTTTGTTTTATCGTTATTTTATGTTTTGTCTTATCGTTGTGTAATTGGTGCTGTTGACTATGACAGAAGCCATGTCATGTCGGTGAAATAGTGAAATAGCTCAGACTGACATGGGAACAGAAGATGTACAGCATTAAGTGACTAGTAAAATAGCACTGTTTTTTTGGATGGGGGGTGGGGGGGGGGGGGGTGGGAGAGCAGTTCACATGTAAGGTTTGAGCAGGAAAAGTATACATTGTGGCCAGGACTTTCTGTGCTGTAAGATTCTATGATTGAATCTATAGCAGAGGAGTGGGAATAATTGGATACTCTTTCAGAGTCGGCAGAGGCACGATGGACCGAATGGCCTCCTTCTGTGCTGTGAGATTCTATGATTGATTGTATGCTTTTGTGCCGTCGCTCGTGATTATCTGCTCATTCACTTTAATGGGTAGATCTGCACAGAAGTGGAAAAACCCAGCCTATAATTCTACAGTTAGAAAGTCTGAGGGTCTAAATTTATAATTGCAAGATTGTGATTGGAGCTTCTTTGACTTCTCTGCAAAACAGTGAGAGAGAAATTGTGGAATTTTCTGCATTTGGAGATCTTACCTGTTCTTGGTAAGCACCCCCCTTGAATTTGGGAATTAATTTACGGAGACCTCCTGCTATACAGATTATATTGGGTTTTTTCCTTCCAGAAAAAGGCAGTGCTTGCAAAGCCGCATTTTTATTGCCCATCCGTAGCTGCCCTCGGAAGGTGGTGGTGGGTTTTCTCCTGAACTGCTGCAGTCCGTGTGCTGATGGTGTTAGGTAAGGAATTTCAGCAGCTTGACTCAGTGACAGTGGTATATATTAAAGTTGGAATGGTATGCGACTTGGGGGGGAACTTGCAGGTAATGGTGTTCCCGTAACAGTGCTACTCTTGTCCTTCTTGGTGGGAGAGGTCAGGAGCTGGGAGATGCCGTCAAGCTAACCTTGTTGAGTTGCTGCAATGCAACTGTAGATAACACATACTGCAGCCACAATGCGCCAGTGGCAAAAGGGGTAGATATTGAATGCAGTGGCGGGGGGACTGCACAAGTGAACTGCTCTATCCTGGATCATGTGAAGCTTCTTGAGTGTCGTGGCTGCACCTTTCCAGGCGAATGGTGAGTATTGACCAGAAACTGAACTGGACCAGCCACATCAATACTGTGGCAACAAGAACAGGTCAGAGGCTGGGTATTCTGCAGTGAGTGTCTCACCTCCTGACTCCCCAAAGCCTTTCCACCAGCTACAGTGCACAAGTGAGGAGTGTGATGGAATACTCTCCACTTGCCTGGATGAGTGCAGCTCCAACAACACTCAAGAAACTCAAAACCATCCAGGACAAAGCCCATTCACCACCTGAAACATTCACTCCCTCCACCATGGCTGCAGTGTGTACCATCTACAAGATGCACTGCAGCAACTCGCCAAGGCTTCTTCGGCAGCACCTCCCAAATCCCGACCTCTACCACCTAGAAGGACAAGGGCAGCAGACGCATGGGAACACCACCACCTGCAAGTTCCCCTCCAAGTCACACACCATCCTGACTTGGAAGTATATTGCCGATCCTTCATCGCCGCTGGGTCAAAATCCTGGAACTCCCTCCCTAACAGCACTGTGGGAGTACCTTCACCAGACGGACTGCAGCGGTTCAAGTAGGTGACACACCACCACAGGCAATAAATGCTGGCCTTGCCAGTGACGCCCACATCCCAGGAACCAAAACAAAAATTCCATCACTGTCCCGACTTGATGGAGAAGCCTTGACATCAGGAGGTAATTCACTTGCTGCAGATTACCCAGCCTCTGCCCTGCTCTTGTAACCACGTTGTTGATATTGCTGGTCCAATTAAGCTTCTGGTCAGTGGTGACCCACAGGATGTTGATGCTAGGGCACTTGGCGATGGTGGTGCCATTGATGATCAGAAGGTGATTGAGCTTTTTCTTGTTGGAGATGGTCATTATCTGGTATTAACGTGGCGTGAATGTTTCCTGCAACTCATCAGTCCAAGCCTAAATCTTGACCAGGTCCTCCTGTAAGCTGACGTGGACTGCATAATTATCAGAGGTGCTTGGAATGGAGCTGACACTGTGAATATGGAGGAGTACCGATTACTACCTACCACCCTCCTCCCTCCCAACTGACTAATCAGCAAGGAGGCTTCTTTAGCTTTGTTTGATCAAGGGCTACAGTCCAATTTGAGGTCTTTCAGGGCCAAGCCCACCTAACTGTATACCACCTCTGGGTCGATTCTACTGGTGGGACAGGAGTCTGGAATGTTGACTGACCGATATGACTCCGAGCATAACATATGTCAGGCTATTGTTTGACTAATCTGTGGGTCTTACGTTCTTGCAAAATTTTGTTTTTCAGCACGAGAAATGACCAGAGGAAAATTCTTAAACATTTTGGAGCGGCCCAAGAAGTAGCTGTAACATTCCAACCACTTGCTTTTGCAAGCAGACCAAGCACTTGTTCAGAGACAGTTACTGTCCGTTGCCGATCTACAGATGCCTTTATCGGCTAATCCCCCACGTGTCATCTGTTCAAACTGCCTATATAATAGAGCAACACAAGATCACATTTTGCGGAGAACTTATCTTTTAGCCTATAAGGCGAATTGTTTTTAAATGGAAATGGAGACTACAATTGATACTTGGCTGATGTAGAAGGGACAGGATTTGGTTTCTCATGTGAATGTCAAATAGCGAGATCATTATATTGTGGTGTACTAATCTAGATGTATTTCCCATAGTATATATAGGGTCTGCTACTCCCCTGTAACATGCAGTGAAGTCAATCCTGATGTTGCAGTTGAGGTTACGCAGAACAATAGCACTTTAGTTCAAGACATGTGATTCTATCAGCACATGTCCATCTTTGTGTAATAAATAATAGTACACCTGGTGGGGGTAGAATAACAAAAAAAATTGCCTGGAGATGGAATAAAACTGCTTTCCATGAATCCCACCTGTGTATATTATACAGAATAACGCAAAATGGAGCATGTTTCGAAAGATGTAACGAGCTTCGTGGTTTGAGGTGATGTTAGTAGACCAATCACAATTCCCTCTCGTGGTTTGTAAGGCCATCTCAAGCCTTTACTGCATTGCTGCCTTGTACTGTAACACATTGCAGTGTATGTGTTATCTATATATAGTGATAGAGTATATCAAAGCTCTGTTGAGAGGATTGTGTACCGCAGTGGTACCCTAAGGAATGATAGATCAACAGAGAAAGGTTTAGATTGAAAGGTCCAAAAATAATAATTCGTGCTGACTTTAATTACATTTCCCACCTAAATGTTGCGGAACTGTGACTACCAAACAAAATAAAACTTTGATGACATTTTGTTTTAAAGTGAACAAATAACATACCCAGCTTCATTACAAAGCAATTAAAATTAATTCTGTTCGGCCTAAGACCTTTTTTGATCTGGAGAAAGCGGGTGAGAGATTTTCTGAAGCAGTAATGATATCTAAGAGTGCATTATTGGTGTACAGTGACAGTGGGGTAAGCAGTTTTGATTAGATGAAGGGTTTATGTCTGCTTTGCAAGGGGAATAACTTTCAATATCCCACTGAATTTTATTCTTTCGGTATCACAAGTAAACATTAAGATTCATTTAATTAGTAACTGAATAACTTGAGATGGAAGACTTTTCTTGATTTTTATTCTCCTTTCCTCCCCTGGGCCACATCTGCCTTCTTCATGGCTACCAAAGTTATGCCCTGTGATTGACCCGCAGGAGGTATAATTCAGGTGGGGTGCAAATTGCGTAAGTGGACTATTGAATTTTAGGTGGGGGGAGGGGGGCGGATAGTATTAAGAAAGCAAATATATTTTAAACCAAATTTTGATCCAAGATTTTATATTTCAGGTGGAGGACATGCAGATAAACAAGTGATATACTTGATGACATTGTCACACAACCGAGATAGGTGTCACTTCGGGGAGGGGGGCGCAGGGAGCCCAACTTTTCATATCCAATTTCAAACATTGTTGCAAACGATTCTGTTCAGCCCAATCTCATCACCTCATTATTTGGGTTTGCTCACTGCAGGCTTCTGGTATAATGGAGACCATCCTTTAAGGATGTAATTGCAGCCTTGGTAAGTGATGCACAAGGCTGAGCTGAAGTCTAATGTTTAGGACTAAGGGCTGGCATGAAGTCATAGGACCAGACTGGAGAAACTTGCTGGAAACTTTGACCTATGAAGGGGTCTGGAGACATCCCAAACACGAGGAGCTTAGGTCTTAAGTGATTACTTGTAAAAGGATTGAACACTTTGCCTCGATTGTATGAATCATTGAGGCCTCCCTCCACCCCTTCAAATGATCTTTAACAGACCGTTGATGTTCTAAGTATTAGTCTCAAGCTTAGTTTTTTCCAGGTTTTTTTTTTAAGAAATGTGAAACAGGACCTACTTTCATGAGCGGCCTTGTGCACAAATGAGTGGAATGTTTCTACTATATATTTTATTTTTGAATTAATAAATGTGCATTATTTAAAAAAAAACACTTCTCTTGATCATTTGAACACAGCCCTTAGAAATATACACATTCGACCCGATTTGCTTCTCTTGTATTTCCTAGCGAAGAGCCGTGTGGACAAGGTAGCAAGGGTTACCAGCATCTGGGGAAATGTATCTCAATATGAGGGTCTGCCTTCAGGAGGAGGAGGAGGAGGAGTGAAGGCAAAGAACCTGGTGGAGAATAAGTGAAAGGTACAGAAAAAAGGATAGGCTGGAGCAAAATTTTAGGTGAATTTGCTAACCTTAATTCCAAATGTAATGGCCCAGAAATGACGAACGGAGTCATAGAGTTATACAGCACAGAAAGAGGCCCTTCGACCCATCGTGTCCACGCCGGCCATCAAGCCCCGTCTATTCTAATCCCATTTTCCAGCACTTGGTCCGTAGCCTTGTATGCTATGGCATTTCAAGTGCTCATCTAAATGCTTCTTGAATGTTGTGAGGGTTCCTGCCTCTACCACCCTTTCAGGCAGAGAGTTCCAGATTCCAACCACCCTCTGGGTGAAAAAGTTTTTCCTCAAATCCCCTCTTAAACCTCCTGCCCCTTACCTTGAAACTATGTCCCCTGGTTATTGACCCCTCTACTAAGGGGAAAAGTTCCTTTCTATCTACCCTATCTATGCCCCTCATAATTTTGTACAGCTCAATCAGGTCCCCCCTCAGCCTTCTCTGCTCTAAGGAAAACAACCCCAGCCTGTCCAGTCTCTCTTCATAGCTGAAGCGCTCCAGCCCAGGTAACATCCTGGTGAATCTCCTCTGCACCCTCTCCAATGCAATCACATTCCTCCTATAGTGTGGCGACCAGAATGGCACACAGTATTCCAGCTGTGGCCTAACTAGCGTTTTGTACAGCTCCATCATAACCTCCCTGCTCTTATATTCTATGCCTCGGCTAATGAAGGCAAGTATCCCATATGCCTTCTTAACCACCTTATCTACCTGTCCTGCTGCCTTCAGGGATCTATGTACATGCACATGTGCCTTGTGCATTGAGTGGTGCTGGAGTTTTGCTAAGTGGGAGAGTTCGGATAAGTGGGAGGTGAGGGTGTGTTTTTTGCTCTGTTTTGTTCCCCACTCCCAGGCTTGGACAACACTGCGGAGGCGGAGCAGCGAGACGAGTCAACCAAACAGGCCCCACAGACAGTATTCAAGGAGGAGGTTGGTGATCAGCTGGTTGGTTGGTTTTCTTCCTTCTCTTCCCTTTTATACCTTTAAGTTGGTAAGTCCTTTGAACAGTGGTGTGACATTATCATCTATATCCAGGCAGGGTCTTCATAACTAATAATAAGAAATTTAATTAATTATATAGAATGGAGCAGGTGATGTGTTACTGTTGCGGGATGTGGGAGCCGGTGGTCCCCATTGAGGCTCACGGTGATTACATCTGCGACAAGTGTTTGCTGCTAGAGGAACTCAAGTTCCATGTTATGGAGCTTGAGACCGAGCTTCAGACACTGCGACACATCAGGGAGGGGGAGAAGTTCCTGGACTCTGTTTCAGGAGATGGTCACACCTATGAAGTTAATTACTGCAGATGTAGTCCGTGGTCAGGGACAGGACGGTGTGACTACGAGTGAGGAAGGTACAGGGATCCAGGATGTAGTGTTGAAGGAGACGCAGCCCTTGTTCTTGTCCAGCAGGATCGAGGTTCTTACTCCCTGTGAGGGCGGGAGCGGGGACTGCAGGGAGGATGAGCAACCTGGCCACAGCACCGTGGTACAGGGGGCCATTCAAGTGGAGGGCGTAAAAAGAAATGTTGTAGTGGTAGGGGATAGTATCATTAGGGGGATAGATAGGGTTCTCTGCAGTCAAGAGCGGGAGTCCCGAAGGCTGTGTTGCCTGCCCGGTGCCAGGGTTAAGGACATCTCTTCTGGGCTGGAAAGAAACTTGGAGTGGGAGGGGGAGGATCCAGTTGTCGTGGTCCATGTTGGTACAAACGACGTAGATAGGACAAGGAAGAAGGTTCTGTTAAAGGAGTATGAGCAGCTAGGGGTCAAATTAAAAAACAGAACCTCAAGGGTAATAATCTCTGGGTTATTACCTGAGCCACGAGCGAATTTGGCTAGGATAAATAAAATTAAAGAGTTAAATGCGTGGCTCAAAGACTGGTGTGGGAGAAATGGGTTTTGCTTCTTGGGACACTGGCACCAATACTGGGACAGGAGGGAGCTGTTCCGTTGGGACGGACTCCACTTGGCCAGTGCTGGGACTAGAGTCCTGGCGAATCATATAACTAGGGCTGTAGAGAGGGCTTTAAACTAATTAGTGGGGGGGAGGTTTCTAGAGAGCAAATAATAGAAATGACAACAGAGAAGGTCATAGACTTAGGTAGCAGTGGGGGAATTAAAAAACAGAATGCGTCAGGAAGGGACAGAAGGTATGGAGCAAAAAGTAAAGTACTAAAAAGGGAAAAAACAGGAACTAAGTGTTACAAAACATATTTGAAAGTTCTTTATCTGAATGCACGTAGCATTCGTAACAAAATGAATGAGTTAACGGCACAAATAACGACATATGGGTATGATCTTGTGGCCATTACAGAAACATGGCTGCAGGGTGACCAAGACTGGGAATTAAACATACCAGGTTATTTAACAATCAGGAAGGACAGGCAGGAAGGGAGAGGAGGTGGGGTGGCTATGTTAATAAAGGAAGGAATCACTATAATACAGAGAAATGATATTGGGTCAAAGGAGCAGGAAAGTGAAACAGTTTGGGTGGAGATAAGGAATAATAAGGGGAGAAAAACACTAGTGGGTGTAGTCTATAGGCCTCCGAACAGTTGCAACTCTGTTGGACGGAATATTAATCAGGAAATAGTTGAGGCTTGTAATAAGGGAACAGCTATAATTATGGGGGATTTTAATTATCATATTAACTGGACAAATCAAATTGGGCAGAGCAGCCTTGAGGATGAGTTCATTGAGTGTATTCGGGATGGGTTTCTTGAGCAGTATGTAACTGAACCGACCAGGGGGCAAGCAACCTTAGATTTGGTCCTGTGTAATGAGACAGGATTAATTAAAAATGTCCTAGTAAAGGATCCCCTTGGAATGAGTGACCATAACATGGTTGAATTCCATATTCAATTAGAGGGTGAGAAGGTTGGATCTCAAACAAGCGTGCTGAGCTTGAATAAAGGAGACTATGAAGGTATGAGAGCGGAATTGATTAGAGTGGACTGGGAAAATAGATTAAAGGGTAAGACGGTACATGATCAGTGGTGTACATTTAAGGAGTTATTTTACAACTTCCAAAAAATATATATTCCACTGAGGAAAAAAGGGTGTAAAAGAAAAGATAGCCATCCGTGGCTAAGTAAAGTAATTAAGGATAGTATCCGACTAAAAACAAGGGCATATAAGGTAGCCAAATCTAGTGGGAGGATGGAAGATTGGGAAGTCTTTAAAAGACAGCAAAAAATAACTAAAAGATTGATTAAGAAAGGGAAGATAGATTATGAAAGTAAATTAGCAAAAAATATAAAAACAGACAGTAAAAGTTTCTATAGTTATATAAAAAGAAAAAAGGTGGCTAAAGTAAATGTTGGTCCCTTAGAGGATGAGACCGGGAAATTAATGGTGGGAAACATGGAGATGGCAAAAACACTGAACAATTATTTTGTATCAGTCTTTACAGTAGAGGACACTAAGAATATCCCAACACTGGACAAACAGGGGGCTCTAGGGGGGGGGAGGAACGAAATACGATTAAGATCACTAAGGAAGTGGTACTTGGTAAAATAATGGGACTCAAGGCGGATAAATCCCCTGGACGTGATGGCTTGCATCCTAGGGTCTTGAGGGAAGTAGCGGTAGGGATTGTGGATGCATTGGTAATAATTTTCCAAAACTCACTGGACTCAGCAAAGGTCCCGGCAGATTGGAAAACTGCTAATGTAACACCCTTATTTAAAAAGGGTAGTAGGCAGAAGGCTGGAAACTATAGACCTGTTAGCCTAACATCTGTGGTTGGTAAAATGTTAGAGTCCATTATTAAGGAGACAGTAACGGGACATTTGGATAAACATAATTTAATAGGACAAACTCAGCATGGTTTCATGAAGGGGAAGTCATGTTTGACAAATTTGCTGGAGTTTTTTGAGAAGTAACATACAGGGTGGATAAAGGAGAACCAGTGGACGTAGTGTATTTAGACTTCCAAAAGGCATTTGACAAGGTGCCACACAAAAGATTATTGCTCAAGATAAAAAATCACGGGATTGGGGGTAATATTCTGGCGTGGGTGGAGGATTGGCTCTCTAACAGAAAGCAGAGAGTTGGGATAAATGGTTCGTTCTCAGATTGGCAACCAGTAACTAGTGGTGTTCCGCAGGGGTCAGTGCTGGGTCCCCAACTCTTTACAATCTATATTAACGATTTGGAGGAGGGGACCGAGTGTAACATATCAAAGTTTGCAGATGATACAAAGATGGGACGGAAAGTAGTGAGTGAGGAGGACATAAAAAACCTGCAAAGGGACATAGACAGGCTAAGTAAGTGGGCAGAGATTTGGCAGATGGAATACAATACTGGAAAGTGTGAGGTTATGCACTTTGGCAGGAAAAATCATAGAGCAAGTTATTATCTTAATGGCAAGAAACTGGAAAGTACTGTAGTACAAAGGGATCTGGGGGTCCTGGTGCACGAAACTCAAAAAGTTAGTATGCAGGTGCAGCAAGTGATTAAGAAGGCCAATGGAATGTTGGCTTTTATTGCTAGGGGGATGGAATATAAAAACAGGGAGGTATTGCTGCAGTTGTACAAGGTATTGGTGAGACCGCACCTGGAATACTGCATACAGTTTTGGTGTCCATACTTAAGAAAAGACATACTTGCTCTCGAGTCAGTACAAAGAAGGTTCACTCGGTTAATCCCGGGGATGAGGGGGTGGTCATATGAGGAGAGGTTGAGTAGATTGGGACTCTACTCATTGGAGTTCAGAAGAATGAGAGGCGATCTTATTGAAACATATAAGATTGTAAAGGGGCTTGATCGGGTGGATGCGGTGAGGATGTTCCCAATGATGGGTGAAACTAGAACTAGGGGGCATAATCTTAAAATAAGGGGCTGCTCTTTCAAAACTGAGATGAGGAGAAACTTCTTCACTCAGAGGGTGGTAGGTTTGTGGAATTTGCTGCCCCAGAAAGCTGTGGTAGCTACATCATTAAATAAATTTAAAACAGAAATAGACAGTTTCCTAGAAGTAAAGGGAATTAAGGGTTACGGGGAGCGGGCAGGAAATTGGACATGAGTCTAGGTTCGGAATGGTCATGGCCCTGTGGGTAGTGGAGTGGGCCCAGGGGCCGTGTAGCCTGGTTCTGCTCCTACTGTGTTCTAATTCTGTGTTAGATTTCAGGAGATGGTTTTATTCCTGTTCCTGGCTGGGGTGGAGGTCGCCTTTACAGAAGGTAAGTACTGTAGAAAATATAGGGACAGAGTGATCTCCTGGAAGAATTTCAATCGCCTAGATGGGTCGGAGAGGAACTTCCCAGATTTTTTTCTCCCAAATTGGCCATTGGGTCTTTATCTGGTTTTTCGCCTCTCCTGGGAGATCACATGGGTTCGGGTGGATGCACAGTGATAGAAGATTTGAGGTTAGGATCAGATCAGCCATGATCTTATTGAATGGTGGAGCAGGCTCGAGGGGCCGATTGGCCTACTCCTGGCTCCTATTTCTTATGTTCTTATGTTCACACCAAGGTCCCTCTGATCCTCTGTCCTTCCTAGGATCCTACCATTCATTGTGTATTCCCTTGCCTTGTTTGTCCTCCCAAAATGCATCACCTCACACTTTTCAGGGTTAAATTCCATTTGCCACTGTTCTGCCCATCTAACCATCCTGTCTATATCGTCCTGTAGCCTGAGGTACCACTCCAGCAATTTTCGTGACTTGAACTGGACTTTTTTCCTCACCCTTCAGATCGCACTGTTTGCGCTGCAAATTGCTGGAAATGCAAATTGATTATGGCGCAGTCAGGAACCTCATGAACGTTGTGCCCAACGGTCTATCTCCTTAACCATTGAAACAAAAGGGTAGAGAAAGAAACAGAGCAAACAGCGGCGAGCAACTCTGGTGAATTAGAGTCAAATTAGAGACAGAAATAGAAATAGAGAGGGAAAGAAAGGGAGTGGATTAAGAGAGAGGGAAAGAAAGGGAGTGGATTAAGAGAGGGAGAAGAAAAGACAAAGGAAATGTGAGCAAATTTTTTTTTAAAAAGCAGAGTAAGAGGGCATTGTAACTCGGTTGTGTTTGGGAATTCTTGTATTGGTCTTTGAGAAGTTATGATTGAATGGCAGGGTAGGTGTGCGAAATGTACAAACATTCTTGAGCCATGAAGTAGTGAACCAGCATGATCAACATGATCAAGAATAGTGGAATGGCTTTCATCGGAACTTGGCCAATGCTAGATGAAGAAAGACCGAGATCGCCTTCTACCGTCCTGTTAGTTGCGTGATACAACTAACAGGAGTGTGGATGTCAAGACTGGCACAAAAATACTGCTAAGCTAAATGAAAATGTTTTTGAAAACCTCTAGGAACAATTTAATACCAGTGGGAGTGAGACTCCACAGCTTCATTGTTCCCTTTCTGGAAACCCACGGACACTATTTGAAATTAAAGTCTGAATAATGTTTAAAATGGTTGAGAGTGTAGTACAGGAAACTCTCGATTTACCGGCACCTAAATAACCGGAAATCTCTGTTAACTGGCAAAATTCAGGAGTAGGTTCAGGTAAGTTTTACTTCATATTAGTGGCCGTTCCTGGATTTGTGGCTGTGTAATCAGGGTTCGTGCACTTGTTGCTAAGCAACAGGGACGTTTGGTCTGTGGCCGGGCTTCTTGCACCTGTTGCTAAGTGTAGGTTTTTTTTTTCCTGCTCTCTTGCCCGTTCTGGCCCCCTGCCAGGCTTCGTGCAAGAATTACCCTTGAGTGGTTCGACCCACCCCCCCCTACGGTTCGAGACCTTGGACTTAGATGCAGAGAACAGTAGTGCAGAGAAGAGGACTCAATAGACCAGGCTGAATAGCACGAAATGGATGCTTTTATTTTTGAACAGTTTGAAGCATTACAAAATACATGTCATAGGCACAGATTAAAGTAACTACAATCATGCACAAATTTATGAACTTGACTCTATGGAAATGGGGAACACACGGCACATTGAAAAAGGGGAAACACATTACGATTTCCCTTAACTCCCTCCCCTATACCTAAACTAAGTTTCGACCTGGGGAACTTGGGATCATGCTCACCACTCTCGAAATCGAATAAAAGGGGTTCGCAGCCTTTTTGGCACCGCTTCCCGTCGTCACGTGGATTGGAAGCTTCTGGCGCAGTCGATATTCTCTCCTCCCTCGAGGCGGTGGGGTAGACCCAGCCTCGATGAGCGCTCGTCAAGGTTGAGATCCACTAGGCCTGTCGTGGATTTTTGTTCGTGGAGTAGACCTAGATGCAGGTTATGCACATGGGAGAATCTTGTGGCATCGATCGCCGGTTCTCCAGAGGGTTTCTTTTCCGTCGGCCTGGGTCGTCGATGATCTCCCGACCCCAGTACCCGGGCCACCCTTGTCGTCTTCTCGTCGTGGCCGAGCCTTGTTTGGCTGAACACCGGCCACGTTGTCCTTTTTCCGAAACCGTCCGTCTTTAAAAAGACGAAAACGTTTTCATCGATCTGCCGAAGTGGAAGAGGCGCCGATCCGGGCACCGTCCGCCCTTCATTCGTTCCTCGTAGAAGAAAGTTCTTGAAGAAATGGAAGCCTGAAGTCGCCCAACAAGAAGCCGTAGCAGTGAAGAAGTAACTTAGATGGACTTTCAATCCATAGTTATACTCTTTTGGGACAGTCTTATCTCCCGCCAAATCATAGTCCTGTCTTTGTATTAATTTTGGCGGGCAGAGATCTCTGCAGGGGCGCTTTGTCTTGTAACGGAGCCGGTGATAACTTGAACTGGCCTTCCTGGCCGATAATGTCTGTTAATGTCCTTTGCATTGTCACCGCGGCTCGGTTCGCATATTGATCGGTCCGGACATTTTCCTTGATGGCTGCTAAACGGTTTTTCCTTTGTACAATAAATGGGTATAAGTGTTTTTACATTGTCCGCCCATATCTTGATGGGCCCCATCCTGTACTTATAATCCATTGAATATGTATGCTGTTGCTCTGAGTTTCGGTTCCCAGATACTGGCTTTCGCGGGTTTACGGTCTTCAATGCACAAGCCTGTCTAGCTTGCAGTAACAGAAATAAACTGGTTCAGAAACTGATCACGGGGCCTGGCGGCCATTTTGTATGCCCTTTTATCAAAGGTTTTTCTGTGCAAGCTTACTTTGGTCAATAAACAGTCTTATTTTATCCAGTTTTCTTGCGTGATTTTTGCTGAAAATTTTCGAATCTTACAGTGGTTTTTCAGTTAAGCAGTCAGCCGCCCAATCATTTATTGAGGCTAATGCTGTGTTTTATGGTGGAAATAAATTTGCACAGGATTTGCTGCTCTCCCAAGAGTAGATCTTACTTAGTACAAAGGATTAGAAGGTGAAAGGTTTGACGATTTATCATGATGACTTGATCAAACAACTAATCTTTGCTGTATTCTGATGGAATCTCTTAAAATTCAGTGGGTGTCCATTCTCCTCTACAAACCTTGTAGATAAACACTTTTGTTTTTTCCCAGCTCTTCCATTGATAGAAAGACTGACTTCCATTTATATAGCACCTTATCGCTTTTTAAATATCTCAAGGTACTTCGCATGCAATGAACTACTATTCTAGAGGAATAGAATTGTAAAGCAGAGAAGTTATGTTAAACTTGTATAAAACCTTGGTTAGACCACACTTAAAGTACTGTCCTCAGTTCTGTTCATATGACAAAAAGGATATGGAGGCACTGGAAAAGTTGCAAACCATTTCTGTAAGAATATCAGAACCGAGAGGATATACCTATTAGGAAAGGTTGAACAGGCGGAGTCTCTTTTCTCTAGAAAAGAGAAAACTGAGGGGTGATAGAGGTCTTTAAGATTATGAAAGGGTTTGATAGGGTAGATGTAGAGAAGATGTTTCCACTTGTGGGGGAGTCCAAAACTAGGGATCATAAATATAAGGTAGTCACTAATAAATCCAATAGGGAATTCAGGAGAAACATATTTTTACTCGGAGAGTGGTTAGAATGTGGAACTCGCTACCACAGGGAGTAGTTGAGGTGAATAGTGTAGACGCATTTAAGGGGAATCTAGATAAACACATGAGGGAGAAAGGAACAGAAGGATATGCTGATAGGATTAGATAAAGCAAGGTGGGAGGAGGCTCGTGTGGAGCATAAACACCGGCATGCACCTGTTGGGCCAAATGGCCTGTTTCTGTGCTGTAAATGCTATGTAATGTGATACTTTGAAGTGTAGTAATTTATTACATTGTCAAAAGCAACAGCCATTTTTCACACAGCAACATCCCACAAACAGCAATGAGATCAATGATCAGTTACTCTGCTCCTGGCGATGATGCTTGCGGGAGAAATGTTGGCCAGGAAATCCCTGTGCTGCTTCAAATTGTGCCATGTGATCTTTTAACATAGACCAGAAACACTTAAACAAGTAGACGAGGTTTCAGTTTAACATTGCATCCGAAGGATGACATTTATGACAAGAATAACTTGCATTTATATAGCACCTTTAATGTAGTAAAATGTCCCAAGGCGCTACACAGGAGTGTTATGAGTCAAAAATTTGACACCGAGCCACATAAGAAGAAATTCGGGCAGATGACCAAAAGCTTGGTCAAAGCAGTAGGTTTTAAGGAGCATCTTAAAGGAGGTATGAGACTTAAGAGAGACTGAGAAGCTTAGGGAGGGAGTTCCATAGCTTAGCGCATAGGCAGCTGAAGGCACGGCCACTGATGGTTGAGCGATTATAATTAGGGATGCTCAAAGGGGCAGAATTTGAGGAGCGCAGATATCTCGGGGGGGGGGGTGCGGAGGGGGGTTTGTGGGGCTGAAGGAGATTAGAGAGATAGGGAGGGGTGAGGCCATGGGCCATGGAGAGATTTGAAAACAAGGATGAGCATTTTGAAATCAAGGTGTTGCTTAACCGGGAGCCAATGGCGGTCAGTGAGCACAGGGGTGATGGGTGAACAGGACTTGGTGCGAGTTAGGACACGGGCAGCAGAGTTTTGGATGACCTCAAGTTTACGTAGGGTAGAACGTGGGAGGCCAGTCAGCCAAGACTGGAGGTAATAAAGGCATGGATGAGGGTTTCAGCAGCGGATGAGCTGAGGCAGGGGTGGAGATGGGCGATGTTACGGAGGTGGAAATAGGCAGTCTTAGTTATGCCACGGATATGTGGTCGGAAGCTCATTTCAGGGTCAAATATGACACCAAGGTTGCGAACAGTGTGGTTCAGCCTCAGACAGATGCTAGGGAGACGATGGAGTCGGTGGCTAGGGAACGGAGTTTGTGGCGGGGACCGAAAACAATGGCTTCGGTCTTCCCAATAATTAATTGGAGAAAATTCCTGCTCATCCAGTACTGGATGTCGGACCAGCAGTCTGACAATGTAGACTGTGGAGGGGTCGAGAGGAGTGGTGATGAGGTAGAGCTGTGTGTCGTCAGTGTATATGTGGAAACTGACGCTGTGTTTTTGGATGATGTTGCCAAAGGGGCAGCATGTAGATGAGAAATAGGAGGGGGCAAGGATAGATCTTTGGGGGACCCCAGAGGTAACGATGCAGGAGTGGGAAGAGAAGCCATTGCAGGTGATTTTCTGGCTACGATTAGATAGATAAGAATGGAACCAGGCGAGTGCAGTCTCATCCAGCTGGACGATGGCGGAGAGGCCTTGGAGAAAGATGGAGTGGTCAACCGTGTCAAAGGCTGCAGACAGGTCGAGAAGGACAAGGAGGGATAGTTTACCTTTGTCACAATCACAATACAATATAGATCTGACAATACAGATAAGTGGCCATATAGGTCGGGGGTAATATTAGGGACTTTAGACATACTGAAATTGCATTACAACCCTTTAATAAGCTTTACTTAAGCAGGAGAACTGCATGGCAAAAATGGAGTGAAAGGAAATCTGATCTTGAGGCAAGTGATGGAGCAGTGCAGCATTGACCCCTTGTTCCATGGCTGGCAAAGTGGAAGTGCTGTAATATGAGGTGGATAAGGAAGGTTGCCCTTTTTAAGGCACTCCAGGGTAGTGTACCATTATTGGAAAAAGGTCATGACCCGGTTCAACGCTGTGTACATTAGCTGGAGGATCTGGGAATAGATACAGAGAGTGATGCACTTTAACTATGTGGTAGACGACTCAAATTGTATACCACAAAATGTTACCTGTCAACTGGTTCCATATTTACTGGTCACCCATGCCAAGTCCTAACAAATTTAAGATTCAGTATACAATTGAAAGCCTCGCCGCACAGCTTCAGACCTCAAGCTATTATAATACAACTTAGCTGCATAGTGCATGGTTACTTACACTGGCCTGCAGGTTGGTCATTTATCTTGTCACTGTGTATACACTTTGTCACTGTCAGCTGTGGCTCAGTGGCAGCACTCCCATTTCTGCGTTAGAAGGTCGTGGGTTCAAGTCCCACTCCAGAGACTTGAGCATATAATCTAGGCTGACACTCCAGTGCAGTGCTGGGGGAGTGCTGCACTGTCGGAGGTGCCATTTTTCGAAGGGCACGTTAAAGCAAGGCCCCATCTGCTCTCTCAGGTGGATGTAAAAGATCCCATGGCACTATTTCGAAGAAGTGCAGGGGAGTTCTCCCCAGTGTCCTGGTCAATATTTATCCCTCAACCAACATCACTAAAACATATTGGCCCAGAAATTCGGGTCTCCACGGGTGAGTACGCACGGGGTACTCACCCGTAGGCCCAATGGAAGTGCCGGTTTCCTGCATGCACTGCGGATGCGCGGGAAACCGGCACTTCCGATCCTCTGAAAGAAGGGGTTCAGAGTTCGAACGCGTGCACAGGAGAGGCTGCACGTGCGCATCGAACTTCGGGGTTTTTTGCAGGTTTTCCCGGGAGGGTAAGTCTGCAGAAGTTAGACATTTAAAAAGCAGTTGTAAGGCCTGCTTTTTACAAGGTCAGTGGTGAATTAATTAAAATTAAAACATTTTTTCCACAGGTTTATTATTTTTAAATACTTTAAAGCAAGGTAAGTTTATTTTTAGCCCTGTTAGAAAATAAAATTATTTTTTTCAAAAATTTAAATTATTGTTTAAAATAGTTATTTCATGTAATTTATAGTTTATTTAAAAAATGTGATGTTTTTTAAAAATTTATTTGAAGATTTAGTGCTGTTTTGGGGCCGTAGTATTTATAAGTCTTGACAGCTCTTTCTGTCAATCTTATGAATACATAGATACATAGATACATAGAAGATAGGAGCAGGAGTAGGCCATTCGGCCCTTCGTGCCTGCTCCGCCATTTAATGAGATCATGGCTGATCCTTTAATTCAGTATCCCGTCCCCGCCTTCTCTCCGTAACCCTTAACCCCTTTTGCCCGTAGAAATATATCTAATTCCCTCTTAAATATATTTAATGAGCTGGCGTACACTGCCCTCTGTGGCAATGAGTTCCACAGGTTCACCACTCTCTGAGTGAAGAAATTCCCCCTCATCTCTGTCCTAAATGGTTTAGCCCTTATCCTTAAATTATGTCCTCTAGTTCTGTTCTCACCCGCCAAGGGAAACATTCCTTCTGCATCCAGTCTGTCTAGACCTGTCAGAATTTTATACACTTCTATGAGGTCCCCTCTCAATCTTCTAAACTCCAGTGTGTACATCCCTAAACTACATAGTCTCTCCTCATAGGTCATTCCCGCCATTCCTGGTATCAGCCTGGTGAATTGCCGCTGCACCCCCTCCATGGCAAGAACATCCTTCCTCAGATGAGGCGACCAAAACTGTACACAGTACTCGAGGTGTGGTCTCACCAGTGCCCTGTACAGCTGCAGCAAGGTATCCCTGTTCCTGTATTCTAACCCTTTTGCTATGAAGGCCAGCATACCGTTTGCCTTCTTGACCGCCTGTTGCACCTGCATGCTCGCCTTCAGTGACTGGTGTACAAGAACACCCAGGTCTCTCTGTACTTCCCCCTCTCCCAATCTATTGCCATTTAAATAATAATTTGCCCTCCCGTTCTTGCACCCAAGGTGGATAACTTCGCACTTGTCCACATTATAGTGCATCTGCCATTTATCCGCCCAATCGCCCAGTCTGTCCAAATCGCTCTGGAGCTTCCTGGTCTCTTCCTCTGAGCCCACCCCACCTCCTAGTTTAGTGTCGTCTGCAAATTTGGAAATGCTGCATCTGACTCCCTGATCCAGGTCATTAATGTAAATTGTGAACAGCTGGGGGCCCAGGACAGATCCCTGTGGTACCCCACTTGTTACTGCCTGCCATTCAGAAAATGAGCCGTTTATTCCAACTCTCTGTTTTCTATCTGACAGCCAGTTCCCTATCCACGCCAAAACTTTCCCCTTTATCCCATGAGCCTCAATTTTCCATGCTAATCTTTTATGTGGGACCTTATCGAAGGCCTTTTGGAAGTCCAGGTACACCACATCTACTGGCTCTCCCCCATCTATTCTACCAGTTACTCCCTCAAAAAATTCCAATAGATTAGTCAAGCACGATTTACCCTTTGTAAATCCATGTTGACTCTGTCCTATCCTGTCCCCATTTGCTAAGTGCTCCGCTATTTCATCCTTAATGATGGACTCCAGCATTTTGCCCACAACTGATGTAAGGCTTACAGGTCTGTAATTACCTGCTTTTTCCCTGCTCCGATTGGCTCCCCATGGCCCACGTGATCCCAGGGGACGCATCGAACTAACTGCGCCCCTGGGATACGCAAGCACTGCGTGCCGGCAGCTGGACCAGGCCCCGGATCGGAATCCCACGCGGGCCTAAGCTCAACGGCCGGCGCGCAAGGTAAGTGCAGATCGGGGGCTTGCACCTGCGGGAAGCCCCCAACCCGAATTTCTGAGGGCCAATATCCGGTCATTTATCACATTGCTTGTGGGACCTTGCTGTGTGCAATTTGGCTGCCGCATTTCCTACATATCCCCTCCAAGGCCAATAAACATTTCCTGAGACTCTTGTCCAAAACTGATCGTAGTACTCCATACAGGGTCTGACCAAGGCTCTGTATAACTGAAGCACCACTTCCTCACTTTTGAATTCCAAAGTATCTCCTGCTCGGTGACTTCACCCCGTGTCAGGACCCACCTCATGTCAGCTTGAAGAATATTGGGGTGGTGGGGACGGGTTAAAGAGGTCATTTCTGGCAGATAGGGGTGACCTCCAGAAGTGGGAGCAGCTGGTGGAGAAACTGCCAGTGGTCCAGGGGGAGAGGGAGAGAGAGAGAGAGAGAGATGCCGGGGAAATTGGCGGTGCTGTGCTGGTAGAGGGTAAAGGGGGATTGAAGACAGAAGATTGGGGCATTGATGGAGAGGGGATTACAGGGCGCTCAGGGCCGGGGGAAGAGGGTGACAGGACTCGGGGCCGAGAGGGAGATAGGACTGAGGGTAGTGGGATGGGGGCTCAAGGGGGAGAGAGAGAGTGTGACGAGACTAGAGTCGGGGGCGGGGAGGAGGCTGGTGGTGATTGGGGCTCAGGTGGGGTGAGAAGGAGACTGGGGGTCGGACGATTAGGGCTGGGGTGGGGGAGAAAGGGAGGCTGGGGATCAGGGTGATTGGGGCTCAGGCGGGACGGGGAGGCGACGGTGGGGAGAGGGAGACTGAGGAATGGGGGTGGGCGTGGGGCCCAGAACCGCCTGCAGAGTTGGGAACAGCAGCAGCATGGCGAGTGCGAGCGGCACCGAGAGGAGCAGCCAGTAAAGCGGGGAGTGAAACCTGGAGACTTTACTCTGGGTATATTGAAAGATTGTTTCTACTGGTGGGTGAATGGGAAACATGGATAAGGAGACTGAGGATTCTCACTGGGAGAACCAAAGGGGAATGGAGAAGGAAGGTATTCAAACGTACTGGTTGAAATATGTGAGTGGCTGGTTTGGAGATTCAGAAATTTCCAGGAATAGCCTCACGCTTCTTCTGGATTGGGATCAAAGTCACTTTTTTTTTAAAGTTTCTTAAAACTATAAATTTTTATTAAAATGGACAAATTTCACACTACACAAAATTAAAATTTGTTTTTCAGGCCCCTAACCTTTGTTTAGCAGTCAATACGCTGTTAAAACTCCAGTTACATCTAATCCCTTTGGGTCTGACTTTTAGTGGGGAATTTAACAGCGTAATTACTGCGGAAGAGCCGAAATTTCCGTCAGTGTCCCTGATTTGAGAGATTTCACTGATTGCCGGGTCTGTGTGGGGGGTGCGGGGGGAGGAGGGGCACAGCGCAGCCTGTGTCGGAGCTGTGAATGGCAGAACCCAACTTCAGGGTTTCCGCCTGCGCCAAATCCCGACTTTGCGGTCAGTTTCAAAGGTGGAATGACAGCGAACGCTGCCAGTTCGCCGACATCCGGACTGCGAATTCCGGGCCAGTGACTGTCTTAGCAACCGTACCGTCTTCAGGAGAGGAGGGGAAGCAAAAAAAAATCTAAAAATTAAGTTTTATGAACAGGTGTTACCAATATCGCTGCTTTAATTTATTTTAAACGTTTCACACAAAACAATAGAAATATGCACGGCGAGGCAATTTAATCTCGACTTTTAGTTCAAAACCTAGATAACCCGTTTGCATTTGTGGCGCTCGATCTTTGCATTCCTGAAATAGAAAATCTGGATTAAACTGCCTACCGAGAATTGTCTGATCTTTAATCTGGAATAGAATCACACACAAGCTCTAACACTGTGGCGGTAATCAGTTCTGCAGCTAGTGACTTACCAATGGAAATCGTACAGTTTAACCATTTCCGTGGCACATTCCTGTATTTAGCTTAGAATAAAACTAACCCTGAGTAAAACTCACATTAACCTAGCCCTTAAGCCTTTTCTATCATCTATGACCCAAGCCCACCGGCTTAGCACGTCTTCCCCTCTGCTCTCCGGGGCAACTATTTCCTCCACGATGCTCTCCTTTCGCTCTTCCATCACCGTCGCTTCTTTCTGCCAACACCCTGGCATTTTCTGTGCAACTGCTGCCCATTTCCCTCTTTCCACAGCATCGTTCAGGGCCCCTAACACTCCTTCAGTTCATGTGTACTTCCTCCAATCCAGTATACTGTATTCACTGCTCGTGGGGAGGTCTCCTCTACTCTTGGGGGGGGGGGGGGGGGGGAGATTTTCATTGGGCCGTGGAGGCAGGATTGGAGGCGTGTGGGGGGTTAAAATTGCGAAATCGGGGGGCACAAACCCATCCCGCACCCAACCCGCCACCATGCCAGTTTCAAAGGAGGCGGATACCCGACCTGTGCTGGGAGCCGCCTCCCCGAGGCGGGAAGGGGATTGGTGCCAGTTAACTGCCGGTTAACAGGTAGTTTTTAAGCCTAATCCCTATTTTTATCCCTGAAGTGTGGGATTCCCGACGGCTCCAAACCACGCCAAGTTAGCGAAGCAGACCGTCGGGCTGAAGGGCTTGGAGGGTTCGAGATGTCCGGTGTTCAGGTGAGTGATGGGTGCATGAGTGCAGAGGTAAGTGTGTTTGGTGTGTGTAAAGTGTTTAAAGAAGTTTAATTACCTTTACAGCCTTCCTTCCTTCAGGTCTCGGGAGTCCCTCATCTCACCGGCACAGAAAGCAGAATGGCCGCGAGCTGTCAAAAGTTGCAGCCTCTGCTTTCTGTTCCGGAGAGATCTCTAAATCAGCCTGAGAGGAAGGAATTAACTTTGTGTACAGATTGTCAGTGTTTGACAGCTTCAAAGAGCTGTCAAACGCTGATATTTCATCTGTCAAAAGGTCTTGACCGATGAAATTTCAATCTGTGACGTCACCTGTTGCCGGGTGGTCCTTAATTGGCCTGCTGAGCCCCTGGGCGGGCTCAACAAGGTCAATCAAGGGAAAATCGCGTGGGTTGGCCACAACTCGATGGAGGCGGGACTACAACCCCAAAAGTGGGAGTCCTGCCTCCAGTATCAAAATCCAGCCCCAAATGTAGTTTGGGTGATTGTTTTAGTGACCAGTTCTATTCTCTCCCCGAGTATGATCCTGAAACCCTGTGGCACCCCACTTCAACTATTCCTCCCATTTTCTACCCAACCCGTTAATCTTTGGCCTCCTGCTATGTTCCAACCAAACTCAGCACCAAGTTCAAAAGCAGTATCTCATCTTCCTCCTCGGCAATCTGCAGCCCTCGAGTGTGAACACTATCTTGAACAACTTCACATCTCCCTCGTTTTCCTTCCCAGTTCTCCCATTCACTGTCTTTGATTTTGGAGTTATTTTCATGTCCTTCTCGTCTTTCCAATGCATCTTCACTGTCTGACTGCGGTGACTATTGTATATCATGTAGTGCTGCTTCACCTTTTTCCAGCATTTAACAAAAAACGAATACACTTATTAATTGTTTATTTATGAAAGCAGATACTTTCACTTGCTGTTCTCCCCTCTCCATCTTTGTTCCATTCAGTCCTATAAAGGGCCTCAATTATCTCAGTTTCCGGTTCTACTGAAGAGTGTACACCTGAAGTGTTAACCTGCCTTGTCTCTTTACAGATGTTGATGAACCTGCTGTACTCGCTGACCTACATTGGCTCCCGGTCCGGCAATGCCTCGATTTTTAAAATTCTCATCCTTGTTTTCAAATCCCTCCTTGGGCCTCGCCTCCCTCCCTATCTCTGTAACCTCCTGCAGCCTCATAAACCTCCGAGATATCAGCGCTCCTCCAATTCTGGCCTCTTCCAATTTTAATCGGAGTGATTATTTGCACAAACATGGGGGCGGAGCCTAAACACCGACCCGCTCCCACCGGCGCCGTGCATGCGCGCCCAACGCTGCGGCCGCGCACGCGCACCAGAGGGCCCTTGTCCTATCGGAGAGGGAGCAGTCGGCTGCGGCCTCGGGGTGGGAGTCTGGGTGTGGGGACCAGACTCGGGCTCTGCAGCTACAGGGGCCGGAGCTTCTACGCCGCTTACTGTCTGTGCGTATTCCTGGAGCGATCGCGCCCGCTCCCCCCCCCCCCGGGTGGAAATGGCGGGCCGGAGGGGGGGGGATCGGATCGGAGGGGGGAGGGGAGGGGATCGGAGGGGGGAATGAGAGAAGGTCAGGAACTCGGGGGAGAGAAGGTCAGGAACTCGGAGGTGGGGGGGAGCGGGGGTGGGGAGAGCACAGAGAGCACAATGGGGATGGGGGAAGAATGTGATCCAGGTCCAAAGGGGGTGGATGGGATGAGAACAAGAATGATGATCCAGATGGGAAGACGGATCACGTTCTCCCCCCTCCGTTAGACGTGGTTGACGTTCTTCCAACCTCACTTGCACCATGTTCTCCCTCTCCTCCCCCTAGACATTACTGATTTTTCAGAAGGCCCGGCACGTGTGTGGCAAGTGACATCATTGGACTGTCTGAAATCCGAAAGTCAGGACACTGTCATTATTGACTTCATACCCAATAAATCTGTTAACAATCCGTAACACACAATGCCCCATATATGAAAGGGGGGAGAAGGTCAGGAACTTCTTGGTGGGGGGAGAGAAGGTCCTCACCCGGGAGGGTGAGCCCGGTCTGTTCTTTGAAAACAGTAGGGGCTTCCTCAGCCTGGCTGTCACAATGAATGGATCAAATTGCACGTTGCAAATATCTTGATTACTCCAGCAGTCAGGATCTAATTACACATTCCAGAAAAACTGTTGGGTGTGTCTTGTCCTCCAAGGGGACCAATCAATCAGAAATCTGGTCTTGTCCTCCAAGGGGACCAATTAGAACTCTGGTGTTGCAAATAGTTACAGCCCAGTCCCCCATTGGCGGCCGTGCCTTCAACTGCCTAGGCCCTAAGTGCTGGAATTCCCCCCCTGAACCTCTCCACATCTCTACCACTCTCGCCTCCTTTAAGATGCTCCTTAAAACCTACCTCTTTGACCAAGCTCACCTAACTCCCTAAAGCCTTTCCACCACCTACAAAGGACAAGTCAGGAGTGTGATGGAATACTCTCCACTTGGCTGGATGGGTACAGCTCCAACAACACTCAAGAAGCTCGAAACCATCCAGGACAAAACAGCCCGCTTGATTGGCACCCCAGCCACCACCTTTAACATTCACTCCCTCCATCACTGGTGCACCGTGGCTGCAGTGTGTACCATCTACAAGATGCACTGCAGCAACTCGCCAAGGCTTCTTCAACAGTACCTCCCAAACCTGCGATGTCTACCACGTGGAAGAACAAGGGCAGCAGGTGCATGGGAACACCACCACCTCTAAGTTCCCATCCAAGTCACACACCATCCTGACTTGGAAATATATCGCCATTCCTTCATCGTCGCTGGGTCAAAATCCTGGAACTCCCTAACAGCGCTGTGGGAGCACCTTCACCACACGGACTGCAGTGGTTCAAGAAGGCGGCTCACCACCACCTTCTCGAGGGCAATTAGGGATGAGGAATTAATGCTGGCCTTGCCAGCGACGCCCACATCCCATGAATGAATATAAAAAAAACACAATATTAAAGACGCTACATAAATGCAAGCTGTTGTTGTATGGTACATAAATAAAACATATTTGCAAGTTGCCATAAACTCTAACAGCAAAGTTTCAAGCAGTTTATAAATATATACAATTTTGAAAAAAATGTGATTGTAATCTGGAGAGAAATAAATGATTGACGCCTTGAATTTCTTTTTTTTAAATCTAGTTAATATTTCACACATCAGGGGTAATTTGGTGAGACTCCACTCCCAGCAGTGAGCGAACATCGGAAAGTTGGAGCTCCGATAATGTAGCCCCATCTTCGCTGCTGCCATGCTCACCAGTGGTCAGGCTCCGCACAGGAACGGAGCTTACACAAAGTTCCCTGCATGCTTTGATTAAGATGTACAAGGATGAGTGTGATTTAAATGGGATGTCACACACTATGGAATGTGCAACAAAGCTGGAACACGTCGAGGATTTGGGATAATATCAGAAATTCAGAGCAGAGTTCAATGGTTTGTGAAGATGAATCCCAAGATATGCCACCACCTTGGAACGTACTGTAGAGTGTGTTACTGAGATTATGAATAGAGAGACTGGGTACTGGGCAGAGATCCCTAGATCCCCATTCATGATTTCAGTGGGTGAAACTTTGTGACGTTAGAGGAGAGGCATTGCACAAAGTATTTATAAAGTAGCACAGATTCACCAGAATGATACCTGGGCTAAAAGGGTTAAATTATGAGGCTGGTATTCTCTTGAGTACAGAAGGTGAAGAGGTAATCTAATTGAGGTGTTTAAAATTATTAAAGGATTTGATAGGATAGAATGATAGAATCATAGAATAGTACAGCACAGAAGGCGGCCATTCGGCCCATCGAGTCTGTGCCGGCTCTTTCAAAGAGCAATCCAGTTAATCCCACTCCCTCGCTCTTTCCCCATATCTCTAAAAAAAAATTCTCCTTCAAGTATTTATCCAATTCCCTTTTGAAGGCTACTATTGTATCAGCCTCCACCGCCCTATCAGGCAGCGCGTTCCAAATCCTAACCACTCGTTGCGTAAAAAAGTTTTTCCTCATGTCGCCTCTGGTTCTTTTGCCAATCACCTTAAATCTGTGCCCTCTGGTTATCGATTCTTCAGCCATTGGAAACAGTTTCTCTTTATTTACTCTATCTAAACCCTTCGTGATTTTAAACAGCTCTAGCCTTCTCTGCTCCAAGCAGAACAACTCCAGCTTCTCCAGTCTATCCATGTAACTATAATCCCTCATCCCTGGTACCATTCTAGTAAATCTCTTCTGTACCCTCTCCAAAGCCTTCATGTCCTTCCTGAAGTGCGGTGCCCAGAACTGGACATAATACTTTAGCTGGGGCCGAACTAGTGTTTTATATAGGTTTAGGCTAACCTCCTGGCTCTTGTACTCTGTGCCTCTATTTGTAAAGCCCAGGATCCCATATGCTTTGTTAACTGCTTTGTTAACCTGTCCTGCCAAAGATTTGTGGACAAACACCCCCAGGTCTCTCTCTTCTTCCATTCCCTTTAAAATTCTACCATTTATTGTCCCTCCTCATTCCTCCTACCAAAACGTATCGCCTCACACTTCTCTGCATTGAATTTCATTGGCCATGTGTCCGCCCATCCCACCAGCCGGTCTATGTCTCTCGAAGTCTATTACTATCTTCCTCGGTGTTTACTACACTTCCAAGTTTCGTGTCATCTGCAAATATCAAAATTGTGCCCTGTACCCCAAGTCTAGGTCATTAATGTATATCAGAAACAGCAGTGGCCCTAGTACTGAACCTTGGGAAACGCCACTGTAAACCTCCCTCCAGTCTGAAAAATAGCCATTTACCACAACTTCTGTTTTCTATCCTTTAGCCAATTTTGTATCCACGCTGCTACTGCCCCTTTTATCCCATGGGCTTCAATTTTGCTACCAAGCTAATATGCAGTACTTTATCAAATGCCTTTTGAAAGTCCATATACACATCAACTGCACTGCCCTCATCCACCCTCTCTGTTACCTCATCAAAAAATTCAATCAAGTTAGTCAAACACGATTTTCCCTAACAAATCCGTGCTGGCTCTCCTTTATTAGTCCATAGGTAGATAGAAACAAAATAATTCCTCTGGTGGGGCAGTCCAGTACAAGGGGCATAACCTTAAAATTAGAGCTAGGCTGTTCAGTGGTGATGTCAGGAAGAACTTCACACAAAGGGTAGTGGAAATCTGAACTCTCTTCCCCCAAAACACTATTGAGGCTAGGGGTCAACTGAAAATTTCAAAATTGAGATTGTTAGATTTTTGTTGGGAAAGGATATTAAGGATTGCGGAACTAAAGTGGGTGCATGGAGGTAAGATACAGATCAGCCATGATCTAACTGAATGGTAGAACAGGCTCAAGGGGCTGAATGGCCTAAGCCTCTTCCTATTTGCTTTCAGACTGCATCTAACTAGCCGTTTTGAAGCCATTGACTTAAGGAAAAACTTCTTCATGGGTAGAGTTGGTTTATATAATAGACTGCTGCCTAGTGCAGTAAATCTTGATTCAGTTAAAACAATCAAAATGAAATTAGATAAATTCTTGAGTCAGGAGGGAGCAGAGGATAGAGAAAGAGAAAAAATGAGATATGGCCTACTTGGCTCCTCAAAGAAAACCTGGCAATTGATCAGGGCAGGCAGCGGGCCTACTCTAATTCCTATGTTCTCGTACTTAATCCAACACCAACCTCCCAATTTACAACCATTTAGAAATAAACTAATGGAAGCTGATAGGGTTGCTCCTGGATCTAGACCCTGGTCATTTTGGTTCATTTATGATTAAAGGAGAGGAAATGGAGAGGAGAATTGGAGCTATAGCGGTATGCTTCGTGAAGTTTCAACAACAGATGTGTTTATCTCAGTATCATGTCTGTTAAATATTGGGAAGACCAAAGCCATTGTTTTCAGTCCCCGCCACAAACTCCCTTCCCTAGCCACTGACTCCATCCCTCTCCCTAACATCTGTCTGAGGCTGAACCACACTGTTCACAACCTTGGTGTCATATTTGACCCTGAAATGAGCTTCTGACCACATATCCGCAGCATAACGAAGACCGCCTATTTCTACCTCTAACATCACCCGTCTCGGCCCTTGCCTCAGCTCATCCGCTGCTGAAACCCTCATCTAGGCCTTTGTTACCTCTAGACTTGACTATTCCAACGCACTCCTGGCTGGCCTCCCACATTCTACCCTACGTAAACTTGAGGTGATCCAAAACTCGACTGCCCGCGTCCTGACTCGCACCAAGTCCCGTTCACCCATCACCCATGTGCTCGCTGACCTACATTGGCTCCCGGTTAAGCAACGCCTCGATTTAGAAATTCTCATCCTTGTTTTCAAATCCCTCCATGGCCTCGCCCCTCCCTATCTCTGTAATCTCCTCCAGCCCCACAACCACCACCCCCCCCCCAAAGATATCTGCGCTCCTCTAATTCTGCCCTCTTGAACATCCCTGATTATAATCGTTCAACCATTGGTGGCCGTGACTTCTGTTGCCGAGGCCCTAAGCTCTGGAATTCCCTGCCTAAACCCCTCTGCCTCTCCCCGTCTCTTTCCTCCTTTAAGACACTCCTTAAAACGTACCTCTTTGACCAAGCTTTTGGTCACCTGCCCTAATTTATCCTTATGTGGCTCGATGTCAAATTTTGTGTCTTTTAATACTCCTGTGCAGCGCCTTGGGATGTTTTACTATGTTAAAGGCGCTGTATAAATACAGGTTGCTGTTGTTGTTGTTACTGGACCTGACCCCTCAAGGAGGGCAATGGGAAAAGGTCTAATTAAAATACTTGAAGCATTACAACAGTCATTAAGCAATTATCTTTTTAAGGAGCTTAAAGAAGAATTAAGATAGCCAATACATAAAATAGTTTTATGCCGCTTAAATTTTTATTGCATAGTACGGCTTTAATGGGCACTATACCTAGGAATAGGGAACAGTGGAACAATAGTACAGCATTTTTGCCATGATAAGTTCCCTTGCACACAATATTGGTTTGTGAAGCAGTGCTTAGCTCAGATTGGCATTGTCATATTAAAACCCCAGAGAATGGGTTTGGCAGAACACTTTTAATTTTGATAACAATATTGCTGCTTTAAACTGAGACTCCCCCCCCCCCTCCCTCTTGTTCCTCATCAGCTTCAAACATGGTGTCCGCTCTGCATACTCACTGTGTTGAAATGAGAGGGTTGATTCCATGTTCCTGTACTCCCAGCAGGGAGTGTCTCTCGGAGGAAATGCATGACGGAAATGGCGGGCAGTGCACTCGTCATGGCGCTCCCTGCGAGTGCCTCGCCAGGCTGGCCGCACGGAATAGGCCCTCGAGCCTCAGTACACCATCTCTGTGATGAAATATGCCATTCATCAGGCACTCTGTATTCTCCGTGTTTGATTGTGCCTGTGACTGTGACAAGCAGGGGAGTTTAGTTTCAGTTTCATTTCCTTACCTGTATTGTATTGTATTGTGTGTAGGGCTCCGCCCATACCTGGCCCCTACTTAAGCAGGCCCCAGCGTGTCTCACAGGCAGTACAGCAGATCTCTGGATGAGAGACACTTCTCCACTGTGTATTACTTTCTGAGTTAATAAAAGCCTTGCTTTGCTCCGTTAACGTTGAGTCTTGGATTCATTGAGGCACATCAATTTTATTAACTCAATTTTCAACGCAATGGATCAACTCTTGAAACCCGAACGTTTGGATTTGGACCCGCATGCTTCGGACGCATCGGCACGATTTGGACACTGGTTTAAGTGTATGGAATTCTTCCTGGACAATTCCGCAGCCATCACAGACGCTACGGACGCTGAAAGTATGAAACTCGGAATCCTGCGGAATTGGCTAAGCCACCGGGTTTACCCCCTCATCCAAGACGCCGACACGTACCCGGCCGCCTGCGACATCCTAAAGGCGCATTACCAGCAGCCTACGAACGAGGTGTACGCTAGGCATCTGCTCGCTACTCGCACACAGCGACCTGGGAAAATCGCTGGATGAGTTCCTAGTCACCCTGAAAACGCTTGGCAAAGACTGCAAGTGCCAAGATGTAAAAGCCGCAGTGTACACTGACGAGCTTGTTCGTGATGCCTTTATCACAGGCCTCAGCTCCACTTACATCCGGCAGAGACTACTGGAAAAAACGGGAATGGACCTGAAACAGGCTGTGGACACAGCGCGATCCCTGGATGTGGCCCAGAGAAACTCGGACGCCTACTCTTCAGCCCGCGCCGCCCACGCCATCACGTGTGCACCAAGGGCGCCGCCATCTTGGAAGGCATCTTCCCCGCCCGGCAGCCCGACACCGTCGGGGCCCCGCTCTCCCCCCAGAAGCCCTACGACAGCCGCGACGCGTCGGGGCCCCAACTGCTACTTCTGCGGGCAGCCGAAGCACACCAGAAACCTGTGCCCGGCGAAAGGCACCACCTGCTTTAAGTGCGGTAAGAAGGGGCACTTCGGGAAGGTGTGCAGAGGGAACCCCGCTGGAAAACCCGCCACCGCCGCGTGTGCGCCGTGGGAGCGGCCATCTTGGACGCCATCTTGCCCGACCTCGTGGGGTCCGCCATCTTGTGAGCAGACAGCGTGGACGCCATCTTGTCTCGATCAGGGCCCTACAGTGGCATCGGTCACAGTGGACCAGACCAGACCGCACCCGCTATCCAAATCAATGGTGGACATCGAGGTAAACGGGTGCGGGGTTAAATGTTTAATTGACAGTGGAAGCACGGAGAGTTTTATCCACCCTGAACTAGCACAACAACTCTCTCTAACGGTGGTCCCTGCTCGGGGTACCATCTCTATGGCTGATAAAACCCAGACATCGACCATTATGGGTTACTGCGCGGTACAATTGTCCGTTAACGGAACTGTATACGATAATTTTAAATTACTAATCATGAAGAGTCTATGTGCGAGCGTGATCTTGGGCCTGGATTTCCAGTGCCACCACCAAAGCATCACGCTCAATTACGGTGGGTCCCAGCCGCCCCTCACAGTGTGCGGTCTGGCTACCCTGAAGGTAAAGCCGCCTTCGCTATTCGCGAACCTTACTCCCAACTGCCGGCCAATAGCGACCAAAAGCAGGAGGTACAGCTGGGAGGACAGGCGGTTTATCGCGACCGAGGTGGACAGGCTGCTGAGGGAGCGCGTTATTGAACGCAGCAACAGCCCGTGGCGCGCCCAAGTGGTGGTGGTGAGGGGTAGCGAGAAGAAACGGATGGTGATCGACTATAGCCAAACGATCAACATGTACACCCAACTAGACGCCTACCCGCTACCCCGCATATCAGAAATGGTGAACCAAATTGCCCAATACCGGGTGTTCTCCACCATCGACCTCAGGTCAGCGTACCACCAGCTCCCTATCAGACCAGAGGACCGCCCGTACACCGCCTTCGAGGCGAACGGACGCCTCTACCAATTCCTCAGAGTCCCCTTTGGGGTGACGAATGGGGTCTCGGTCTTCCAGAGGGAGATGGACCGCATGGTCGATGACCACCACTTGCAGGCAACCTTCCCCTACCTCGACAATGTCAACATCTGCGGTCACAACCAGCAGGATCACGACTCGAACCTCGAGAGGTTCCTGAAAACCGCACAAAAACTCAACCTCACTTACAACGAGGACAAGTGCGTTTTCAACACCACGCGCCTCTGCATACTAGGCAGCGTGGTAGAGAATGGGGAAATCGGACCAGACCCCGACCGATTGCGCCCCCTACGGGAGCTGCCCCTGCCCAACACTCCCAAAGCCCTGAAAAGGTGCCTGGGGTTATTTTCTTATTATGCCCAATGGGTCCCCAACTACTCCGACAAAGCCCGCCCCCTCTTGAAAGCATCCTCTTTTCCGCTCTCTGCTGAGGCCCACGCCGCCTTCAAAAGCATTAAGCGGGATATTGAACGGGCCACGCTACAGGCAGTGGACGAGAACACTCCCTTTCAAGTGGAAAGTGATGCGTCTGACTTTGCCTTGGCGGCCACCCTCAACCAGGCGGGGCGGCCCGTAGCTTTCTTCTTGAGGACCCTCCAAGGGCCCGAGATCAGACACTCCTCCGTGGAAAAGGAGGCCCAAGCCATCGTGGAGGCAGTGCGCCACTGGCGCCACTACCTAGCCGGCAAATGCTTCACCCTACTTACCGACCAGCGGTCGGTAGCGTTTATGTTTAATAATAAACAGAAGGGGAAGATTAAAAGTGATAAGATTCTCAGGTGGCGGATCAAGCTCTCCACCTTCGAGTATGACATCATTTACTGGCCAGGGGCCCTTAACGAATCCCCCGACGCCCTCTCACGAGGGATGTATGCCAGCGCCACCGGGGATCAGCTACAGACCCTCCACAACGACCTCTGCCACCCAGGGGTCACACGGCTGTTCCACTTCATAAAGTCCCGCAACTTACCCTACTCGATTGAGGAAGTTCGGTCTCTGACCAGGAACTGCCGCACTTGCGCTGAGTGCAAGCCTCGGTTCTACCGCCCAGATAGAGCCCACTTAATCAAAGCTACACGGCCCTTTGAGCGGCTCAGCTTAGGTTTCAAGGGCCCCCTCCCGTCAGTCGACCGCAATGTTTACTTCCTGAACATTGTGGACGAATACTCCCGTTTCCCATTCGCCTTCCCCTGCCCAGACATGACCAGCGCCACGGTCATTAAATGCCTCAACAGCCTGTTCTGCCTGTTCGGTATGCCGAGCTACATTCATACGGATAGGGGGGCGTCCTTCATGAGTGAAGAGCTACGCCAGTACATGCTGTCCAGGGGGATCGCCACGAGCCGTACCACCAGCTACAACCCCCAGGGTAACGGCCAGGTGGAGCGAGAGAACGGGACAGTATGGAACGCAGTCACTCTAGCTCTAAGGACCAAGGGCCTCCCTATCTCCCGCTGGCAGGAAGTCCTCCCAGATGTGCTCCATTCGATACGGTCGCTATTGTGTACTGCCACGCCTCATGAACGAATGTTTGTCTTCCCCCGGAAATTCACCTCAGGCGTATCCATGCCGTCATGGCTCTCCACCCCAGGTCCGGTATTTGTACGAAGGCATGTGAGGGGCCACAAGACGGACCCTCTCGTGGGGTCAGTGCACCTACTCCACGCCAACCCCCAATACGCGTATGTCCGGCACGCCGACGGAAGGGAGGACACCGTGCCCATAAAAGACGTCGCCCCAGCCGGTAACGACAACAACCACGACAACAACAGCAACAACGATCACAGCAACTCTTACCCATCCACCCCCGGAAGAACATCGACCAACGGTGCCCCCACCAACTACCCCTTCAACAACCCTGGCGGCGCCCACGGCAGAGACCCAGGAGGCCACCGGGGACACCCAGCCGACACCCGCGGCACCACAACAGCTACGTCGGTCACAGAGGACTATCAAACCCCCGAACAGACTAAATCTGTAGAAGGGGTGAATGTGATGAAATATGCCATTCATCAGGCACTCTGTATTCTCTGTGTTTGATTGTGCCTGTGACTGTGACAAGCAGGGGAGTTTAGTTTCAGTTTCATTTCCTTACCTGTATTGTATTGTGTAGGGCTCCGCCCATACCTGGCCCCTACTTGAGCAGGCCCCAGCGTGTCTCACAGGCAGTACAGCAGATCTCTGGATGAGAGACACTTCTCCACTGTGTATTACTTTCTGAGTTAATAAAAGCCTTGCTTTGCTCCGTTAACGTTGAGTCTCGGATTCATTGAGGCACATCACTCTTACTATAACCCATTTCCCCCCCAAATCCTCAAAGCCACAGAGCTTTCTAATTACCTTCTTCCTACGATCCGCTGCCTTTAAAGCTCAAGTTTAGTGTTATCTAACTAATACTGCTTGATTCATCCCTTGCACTCTCTCCCTCTTGGTGGTATCTTACACAATGGGCACCGCTTGCTACAACAACTTGCATTTACATAGCACCTTTAACACTTCAGGAGCAATTATCAAACAAAATCTGACACCGAGCCACGTAAGGAGATATTAGGACAGGGGACCAAAAGCTTGGTCAGAGAGGTAGGTGTTAAGGAGCGCCTTAAAAGGAGGAAATTCCAGAACTTAGGGCCGAGGCAACTGAAGTAACTGCTCAGCTCAGATCGTGAACTCCCTTTGTGGGAAATCTCAATTGCGCCTTGGAAATATTCCAATAGGTGAGTCAAGTCGCCAGAAAATCGTTTATTCACTGGATTAATATTTCACTCTGAACATCCCTCAAGGCTCACAACCGAACGGGAACACTGATGATGCTGTACAGCAGAGATTTGAATTAAAGAATAAACCCGAGGGACTTAAAACAGAAAATAAGCTTAGCTTTCAAAAACATGTCAGTGACTTAAAAAGAAACTGTGTGAAGTGACATACCTTGCCACGACCCAGCCAAGACTTCCCAAAGAGATAGGCGTACACCTCACTTGCCAATCGAGCAAGGGCAGTGGTCCGTATGAAGAGTGGTAATTAGCACAATAACAGCATGTCCACACCATCCAGGAGCCAAGGTTTATTCCACGCACTTGTTTAAATCAGGAAAGTAAGTAAGTGTGACGTGCAGTGAGCTTCCCTGCGCGGACCGTTTCTCACTTAATGAGATTTTAAAACCGGGGGCTTACACAAACGTTGCATAAAAATAATATTCCGCATTGTTGTCATTTTAACCAGACCTGACATAATTACTGCGGCTGTTTCTCCTTTAATTAGCACACTTCCAACGCGGATGCAACGAGCGGCCTGGTAAAAGCAATCGGACAGCCATGCCGAACGAGAACAAAAAAGAAGGCCCATTCAGAATAATTAGACAAGACAATGGCTCGGTCTATTCTCAGCTGGGGTTTGCGGTGAAGACCTGGGCCATTTTGGCCAAGACCAGCAACACACAAGTTATGCATCGCATCAGGCCCCTAATAAGCCCCTAATTGCTGTTCTAATTCACACGCTTTCCAAAAGGAGACGGCATTCCTGTGACTCTATTTTAAAGAGGCAGTCTCACTGCTGGGACCTCTGCTAAAAAAAAAACTAAATGGTTTCGAATGTCGTTTTTGTTCTGTCTATTTTGGTTGATTGCGGGTGGGGGGGATCCCCCTAAAAATGTTTATGTTTAAGAGCCGGCACCAACCTGTCGCCCTTTGAGGGAAGCAACAACAAAAAATCAGCCGGGGAATCTGTAGCTGGGGTGTTCTTGTGCGTCTTCTGGTGACCAACCAGCCATGAGCGGGATTTGTGCTGTGCAAGAAACACGCTGCCCGAACTACCCGTTCAGGAGGTGTGTGATCCAGAGGAGGCGCCAGGGCGGAAAATAGGGGGGCGGGTGGGCAGTTCTGTGGGAAGGTGACAAGGGGGCAGAGAGTCAAACCGGCAACAAACTCTGCTGCCTGGATCCTAGCCTGTACCAAATCCCGCTCGTTCATTACGCTTCGCCCTTGTTGACCTACATTGACTCCCAGTTTTCCTTACCCCTCTGTGAAGCACCTTGGGACTTTATTCTATGTTAAAAGTGCTCTGAGTCAAAAGGTTGTAGGTTCAAGACCCACTCCGGAGACTTGAGCACGTAGCCTAGGCGCACACTTCAGGCGTGCCATGTTTCGGATGAGACATTAAACCGAGGTCTCAGATGGATGTAAGAGATCCCACGGCACTATTTGAAGAAGAGCAGGGGCGTTCTCCCCAGTGTCCTGGCCAACATTACTAAAGCAGATTATCTGTTTATGAATTTTTCGATGAGGTAACAAGGAGGGTCGATGAGGGTAGTGTGTTTGATGTAATCTGTATGGATTTTAGCAAGGCTTTTGATAAGGTCCCGCATGGCAGACTGATCACGAAAGTAAAAGCCCATGGGATCCAAGGCAAAATGGCAAGTTGGATCCGAAATTGGCTCAGAGGCAGGAAATAAAAGTGATGTACCTCAATGATCCCGAGACTCGATGTTAGCGAAACAAAACAAGGCTTTTATTAACTTAGAAGATAACACGCAGTGGAGAGAGGTGTCTTCCATCTGGAGGTCAGCAGTACTGGATATGAGGCCAGACTGCTTGCTTACATAGAGGCCAGGTATGGGCGGAGCCCTACACACAGTACATTCCATACATTCCAATATACAATACAATGGTGAGGAGAAACCTGAAACCAACCACAGTCACAGGCAGTGATGATATACAATACAATGGTGAGGGGAAACCTGAAACCAACCACAGTCACAGGCAGTGATGAATGGAATATTTCATCACATTCACCCCTTCTATAGATTTAGTCTGTTCGGGGGTTTGGTAGTCCTCTGCGACCGACGTGGCTGTTGTGGTGTCGCGGGTGTCGGCTGGGTGTCCCCGGTGGCCTCCTGGGTCTCTGCCGGGGGTGCCGCCAGGGTTGTTGAAGGGGTAGTTGGTAGGGGTGCCATTGGTCGATGTTCTTCCGGGGGTGATGAAAGAGTAGTGGGTGGGTAAGAGTTGCTGTGGTCGTTGTTGCTGCTATTGCCGTGGTTGTTGTCGTTACCGGCTGGGGTGACGTCTTTTATTGACACGGTGTCCTCCCTTCCGTCGGCGTGCCGGACATACGCGTATTGGGGGTTGGCGTGGAGTAGGTGCACTGACTCCACGAGAGGGTCCGTCTTATGGCCCCTCACATGCCTTCGCACGAATACCGGACCTGGGGTGGAGAGCCATGACGGCATGGATACGCCTGAGGTGGATTTCCGGGGAAAGACAAACATTCGTTCATGAGGCGTGGCATTAGTGGCAGTACACAATAGCGACCGTATCGAATGGAGCACATCTGAGAGGACTTCCTGCCAGCGGGAGATAGGGAGGCCCTTGGTCCTTAGAGCTAGAGTGACTGCTTTCCATACTGTCCCGTTCTCTCGCTCCACTTGACCGTTACCCCGGGGGTTGTAGCTGGTGGTACGGCTCGTGGCGATACCCCTGGACAGCACGTACTGGCGTAGCTCTTCACTCATGAAGGACGCCCCCCTATCCGTGTGGATGTAGCTTGGCATACCGAACAGGCAGAACAGGCTGTTGAGGCATTTAATGACCGTGGCGCTGGTCATGTCTGGGCAGGGGAAGGCGAATGGGAACTGGGAGTATTCATCCACAATGTTCAGGAAGTAAACATTGCGGTCGACGGACGGGAGGGGGCCCTTGAAATCTAAGCTGAGCCGCTCAAAGGGCCGTGTAGCTTTGATTAAGTGGGCTCTATCAGGGTGGTAGAACCGAGGCTTGCACTCAGCGCAAGTGCGGCAGTTCCTGGTCAGAGACCGAACTTCCTCAATCGAGTAGGGTAAGTTGCGGGACTTTATGAAGTGGAACAGCCGCGTGACCCCTGGGTGGCAGAGGTCGTTGTGGAGGGTCTGTAGCCGATCCCCGGTGGCGCTGGTACACATCCCTCGTGAGAGGGCATCTGGGGATTCGTTAAGGGCCCCTGGCCGGTAAATGATGTCATACTCGAAGGTGGAGAGCTCGATCCGCCACCTAAGAATCTTATCATTTTTGATCTTCCCCCTCTGTTTATTATTGAACATAAACGCTACCGACCGCTGGTCGGTAAGTAGGGTGAAGCGTTTGCCGGCTAGGTAGTGGCGCCAGTGGCGCACTGCCTCCACGATGGCTTGGGCCTCCTTTTCCACGGAGGAGTGTCTGATCTCGGGCCCTTGGAGGGTCCTCGAGAAGAAAGCTACGGGCCGCCCCGTCTGGTTGAGGGTGGCCGCCAAGGCAAAGTCAGACGCATCACTTTCCACTTGAAATGGAGTGTTCTCGTCCACTGCCTGTAGCGTGGCCCACTCAATATCCTGCTTAATGCTTTTGAAGGCGGCGTGGGCCTCAGCAGAGAGCGGAAAAGAGGATGCTTTCAAGAGGGGGCGGGCTTTGTTGGAGTAGTTGGGGACCCATTGGGAATAATATGAAAATAACCCCAGGCACCTTTTCAGGGCTTTGGGAGTGTTGGGCAGGGGCAGCTCCCGTAGGGGGCGCAATCGGTCGGGGTCTGGTCCGATTTCCCCATTCTCCACCACGCTGCCTAGTATGCAGAGGCGCGTGGTGTTGAAAACGCACTTGTCCTCGTTGTAGGTGAGGTTGAGTTTTTGTGCGGTTTTCAGGAACCTCTCGAGGTTCGAGTCGTGATCCTGCTGGTTGTGACCGCAGATGGTGACGTTGTCGAGGTAGGGGAAGGTTGCCTGCAAGTGGTGGTCATCGACCATGCGATCCATCTCCCTCTGGAAGACCGAGGCCCCATTCGTCACCCCAAAGGGGACTCTGAGGAATTGGTAGAGGCGTCCGTTCACCTCGAAGGCGGTGTACGGGCGGTCCTCTGGTCTGATCGGGAGCTGGTGGTATGCTGACTTGAGGTCGATGGTGGAGAACACCCGGTATTGGGCGATTTGGTTCACCATTTCTGATATGCGGGGTAGCGGGTAGGCGTCTAGTTGGGTGTACCTGTTGATCGTTTGGCTATAGTCGATCACCATCCGTTTCTTCTCGCTACCCCTTACCACCACCACTTGGGCACGCCACGGGCTATTGCTGCATTCAATAATGCGCTCTTTCAGGAGCCTGTCTACCTCGGTCGCGATAAACCGCCTGTCCTCCCAGCTGTACCTCCTGCTTTTGGTCGCTATTGGCCGGCAGCTAGGGGTAAGGTTTGCGAATAGCGAAGGCGGCTTTACCTTCAGGGTAGCCAGGCCGCACACTGTGAGGGGCGGCTGGGACCCACCGTACTTGAGCGTGATGCTTTGGTGGTTGCACTGGAAATCCAGGCCCAAGATCACGCTCGCGCATAGATTCTTCATGATTAATACTTTAAAATTATCGTATACCGTCCCGTTAACGGACAATTGTACCGTGCAGTAACCCAGAATGGTCGATGTCTGGGTTTTATCAGCCATAGAGATGGTACCCCGAGTAGGGACCACCTTTAGGGAGAGTTGTTGTGCCAGTTCAGGGTGGATAAAACTCTCCGTGCTTCCACTGTCAATTAAACATTTAACCCCGCACCCGTTTACCTCGATGTCCACCATTGATTTGGATAGCGGGTGGGGCCTGGTCTGGTCCACTGTGACCGATGCCACTGTAGGGCCCTGATCGAGACAAGATGGCGTCCACGCTGTCTGCTCACAAGATGGCGGACCCCACGAGGTCGGGCAAGATGGCGTCCAAGATGGCCGCTCCCACGGCGCACACGCGGCGGTGGCGGGTTTTGGTTTTCCGGCGGGGTTCCCTCTGCACACCTTCCTGAAGTGCCCCTTCTTACCGCACTTAAAGCAGGTGGTGCCTTTCGCCGGGCACAGGTTTCTGGTGTGCTTTGGCTGCCCGCAGAAGTAGCAGTTGGGTCCCCGACGCGTCGCGGCTGTCGTAGGGCTTCTGGGGGGAGAGCGGGGCCCCGACGGTGTCGGGCTGCCGGGCGGGGAAGATGCCTTCCAAGATGGCGGCGCCCTTGGTGCACACGTGGCGGCGTGGACGGCGCGGGCTGAAGAGTAGGCGTCCAAGTTTCTCTGGGCCACATCCAGGGATCGCACGGTGTCCGCAGCCTGTTTCAGGTCCAATCCCGTTTTTTCCAGCAGTCTTTGCCGGATGTAAGTGGAGCTGAGGCCTGTGATAAAGGCATCGCGAACAAGCTCGTCGGTGTACACTGCGGCTTTTACATCTCGGCACTTGCAGTCTTTGCCAAGCATTTTCAGGGTGCCTAGGAACTCCTCCACCGATTCCCCAGGTCGCTGTGCGCGAGTGGCGCGCAGATGCCTAGCATACACCTCATTCGTAGGCTGCTGGTAATGCGCCTTTAAGATGTCGCAGGCGGCCAGGTACGTGTCGGCGTCTTGGATGAGGGGGTAAACCCGGTGGCTTACCCAATTCCGCAGAATTCCGAGTTTCATACTCGCAGCGTCCGTAGCGTCTTTGACGGCTGCGGAATTGTCCAGGAAGAATTCCATACACATAAACCAGTGTCCGAAGCATGCTGATGCGTCCGGAGCATGCTGATCCAAATCCAAACGTTCGGGTTTCAGGAGTTGATCCATTGTGTTGAAAAATAAGTTAATAAAATTGATGTGCCTCAATAACCCCGAGACTCGATGTTAGCGAAACAAAACAAGGCTTTTATTAACTTAGAAGATAACACGCAGTGGAGAGAGGTGTCTTCCATCTGGAGGTCAGCAGTACTGGATATGAGGCCAGACTGCTTGCTTACATAGAGGCCAGGTATGGGCGGAGCCCTACACACAGTACATTCCATACATTCCAATATACAATACAATGGTGAGGAGAAACCTGAAACCAACCACAGTCACAGGCAGTGATGATATACAATACAATGGTGAGGGGAAACCTGAAACCGACCACAGTCACAGGCAGTGATGAATGGAATATTTCATCACAAAAGGATAATGGTCGAAGGGTGTTTTTGTGACGGGAAGGCTGTTTCCAGTGGGGTTCCGCAGGGCTCAGTACTAGGTCCCTTGCTTTTTGTGGTATGTATCAATGATTTAGACTTGAATGTAGGGGGTATGATTAAGAAGTTTACAGATGATACGAAAATTGGCTGTGTGGTTGATACTGAAGAAAAAAGCTGTAGACTGCAGGAAGATATCAATGGATTGGTCAGGTGGGCAGAACAGTGGCAAATGGAATTCAATCCGGAAAAGTGTGAGGTAATGCATTTGGGGAGGGCTAACAAGGTAAAGGAATACACTATAAATGGTAGGACACTGAGAAGTGCAGAGGATCAGAGGGACCTTGGAGTGCATGTCAACAGATCCCTGAAGGTAGCAGGACAGGTAGATAAGGTGGTTAAGAAGGCATAGGGGATACTTGCCTTTATTAGCCAAGGCATAGAATATAATAGCAGGGAGATTATGCTTGAACTGTATAAAACACTAGTTAGGCCGCAGCTAGAATACTGCATGCAGTTCTGATCACATTAGAGGAAGGATGTGATTGCACTAGAGAGGGTGCAGAGGAGATTTACGAGGATGTCGCCTGTGTTGTATCCGTGTGTTAATGGAGACACGGAATGCAGGAGTAGGTTTCACAGGTGTTTACTGAACAAAGTCTGGAGGTGAACTAACAGATACAAGACACTATATAGGCTTATATAGCCCGAGTGGCCATTACCGGCATTATAGTATACAGGGGCTCTTAAAGGCACATACATCACAATTCCTCCCCTTTTAGACAACCAGTACATAATATTTTAAGTAATCATTAATTAACATATTACAAGAACAATAATCTACACATTTGCTGCAGTTAATCAATTATAAGTCAGTCTCTCTGGAGGCTTCCTGACTCAGTCTGGATAACGCCTCGGTGGTGTAGTAGGTTCTTTTGGCAAGGTCGATTCGGCTTGAATGCCAGTGTCGGGTTCATCTGGTTCCAGTATCACTGGATCGGAGGTAGATACTATGGGTATCTCTGCTTCATCATTAGGCGTATAGAGTTGTGGTGTAGGTTGTCCCTTTTCGGAGGACTCTAGGATCTGGTCAGCATGGTGCCTTATTATGCTTTCTCCAATGTCCACGGTATACATCAGCGGTCCTAGTCGTGTGCAAATAGTTCCAGGCTGCCATTTCTCGGTACGGTAGTCCCGGGCCAAAACTTGTTGACCTATCTGGAAGGTTCTAGTTGGCCTTTCATTCATACCTTGAAATTGCCGGTTCTCCACGTCCCTTCTGATGTTTGGCTTGATCAAATCCAGCTGGCATCTTAGGCTTCTATTGAAGAACATCATGGCGGGAGTTCGGTTTGTAACCACATGTGTTGCATTCCTGTATGCAAACAAGAAGTTATTTACCTTATGCTGAAGTTTTATGTCTTCATTACCCATGGCCTTTATGGCCTTCTTGAAGGTCTGGACAAACCTTTCAGCCAATCCATTGGTGGCGGGATGGTATGGGGCGGACGTGCAGTGCTTAACCCCATTGTTTTTTAAGAACTTCCTGAATTCTTCGGACACAAATTGCGGTCCATTATCAGAACAGATCTGTTCAGGCAGCCCATTCCTGGCAAATATGGTCCTTAATACTGTGATGGTTTTTTCCGTGGTGGTGGAGGACATCTTTATTACCTCTGGCCACTTGGAGTGTGCATCAACCACGATTAAGAACATTGAGTCCATAAATGGACCAGCAAAGTCGATATGTACCCTTTGCCATGGAGATGAGGGCCACTCCCATGGATGTAGAGGGGCTTGTGGTGGGGCGTTTTGGACCTTCTGGCATCCTAGGCAGCTCTTGGTCATTTCTTCGATGTCTCCATCGATACCTGGCCGCCACACAAACGTTCTGGCTAGGTTCTTCATTTTCACTCCACCCAGATGCCCCTCGTGAAGCTCCTTTAGCACTTTATCCTGGAGTTTGGGTGGAATCACCACTCTGGATCCACACATCAAGGTTCCTCGGCACACTGACAGCTGTTCTCTTCTTTGCGAGAATGCTGGCAACAGTGGTTCGCCATGTGCTGGCCATCCCTTCACCGTTAAATCGTAGACTCGTGAGAGAGTCAGGTCATTCCTTGTTTCCTTTTCAATGGCAGAATTTGTTACTGGTAGACATTCCACTATGGTTGAGTGGAACATCTCCACTGGGTCCACTGTAGGTGCCTCTTCTACCGTTGGCAACGGTAGGTGCGATAAACCGTCAGCATTCCCATGCTGTTTTGATCCTTTGTATTCTATGTCATATTGGTGTGCCCCTAGGTAAAGGGACCACCTCTGTAGCCTTTGCGCTGTCATAATGGGAACACCCTTTTTAGGGTTGAATATGGAGACGAGGGGTTGATGGTCAGTCAACAAGGTAAATTTTTGTCCGTGTAGGTAATGGTTGAATTTCTTCACTCCCCATACCAGGCTAAGTGCTTCCCTGTCGATCTGGGCATAGTTACGCTCAGCTGAGTTCAATGAGCGTGACGCAAAAGCTATCGGCCGCTCCGAGCCATCAGGGAATCTATGCGATAATACCGCTCCTACGCCGTAAGGGGATGCATCGCACGCCAGTCTGATTGGCAGTGATGGGTTGTAATGAGCCAAAACTTCCTTGGACGTGATCAAGCCTTTGCATTTATGGAAGGCACGTTTACAGTCTTCGCTCCATTTCCAAATTACTCCCGTTTGTAGCAGTTCGTTAAGAGGGTGCAGAAGAGTTGACAAGTTCGGTAAAAATTTATGATAGTAATTTATCAATCCCAGGAACGACCTTAATTGTGAGACATTTTCAGGTGCTGGGGCTTTTATGACCGCTTCAATTTTTTCAGGTGACTTATGCAACCCTTCCTCGTTAATTATGTGGCCACAATATGATATTTGTTTCTGGAAAAATTCGCACTTGGGGCGATTTGCTCGTAGGCCCCGTTCTCTCAACCTAGTGAGCACCTGCTCCAAATTGGCAAGGTGCTCGTTGTCGTTTTCTCCTGTTACAAGGATGTCGTCTAGGTAGCATTGAGTCCCCGGAATCTCTTGGAGGACTTGCTCCATAGCTCTTTGCCAGATAGCTGGAGCTGATGCCAGTCCGAAAACCAGTCGATTGTACTGGTACAGGCCTTTGTGTGTATTTATCGTGAGATACTTTTTAGAGGCCTCTTCAACCTCCATCTGTAGATATGCCTGAGCCAAGTCAATTTTGGTGAAACGTTTTCCTCCGGATAGTGAGGCGAAAATATCTTCTATCCTCGGAAGAGGATACTGTACCGTGTGAAGGACCGGGTTTACAGTCACCTTGAAGTCCCCACAGATGCGAATTTTTCTCTGTTCTTCAGATTTATCATTATTCAACATTTTCTTCATGACCGGGACGATGGGTGTTGCCCACTCGCTCCAATCTATCTTGGATAATACGCCTGCCTTTTCCAAATTCTCCAGCTCTGCCTCGACTGCTGGACGAATTGCGTATGGCACCGGCCTTGCCTTAAAAAACTTGGGAATTGTCGCATCTTCCACTTTTATTGAGGCGGTGACGCCTTTCAAGGTTCCTAGTTCCTGTTGAAACACTTCCTTGGCATTGGCCAAGATGTCTTTTAATCGTTCAGGTATGACGTCATCATCATTTTTTTTCTTACTGGTCACAGTCAGTGCCTGAATGGAGTGCCAGTCTAAACGTATCTTCCTGATCCATTCACGTCCCAACAGCGGTGGACCACCATCTTGCAGAACGTATAAATACAACTTCTGTATTTCCTTGCCGTTGTATACAACAGGCACCTTTATTTTCCCTTTGGGGTATACTTTCTGCCCCGTATATGTTTTCAAGATAATGGATGTGTCTTTCAAAGGTATATGCGGAAATAGCCGCTCGTAATCCCGTCGACTTATGACGGTCAGAGCTGATCCTGTATCTAGCTCCATTTTAACTGGGGACCCCGCTATTGTGAGGGTAACCCAAATGGTCTGGTAATCTTCTTTGGCAATTACATTATGTAATTTGAGACAGCTTAGTCTCTTGTTTCCGGAGTCGCTATCGCTCTTCTGGTCTTCGGAGCTACTGTCCATCATCATTTGTACCTTTCTGTACTTTTCCTTATTGATTTTTTTCCTGTCCGTGGATTTTTTGTGTCCAGATCGGCATACACGTGCAATGTGTCCAATCTTTCCGCATTGCCTGCATGCTTTGTCCTTGAACCAGCAGTCCCTCTGGTCATGGGTGGATCTGCCGCAGCGATAACATCTCTCGAAACCCTGTGTCATTTCATGGGTGCTGAAGTCCTGTGGCTTTTGCTGTATCTCTGCAGCTCCTCTTGTGGCTGCTTCGTATGATACAGCCATACTGAAAGCCTTGTCCAGTGTCAAATCTTTCTCAGAAAGTAGCCTTTTCTGTGTTCCTTCACTTGAGAGACCGCAGACGAATTTGTCTCGAAGAGAATCTGCCAGTCCTGCCCCGAATTGGCAGTGCTTTGACAGCTTCCTTAATTCGGTGAGGTAATCAGTGTTACTTTCATTCTTGTGCTGATTCCTCTTGAAGAATTTGAATCGTTCCGCTATCAGCAGCGGTGTTGGGTTTAAGTGCTCCTGTAGGGTATCAACAATCTCTTTAAAATTCTTGTCCTTTGGTTTGGCTGGAGTGATTAAGTTTCGTAACAGCCCGTATGTCCTTGCGCCCATTAGATTTAGAAGTACTGATGCCTTTTTATTATCTTCTATTTCATTTGCTGTGCAATATACCTCCACTCTTTCCACATATGTGGTCCAATCCTCTATATCGCTATCGAAAGCATTAATATTGCCAGCCTTAGGCATCCTGGAAAAAAAATCACGCCTCCCGCGCTTTCCTTTCTTCCCTGCAGAAAAAAATGGCGCTTCCCGCGCTTTCCCGCTGCTGCTGCTGACAACGCTGTTCTCCGCGGTTTTTATTTACATAGGTTTTTTTTTCCAATCGGTGGAGTCTCGTTCCCGCCGGACTCTCTGGGACTTTTCCCTCCCTCTGCTTGGTCCGAACGCCGACCTGCTTTGCAGCGCCGACCGTCTCCCGAGTGCTCCGCCCCTCTGTCTCTGTTTACCTCCGCCTTCACTGCTCGGCTCCGCTGCAGAGCCAGCCGATGGAGCCCCAGCCCGCCGCCCAGGAAGGACCACTGCAGTACCTGCCAGCAGCTCGGCCAGCCGGTGAAACCACAGCCTTTACCTTTTCTCTTTTCTTTCTTGTTTTTCTTCGACTTTCGTCTGAGGAATCGATCTCCTTGAGGTGCTGCCGAATTGCAGGTAAGTCCGTTTCCAATTCGTCGCCACTGTTGTATCCGTGTGTTAATGGAGACACGGAATGCAGGAGTAGGTTTCACAGGTGTTTACTGAACAAAGTCTGGAGGTGAACTAACAGATACAAGACACTATATAGGCTTATATAGCCCGAGTGGCCATTACCGGCATTACAGTATACAGGGGCCTAGAAATTGGGTTTTGGCGCAGCGACGGCTTTAGCGCCGGAAGTTAGTGCCGGAGCTAAGTCGCGCTGGGCGGGCCAAAAATTCACTAGTTCTGCGCCCAAACGGCTGCCGGCGCTGCTGAAAGCTGTTTGCGCCTGAAAACTGGCGCTACGCGCTGAATTGCGGCGCTATTCCGGCGCTGCGGCGCCCGCTGCGGTGCGGCAGGTTCGGGAAGTGCAGGCCTCCTCCTTCCCTTAAGGAGGAGCTGCCTGCACCCGGCCGCGGCCCGCGAAAATCATTGTAAAAATGAGCCCGGCACCTCGGACAAGTGCCGGGCTTGCATCTGTCCCGGGGGGGGGGGGGGGGGGAGAAGTCCGGGGAGGGAGCTGCGGCCAGGCGGCCGGCAGGAAAGCGGCCGGCCGCCGCGGGGCCTTTAATGCGCCGGCGCAAAGTCCAGTAAGGCACCTCTGCCAGAACGTTGCTTGCGGCTGCCACGGGCGAGGCGGCCACAAGTCAATTTCGGAGTTCGGGCGGGTTACCATGGCAACCGGGACGCTGCGCACACCGATGACGTCATCGGTGCCGGCGCAGCGCTAATGGCCTAACGCCGATTTAGGGACCCACTCAATTTCCAAACTGGCCATAACTCCGGCGCTAGGCCCTCTAGCGCCTCAAAAGCGGCGCTAAGCCTACCGAATTTCTAGGCCAGGGGCTCTTAAAAGCACATACACCACAGCCTGGGCTGGGGAATTTTAGCTATGAGGAAAGATTGGATAGGCTGGGGTTGTTTTCTTTGGAACACAACTTCTTTGGAGGTTGAGGGGAGACCTAATTGAGGTGTATAAAATTATGAGGGGCCTAGGTAGAGTGGATAGGAAGGATCTATTTCCCTTAGCAGAGGGATCAATAACCAGGGGGGATAGATTTAAAGTAATTGGTAGGAGGATTAGAGGGGGTTTGAGGAGAAATGTTTTCACCCCGAGGGTGGTGGGGGTCTGGAACTCACTGCCTGAAAGGGTGGTAGAGGCAGAGACCCTCGTCACATTTAAAAAGTGTTTGGATGTGCACTTGAAGTGCCGTAACCTACAAGGATACGGACCAAGTGCTGGAAAGTGGGATTAGGCTGGATAGCTTTTTGTTGGCCGGCACGGATAAGATGGGCTGAATGGCCTCCTTCTGTGCTGTAAATTTCTATGATTCTATGAAGCGGAGTACACTTATCAGATGTCAAAAGAAAAAGAAAAGGACTCTTCTTCTCCTCCTTGCACTCTCCCAGAAAGGAAAAGAACAAGAATAAGGAAATGGGGAAAGGGAACAGGAACAAACAAATTTCTATGATTCTATGATCTGGTCATTATCACATTGCTGTTTGTGGGAGCTTGCTTTGCATAAATTGGCTGCCGTGTTTCCTCCATTACAATAGTGACTACACTTCAAAAGTACTTCATTGGCTGTGATGCGATTTGGGCCCTCCTGAGGTCATGAAAGGCGCTATATAAATGCAAGTTCTTTCTTTCTTTCTCTTGGTGGGAGTCACCTCCGCCCTCAGGGGGAAGATGGAGGAGAACTGCAGGCTACTGGTCCTCCCCTTTAGTAATCAGCTTCAGAGTGGTTTTGACAGATGCCTGGGGGGTACTTCATTCCGGGCCAAAGAGTGGTTCATGGTGTGCAGAGAGGGGAAGGCTTAAAAATGGAGCTGAAACAACAAAAATGTTTCAGAAAAAAAATAGGAATTCACACTGAATTATCAGCGCCATTAATTCCTGCTCCACTTTGGTATAAGCCTGAAGGTTTCTCTCTCCTCCAAGCTGGAAATGAAAAATAATGAATTTGTGCAAGATATTGTAGAAGGAACAGCCCCTATTAATCCTGTAGATGGGAGATGTGCTGTGATCGTTTACACTGCAGCCTGTCAGAATGGACTTGAATTCAAATTTTAAAATACAGCATCTAGTTAAAGCGCCAATGTACTCTTTAAAATTGTCACATTGTTAGGGCAAGTGATTGGTGCAGTGCGACAGCCCATAACAAATGTAAGAAATTTCTACACTTAATGGGTGTAATACTGTTTACCACTCAAGTAACACAAATTTGCATAAGTCCCAGAGGCAGTGAAATTACTAGTTTTCTGAACAGATCTAAGTGGTAACAAATCACCGGGACTACACGTGATCTTTACTGTTATAAAGGGGACTATAATTGGTTACTGGCCAATTTGGTCAGCTGGATATCCGACGGGCGCAGAAACCCATCACTATGTTTCCGAGTTTCCAAACTGTAGAATCCCTGTTGACCTAGACACTCTCTCCCCATAGGGGCACATCCTACGTACCCAAGTCCAACCAGCTTAGGCAAAGATTGGCAGAATTGAAAGTCTGTGCAGAGGTATTGCTGGAGTATAACTAGTTTAAAACAACTGCAGAATGCTGCTAAGCATCCCATGCAGCTAAGCCCATCCTACCCATCAGGACATTGCTAAATTGGTGTCTCTCAGTAATCTCTTGTTATTGTATTTTGTTTTCCTGTCTGGAAGGAACCTACATATTGTGTGGAGCCTCGCCTGTTGTGACTTCATGAATATTGCTTGTGGGCGTATGGCCTAGGCTCCTTGGGAGAACTCTCCTGAGTTCACGCACAGGGGTAAGGTAGAAAAGGGAAGATTTGGTGTCAACCTAGGATGGTGTCAACAGAATACTGTACCCCAGAAAAAGAAGGTGGCAAGAGTAATGCAAAGGAAGAATTAGTTGGTGGTTCAGGTGTGGTGGTGGGGGGGGGGGGCGGGATGGTGGGTGGGGGGAGTACGATAGTAACTATGACTAAAGTCCAAGATATACCTTGTGCATCTAACAGCAGTAGCCATAATGAGCAATACTAACGGTTGACTACTTGGTGAATAACCTGTGTCATTAAGCTATTGATCATTAGGGTTACTGCCATTGGATATAAAAGGTATATCTTGAATTATTGATCATGCCTCTTATGGTACCCAGCACCCCCCGTCCCCCCACCCCCCGACAGTTTTGTCCCTTTGACATAACTATCACCATCCTCAGAGGACCAGGAGGATCTCAGAATGCAAGACACGAGAGTGATGAAATCCCTCTTGTCGATAATTTTAGCAGTCTAAATACACTACGTCCACTGGTTCTCCTTTATCCACCCTGTATGTTACTTCCTCAAAGAACTCAAGCAAATTTGTCAAACATAACTTATCCTTCATGAAACAATGCTGAGTTTGTCCTATTAAATTATGTTTATCCAAATGTCCCGTTACTGTCTCCTTAATAATGGACTCTAACATTTTACCAACCACAGATGTTAGGCTAACAGGTCTATAGTTTCCAGCCTTCTGCCTACTACCCTTTTTAAATAAGGGTGTTACATTAGCAGTTTTCCAATCTGCCGGGACCTTTGCTGAGTCCAGGGAGTTTTGGAAAATTATTACCAATGCATCCACAATCCCTACCGCCACTTCCCTCAAGACCCTAGGATGTAAGCCATCAGGTCCAGGGGATTTATCCGGTTTAAGTCCCATTATTTTACCAAGTACCACTTCCTTAGTGATTTTAATCGTATTTAGCTCCTCTCCCCCTAGAGCCCCCTGTTTGTCCAGTGTTGGGATATTCTTAGTGTCCTCTACCGTAAAGACTGATACAAAATATTTGTTCAGCGTTTTTGCCATCTCCATGTTTCCCACCATTAATTTCCCAGTCTCATCCTTGAAGGGACCAACATTTACTTTAGCCACCCTTTTTATTTTTATATAACTATAGAAACTTTTGCTATCCATTTTTATATTTTTTGCTAATTTACTTTCATAATCTATCTTCCCTTTCTTAATCAATCTTTTAATTATTTTTTGCTGTCTTTTAAAGACTTCCCAATCTTCTATCCTCCCACTAGATTTGGCTACCTTACATGCCCTTGTTTTAGTCGGATACTATCATTAATTACTTTACTTAGCCACGGATGGCTATCTTTTCTTTTACACCCTTTTTTCCTCGGTGGAATATATATTTTTTGGAAGTTGTAAAATAACTCCTTAAATGTACACCACTGATCATGTACCATCTTACCCTTTAATCTATTTTCCCAGTCCACTCTAATCAATTCCGCTCTCATACCTTCATAGTCTCCTTTATTCAAGCTCAGTACGCTTGTTTGAGATCCAACCTTCTCACCCTCTACTTGAATATGGAATTCAACCATGTTATGGTCACTCATTCCAAGGGGATCCTTTACTAGGACATTTTTAATTAATCCTGTCTCATTACACAGGACCAAATCTAAGGTTGCTTGCCCCCTGGTCGGTTCAGTTACATACTGCTCAAGAAACCCATCCCTAATACACTCAAGGCTGCTCTGCCCAATTTGATTTGTCCAGTTAATATGAAAGTTAAAACCCCCCATAATTATAGCTGTTCCCTTATTACAAGCCTCAACTATTTCCTGATTAATACTCCGTCCAACAGAGTTGCAACTGTTTGGAGGCCTATAGACTACGCCCACTAGTGTTTTTCCCCTTATTATTCCTTATCTCTACCCAAACTGTTTCACTATCCTGCTCCTTTGACCTAATATCATTTCTCTGTATTATAGTGATTCCTTCCTTTATTAACATAGCCACCCCACCTCCCCTTCCTTCCTGCCTGTCCTTCCTGATTGTTAAATAACCTGGTATGTTTAATTCCCAGTCATGGTCACCCTGCAGCCATGTTTCTGTAATGGCCACAAGATCATGCCCATATGTAGTTATTTGTGCCGTTAACTCATTCATTTTGTTACGAATGCTACGTGCATTCAGATAAAGAACTTTCAAATATGTTTTGTGATACTTAGTTCCTGTTTTTTCCCCTTTTACTACTTTACCTTTTATTCCATACCTTCTGTCCCTTCCTGACATGTTCTGTTTTTTAATTTCCCCACTGCTACCTAAGTCTATGACCTTCTCCGTTGTCATTTCTGTTATTTGCTCTCTAGAAACCTCCCCCCCCCCCCCACTAATTAGTTTAAAGCCCTCTCTACAGCCCTAGTCATATGATTCGCCAGGACTCTAGTCCCAGCACTGGCCAAGTGGAGTCCGTCCCAACGGAACAGCTCCCTCCTGTCCCAGTATTGGTGCCAGTGTCCCAAGAAGCAAAACCCATTTCTCCCACACCAGTCTTTGAGCCACGCATTTAACTCTTTAATTTTATTTATCCTAGCCAAATTCGCTCGTGGCTCAGGTAATAACCCAGAGATTATTACCCTTGAGGTTCTGTTTTTTAATTTGACCCCTAGCTGCTCATACTCCTTTAACAGAACCTTCTTCCTTGTCCTATCTACGTCGTTTGTACCAACATGGACCATGACAACTGGATCCTCCCCCTCCCACTCCAAGTTTCTTTCCAGCCCAGAAGAGATGTCCTTAACCCTGGCACCGGGCAGGCAACACAGCCTTCGGGACTCCCGCTCTTGACTGCAGAGAACCCTATCTATCCCTCTAATGATACTATCCCCTACCGCTACAACATTTCTTTTTACTCCCTCCACTTGAATGGCCCCCTGTACCACAGTGCTGTGGCCAGGTTGCTCATCCTCCCTGCAGTCCCCACTCCTGCCCTCACAGGGAGTAAGAACCTCAATCCTGCTTGATAAGAGCAAGGGCTGCGGCTCCTTCAACACTACATCCTGGATCCCTGTACCTTCCTCACTTGTAGTCACACCGTCCTGTCCCTGACCATGGACTACATCTGCAGTAATTAATTTCATAGGTGTGACCACCTCCTGAAACATAGAATCCAGGAACTTCTCCCCCTCCCTGATGTGTCGCAGTGTCTGAAGCTCGCTCTCAAGCTCTTTAACATGGAGCTTGAGTTCCTCTAGCAGCAAACACTTATCTCAAATGTAGTCACTGTGAGCCTCAATGGGGTCCACCAGCTCCCACATTTCGCAACAGTGACACATCACCTGTTCACCCATATCTGTGTAATTAATTACATTTCTTATTATTAGTTATGAAGACCCTCTGCCCCGATATAGATGATAATATTACACCACTATTTAATAGGACTTACCAACTTAAAGGTATAGAAGAGAAGGAAGAGAACCTACCAACCAGCTGATCACCAACCTCCCTCGTGGAAGCTGTCTGGGGGACCTGTCTGGTTGAATTGTCTCACTGCTCCACATCCGCAGCATTGGATTAGCCTGAGAGAGGGAAGCAAAACAGAGCAACAAGCACCCCCTCATCTCCCACTTGCCCGAACTCTGCCACTTACCAAAGTCTGCTTAAACTCAATGCGATTGCACTCAGCCTGCAGCTCTAAGCCCGCCCCTTTTTATACCCGGATTCTACTTCCGGTTTCAACTCCCCAACAGCTTAATTTACTCTAAAAAATGAAACTTACTTCAAATAATTCACTTTTTTACTCACTAAAATTCAGTAAATGCACTTAAAAGACTTTTTCTGCCACTTACCAAAGTCTGCTTAAACTCAATGCAATTGCACTCAGCCTGCAGCTCTAGGCCCGCCCTAAGTATTGGGACCTCTGTGTATTGGAACCCCTGTGTATTGGGACCTCTGTGTATTGGAATCCTTGTGTATTGGGACCCTGTGTATTGGGACCCCTGTGTATTGGGACACATGTGTATTGGAATCATGTGTATTGGAATCCTGTGTATTGGAATCCTGTGTATTGGAAGCCCTGTGTATTGGAACTCCTATGTATTGGAACCCTGTGTATTGGAACCCTGTGTATTGGAACCCCTGTGTATTGGAACCCCTGTGTATTGGAACCCTGTGTATTGGAACCCCTGTGTATTGGAACCCCTGTGTATTGGAACCCTGTGTATTGGAACCTTGTGTATTGGAATCCTGTGTATTGGAACCCTGTGTATTGGGACCCTGTGTATTGGAACACTGTGTATTGGAACCTCTGTGTATTGGGACTCCTGTGTATTGGGGCGCCCTGTGTATTGGAAGCCGGTGTATTGGAACACTGTGTATTAGAATCCAATGTATTAGAATCCTGTGTATTACAATCCTGTGTATTAGAATCTTGTGTATTAGAATCTTGTGTATTAGAATCTTGTGTATTAGAATCCAGTGTATCAGAATCCTATGTATTAGAATCCTGTGTATTGGAATTGTGTGTAATAGAATCCTGTTTAATAGAATCCTGTATATTCGAATCCTGTGTATTAGCATCCTATATATTAGAATCCTATGTATTAGAATCCTGTGTGTTGAATCCATTTTATTAGATCCTTGTTGATTAGAATCAGGTGTATTAGAATCTTGTGTATTAGAAACTTGTGTATTAGAATCCTCTCTATCAGAATCCTGTGCATTAGAATCCTGTGTATTAGAATCTTGTGTATTGGAATTGTGTGCAATAGAACCCTGTATAATAGAATCCTGTATATTCGAATCCTGTGTATTAGCATCCTATATACTGGAATCCTATGTATTAGAATCCTGTGCATTAGAATCATGTGTACAAGAATCCTCTGTATTAGACTCTCGTGTATTAGAATCCTGTGTATTAGAATCCTGTTTATTAGAATCTTGTATATTAGAATCCTGTGTTTTAGAATCCTGTGTATTGGAACCCTGTGTATTGGAATCTTGTGTATTAGAATCCTGTGTATTAGAATCTGGTGTATTAGAATGCTGTGTATTAGAATCTTGTGTATTGGAATCATGTGTAATAGAATCCTGTATAATAGTATCCTGTATATTCAAATCCTGTGTATTAGCATCCTATAAATTAGAATCCTATGTCTTAGAATCCTGCACATTAGAATCATGTGTACATGAACCCTGTGTATTAGAATCTCGTGTATCAGAATCCAATGTATTGGAATCTTGTGCATTAGAATCCTGTGTATTAGAATCCAGTGTACCAGAATCCTGTGTATTAGAATCCAGTGTATTGGAATCCAGTGTATTGGAACCCTGTGTATTGGAACCCTGTGTATTGGAACCCCTGTGTATTGGAACACTGTATATTGGGACCCCTGTGTATTGGGACCCCTGTGTATTGGGACCCCCTGTGTATTGGGACACCTGTGTATTGGGTCCCCCTGTGTATTGGAACACCTGTGTATTTGGTCTCTTCTGTATTAGAACCCTGTGTATTGGGACTCCTGTGTATTGGAACCTTGTGTATTGGGACCCCTGTGTATTAGGACTCCTGTATATTGGGACCCCCATATATTGGAACCCCAGTACATTGGGACCCCTGTGTATTGGAACCTTGTGCATTGGGACCCCTGTGTATTAGGACTCCTGTATATTGGGACCCCCGTATATTGGAACCCCAGTACATTGGGACCCCTGTGTATTGGAACCCAGTGTATTGGGACCCTTGTGTAATGGAACCCCTGTGTATTGGAACCCTGTATATTGGAACCATGTGTATTGGAACCCTGTGTATTGGAACCCTGTGTATTGGAACTCTGTGTATTGGGACCCCTGTGTCTTGGGACCCCTGTGTATTGGGACCCCTGTGTATTGGGACCCCTATGTATTGGAACTCTGTGTATTGGAACCCTGTGTATTGGAACCCTGTGTATTGGAACTGTGTGTATTGGAACCCTGTGTATTGGGACCCTGTGTATTGGAACACTGTGTATTGGGACCCTTGTGTATTGGAACCCCTGTGTATTGGGACTCCTGTGTATTGGGGCACCCTGTGTATTGGAAGCCGATGTATTGGAACACTGTGTATTAGAATCCAATGTATTAGAATCCTGTGTATTACAATCCTGTGTATTAGAATGCTGTGTATTAAATTACTGTGTTTTAGATCTCTGTGTCGTGGAATCAAGTTTTTTAGAATCCTTTGTATTAGACTCCTGTGTATTAGAATCTTGTGCATTAGAATCCTGTGTATTAGAATCCAGTGTATCAGAATCCTGTGTATTAGAATCCTGTGTATTGGAATTGTGTGTAATAGAATCCTGTTTAATAGAATCCTGTATATTCGAATCCTGTGTATTAGCATCCATATATTAGAATCCTATTTATTAGAATCCTGTGTGTTGAATCCATTGTATTAGATCCTTGTTGATTAGAATCCAGTGTATTAGAATCTTGTGTATTAGAAACTTGTGTATTAGAATCCTGTGTAATAGAACGCTGTGTATTAGGATCTGGTGTATTAGAATCCTGTGTATTAGAATCCACAGTATTGGAATCTTGTGTATTAGAATCTTGTGTATTGGAATTGTGTGCAATAGAATCCTGTATAATAGAATCCTGTATATTCAAATCCTGTGTATTAGCATCCTATATACTGGAATCCTATGTATTAGAATCCTGTGCATTAGAATCATGTCTCCAAGAATCCTCTGTATTAGACTCTCGTGTATTAGAATCCTGTGTATTAGAATCCTGTGTATTAGAATCTTGTATATTAGAATCCTGTGTTTTAGAATCCTGTGTATTGGAACCCTGTGTATTGGAACCCCTGTGTATTAGAATCTGGTGTATTAGAATCTTGTGTATTGGAATCATGTGTAATAGAATCCTGTATAATAGAATCCTGTATATTCGAATCCTGTGTATTAGCATCCTATAAATTAGAATCCTATGTCTTAGAATCCTGCGCATTAGAATCATGTGTACAAGAATCCTGCATATTAGAATCTCGTGTATCAGAATCCTATGTATTAGAATCCTGTGTATTAGAATCCTCTGTATTAGAATCCTGTTTATTAGAATCTTGTATATTAGAATCCTGTGTATTAGAATCCTGTTTATTAGAAACTTGTGTATTAGAATCCTGTGTAATAGAATCCTGTGTATTAGGATCCAATGTATTGGAATCTTGTGCATTAGAATCCTGTGTATTAGAATCCAGTGTTCCAGAATCCTGTGTATTAGAATCCTGTGTATTGGAACCCTGTGTATTGGAACCCCTGTATATTGGAACACTGTATATTGGGACCCCTGTGTATTGGGCCCCCTGTGTATTGGGACACCTGTGTATTGGGTCCCCTGTGTATTGGGACCCCCTGTGTATTAGGACTCCTGTATATTGGGACCCCCATATATTGGAACCCCAGTACATTGGGACCCCTGTGTATTGGAACCCAGTGTATTGGGACCCTTGTGTATTGGAACCCCTGTGTATTGGGACTCCTGTGTATTAGAACCCTGTGTATTGGGACTCTTGTGTATTGGAACCTTGTGTATTGGGACCCCTGTGTATTAGGACTCCGGTATATTGGGACACCCATATATTGGAACCCCATTACATTGGGACCCCTGTGTATTGGAATACTGTGTATTGGAATACTGTGTCTTGGGACCCTTGTGCATTGGAACCCCTGTGTATTGGGACTCCTGTGTATTAGAACCCTGTGTATTGGGACCCCTGTGTATTGGGACGCCCTGTGTATTGGAACACTGTTTATTGGGACCCTTATGTATTGGAACCTCTGTGTATTAGGACTCCTGTATATTGGGACCCCCATATATTGGAACCCCAGTACATTGGGACCCCTGTGTATTGGAACCCGGTGTATTGGAACACTGTGTATTAGAATCCAATGTATTAGCATCCTGTGTATTACAATCCTGTGTATTAGAATTCTGTGTATTAAATTCCTGTGTTTTAGATTTCTGTGTCTTAGAATCAAGTTTTTTTTAGAATCCTTTGTATTAGAATCCTGTGTATTAGAATCCTGCGTATTAGAATCTTGTGTATTGGAATCGTGTGTAATAGAATCCTGTATATTCAAATCCTGTGTATTGGTATCCTATATATTAGAATCCTATGTATTAGAATCCTGTGTGTTAGAATCCATTGTATTAGATCTCTGTTGATTAGAATCCGGTGCATTAGAATCTTGTGTATTAGAAACTTGTGTATTAGCATCCTGTGTAATAGAATCCTGTGTATTAGAATCCTGTGTATTAGAATCCGGTGTATTGGAATCTTGTGTATTAGAATCCGGTGTATTGGAATCTTGTGTATTAGATCTCTTGTGTATTAGAATCCTGTGTATTAGAATCCTATGTATTAGAATCCTGTGTATCAGAATCCTATGTATTAGAATCCAGTGTGTATCAGAATCCTGTGTATCAGAATCCTGTGTATTACAATCTTGTGTATTGGAATCATGTGTAATAGAATCATGTATAATAGAATTCTGTATATTCAAATCCTGTGTATTAGCATCCTATATACTGGATTCCTATGTATTAGAATCCTGTGCATTAGAATCATGTGTACAAGAATCCTGTGTATTAGACTCTCGTGTATTAGAATCCTGTGTATTAGAATCCTGTGTATTAGAATCTTGTATATTAGAATCCTGTGTTTTAGAATCCTGTGTATTGGAACCCTGTGTATTGGAACCCCTGTGTATTAGAATCTTGTGTATTAGAATCTTGTGTATTAGAATGCTGTGTATTAGAATCCAGTGTGTATTAGAATCCAGTGTATCAGAATCCTATGTATTAGAATCCTGTGTATTGGAATCTTGTGTATTGGAATCATGTGTAATAGAATCCTGTATATTTGCATCCTGTGTATTAGCATCCTATATATTAGAATCCGATGTATTAGAATCCTGCACATTAGAATCATGTGTACAAGAATCCTGTGTATTAGAATCTCATGTATTAGAATCCAGTGTATTAGAATCCTGTGTATTAGAATCCTGTGTATTAGAATCCTGTGTATTAGAATTCTGTGCAATAGAATCCTGTGTATTAGGATCCAGTGTATTGGAATCCTGTGTATTGGAACCCCTGTGTATTGGAACACTATATTGGGACCCCTGTGTATTGGGACCCCTGTGTATTGGGACCCCTGTGTATTGGGACCCCCTGTGTATTGGGACACCTGTGTATTGGAACCCCTGTGTATTGGGACTCCTGTGTATTGCGACTCCTGTGTATTGGAACCTTGTGTACTGGGACCCCTGTGTATTAGGGCTCCTGTATATTGGGACCCCCATATATTGGAACCCCAGTACATTGCTGCCCCTGTGTATTAGAATGCAGTGTATTGGAACGCTGTGTATTAGAATCCAATGTATTAGAATACTGTGTATTACAATCCTGTGTATTAGAATTCTGTTTATTAAATTCCTGTGTTTTAGATCTCTGTGTCTTAGAATCAATTTTTTTAGAATCCTTTGTATTAGAATCCTGTGTATTAGAATCTTGTGTATTTGAATCCTGTGTTTTAGAATCCTGTGTATCAGAATTCAGTGTATCAGAATCCTGTGTATTAGAATCCTGTGTATTAGAATTTTGTGTATTGGAATCATGTGTAATAAATTCCTGTATAATAGCATCCTGTATATTCGAATCCTGTGTATTAGCATCCTATATATTTGAATCCTATGTATTAGTATCGTCTGCATTAGAATCATGTGTACAAGAACCCTGTGTATTAGAATCTCATGTATTAGAATCCTGTGTATTAGAATCCTGTGTATTAGGATCCTGTGTATTAGAATCTTCTATATTAGAATCCTGTGTATTAGAATCTTGTGCATTAGAATCCTGTGTATTAGAATCCTGTGTATTAGAATCTTGTGTATTAGAATCTTGTGTATTAGAATCCTGTGTATTAGAATCGATTGTATAAGAATCCTGTGTATTAGAATCCAGTGAATCAGAATCCTGTGTGTTAGAATCCTGTGTATTAGAATCTTGTGTATTGGAATCATGTGTAATAGAATCCTCTATAATAGAATCCTGTATATTCGAATCCTGTGTATTAGCATCCTATATACAAGAATCCAGTGTATTAGAATCCTGTGTATTAGAATCCTGTGTATTAGAATCCTGTGTATTAGAATCTTGTGTATAAGAATCCTGTGTATTAGAATCTGGTGTATTAGAATCCTGTGTATTAGAATACAGTGTATCAGAATCCTGTGTATTAGAATCCTGTTTATTAGAATCTTGTGTATTGGAATCATGTGTAATAGAATCCTGTATAATAGAATCCTGTATATTCGAACCCTGTGTATTAGCATCCTATATACAAGAATCCTGTGCATTAGAATCCTATGTATTAGAATCCTGTGTATTAGAATCCTGTGTATTAGAATATTGTGTATTAGAATCCTGTGTATTAGCATCTGGTGTATTAGAATCCTATGTATTAGAATCCTGTGTGTTAGAATCTTGTGTATTGGAATCATGTGTAATAGAATCCTGTATAATAGAATCCTGTATATTCGAATCCTGTGTATTAGCATCCTATATACAAGAATCCTGTGTGTTAGAATCCATGGTATTAGATCTTTGTTGATTAGAATCCAGTGTATTAGAACCTTGTGTATTAGAAACTTGTGTATTAGAATCCTGTGTATTAGGATCCGGTGTATTAGAATCCTGTGTATTAGAATCCGGTGTATTGGAATCTTGTGTATTAGATCTCTGTGTATTAGAATCCTGTGTATTAGAATCCTGTGTATTAGAATCTTGTATATTAGAATCCTGTCTTTTAGAATCCTGTGTATTGGAACCCTGTGTATTGGAACCCTTGTATATTGGAACCCATGTGTATTGGGACTCCTGTGCATTAGAATACTGTGTATTGGGACCCCTATGTACTGGGACCCCTGTGTATTGGGACTTCTGTGTATTAGAACCCTGTGTATTGGGACTCCTGTGTATTGGAACCTTGTGTATTGGGACCCCTGTGTATTAGCACTCCTGTATATTGGGACCCCCATATATTGGAATGTTAGTACATTGGGACCGTTGTGTATTGGAACCCGGTGTATTGGAATGCTGTGTACTAGAATCCAATGTATTAGAATCCTGTGTATTACATTCCTGTGTATTAGAATTCTGTGTATTAAATTCCTGTGTTTTAGATCTCTGTGTCTTAGAATCAAGTTTTTTAGAATCTTTGTATTAGAATCCTGTGTATTAGAATCTTGCGTATTAGTATCTTGTGTATTAGAATCCTGTGTATTGAATCTTGTGTATTAGAATCCTATGTATTAGAATCCTGTGTGTTAGAATCTTGTGTATTGGAATCATGTGTAATAGAATCCTGTATAATAGAATCCTGTATATTCGAATCCTGTGTATTAGCATCCTATATACAAGAATCCTGTGTGTTAGAATCCATGGTATTAGATCTTTGTTGATTAGAATCCAGTGTATTAGAACCTTGTGTATTGGAAACTTGTGTATTAGAATCCTGTGTATTAGGATCCGGTGTATTAGAATCCTGTGTATTAGAATCTTGTATATTAGAATCCTGTCTTTTAGAATCCTGTGTATTGGAACCCTGTGTATTGGAACCCTTGTATATTGGAACCCATGTGTATTGGGACTCCTGTGCATTAGAATACTGTGTATTGGGACCCCTATGTACTGGGACCCCTGTGTATTGGGACTTCTGTGTATTAGAACCCTGTGTATTGGGACTCCTGTGTATTGGAACCTTGTGTATTGGGACCCCTGTGTATTAGCACTCCTGTATATTGGGACCCCCATATATTGGAATGTTAGTACATTGGGACCGTTGTGTATTGGAACCCGGTGTATTGGAATGCTGTGTACTAGAATCCAATGTATTAGAATCCTGTGTATTACATTCCTGTGTATTAGAATTCTGTGTATTAAATTCCTGTGTTTTAGATCTCTGTGTCTTAGAATCAAGTTTTTTAGAATCTTTGTATTAGAATCCTGTGTATTAGAATCTTGCGTATTAGTATCTTGTGTATTAGAATCCTGTGTATTGAATCTTGTGTATTAGAATCCTGTGTATTAGAATCTGGTGTATTAGCATCCTGTCTATTAGAATCCAGTGTATCAGAATCCTGTGTATTAGAATCCTGTGTATTAGAATACTGTGTATTAGAATCTTGTGTATTAGAATCCTGTGTGTTAGAATCTGGTGTATTAGAATCTTTGTATTAGAAACTTGTGTATTAGAATCCTGTGTTTTAAAACCCTAAGTATTAGAATCTTGTGTATTAGAATCTTGTGTATTGGAATCCTGTGCATTAGAATCTTGTATATTAGAATCCAGTGTATCAGAATCCTGTGTATTAGAATCCTGTGTATTAGAATCTTGTGTATTGAAATCGTGTGTAATAAAATCCTGTATAATAGAATCCTGTCTATTCAAACCCTGTGTATTAGCATCCTATATACAAGTATCCTGTGTCTTAGAATCCTGTGTATTAGAACCCTGTGTATTGGAACCCTGTGTATTGGAACCCCTGTGTATTGGAACCCTGTGTATTGGAACGCTCTGTATTGGGACCCCTGTGTATTGGAACACTGTGTATTGGAACCCCTGTGTATTGGGACCCCTGTGTATTGGAACCCCTCTGTATTGGAACCCTCTGTATTGGAACCCCTGTGTATTGGAACCCCTCTGTATTGGAACCCTGTGTATTGGAATGCTGTGTATTCTAACCCCTGTGTATTGGAATCCTGTGTATTGGGGTGCCCTGTGTATTGGAACCCTGTGTATTGGAACCCCTGTGTATTGGAACCCCTGCGTATTGGAACCCCTGTGTATTGGAACCCCTGTGTATTGGGACCCCTGTGTATTGGGACCCCTGTGTGTTGGAACCCCTGTGTGTTGGAACCCCTGTGTATTGGAACCCTGTGTATTCCAACCCCTGTGTATTGGAATCCTGTGTATTGGAACACTGTGTATTGGAACCCCTGTGTATTGGAATCTTGTGTATTGGAACCCTGTGTATTGGAACTCTGTGTATTGGGAAACAGTGTATTGGGACCCCTGTGTATTGGAACCCTGTGTATTGGGACCCCAGTGTATTGGAACCCTGAGTATTGGAACCCTGTGTATTGGGACCCTGTGTATTGGAACCCTGTGTATTGGGACCCCTGTGTATTGGAACCCTGTGTATTGGGACCCCTGTGTATTGGAACACTGTGTATTGGAACCCCTGTGTGTTGGGACCCCTGTGTATTGGGACCCCTGTGTATTGGAACCCCTGTGTATTGGAACACTGTGTATTGGAACCCCTGTGTATTGGAACCCTGTGTATTGGGACCCCTGTGTATTGGAACCCTGTGTATTGGGACCCCTGTGTAATGGGGCCCCTGTGTATTGGAACCCTGTGTAGTTGAACCCTGCGTATTGGCACCCTATGTATTGGGACCCCTGTGTATTGGAACCCTGTGTATTGGGACCTCTGTGTATTGGAACCCTGTGTATTGGAACCCTGTGTATTGGGACCCTGTGTATTGGGACGCCTGTGTATTGGAACCCTGTGTATTGGAACCCCCTGTGTATTGGAACCCCTGTGTATTGGAACACTGTGTATTGGAACCCCTGTGTATTGGAACCCTGTGTATTGGGACCCCTGTGTATTGGAACCCCTGTGCATTGGTACACTGTGTATTGGGGTGCCCTGTGTATTGGAACCCGGTGTATTGGAACGCTGTGTATTAGAATCCAATGTATTAGAATCCTGTGTATTACAATCCTGTGTATTAGAAATCTGTGTATTAAATTCCTGTGTTTTAGATCTCTGTGTCGTAGAATCAAGTTTTTTTAGAATCCTTTGTATTAGACTCCTGTGTATTAGAATATTGTGTATTAGAATCCTGTGTATTGGGACCCCTGTGTATTGGAACCATGTGTATTGGAACCCTGTGTATTGGGACCCCTGTGTATTGGAACCCTGTGTATTGGAACCCTATGTATTGGAATCCTTTGTATTGGAACACTGTGTATTGGAACCCTGTGTATTGGAACCCCTGTGTATTGGAACACTGTGTATTGGAACCCCTGTGTATTGGAACCCTGTGTATTGGGACCCCTGTGTATTGGAACCCCTGTGCATTGGTACACTGTGTATTGGGGTGCCCTGTGTATTGGAACGATGTGTATTAGAATCCAATGTATTAGAATCCTGTGTATTACAATCCTGTGTATTAGAAATCTGTGTATTAAATTCCTGTGTTTTAGATCTCTGTGTCGTGGAATCAAGTTTTTTTAGAATCCTTTGTATTAGACTCCTGTGTATTAGAATATTGTGTATTAGAATCCTGTGTATTGGGACCCCTGTGTATTGGAACCCTGTGTATTGGGACCCCTGTGTATTGGAACCCTGTGTATTGGGACCCCTGTGTATTGGAACCCTGTGTATTGGGACCCCTGTGTATTGGAACCCTGTGTATTGGGACCTCTGTGTATTGGAACCCTGTGTATTGGAACCCTGTGTATTGGGACCCTCTGTATTGGGACGCCTGTGCATTGGAACCCTGTGTATTGGAACCCCCTGTGTATTGGAACCCTGTGTATTGGAATCCTTTGTATTGGAACCCTGTGTATTGGAACCCTGTGTATTGGAACCCCTGTGTCTTGGAACACTGTGTATTGGAACCCCTGTGTATTGGAACCCTGTGTATTGGGACCCCTGTGTATTGGAACCCCTGTGCATTGGTACACTGTGTATTGGGGTGCCCTGTCTATTGGAACCCGGTGTATTGGAATGCTGTGTATTAGCATCCAATGTATTAGAATCCTGTGTATTACAATCCTGTGTATTAGAAATCTGTGTATTAAATTCCTGTGTATCAGATCTCTGTGTCGTGGAATCAAGTTTATTTAGAATCCTTTGTATTAGACTCCTGTGTATTAGAATATTGTGTATTAGAATCCTGTGTATTAGAATCTAGTGTATTAGAATCCTGTGTATCAGAATCCTGTGTATTAGAATCCTGTGTATTAGAATCCTGTGTATTAGAATTTTGTGTATTGGAATTGTGTGTAATAGAATCCTGTATAATAGAATCCTGTATATTCAAATCCTGTGTATTAGCATCCTATATATTAGAATCCAATGTATTAGAATCCTGTGTGTTGAATCCATTGTATTAGATCTTTGTTGATTAGAATCCGGTGTATTAGAATCTTGTGTATTAGAAACTTGTGTATTAGAATCCTGTGTAATAGAATCCTGTGTATTAGGATCCAGTGTATTAGGATCCAGTGTATTAGAATCCTGTGTATTAGAATCCGGTGTATTGGAATCTTGTGTATTAGATCTCTGTGTTTTAGAATCCTGTGCATTAGAATCCTGTGTATTAGAATCCAGTGTATCAGAATCCTGTGTATTAGAATCCTCTGTATTAGACTCTCGTGTATTAGAATCCTGTGTATTAGAATCTTGTATATTAGGATCCTGTGTTTTAGAATCCTGTGTATTGGAACCCCGTGTATTGGAACACTGTGTATTGGAGCCCTGTGTATTGGAACCCATGTGTATTGGAACCCTGTGTATTGGTACACTGTGTATTGGAACCCTGGCCTAGAAATTCAGTATAGCCACTTTTGGGGCAGTAAATTCGGGCGGGCGCTAAAGTTTGCGCCCGCCGGAAAGTGGAGGCCACTTCGCCGATATTCAGTAGCTTTGGCCAAGGAGTTTGCTCGAGCGCTAAAACTGGCGTTGCACCCCTATCTTTAGGCGCTAAGCCGACGGTGCAGACTGATACCGCCGAGGCCGGGCGCAGCGCAGGTGCGGTCATGTTTTGATTGACAGCAGACACCCTGGCGCCGGCCAGCTCTTAAAGGGGGAAGGGTCGACTTGGTCTGCTGCCACGCCCTGGATACTGCAGCCCTCCAGCTAGGCCTAAACACTGCTGCTGGAGAGAAATAGCGCCAGCAACGATGCAGAGGGCCCGTGAGCGAGCGCAGCGCTTCTCTGCCCATGATTTGAAGGTGCTGCTTAGGGGTTTGGAGAAGAGAAGAGATATCTTGTGCCCGGACAGTGGCAAGAAGGCTCCCAAGAGGCTGTACAGGAGAGCCTGGAGGGAAATCGCCCAGAGGGTCACAGCCAACAGCGATGTCCCCAGGACTGGTGACCAATGCCGGAAAAAGTTTAACGACCTCACTCGGTTGGTCAGGGTGAGTACCCTTTCCATTGTCCTCCTCATCCTTGCAGGTGCACCTCACATTATGGGCAAAGGGGCCTCAAAGGCCTAATGGCCAGCCCTCCTCCAGCAGCTATGGCACTGGCATGAACATCAATAGCACTTTCTGCACTTTACACACTGGCCAAGCTATTCGACCATGGGAGGCAGTGCACACAACAACAGGGCACCACACTGGCCAAGCTATTCCACCATGGGAGGCAGTGCACACAACAACAGGGCACCACACTGGCCAAGCTATTCGACCATGGGAGGCAGTGCACACAACAACAGGGCACCACACTGTACTTAGAGGCCGTCCTTTCTCTTGCAGGCCAAGCTGGCCCAGAATCTGAAGAGCCGGACTGTCACTGGGGGAGGCCGTGCCCAGTTCCAGGAGCTCAGTGACCTGGAGGAGCGCGTGGGTCGACTCATGGGTGCCCGGGTGATTGGCCCCCGTTGCAATTGGAGATGCCGACCCTGTGCTGGGCCCCAATGGTAAGGACATGAGCGTTTGGACCTCTCTCGTTCCCCTTGCGCTTCAGATCTACATCCTTTGCCACTGTCCGACCAATGCGCATAATGCCACCACTCATGCCTCCCTCGCTGACGCCCTGTCCTCACTCTAAAGCTACTCTTGTGCCTTCCTGCTTTCAGCTGGTGAGGAGGAGGTCCCTGAGGCTGCGAGTGTCAGTCCCTCGGAAGAGGAGGACGACGAGGAGCAAGAGGAAGGCGGCACATCGGGGGAACCCTCATCCGCGCCAGGGGATGGCAATGGAGGGGACACGTCTTGCCTGGAGGAGAGCCAGGGGGAAGTGTTGCAGGGGGGTGTAGATCCTGTGCCCAGTGGCGTCCAGCCACGCGGGAAGGGTCGGGCAGCACGGCTGCCTTCTCCCCAGAGGGGGGAAGTGTTGCAGGGGAGTGTAGCTCCTGTGCCCAGTGGCATCCTGCCACGCGGGAAGGGTTGGCCAGCTCGGCGGCCTTCTCCCCAGAGGGGGGAAGTGTTGCAGGGGAGTGCAGTTGCTGGGCCCAGTGGCGTCCAGCCACGCGGGAAGGGTCGGGCAGCTCGGCGGCCTTCTCCCCAGAGGGAGAGTCCGGCCTCCAGTCCGGAGACGGTCCTCGCCCAGGAGGTGCGCCTCCTTGATCAAATGTCCGCGGACTCGGATCGTCGGCACACCGAGTTCATGGGGGTTGTGGGATGGTTGCCTGAGGCCATTGAGTCCCTGGCTCATAGTGTGGCCGATTTCGGGGCCTCACAGGCCAGGGGTTTAGAAGAACTCGCAGCAGCACAGGCCAGGGGTCACGAACAATTCGGGGCAGCACAGGCCAGGGGTCACGAAGAATTCAGGTCATCACAGGACGCGAGTCGGGCCGATTTCAGGGCAGCACAGGCAGCGAGTGCAGAGTTGATGAGTGGTGCCGTGCAGTCACTGGCTGGTCTGATGCGGGCACAGACCAGGGCAGTACGGGCACTCACTGCTGCCACACTCGCTGTGTCACGCACGCATCGCCAGGGCACCCGCCACGCTGCTGCAGCACAGCGGTCTGGGCTTCACCAGATTGCTGCGCTTGCTGCAGTGCCAGGCCGGCCGACTGCCAGTGTCTCTGGCGACCAGCGAGCGCCTGGCATCAGCCAGCTTGCCCCCATTGCTGCAGCCGCCACTGCCACTCCCCCAGCAAAGCTGCGACGAGCTGCTGGAGAGACTGATGCTGCCCAGCCACAGCTGCAGCAGTCAGCAGCCGGCCCCTCCAGGGCCGGAGCTCGTCTAGGCCGACCCCCAAGGGCATCTGCCGTCACGCAATGTGCCCCTCAGGAGCCTTCCCCCAGCCTTGCAACACCCACAGGGCCCAGGTTGAGGCGGAGCAGCAGGTCGGCCAGGGGCCGGAAAAGCCTGGACAAGGACTCGCCCTCTCGGCACACAAAGTAGAGTGTGTTGCCAAATGTTTTTTATATGGGGGTGTTTGTGTTCTCTATGGGGGGGTTTATTTTGGTAAGGCCGAAGATGAAGGCAAATGTTTTTTTATATGGGGGTGTTTGTGTTCTCTATGGGGGGGTTTGTCTTGGTAAGGCCGAGGATGAAGGCCATTTGGATGGACAAGTTTTGTTATTCCTCCCCAGGTTGTGGGAGTGAGATATGTTTTTGACTGTTTTTTGGGGGTCTTGTCTGTTTTTGGGTTTCATGTGGGAAGGGCCCTGAGTTTGTTAAATAAAGCTTTTTATTTATTCAGCTTGTCCATGTGTGATGTTTCAAGTGGTTGTTGCGTTAACCGGCTGAGGGCTTGCGGAGCAGCTGCATTCAGGTGCGTTCATTGCCACAAGCCATTCCCTGACAGGGGGCCTAGAAGTGTCGTTCAATAAGCCGCCGACGGACGGCCCTTGGACCTTGTGGCTCCCTCCTGGGCTGGTACTCCTCCTCCTCCTCCTCCTCCTCCTCATGGTCCTCCTGCTCGTCCTCCTGAGGTGGTGGTCCAACGTGAGGTGGCAGTGCCTGAGTCCTGCGGATAGCCAGGTTGTGCAGCATGCAGCAAACGACGACGAACTGGGAGACTCTATCCGGCGAATACTGTAGAGATCCGCCGGAACGATCCAGGCAGCGGAACCGTTGCTTGAGGACGCCAATCGTTTGCTCTATGATGTTCCTTGTGGCTTGATGGCTTTCGTTGTATGCCTCCTCAGCAGGGGTCCTGGGCGCGCGGAGCGGGGTCATGAGCCATGTACACAAAGGATAGCCTTTGTCACCGATAAGCCATCCTCTTGGGGGAGGCTGTGCCTGGAACATGTCAGCCACAGTAGTCTGGCGCAGGATAAATGCATCGTGGCTGCTTCCTGGAAAGCGGGCATTGACAGCTAGGATGCGCTGCCTGTGGTCACACACCAGCTGTACATTGAGGGAATGGTAGCCCTTCCGGTTGCGGTAATCCTCGGCATTGTCGATAGGTGCCCGCATAGCCACATGCGTGCAGTCAATGGCGCCCTGCACCATGGGGAAGTCGGCGATCCTCGCAAATCCGACTGCACGCTGCTCCTGCCTCTCTAGGGTCATGGGGAAGGAGATGAATTGGTGTCTCCTTGCGAAAAGGGCATCGGTGACCTGCCGGATGCAGCGATGCACGGCGAACTGGGAGATGTTCGCTATGTCCCCAGCAGCGGCTTGGAAGGAGCCGCTTGCATAAAAGTTCAGAGCCACCGTGACCTTCATTTCCACCGACAGAGACGTCCTGCACATCAGCTGTGGACGCAGATCTCTGTGAAGCAGCTGGCAGATCTCTGCAACCACCTCCCTTCTGAAGCGCAGCCTCTTAACACACTGCGCGGCAGTCATGGTGAGATAGGACACCTGCTGGCGGTATTCCCTGAGTGGGTAAGGCCTACGTTGCCGACGCCTGAAGGCCCCTCTGCGTCTAGGCATGGCTGCCCCTCTCACACAGCGTCTGCGAGCCCTTCGCACATAATGCTGGAACTGAGGGTTGGAACCCCATGCAGCCCCCATAATATACTTGCAAACAGTGAAATCACAATGAGACAAATTTGCAAGCTCTGGCCAGAAGCCAAAAATACCTCTCCTATGTTGGCCCAATTCAGTAAGGTCTCTTCCTTGGTCTCTGTCCAGAAATCCGTAGCACTAAAGTCATTGCAGCAAAATGGCTGCCCTTTATAGTTCAGTCTAAGTGCCCTTTAATTAGCGCTCCCCGAGGCCCGCAGGGCCTCTGCTGCGTTCCACTTCACAGTTCTTAACAGCGCCACGCCCACATTGGGCGGGCGCCACTGAAGTTCCGGTTTGGGGCGCACAAACGGCGTTGCACGACGAAATGACGTCATAAGCTGCGCGCGCAGCTGAGCGCGCGCAAACACTTTGCGCCGGCGCTAAATGTCAACTGAAGTTGGGTGTAGGCGCAGATCGGACTGCGCCCGGGCGCTAACTGCCTAGCGCTCGAAATCTACCCCTCTTATGGTGCTAACGGCTGGCGAACGCAACTGAATTTCTAGGCCCCTGTGTATTGGAACCCTGTGTATTGGGACCCATGTGTATTGGAACCCCCTGTGTATTGGAACCCTGTGTATTGGAACCCTGTGTATTGGGACCCATGTGTATTGGAACACTGTGTATTGGGACCCCTGTGTATTGGGACCCTTGTGTATTGGAACCCCTGTGTATTGGCACTCCTGTGTATTGGGGTGCCCTGTGTATTGGAACCTGGTGTATTGGAACATTGTGTATTAGAATCCAGTTTATCAGAATCCTGTGTATTAGAATCCTGTGTATTAGAATCTTCTGTATTGGAATTGTGTGTAATAGAATCCTGTATAATAGAATCCTGTATATTCAAATCCTGTGTATTAGCATCCTATATATTAGAATCCTATGTATTAGAAACCTGTGTGTTGAATCCATTGTATTAGATCTTTGTTGATTAGAATCCGGTGTATTAGAATCTTGTGTATTAGAAACTTGTGTATTAGAATCCTGTGTAATAGAATCCTGTGTATTAGGATCCGATGTATTAGAATCCTGTGTATTAGAATCTGGTGTATTGGAATCTTGTGTATTAGATCTCTGTGTTTTAGAATCCTGTGTATTAGAATCCTGTGTATTAGAATCCAGAGTATCAGAATCCTGTGTATTAGAATCCTGTGTATTAGAATCTTGTGTATTGGAATCGTGTGTAATAGAATCCTGTATAATAGAATCCTGTATATTCAAATCCTGTGTATTAGCATCCTATATACTGGAATCCTATGTATTAGAATCCTGTGCATTAGAATCATGAGTACAAGAATCCTGTGTATTAGACTCTCGTGTATTAGAATCCTGTGTATTCGAATCCTGTGTATTAGATTCTTGTATATTAGGATCCTGTGTTTTAGAATCCTGTGTATTGGAACCCTGTGTATTGGAACCCCTGTGTATTAGAATCTTATGTATTAGAATCCTGTGTATTAGAATCTGGTGTATTAGAATGCTGTTTATTAGAATCCAGTGTATCAGAATGCTGTGTATTAATATCCTGTATATTAGAATCTTGTGTATTAGAATCCTGTGTATTAGAATCTGGTGTATTAGAATGCTGTTTATTAGAATCCAGTGTATCAGAATCCTGTGTATTAATATCCTGTGTGTTAGAATCTTGTGCATTTGAATCATGTGTAATAGAATCCTGTATAATAGAATCCTGTATATTCAAATCCTGTGTATTAGCATCCTATAAATTAGAATCCTATGTATTAGAATCCTGCGCATTAGAATCATGTGTACAAGAATCCTGTGTATTAGAATCTCGTGTATTAGAATCCTATGTATTAGAATCCTGTGTATTAGAATCTTGTGTATTAGAATCCTGTGTAACAGAATCCTGTGTATTAGGATCCAATGTATTAGAATCTTGTGCATTAGAATCATGTGTATTAGTATCCTGTGTATTAGAATCCTGTTTATTAGAAACATGTGTATTAGAATCCTGTGTAACAGAATCCTGTGTATTAGGATCCAATGTATTGGAATCTTGTGCATTAGAATCCTGTGTATTAGAATCCTGTGTATTAGAATCTGGTGTATTAGAATCCTGTGTATTAGAATCCAGTGTACCAGAATCCTGTGTATTAGAATCCTGTGTATTGGAACCCTGTGTATTGGAACCCCTGTGTATTGGAACACTCTATATTGGGACCCCTGTGTATTGGGACCCCTGTGCATTGGGACCCCCTGTGTATTGGGACACCTGTGTATTGGGTCCCCCTGTGTATTGGAACCCCTGTGTATTTGGACTCTTGTGTATTAGCACCCTGTGTATTGGGACTCCCGTGTATTGGGACTCCTGTGTATTGGAACCTTGTGTATTGGGACCCCTGTGTATTAGGACTCCTGTGTATTGGAACCCGGTGTATTGGAACGCTTTGTATTAGAATCCAATGTATTAGAATCCTGTGTATTACAATCCTGTGTATTAGAAATGTGTGTATTAAATTCCTCTGTTTTAGATCTCTGTGTTGTGGAATCAAGTTTTTTTTAGAATCCTTTGTATTAGACTCCTGTGTATTAGAATATTGTGTATTAGAATCCTGTGTATTCGAATCTAGTGTATTAGAATTCTGTGTATTAGAATCCTGTGTATCAGAATCCTGTGTATTAGAATCCTGTGTATTAGAATCTTGTGTATTGGAATTGTGTGTAATAGAATCCTATATAATAGAATCCTGTATATTCAAATCCTGTTTATTAGCATCCTATATATTAGAATCCTATGTATTAGAATCCTGTGTGTTGAATCCATTGTATTAGATCTTTGTTGATTAGAATCCGGTATATTAGAATCTTGTGTATTAGAAACTTGTGTATTAGAATCCTGTGTAATAGAATCCTGTGTATTAGGATCCAGTGTATTAGAATCCTGTGTATTAGAATCCGGTATATTGGAATCTTGTGGATTAGAATCCTCTGTATTAGACTCTCGTGTATTAGAATCCTGTGTATTAGAATCTTGTATATTAGGATCCTGTGTATTGGAACCCTGTGTATTGGAACCCTGTGTATTGGGACCCTTGTGTATTGGAACCCCTGTGTATTGGGACACCTGTGTATTGGGGTGCCCTGTGTATTGGAACACTGTGTATTAGAATCCAGTGTATTAGAATCCAGTGTATCAGAATCCTGTGTATTAGAATCCTGTGTATTAGATTCCTGTGCGTTAGAATCCTGTGCGTTAGAATCCTGTGTGTTAGAATCCTGTGTATTAGAATCCTATGTGTTAGAATCCTGTGTATTAGAATCCTATGTATTAGATTCCTGTGCGTTAGAATCCTGTGTATTAGAATCCTGTGTATTAGAATCCTGTGTATTAGAATCTTGTGTATTGGAATCGTGTGTATTAGAATCTGGTGTATTCGAATCCTGTGTATTAGAATCCTATATATTAGAATCCTATATATTAGAATCCTATGTATTAGAATCCTGCGCATTAGAGTCACGTGTACAAGATTCCTGTGTATTAGAATCTTGTATATTAGAATCCTGTGTATTAGAATCCTGTGTGTTGAATCCATTGTATTAGATCCTTGTTGATTAGAATCCAGTGTATTAGAATCTTGTGTATTAGAAACTTGTGTATTAGAATCCTGTGTAATAGAACGCTGTGTATTAGGATCTGGTGTATTAGAATCCTGTGTATTAGAATCCACAGTATTGGAATCTTGTGTATTAGAATCTTGTGTATTGGAATCGTGTGTAATAGAATCCTGTATAATAGAATCCTGTATATTCGAATCCTGTGTATTAGCATCCTATATACTGGAATCCTATGTATTAGAATCCTGTGCATTAGAATCATGTGTACAAGAATCCTCTGTATTAGACTCTCATGTATTAGAATCCTGTGTATTAGAATCCTGTGTATTAGAATCTTTTATATTAGGATCCTGTGTTTTAGAATCCTGTGTATTGGAACCCTGTGTATTGGAACCCCTGTGTATTAGAATCTTGTGTATTAGAATCCTGTGTATTAGAATCTGGTGTATTAGAATGCTGTTTATTAGAATCCAGTGTATCAGAATCCTGTGTATTAATATCCTGTGTGTTAGAATCTTGTGTATTGGAATCATGTGTAATAGAATCCTGTAAAATAGAATCCTTTATATTCAAATCCTGTGTATTAGCATCCTATAAATTAGAATCTCGTGTATTAGAATCCTATGTATTAGAACCCTGTGTATTAGAATCTTGTATATTAGAATCCTGTGTATTAGAATCCTGTGTATCAGAATCCTGTGTATTAGAATCCTGTTTATTAGAAACATGTGTATTAGAATCCTGTGTAACAGAATCCTGTGTATTAGGATCCAATGTATTGGAATCTTGTGCATTAGAATCCTGTGTATTAGTATCCTGTGTATTAGAATCCTGTTTATTAGAAACATGTGTCTTAGAATCCTGTGTAACAGAATCCTGTGTATTAGGATCCAGTGTATTGGAATCTTGTGCATTAGAATCCTGTGTATTAGAATCCTGTGTATTAGAATCTGGTGTATTAGAATCCTGTGTATTAGAATCCAGTGTACCAGAATCCTGTGTATTAGAATCCTGTGTATTGGAACCCTGTGTATTGGAACCCCTGTGTATTGGAACACTCTATATTGGGACCCCTGTGTATTGGGACCCCTGTGCATTGGGACCCCCTGTGTATTGGGACACCTGTGTATTGGGTCCCCCTGTGTATTGGAACTCCTGTGTATTTGGACTCTTGTGTATTAGCACCCTGTGTATTGGGACTCCTGTGTATTGGGACTCCTGTGAATTGGAACCTTGTGTATTGGGACCCCTGTGCATTGGGACTCCTGTATATTGGGACCCCCATATATTGGAACCCCAGTACATTGGGGCCCCTGTGTATTGGAACCTTGTGTATTGGGACCCCTGTGTATTAGGACTCCTGTATATTGGGACCCCCATATATTGGAACCCCAGTACATTGGGACCCCTGTGTATTGGAACCCGGTGTATTGGAACACTGTGTATTAGAATCCAATGTATTAGAATCCTGTGTATTACAATCCTGTGTATTAGAATTCTGTGTATTAAACTCCTGTGTTTTAGATCTCTGTGTCTTAGAATCAAGTTTTTTAGAATCCTTTGTATTAGAATCCTGTGTATTAGAATCTTGTGTGTTAGAATCCTGTGTTTTAGAATCCAGTGTATCAGAATCCTGTGTATTAGACTCTTGTGTATTGGAATCATGTGTAATAGAATCCTGTGTAATAGAATCCTATATAATAGAATCCTGTATATTCGAATCCTGTGTATTAGCATCCTATATATTAGAATCCTATGTATTATAATCCTGTGTTAGAATCCATTGTATTAGATCTTTGTTGATTAGAATCCAGTGTATTAGAACCTTGTGTATTAGAAAGTTGTGTATTAGAATCCTGGCCTAGAAATTCAGTATAGCCACTTTTGGGGCGGTAAAGTCGGGCGGGCGCTAAAGTTTGCGCCCGCCGGAAAGTGGAGGCCACTTCGCCGATATTCAGTAGCTTTGGCCAAGGAGTTTGCTCGAGCGCTAAAACTGGCGTTGCACCCCTATCTTTAGGCGCTAAGCCGGCGGTACGGACTGATACCGCCGAGGCCGGGCGCAGCGCAGGTGCGGTCATGTTTTGATTGACAGCAGACACCCTGGCGCCGGCCAGCTCTTAAAGGGGGAAGGGTTGACTTGGTCTGCTGCCACGCCCTGGATACTGCAGCCCTCCAGCTAGGCCTAAACACTGCTGCTGGAGAGAAATAGCGCCAGCAACGATGCAGAGGGCCCGTGAGCGAGCGCAGCGCTTCTCTGCCCATGATTTGAAGGTGCTGCTTAGGGGTTTGGAGAAGAGAAGAGATATCTTGTGCCCGGACAGTGGCAAGAAGGCTCCCAAGAGGCTGTACAGGAGAGCCTGGAGGGAAATCGCCCAGAGGGTCACAGCCAACAGCGATGTCCCCAGGACTGGTGACCAATGCCGGAAAAAGTTTAACGACCTCACTCGGTTGGTCAGGGTGAGTACCCTTTCCATTGTCCTCCTCATCCTTGCATGTGCACCTCACATTATGGGCAAAGGGGCCTCAAAGGCCTAATGGCCAGCCCTCCTCCAGCAGCTATGGCACTGGCATGAACATCAATAGCACTTTCTGCACTTTACACACTGGCCAAGCTATTCGACCATGGGAGGCAGTGCACACAACAACAGGGCACCACACTGGCCAAGCTATTCCACCATGGGAGGCAGTGCACACAACAACAGGGCACCACACTGGCCAAGCTATTCGACCATGGGAGGCAGTGCACACAACAACAGGGCACCACACTGTACTTAGAGGCCGTCCTTTCTCTTGCAGGCCAAGCTGGCCCAGAATCTGAAGAGCCGGACTGTCACCGGGGGAGGCCGTGCCCAGTTCCAGGAGCTCAGTGACCTGGAGGAGCGCGTGGGTCGACTCATGGGTGCCCGGGTGATTGGCCCCCGTTGCAATTGGAGATGCCGACCCTGTGCTGGGCCCCAATGGTAAGGACATGAGCGTTTGGACCTCTCTCGTTCCCCTTGCGCTTCAGATCTACATCCTTTGCCACTGTCCGACCAATGCGCATAATGCCACCACTCATGCCTCCCTCGCTGACGCCCTGTCCTCACTCTAAAGCTACTCTTGTGCCTTCCTGCTTTCAGCTGGTGAGGAGGAGGTCCCTGAGGCTGCGAGTGTCAGTCCCTCGGAAGAGGAGGACGACGAGGAGCAAGAGGAAGGCGGCACATCGGGGGAACCCTCATCCGGGCCAGGGGATGGCAATGGAGGGGACACGTCTTGCCTGGAGGAGAGCCAGGGGGAAGTGTTGCAGGGGGGTGTAGCTCCTGTGCCCAGTGGCGTCCAGCCACGCGGGAAGGGTCGGGCAGCACGGCTGCCTTCTCCCCAGAGGGGGGAAGTGTTGCAGGGGAGTGTAGCTCCTGTGCCCAGTGGCGTCCAGCCACGCGGGAAGGGTCGGGCAGCTCGGCGGCCATCTCCCCAGAGGGAGAGTCCGGCCTCCAGTCCGGAGACGGTCCTCGCCCAGGAGGTGCGCCTCCTTGATCAAATATCCGCGGACTCGGATCGTCGGCACACCGAGTTCATGGGGGTTGTGGGACGGTTGCCTGAGGCCATTGAGTCCCTGGCTCATAGTGTGGCCGATTTCGGGGCCTCACAGGCCAGGGGTTTAGAAGAACTCGCGGCAGCACAGGCCAGGGGTCACGAACAATTCGGGGCAGCACAGGCCAGGGGTCACGAAGAATTCAGGGCATCACAGGACGCGAGTCGGGCCGATTTCAGGGCAGCACAGGCAGCGAGTGCAGAGTTGATGAGTGGTGCCGTGCAGTCACTGGCTGGTCTGATGCGGGCACAGACCAGGGCAGTACGGGCACTCACTGCTGCCACACTCGCTATGTCACGCACGCATCGCCAGGGCACCCGCCACGCTGCTGCAGCACAGCGGTCTGGGCTTCACCAGATTGCTGCGCTTGCTGCAGTGCCAGCCCGGCCGACTGCCAGTGTCTCTGGCGACCAGCGAGCACCTGGCATCAGCCAGCTTGTCCCCATTGCTGCAGCCGCCACTGCCACTCCCCCAGCAAAGCTGCGACGAGCTGCTGGAGAGACTGATGCTGCCCAGCCACAGCTGCAGCAGTCAGCAGCCGGCCCCTCCAGGGCCGGAGCTCGTCTAGGCCGACCCCCAAGGGCATCTGCCATCACGCATTGTGCCCCTCAGGAGCCTTCCCCCAGCCTTGCAACACCCACAGGGCCCAGGTTGAGGCGGAGCAGCAGGTCGGCCAGGGGCCGGAAAAGCCTGGACAAGGACTCGCCCTCTCGGCACACAAAGTAGAGTGTGTTGCCAAATGTTTTTTATATGGGGGTGTTTGTGTTCTCTATGGGGGGGTTTATTTTGGTAAGGCCGAAGATGAAGGCAAATGTTTTTTTATATGGGGGTGTTTGTGTTCTCTATGGGGGGGTTTGTCTTGGTAAGGCCGAGGATGAAGGCCATTTGGATGGACAAGTTTTGTTATTCCTCCCCAGGTTGTGGGAGTGAGATATGTTTTTGACTGTTTTTTGGGGGTCTTGTCTGTTTTTGGGTTTCATGTGGGAAGGGCCCTGAGTTTGTTAAATAAAGCTTTTTATTTATTCAGCTTGTCCATGTGTGATGTTTCAAGTGGTTGTTGCGTTAACCGGCTGAGGGCTTGCGGAGCGGCTGCATTCAGGTGCGTTCATTGCCACAAGCCATTCCCTGACAGGGGGCCTAGAAGTGTCGTTCAATAAGCCGCCGACGGACGGCCCTTGGACCTTGTGGCTCCCTCCTGGGCTGGTACTCCTCCTCCTCCTCCTCCTCCTCCTCATGGTCCTCCTGCTCATCCTCCTGAGGTGGTGGTCCAACGTGAGGTGGCAGTGCCTGAGTCCTGCGGATAGCCAGGTTGTGCAGCATGCAGCAAACGACGACGAACTGGGAGACTCTATCCGGCGAATACTGCAGAGATCCGCCGGAACGATCCAGGCAGCGGAACCATTGCTTGAGGACGCCAATCGTTTGCTCTATGATGTTCCTTGTGGCTTGATGGCTTTCGTTGTATGCCTCCTCAGCAGGGGTCCTGGGCGCGCGGAGCGGGGTCATGAGCCATGTACACTAAGGATAGCCTTTGTCACCGATAAGCCATCCTCTTGGGGGAGGCTGTGCCTGGAACATGTCAGCCACAGTAGTCTGGCGCAGGATAAATGCATCGTGGCTGCTTCCTGGAAAGCGGGCATTGACAGCTAGGATGCGCTGCCTGTGGTCACACACCAGCTGTACATTGAGGGAATGGTAGCCCTTCCGGCTGCGGTAATCCTCGGCACTGTCGATAGGTGCCCGCATAGCCACATGCGTGCAGTCAATGGCGCCCTGCACCATGGGGAAGTCGGCGATCCTCGCAAATCCGACTGCACGCTGCTCCTGCCTCTCTAGGGTCATGGGGAAGGAGATGAATTGGTGTCTCCTTGCGAAAAGGGCATCGGTGACCTGCCGGATGCAGCGATGCACGGCGAACTGGGAGATGTTCGCTATGTCCCCAGCAGCGGCTTGGAAGGAGCCGCTTGCATAAAAGTTCAGAGCCACCGTGACCTTCACTTCCACCGACAGAGACGTCCTGCACATCAGCTGTGGACGCAGATCTCTGTGAAGCAGCTGGCAGATCTCTGCAACCACCTCCCTTCTGAAGCGCAGCCTCTTAGCACACTGCGCGGCAGTCATGGTGAGATAGGACACCTGCTGGCGGTATTCCCTGAGTGGGTAAGGCCTATGTTGCCGACGCCTGATGGCCCCTCTGTGTCTAGGCATGGCTGCCCCTCTCACACAGCGTCTGCGAGCCCTTCGCACATAATGCTGGAAGTGAGGGTTGGAACCCCATGCAGCCCCCATAATACAGTTGCAAACAGTGAAATCACAATGAGACAAATTTGCAAGCTCTGGCCAGAAGCCAAAAATACCTCTCCTATGTTGGCCCAATTCAGTAAGGTCTCTTCCTTGGTCTCTGTCCAGAAATCCGTAGCACTAAAGTCATTGCAGCAAAATGGCTGCCCTTTATAGTTCAGTCTAAGTGCCCTTTAATTAGCGCTCCCCAAGGCCCGCAGGGCCTCTGCTGCGTTCCACTTCACAGTTCTTAACAGCGTCACGCCCACATTGGGCGGGCGCCACTGAAGTTCCGGTTTGGGGCGCACAAACGGTGTTGCACGACGAAATGACGTCATAAGCTGCGCGCGCAGCTGAGCGCGCGCAAACACTTTGCGCCGGCGCTAAATGTCAACTGAAGTTGGGCGTAGGCGCAGATCGGTCTGCGCCCGGGCGCTAAGTGCCTAGCGCTCGAAATCTACCCCTCTTATGGCGCTAACGGCTGGCGAACGCAACTGAATTTCTAGGCCCCTGTGTAATAGAATCCTGTGTATTAGGATCTGGTGTATTACAATCCTGTGTATTAGAATCTGGTGTATTGGAATCTTGTGTATTAGATCTCTGTGTATTAGAATCCTGTGTATCAGAATCCTGTGTATTAGAATCCTGTGTATCAGAATCCTATGTATTAGAATCCTATGTATTAGAATCTTGTGTATTGGAATTGTGTGTAATAGAATCCTGTATAATAGAATCCTGTATATTTGAATCCTGTGTATTAGCATCCTACATACTGGAATCCTATGTATTAGAATCCTGTGTATTAGAGTCCTATGTATTAGAATCTTGTATATTAGAATCCTGTCTTTTAGAATCCTGTGTATTGGAACCCTGTGTATTGGGACCCTTGTGTATTGGAACCCATGTGTATTGGGAATCCTGTGTATTAGAATCCTGTGTATTAGAATCCTGTGTATTAGAATCTTGTGTATTAGAATCTGGTGTATTAGAATCCTGTGTATTAGAATCCAGTGTATTAGAATCCAGTGTATTAGAATCCAGTGTATCAGAATCCTGTGTATTAGAATCCTGTATATTAGAATCTTGTGTATTAGAATCCTGTGTATTAGAATCTGGTGTATTAGAATCTTGTGTATTAGAAACTTGTGTATTAGAATCCTGTGTTTTAGAATCTTGTGTATTAGATTCTGGTGTGTTAGAATCCTGTATAATAGAATCCTGTATATTCGAATCCTGTGTATTAGCATCCTATATAGAAGAATCCTGTGTCTTCTAATCCTGTGTATTAGGATCCTGTGTATTAGAATCTTGTATATTAGAATCCTGTGTTTTAGAATCCTGTGTGTTAGAATCCAGTGTATTGGAACCCCTGTGTATTGGAACACTGTGTATTGGGACCCCTGTGTATTGGGACCCCCTGTGTATTGGAAAACTGTGTATTGGGACCCTTGTGTATTGGGACCCCTGTGTATTGGGACTCCTGTGTATTGGAACACTGTGTATTGTGTGTATTGGGACCCCCTGTGTATTGGAACACTGTGTATTAGGACTACTGTATATTGGGTCCCCCCATATATTGGAACCCCAGTACATTGGGACCCCTGTGTATTGGAACCCGGTGTATTGGAATGCTGTGTATTAGAATCCAATGTATTAGAATCCTGTGTATTACAATCCTGTGTATTAGAATTCCGTGTATTAAATTCCTGTGTTTTAGATCTCTGTATCTTAGAATCAAGTTTTTTAGAATCCTTTGTATTAGAATCCTGTGTATTAGAATCTTGTGTATTAGAATCCTGTCTATTAGAATCCTGTGTATTAGAACCCTGTGTATTGGAATCGTGTGTAATATAATCCTGTATAATAGAATCCTGTATATTCGAATCCTGTATATTAGCATCCTATATACAAGAATCCTGTGTCTTAGAAACCTGTGTATTAGAATCCTGTATATTAGAATCTTGTATATTAGAATCCTGTGTTTTAGAATCCTGTGTGTTAAAATACATTGTATTAGATCTTTGTTGATTAGAATCCAGTGTATTAGAATCTTGTGTATTAGAAACTTGTGTATTAGAATCCTGCGTAACAGAATCCTGTGTATTAGAATCCAGTGTAGGAGAATCCTGTGTATCAGAATCCTGTGTATTAGAATCCTGTGTATTAGAATCCTGTGTATTAGAATCTTGTGTATTGGAATCGTGTGTATTAGAATCTGGTGTATTCGAATCCTGTGTATTAGAATCCTATATATTAGAATCCTATATATTAGAATCCTATGTATTAGAATCCTGCGCATTAGAGTCACGTGTACAAGATTCCTGTGTATTAGAATCTTGTATATTAGAATCCTGTGTATTAGAATCCTGTGTGTTAGAATCCATTGTATTAGATGTTTGTTGATTAGAATCCAGTGTATTAGAATCTTGTGTATTAGAAACTTGTGTATTAGAATCCTGTGTTTTAGAATCTTGTGTATTAGATTCTGGTGTGTTAGAATCCTGTATAATAGAATCCTGTATATTCGAATCCTGTGTATTAGCATCCTATATAGAAGAATCCTGTGTCTTCTAATCCTGTGTATTAGGATCCTGTGTATTAGAATCTTGTATATTAGAATCCTGTGTTTTAGAATCCTGTGTGTTAGAATCCAGTGTATTGGAACCCCTGTGTATTGGGACCCCCTGTGTATTGGAACACTGTGTATTGGGACCCCTGTGTATTGGGACCCCCTGTGTATTGGAAAACTGTGTATTGGGACCCTTGTGTATTGGGACCCCTGTGTATTGGGACTCCTGTGTATTGGAACACTGTGTATTGTGTGTATTGGGACCCCCTGTGTATTGGAACACTGTGTATTAGGACTACTGTATATTGGGTCCCCCCATATATTGGAACCCCAGTACATTGGGACCCCTGTGTATTGGAACCCGGTGTATTAGAATCCAATGTATTAGAATCCTGTGTATTACAATCCTGTGTATTAGAATTCCGTGTATTAAATTCCTGTGTTTTAGATCTCTGTATCTTAGAATCAAGTTTTTTAGAATCCTTTGTATTAGAATCCTGTGTATTAGAATCTTGTGTATTAGAATCCTGTCTATTAGAATCCTGTGTATTAGAACCCTGTGTATTGGAATCGTGTGTAATATAATCCTGTATAATAGAATCCTGTATATTCGAATCCTGTATATTAGCATCCTATATACAAGAATCCTGTGTCTTAGAAACCTGTGTATTAGAATCCTGTATATTAGAATCTTGTATATTAGAATCCTGTGTTTTAGAATCCTGTGTGTTAAAATACATTGTATTAGATCTTTGTTGATTAGAATCCAGTGTATTAGAATCTTGTGTATTAGAAACTTGTGTATTAGAATCCTGCGTAACAGAATCCTGTGTATTAGAATCCAGTGTAGGAGAATCCTGTGTATCAGAATCCTGTGTATTAGAATCCTGTGTATTAGAATCTTGTGTATTAGAATCTTGTGTATTGGAATCGTGTGTATTAGAATCTGGTGTATTCGAATCCTGTGTATTAGAATCCTATATATTAGAATCCTATGTATTAGAATCCTGCGCATTAGAGTCACGTGTACAAGATTCCTGTGTATTAGAATCTTGTATATTAGAATCCTGTGTATTAGAATCCTGTGTGTTAGAATCGATTGTATTAGATGTTTGTTGATTAGAATCCAGTGTATTAGAATCTTGTGTATTAGAAACTTTTGTATTAGAATCCTGTGTAATAGAATCCTGTGTATTAGAGTCTGGTGTATTGGAATCTTGTGTATTAGATCTCTGTGTATTAGAATCCTGTGTATTAGAATCCTGTGTATTGGAACCCCTGTGTATTGGAACCACTGTGTATTGGAACACTGTATATTGGGACCCCTGTGTATTGGGACCCCTGTGTATTGGGACCCCTGTGTATGGGTACCCCCTGTGTATTGGAACACTGTGTATTGGGACCCTTGTGTATTGGGACTCCTGTGTGTGAGGATCGGAACTCGGTGGACCCAACTGCAGTAAGGCAAACTGAGGCAGAGGTAAGGTTGCAAAATAAAGGTAGACTTTACTTGACATAAACAAAATAACAATAGTACAGAATACAGGCAAGCAGACCAGCACAAGGTATCTCCAGGCAGTGCAACTCAAGACTGAGCAAAGAACATAAAGTGAATACCACTTAAATAGTAGGCATTTAACAATGCACAGGTGAATACAATAATGAATAAAGAAGGACACAATTAAGAGAGTTCATGGAGCCCTCTGGTGGCGAGGCGAGGCAGAGTCTGGGTCATTCCTTACAGAACCCCCCCGCTAGGAACGGCCCCTGACGTTCCCCCAGAAGGTCCATGGTGACGACGAAAAAAAATTCCGTACTAAATCGCGATCCAGGATGTCTCGGTCCGGGACCCAAGAGCGTTCCTCCGGACCATATCCCTCCCAGTCCACCAGGAACTGGAGGCCCCCGCGAACCCGGCGAGATTCCATCAGGCGACGGACCGTGTAAGCAGGCTGGCCGTCGATGATGCGGGGAGCAGGAGGAGGCCTCGTGGCGGGCGCCAGGGAACTGCTGGCCACTGGCCGAAGCCGGGAGACATGGAAGGTAGGATGAATCCGCATGGAGCGGGGTAGCTGGAGACGGTAGGACACCGGGTTGACCTTTCTCAACACCATGAAGGGGCCGATGAAACGAGGCGCCAGCTTGCGGGACTCCACTCGCAGCGGGAGATCCTGCGTAGAAAGCCAGACCCTCTGACCAGAACGGAATGAAGGAGCCGGTCTGCGCCGCTTGTTGGCCTGGATCTGCCGTTGTCGAGAAGCTCGTTGCAAGGCCAGCCGCGCTCTCCTCCAGGTCCGCCGACAACGCTGGACAAACCTCTCCGCGGACGGAACCCCCACCTCGAGCTCCTGCTCCTGGAACAGTGGGGGTTGAAAACCGAACTGGCACTCGAACGGCGACAGTCCTGTGGGGGAGCAGCGCAACGTGTTGTGCGCGTACTCAGCCCAGGCGATGTGACGACTCCAGGTCGCAGGGTTAGCGGACACGAGACACCTCAGGGTCGTCTCCAGGTCTTGGTTGATTCGTTCTGTTTGACCGTTCGACTGAGGGTGGAAACCCGAGGAAAAACTGACAGTAGCTCCAATGAGCTTGTAGAAGGCTTTCCAAAACCGGGAGGCGAATTGTGGACCACGGTCAGAAACGATGTCAAGGGGCAAACCGAATAACCTGAAAACATGCTGGACCACGAGCTCGGCTGTCTCTTGGGCTGAGGGAAGCTTGGGCAAGGGCAGAAAACGACAGGCTTTGGAGAAGCGATCTACGATGACCAGAATGACCGTGTTGCCTTGAGATGGTGGAAGGCCTGTGATGAAATCCACCGAGAGGTGTGACCAGGGACGAGTGGGAATGGGGAGAGGATGCAGCAAACCCTGGGGGCGAGATCGAGGGTTCTTGTTTCGTGCACAAATGGCACAAGCTGCCACGAACGCCTTTACGTCCTTCTCCATGGTGGGCCACCAGAACCTTCTACGAAGAAACTCCAGCGTCCTGGATGCGCCTGGATGACCGGTGAGTCGCGATGAATGCCCCCACTGCAGGACTTGTGAGCGTGCCGTGTTGGGAACAAAAAGGCGACCTGGTGGGCCGTTGCCAGGGTCTGCCTCCCTCTGTTGCGCCTTTCTGACCAGCGTCTCGATTCCCCAGCAAACTGGTGCTACAATTCGGGAAGTAGAAATAATAGGTTCTGGTTGTCTCTCCCGCTCGGGTGGATCAAATTGCCTGGAGAGAGCATCAGGCTTGAGATTCTTGGAACCTGGACGATATGATAGGACAAAGTCAAAACGATTAAAAAACAGTGCCCAGCGAGCTTGACGAGAGTTAAGTCGTTTGGCCTCCTGGATATAGGCCAGATTCTTATGGTCAGTCCAGACAATGAACGGGTGTTTAGACCCCTCCAACCAATGTCTCCACTCCTCCAGTGCCAACTTAACTGCCAGTAATTCCCTGTTCCCAATATCATAGTTTCGTTCAGCGGGAGTGAGTCGGCGAGAGAAAAAGGCGCAAGGGTGCAGTTTGTTGTCGTTAGACCGTTGGGATAAAACGGCGCCCACTCCTATATCCGAGGCATCCACCTCGACAATGAAGGGGCGTGAGGGATCCGGAATAACGAGGACAGGAGCAGACGTGAAGCGCCACTTGAGATCCTCGAAAGCCTGCGCAGCCTCAGCGGACCAACTGAACCGGGTAGAGGCGATCCTGGTGAGGGCGTTAAGAGGGGCAGCAATGGTGCCGAAGTTTCTGATGAACCTCCGATAGAAGTTAGCAAATCCCAAGAAACGTTGCACCTGTTTGAGAGAGGTGGGTGGTGGCCAATCTCGGACAGCTTGGGTCTTGCCAGGGTCCATTTGGATGTTACCGCTGGAGATGATGAAGCCCAGAAATGAAACTGTGGAAACGTGAAATTCACACTTCTCCGCCTTGACAAACAAGTGGTTGTTAAACAAAAGTTGCAGGACTTGTCTTACATGCCGGACATGATCGTGAAGAGTTTTGGAGAAAATGAGAATGTCATCCAGGTAGACAAAAACAAAGCGATTCAGCATGTCTCGGAGAACGTCGTTGATGAGCGCCTGGAACACAGCAGGGGCGTTGGTCAATCCAAAGGGCATAACCAGGTACTCATAGTGCCCAGTGGGTGTATTGAATGCCGTCTTCCACTCGTCCCCTTCGCGGACGCGGATGAGGTTGTAGGCGTTGCGGAGGTCCAATTTAGTGAAGACCGTGGCTCCCTGAAGTAGCTCGAAGGCCGTCGACATGAGTGGAAGAGGATAACGGTTCTTTATAGTAATCCGGTTAAGGCCACGGTAGTCGATGCAGGGACGGAGACCTCCATCTTTCTTACTCACGAAGAAAAAACCGGCACCAGCAGGAGAGGTGGACGGACGGATGAAGCCAACGGTGAGGGCATCACGGACATACTCCTCCATGGCGGCGGTCTCAGGAGCAGAAAGGGAAAAGATCCTACCCCTAGGTGGGCATGTCCCAGGCAGGAGGTCAACGGCACAGTCATATGGCCTATGAGGGGGAAGTGATGTGGCTCGAACCTTACTGAAGACCTCTTTTAGATCCTCATACTCGGGTGGCACTCGGGACAATTCAGAGCGTGATGGGAACTCCTGGGGCTGGGAAGGAGACTTGGCGCGAAGACAGGTAGTATGGCAGGCGGAGCCCCATTCCGTAAGCCGGCCGGTGGCCCAATCTAAGCGAGGATTATGGCAGGCCAACCAAGGGTAACCCAGAATTAATGGAAACTGGGAAGAGTGGATAAGGGAGAATTGGATGGTCTCAAAATGTTGTCCTTCCACGCCCAAACACAGAGGGGCAGTATAATGGTGAACGGTTCCAGAACCCAGGGGTCTTCCATCCAGGGCAACAACAGTGAGGGGGTGATCAGGATGGGTCAGGGGAATCTTGAGCTGTTTAGCTAACCCCAGATCTATGAAGTTACCATCAGACCCCGAATCCACCATGGCCTTAAGATCATATTGTTGATTGTCCCAGAAAAGGGAGGATGCCAGCAAAACCCTAGAAACAGTGTGGTCGGAAGGGATGGTTATGCTCATCTCAGGTCCCTCCGTCCTGGATGAGCCCTGGCTTTTCCCACCAAATCAGGACAGGAAGAGCGGAAGTGGCCAGCTCTCCCACAACAGAGACAAGATCCCTCTCTCATTCGGCGATCATGTTCGGGCTGCGAGAGGCGGGTTACTCCCACCTGCATGGGCTCCTCTGGATCGGTCAAAGATGGACTCGGGATGGCTCGGAGGTTCTCAGATGGCTTCGAAGCAGGAAAAGCTCTGGTCTCTGGAAACGGAGTGAAAAAGGAGTGGCGTTCTCTTCGCCTCTCACGGAGCCGATTATCCACACGAACGGAGATATCAAAAAGAGACTCCAAATCACTCACCGGATCCCTGGAAGCCAGTTCGTCCTTGATCTCATCCGTGAGACCGTGGCGAAAAGTGGCGATGAGCGCCTCCGAATTCCATTGGCTTTCAGCAGCGAGAGTGCGAAACTCAATAGCGTAGTCCGCAACACTACGAACCCCCTGGCGAAACCGAAGTAGTCTGTTAGATGCTTCTCTCCCACTGACAGGGTGATCAAAAACCCTTCTCATTTCTTCCGAGAAAAGTTGGTAGTTCGAACATACCGGCGTTTGCTGTTCCCAGACGGCTGTAGCCCAGGTAAGCGCCTTGCCGGTAAGTAGCGAAATGATGTAGGCCACTCGGGAACAGTCACTGGGAAATAATGAACCCTGCAGTTGGAAAACCAGGGAACACTGGATTAGGAAACCTCGACATCCTCCTGGGTTACCGTCGTAGCGCTCGGGTGCAGGTAATCGGGGTTCTCTCAGAGGAGAAGGCGAAACCGTAGGAGCGGGTAACGGTGCAGGAGCGGCTTGGATCACCTGACTCTGTTTCTGGCTCTGATGGAAAGTGATGACGAGGCCCTCCAGCAGATTCTGGTTTCGGAAGACTGCCGTGGCAAGACACTGCAGTTCGTTCAAAATAAGTTGTAGCTGTTCAGAAACTTGTCTTGGCCATTGGTCCTTCTCTGCTGGGTCCATGTTTTGGCTCAGTCTTGCTGTGAGGATCGGAACTCGGTGGACCCAACTGCAGTAAGGCAAACTGAGGCAGAGGTAAGGTTGCAAAATAAAGGTAGACTTTACTTGACATAAACAAAATAACAATAGTACAGAATACAGGCAAGCAGACCAGCACACGGTATCTCCAGGCAGTGCAACCCAAGACTGAGCAAAGAACATAAAGTGAATACCACTTAAATAGTAGGCATTTAACAATGCACAGGTGAATACAATAATGAATAAAGAAGGACACAATTAAGAGAGTTCATGGAGCCCTCTGGTGGCGAGGCGAGGCAGAGTCTGGGTCATTCCTTACACTGTGTATTGGAACCTCTGTGTATTGGGACTCCTGTGTATTAGAACCCTGTGTATTGGGACTCCTGTGTATTGGAACCTTTTGTATTGGGACCCCTCTGTATTGGAACCTTGTGTATTGGGACCCCTGTGTATTAGGACTCCTATATATTGGGACCCTCAGCTATTGGAACCCCAGTACATTGGGACCCCATGTGTATTGGAACCCAGTGTATTGGAACGCTGTGTATTAGAATGCAATGTATTGGAATCCTGTGTATTACAATCCTGCATATTAGAATTCTGTGTATTAGCATCCTATATATTAGAATCCTATGTATCAGAATTCTGCGCATTAGAATCACGTCTACAAGAATCCTGTGTATTAGAATCTGGTGTATTAGAATCTTGTATATTAGAATTTTGTGTATTCAAGTCCTGTTTATTAGGATCCTGTGTATTAGAATTCTGTGAATTAGAATCCTGTGTATTCGAATCTTGTGTATTAGAGTCCTCTGTATTAGAATCCTTTGTATTAGAATCCTGTGTATTAGAGTCCTGTGTATTAGAATTCTGTGTAATAGTATCCAGTGTATTAGAATGCTGTGTATTAGAGTCCTCGATATTAGAATCTTTTGTATTAGAATCTTGTGTAATATAATCCTGTGTATTAGAATCATGTGTATTCAAATCCTGTGTAATAGAATCCTGTGTAATAGAAAGCTGTAAGTTACAACTCTGTGTATTAGAATCCTTATATTAGAATCCTGTGTATTAGAATTCTGTGTATTAGAATTCTGTGTATTAGCATCCTGTGTAATAGAACCCTGTGTCATAGAAAGCTGTCTGTTAGAACTCTGTGTATTTGAATCCTGTGTATTTGAATCCTGTGTATTAGAATCCGGTGAATTAGAATCCTGTGTATTACTATCCTGTGTATTAGAATGCTGTGTATTCGAATCCTGTGTATTAGAATCATGTGTATTAGAATCCTATGTATTAGAATCCTGTGTATGAGAATCCTGTTTAGTAGAATCATGTGTATTAGAATCCTGTGTATTAGAATCCTGTGTATTAGAGTCCTCTGTATTAGAATCCTTTATATTAGAATCTTGTGTAATATAATCCTGTGTATTAGAACCATGTGTATTCAAATCCTGTGTAATAGGATCCTGTGTAATAGAAAGCTGTCAGTTAGAACTCGGTGTATTAGAATCCTTGTATTAGAATCCTGTGTATTAGAATTCTGTGTTTTAGCATCCTGTGGAATAGAATCCTGTGTCATAGAAAGCTGTCTGTTAGAACTCTGTGTATTTGAATCCTGTGTATTAGAATCCTGTGTATTAGAATCCTGTGTATTAGAATCCTGTTTAATAGAATCTTGTGTATTAAAATCCTGTGTATGAGAATCCTGTGTATTAGAATCCTGTGTATGAGAATCCTGTTTATTAGAATCCTGTGTATTAGAATCCTGTGTATGACAATCCTGTGTATTAGAACCCTGTGTATGAGAATCCTGTGTATTAGAATCCTGTGTATGAGAATCCTGTTTAGTAGAATCATGTGTATTAGAATCCTGTGTATTAGAATCCTTTGTATGAGAATCCTGTGTATTAGAATCCTGTGTATTAGAATCATGTGAATTAGAATCATGTGTATTAGAATCCAGTGTAGGAGAATCCTGTGTATTCGAATCCTGTGTATTCGAATCCTGTGTATTAGAATCCTGTGTATTAGAACTCTGGTTTTTAGAATCCTGTGTATTAGAATCCTGTGTATTAGAATCCTGTGTATTAGAACTCTGGTTTTTAGAATCCTGTGTACAGGAATCCTGTGTACAGGAATCCTGTGTATTAGAATCTTGTGTATTAGGATCCTGTGTATTAGACTCCTGTGTACTAGAATCTTGTATATTAGAATCCTGTGTATTAGAATCCTGTGTGTTAGAATCCATTGTATTAGATGTTTGTTGATTAGAATCCAGTGTATTAGAATCTTGTGTATTAGAAACTTTTGTATTAGAATCCTGTGTAATAGAATCCTGTGTATTAGAGTCTGGTGTATTGGAATCTTGTGTATTAGATCTCTGTGTATTAGAATCCTGTGTATTAGAATCCTGTGTATTGGAACCCCTGTGTATTGGAACCACTGTGTATTGGAACACTGTATATTGGGACCCCTGTGTATTGGGACCCCTATGTATGGGGACCCCCTGTGTATTGGAAGACTGTGTATTGGGACCCTTGTGTATTGGGACTCCTGTGTATTGGATCCTCTGTGTATTGGGACTCCTGTGTATTGGAACCTCTGTGTATTGGGACTCCTGTGTATTAGAACCCTGTGTATTGGGACTCCTGTGTATTGGAACCTTTTGTATTGGGACCCCGCTGTATTGGAACCTTGTGTATTGGGACCCCTGTGTATTAGGACTCCTATATATTGGGACCCTCAGCTATTGGAACCCCAGTACATTGGGACCCCATGTGTATTGGAACCCGGTGTATTGGAATGCTGTGTATTAGAATCCAATGTATTGGAATCCTGTGTATTACAATCCTGTGTATTAGAATTCTGTGTATTAGCATCCTATATATTAGAATCCTATGTATCAGAATTCTGCGCATTAGAATCACGTCTACAAGAATCCTGTGTATTAGAATCTGGTGTGTTAGAATCTTGTATATTAGAATTTTGTGTATTCAAGTCCTGTTTATTAGGATCCTGTGTATTAGAATTCTGTGAATTAGAATCCTGTGTATTCAAATCCTGTGTATTAGAGTCCTCTGTATTAGAATTCTGTGTATTAGAATCCTGTGTATTAGAGTCCTGTGTATTAGAATTCTGTGTAATAGTATCCAGTGTATTAGAATCTTGTGTATTAGAATCCTGTGTATTAGAGTCCTCTGTATTAGAATCTTTTGTATTAGAATCTTGTGTAATATAATCCTGTGTATTAGAATCCTGTGTATTAGAATTCTGTGTATTAGCATCCTGTGTAATAGAATCCTGTGTCATAGAAAGCTGTCTGTTAGAACTCTGTGTATTGGAATCCTGTGTATTAGAATCCTGTGTATTTGAATCCTGTGCATTGGAATCCTGCATATTAGAATCTTGTGTATTAGAATCCGGTGAATTAGAATCCTGTGTATTAGAATCCTGTATATTAGAATCCTGTGTATTAGAGTCATGTGTATTAGAATCATATGTATTAGAATCCTGTGTATGAGAATCCTGTTTAGTAGAATCATGTGTATTAGAATCCTGTGTATTAGAATCCTGTGTATTAGAATCCTGTGTATGAGAATCCTGTGTATTAGAATCCTGTGTATGAGAATCCTGTGTATGAGAATTCTGTGTATGAGAATCATGTGTATTAGAATCCTGTGTATGAGAATCCTGTGTATTAGAATCCTGTTTATGAGAATCCTGTTTATTAGAATCCTGTGTATGAGAATCCTGTGTATTAGAATCCTGTGCATTAGAATCCTGTGCATTAGAATCCTTTGTATGAGAATCCTGTGTATTAGAATCCTGTGTATTAGAATCATGTGAACTGGAATCATGTGTATTAGAATCCAGTGTAGGAGAATCCTGTGTATTCGAATCCTGTGTATGAGAATCCTGTGTATTAGAATCCTGTGTATTAGAATCCTGTGTATGAGAATCCTGTGTATTAGAACATTGGTTTTTAGAATCCTGTGTATTAGAACCCTGTGTATTATAATTGTGTTTATTAAAATCCACTGTTTTAGAAATCTTTATATTAGATTCCTGTGTATTAGACTCACTTTATTAGAATCCTGTGTATTAGATTATTGTGTATTAGAATCCTGAATATTAGGATCCTGTGTATTAGAATGATGTGTGTGTAGAATCCTGTATATTTGAATCCTGTTTAATAGAATCATGTTTATTAGAATACTGTGTATTAGAAATCTGTGTATTAGAATCCTGTGTATTAGAACTCCTTGAATTAGAATCCTGTGTATTAGAACTCTGGTTTTTAGAATCCTGTGTATTAGAATCCTGTGTATTGGAAACCTGTGTATTAGTATCCTGTGTATTGGAAACCTGTGTATTAGAATCCTGTGTATTAGAATCTTGTGTATTAGAACCCTGTGTATTCAAATCCTGTGTATTAGGATCCTGTGTATTAGAATTCTGTGAATTAGAATCCTGTGTATTCGAATCCTGTGTATTAGAATCCTGTGTAATAGAATCCTGTGTAATAGAATCCAGTGTATTAGAATCTTGTATATTAGAATCCTGTATATTAGAATCCTGTGTATTAGAATCTTGTATATTAGAATCCTGTGTATTAGAATCTTGTATATTAGAATCCTGTATATTAGAATCCTGTGTATTAGAATCTTGTATATTAGAATCCTGTGTATTAGAATCCTGTGTATTAGAATCTTGTATATTAGAATCCTGTGTATTAGAATCCTGTGTATTAGAATCTTGTATATTAGAATCCTGTGTATTAGAATCCTGTATATTAGAATCCTGTGTATTAGAATCCTATGTATTAGAATCCTGTGCATTAGAATCATGTGTACAAGAATCTTGTGTATTAGAATCCTGTGTATTAGAATCCCGTGTATTAAATTCCTGTGTATTAGAATCCTGTGCATTTGAATCCTGTGTATTAGAATCCTGTGTAATAGAATTCTGTGTATTGGAATCCTGTGTATTAGGATCATGTGTATTAGAATTCTGTGTATTAGGATCATGTGTATTAGAATTCTGTGTATTAGTATCCAGTGTATTAGAATCTTGTGTATTAGAATCCTGTGTATTAAAATCCTGTGTATTAGGACCCTGTGTATTAGATTCCTGTGTATTAGAATCCTGTTTATTGAAATCCTGTGTATTAGAGTCCTCTGTATTAGAATCCTGTGTATTAGAATCTTGTGTATTAGAATCCTGTGAAATAGAATCTTGTGTATTAGAATCCTGTGTATTCAAATCCTGTGTATTAGAGTCCTCTGTATTAAAATCCCACGTATTAGAATCTTGTGTATTAGAATGCTGCATATTAGAATCCACTCTATTAAAATCCTGTGTATTAGAATCTAGTGTATTATAATGCCGCATATTAGAATCCTGTGTATTAAAATCCCATGTATTAGAATCCTGTGTAGCAAATTCCTGTGCTTTAGAAATCTTTGTATTAGATTTCTGTGTATTAGACTGATGTGTATTAGAATCCTGTGAATTAGAATCCTGTGGATTAGAATCTTGTGCATTAGAAACCTGTGTCTTAGAATCCTGTATTAGAATCCTGTATATTAGAATCCTGTGTATTTGAATCCTGTGTATTAGAATCATGTGTATCAGAATGCTGCATATTAGAATCCACTCTATTAAAATCCCGTGTATTAGAATCTAGTGTATTATAACGCCGCATATTAGAATCCTGTGTATTTGAATCCTGTGTATTAGAATCCTGTGTATTAGAATCCTGTGCAATAGAATCCTGTTTATTAGAATCATTGCATTTGAATCCCATGCAATAGAATCCTGTGTATTTGAATCCTGTGTATTAGAATCCTGTGCATTTGAATCCTGTATATTAGAATCCTGTGTATTTGAATCCTGTGTATTAGAATCTTGTGTATTAGAATCCTGTGCATTTGAATCCTGTATATTAGAATCCTGTGTATTTGAATTCTGTATATTAGAATCCTGTGTATTAGAATCCTGTGTGTTAGAATCCTGTATATTAGAATCCTGTGTATTAGAATCCTGTGTGTTAGAATCCTGTATATTAGAATACTGTGTATTAGAATCCTCTGTATTAGAATCCTGTGTATTAGAAATCTTTGTATTAGAATCCTGTGTATTAGATCCCTGTGCATTAGAAATCTTTTTATTAATATCCTGTGTATTAGACTCATGTGTATTAGAATCCTGTGTATTAGAATCCTATGTATTAGAATCCTGTGTATTAGAATCCAGTGCATTAGAATCCTGTGTATTAGAATCCTATGTGTTAGAATCCTGTGTATTAGAATCCTCTGTATTAGAATCCTGTGTATTAGAAATCTTTGTATTAGAATCCTGTGTATTAGATCCCTGTGCATTAGAAATCTTTTTATTAATATCCTGTGTATTAGAATCCTGTGTATTAGAATCCTGTGTATTAGAATCCTGTGTATTAGAATCCTATGTGTTAGAATCCTGTGTATTAGAATCCTGTGTATTAGAATCCTGTGTATTAGAATCCTATGTGTTAGAATCCTGTGTATTAGAATCCTGTGTATTAGAATCCTGTGTATTAGAATCCTATGTGTTAGAATCCTGTGTATTAGAATCCTGTGTGTTAGAATCCTGTGTGTTAGAATCCTGTGTATTAGAATCCTGTGTATTAGAATCCTGTGTGTTAGAATCCTGTGTGTTAGAATCCTGTGTATTAGAATCCTATGTGTTAGAATCCTGTGTATTAGAATCCTGTGTGTTAGAATCCTGTGTGTTAGAATCCTGTGTGTTAGAATCCTGTGTATTAGAATCCTATGTGTTAGAATCCTGTGTGTTAGAATCCTGTGTATTAGAATCTGTGTATTAGAATCCTGTGTGTTAGAATCCTGTGTGTTAGAATCCTGTGTATTAGAATCCTGTGTATTAGAATCCTGTGTATTAGAATCCTGTGTGTTAGAATCCTGTGTATTAGAATCCTGTGTGTTAGAATCCTGTGTATTAGAATCCTGTGTGTTAGAATCCTGTGTATTAGAATCTTGTATATTAGAATCCTGTGTATTAGAATCCTGTGTATTAGAATCCTGTGTATTAGAATCCTATGTGTTAGAATCCTGTGTATTAGATTCCTGTGCGTTAGAATCCTGTGCGTTAGAATCCTGTGTGTTAGAATCCTGTGTATTAGAATCCTGTGTATTAGATTCCTGTGTGTTAGAATCCTGTGTGTTAGAATCCTGTGTATTAGAATCCTGTGTGTTAGAATCCTGTGTATTAGAATCCTGTGTATTAGATTCCTGTGTGTTAGAATCCTGTGTATTAGAATCCTGTGTATTAGAATCCTGTGTATTAGAATCCTGTGTGTTAGAATCCTGTGCGTTAGAATCCTGTGTATTAGAATCCTGTGGGGGCATTTTTACCAATGGAGGCAAGATGGAGGTGGGTTTCTGTTTGGGTGGGTTTGAAACCCGCCTCCACTGATAGTTTTCAAAAAATTGCGATTTTCCCATGATTAGTCACTTGATTTCAGAGGTGTGGGTTGCCCTTGGTCAATTAGTGTTTTGGGACTGAAACCCGCCTCTGCCGACATCACTTTTTCAGTTTCTTTTTATGGCTTCTTGCTGCCTTGGATCATTCCACAGGATTTCCGCCTATGGTGCACCACCTGCAACATTTTCTGAGAAACCACTATGTCCAATTCCAAGGCAGGATGATGCGCTGCAAATGTTGTTTGAGGGGGTGACAGCTAGCGGGGAGGTGCTCTTCCACTCATCTGGGAGGAAGAGGCCTCCCAAAGAAACCAAGGCTGTGTGGGTACAGCTGGCAAGGGATGTAACCTCCAGATCTGTGTGCAGATTGGGTGAATGTTTATGTGTATTGATGAAATGCCATCCCTGTTTGTAGTGTATGTACCCGTCTACCTTTAAGGGAACTATTGAATGTAACCGTTCACCTTTAAGAGGACTACTTTCGGGTGGCACTATTTGGTTGGCTTCTGTATACTGTAATACCGATAGTGACCACACCAGTATATAAGTGTTGTGGCATGATTGCTGGGGCAGATTCGCCCGGACCTTCGAATAGTAAAGACCTGTTTGTTTGTTACTTCTGAAGTCTGTATTTATTAACTGCACAACCCACAGACTTTACAGTGGCGACGAGTCCGATCGTACCCTGCGGCGAGATTACCAAAAGCAATGAAGAGCGTCGAAGAGAGACAACCGCCCTCGTCGTGCTACCAAAAGAAAACACGAGGCTGCAACAACAGAAAGCAGGAAGACTAACAACAAAAGCTGTATCAGCAACAGGCACTGACTACCCTTCTGCCACAGTGCGGAGTGAGCCGACCAACAAGAAACAAGGCGGCCGAAGAGACTGTGAGTAGGGGAAGGTGTAGAAGTATCTGGAGGATAAGGGCAGAGCACTCGACCTCGGTCGAGGGGGAGCTGTGCCGGCCAAAAGTCGGGTCCAACGGCGTCGGGTGACAGCCGGACCGCGATCGGCGGGAAAACTTCGGGCAGCGACCGCAGCCACGAAGCGCTGAGCCTGCGAGTAGGCGCGGGAAGAGAAACCCAGCCGCAGCCGGGGAGGGAAACACCGGTCTGCGAGAGGGCTGGGGAGGCGAACGGGAACCGTGCGGGTGAGAGCCGGGTGCGGAGAGAGAGACTGCGAGGAGCCAGTCCAGCGGCTGAGCTGTTCTCCACCAACGGGGTACTCAGAGCCGGCAAAAACCGAACGTGCGGGAGTGGGAGAGAGACACAGCCGAAAACGGGGTGAGAGACTGCGCGAGAGCCAGTCCAGCGGCTGAACTGTCCTCCGTTAACGGGGTGTACCCAGCGCCGGTAGAGCCGTGCGGGCGGGAGGAAAAGACAGAGCCGAGTAAGGGGAGCTGTGCGGAAGCCAGCCCAGCGGCTGAACCTGTCCGCTGTGGGGAAAGCGTACCCCTTCCACCAGGGAAGAAACGCGGGAAGCCGCCATTAGGCGGGGAAGACGATTGAAGTGGGCGGGGCGAGAAGGAAAGAGCGGGAAACCGCCATTTTCGCGGGGAAACCGCCATCTTAGAAATAAACAAATAAATAAGAATACTTGAAGAAATACTTGTGTTGTACCCAAGGAAAGAAAGATGCCTAAGCGGGCGGACATCAACGAGTTCAATTCGGAGATAGAAGACTGGGCCACGTACGTAGAACGTATTGAGATACATTGTAAGGCTAACAAAATAGCTAAGAAGGAAAAAGCTTTAACCTTACTTAACATGATGGGTGCGAAAACATTCGGGGTGTTGAAGAATCTTCTCTCACCAGCTAAACTGGCAGATCAGACTTTCGATGATATTGTAGCAGTGCTGAAGGATCACTTGAACCCCACACCGTTGATGCTGGCTGAACGATTCAAATTCTACGCAAGAACGCAGAGGAAAGACGAAAGCAATGCGGAATACTTGGTCGAACTGCGTAGGCTGGCGAAATACTGCCAGTTTGGAGGGAATCTGACAGAGGCACTGCGTGACAAGTTCGTATGCGGATTGTCCAAAGAAGGAACGCAGAAGCGACTACTGGAAGAAAATGACCTCACACTGGACAGGGCTGTCCTCATAGCTGCATCGCATGAAGCCGCAGCGAAAGGAACGGCGGAAATGCAGCTAAAGGCGGCGGCACTAGGGGTGGACCAAATTACTTCGAGCACAATAAAATGCTACCGTTGTGGGAAGACAACACATGACCAGAATCAATGCTGGGGTAAAAACCAAGAATGCAGGAAATGTGGCAAGGTCGGGCACATAGCTAAGGTATGCCGGTCAGGAGCAACGTACAACAATAAGAAGTCATCACAAAAATGGTACGGAAAGGTACAAGAGGTGACTAAGAAGAGTCTGAGGGAACAGAAGTCGGTCTCACACTCCAAATGCAAAGGACTGGACAGTCTGAGAATTCACAACGTGAGCAATGAAGCTGACCGACAAACTATCTGGATAACGCTACAGATTGCAAAGGTCCAAGTAAAAATGGAAGTGGACACCGGATCGGCGTTGACGGTCATGAATAAGCATGACTATAAGAAATATTTCAAGCATATTCCACTACGGGATACGGAACTAGTACTACAGACATACACGGGGCACAAAGTATTCCCCATCGGAATGATAGAAGTCAAGGTGAGATACAAGAATAAAGATCATCACCGGTTGGACCTGTATGTATTGCCTGAGGGAGGACCACCACTTCTGGGACGGGAGTGGATCCGAAAAATAAAATTGGACTGGCAGTCCCTAAACACCATGACGGTGGATTCCGAAAAAGAGGATGTCAAACCTGAACGGTTGTCCAGAATATTGGACGAAGCTAAGGAGGTATTCCAGCAAGGACTGGGAACGCTGCGAGGTATTAAAGCAAAGGTTAAGATTGCAGAAAATGCAAGCCCAAAGTTTTTTAAGGCCAGATCAGTTCCCTACGCAATACGACCAGCTGTGGAGGCAGAACTGGAAGAACTTGAACGATCAGGGGTTCTGTCAAAAGTGGACTGGAGTGAGTGGGCCACGCCCATTGTTCCCGTCATGAAGTCCTCACCGAGTAATAAGCCTGGGGGACCAGGGAAGGTCCGTATCTGCGGAGATTTCAAGATTACTGTGAATCCGGTGCTTCACACGGTACAATACCCGCTTCCGCGGATTGAAGATATCTTTGCTTCGTTGGCTGGAGGGAAACATTTCACGAAAATAGATCTGGCTCAAGCATATCTACAGATGGAGGTCGAGGAAGAGTCACGCCAGTACCTCACCATCAACACTCACAGAGGCTTGTATCGCTACAATAGACTGGTCTTTGGGGTAGCTTCGGCGCCAGCAATTTGGCAGAGGGCCATGGAACAGGTGTTACAAGGAATTCCAAGCACGCAGTGCTACTTAGATGACATTTTAATCATGGGAAAAGATGAGGAAGAACACCTCACGAATTTGAAACTGGTACTCACCAGGTTGAAGGAGTATGGCCTTCGGGTTAATCGCAAGAAGTGTGAGTTTTTCCAAAAACGGATCTCATACTGCGGTCATGTCATTGACCGAGAGGGACTGCATAAGTCACCCGAAAAGATAGAAGCGGTTGTGAAGGCCCCCGCTCCAGGAAACGTATCACAGTTAAGATCATTCTTGGGGTTGATTAATTACTATCACAAGTTTCTGCCAAATTTATCCACGGTACTGCATCCGCTGAATGACCTGTTGCGGAAAGAAACACCATGGAAGTGGAGTGAAGAATGCAAAAAGGCTTTTCGCAGAAGCAAGGAGTTGATTACCTCTGAAGAAGTGTTGGCTCATTTCAACCCAGCATTACCCCTTCGTCTAGCTTGCGATGCTTCCCCGTACGGAATTGGGGCAGTACTCTCGCATAGGCTACCAAATGGCTCGGAAAGGCCAGTGGCTTTCGCGTCCCGATCATTGACACCCGCGGAGCGAAATTACGCCCAAATAGATAGGGAGGCCCTCAGTCTTGTGTGGGGCGTGAAGAAATTCAACCATTACCTACAATGTAAAAAGTTCACATTGCTGACAGACCACCAGCCGTTGGTGTCCATATTCAACCCAAATAAGGCCGTTTCCACCATGACAGCACAAAGGTTACAAAGGTGGTCCGTGTTACTTGGGGCACACCAATACGAAATTGAGTACAAAAGGTCTAAACAGCATGGAAATGCTGATGGGTTGTCACGTTTGCCATTGCCGATGGTAGAAGAAGCGAGTATAGTGGACCCAGTAGAGTTGTTCCACTCATCCATAGTGGAGTGTCTACCGATAACAAACTCAATGATTGAGAATGAGACAAGGAATGACCCGACTCTTTCACGAGTCTATGATGTAACGGTGGAGGGATGGCCAGCACAGAGCGAACCAACACTGCAAGCATTTGCACAGAGGAAAGAACAACTGTCAGTGTGTCGAGGAACCCTGATGTGTGGATCTAGAGTGGTGATTCCACCCAAACTCCAAAAGAAGGTGCTAAAGGAGCTGCACGAAGGACATCTGGGGGGAGTAAAGATGAAAAATCTAGCAAGAGCGTTTGTGTGGTGGCCAGGCATTGATAGAGACATAGAGGAGATCACGAAGAACTGCCTAGGATGTCAGAGGGTTCAGAACGCGCCACCCCAGGCTCCTCTGCATCCATGGGAGTGGCCCTCATCGCCTTGGCAAAGAGTACACATCGACTTTGCTGGTCCATTTATGGACTCGATGTTTCTAATAGCGGTGGATGCCCACTCCAAGTGGCCGGAAGTAATTAAGATGACCACCACCACGACGGAAAAAACCATCGCAGTGTTAAGGACTATGTTTGCTCGGAATGGCCTGCCGGAACAGATCTGTTCTGATAATGGACCACAATTTGTGTCACGTCAGCCCCATACCATCCCGCCTCAAATGGATTGGCTGAAAGGTTTGTCCAGACCTTCAAGAAGGCCGTAAAGGCCATGAGTAATGAGAATATAAGTCTGCAACATAAGGTGGATAGCTTTTTGTTGGCATACCGAAATGCGACACATGCGGTCACAAATCAAACTCCCGCAATGATGTTCTGTAATAGACGCCTAAGATGCCGGCTGGATTTACTAAAACCAAACGTCAGAAGAGACGTAGAGAACCGGCAATTCCAGGGCATGAACGACAGGGTCACTAGATCTTTCCAGATCGGTCAACGAGTTTTGGCCCGGGACTACCGTACTGAGAAATGGCAGCCTGGAACTATTGGGAAAAGGCTGGGGCCATTGATGTACACCGTGGACATTGGAGACAATATAATAAGGCGCCATGTTGACCAAATCATAGGGTCCGCCACAAATAGGCCACCGACTTCACCACCTTATCCGGGGAATGTTGAAACTGAGATACCCAGAACACCTACTTCCGATCTAGTGATACTGGAGTCAGCTGAACCTGACACGGCTTTTCAAGCCGAATCGACATTGCCAGAAGCACCTCCTAGCCCGCCTGAAATGACGACACCACTGCGGCGTTATCCTGACAGAATCCGGAAACCCCCAGAAAGACTGAATCTATGAACTGTCTTACATAAACCTGTATATATGTTAGAATGTATGTTCACTATGGACTTAGTAAGTAATAAGCTAAAAAGGGAGGATTGTAGTGTATGTACCCGTCTACCTTTAAGGGAACTATTGAATGTAACCGTTCACCTTTAAGAGGACTACTTTCGGGTGGCACTATTTGGTTGGCTTCTGTATACTGTAATACCGATAGTGACCACACCAGTATATAAGTGTTGTGGCATGATTGCTGGGGCAGATTTGCCCGGACCTTCGAATAGTAAAGACCTGTTTGTTTGTTACTTCTGAAGTCTGTGTATTTATTAACTGCACAACCCACAGACTTTACACTGTTGGAAAGTATTAAAATGATTTGATGCCAAAATGTTGGCGTTACGGCATCTGTTCTTTCGCCTTAGGCAGCTCCACATTGCGGGCTCCACGACACTTGCATTGTTAGGTTAATGGCCTGAGTGAAAGGAGGCCAGAGAGTCATGTCCGTTGTCAGTGATGTCTTAGGATGGAGCCAAGGACATGTGCCAACTTGGGCAACCTATGCAAATGTGGCCAGGATAAGTTCATCCCTTGCATCCCGGGCAGCCATGTGCTCGCGTGCTGCCACTGCTGCTGGTCGATACACCGGCACTCTGACCTCCTCCTGCTCCTCCTGCTCCTCCACCTCCTCCAGATCCTCCTCCTCCTCAGCCTCCTCCTCCTCTTCATCTGAGGAGGGCTGGAACTGAGCCACTTGCTCATCAGGAAGCTGCAAGCCACGACGCTGTGCCATGTTGTGCAGTGCACAGCAGACCACGATCATTCTGGAGACCCTGTATAGTGTATACTGCAGGGCTCCACCTGATCGGTCAAGGCATCGGAATCGCATCTTCAACAACCCAATGGTTTGCTCGATGATGGACCTGGTCGAAGTGTGGCTGGCATTGTAGTGCTCTTCAGCCTCGTTAGCTGGCCTCCTGATCAGCGTCATTAGCCACTTCTTCAGGGGGTAGCCTTTGTCACCAAGGAGCAATCTGTTAAGTTGGTTTGGCAGATTGAAAAGTGAAGGAACACTCGAGTACCGCAGGATGAAAGAGTCATGGCAACTACCACAGAACTTGGCGCAAACATGCAAGAACTCCTTCTTGAGGTTACACACCAGCTGTACGTTGAGGGAGTGGAAGCCCTTGCGATTGACAAAGATAGCTGGGTTCTGATGGGGTGCCCTAAGGGCCACATGTGTGCAGTCTATGATGCCCTGCACCATTGGCATGCCTGCCATATTTGCAAAGTCAACTGAACGCGTGGTTATACATGCTTGATCCCTTGAGAACTGGATGTAATTGTGGGCCTTAGCAAAAACGGCATCGGTAACCTGCATGATGCAACTGTGGGCGGCCGACTGGGAGATGCCGCTGATGTCTGCTGATGATCCCTGGAAGGAGCCTGAGGCAAAGAAGTTGAGTGCGGTGGTGACTTTGACAGCCACTGGTAAGGGGTGTCCACCCACTCCTCTGGGTGCCAGGTCATTCTGCAGCAGTCCGCAGATCTCTTGGACAACCTCTCGCGAAAGTCTCAGCCTCCTTTGGCACTGCTGCTCACTCATGTTGAGGTAGCTCATCCTCTGTCTGTAAACCCTCTGTCGGGGGTATCTCCTGCGGTGAGGTGCCTCGATGCGCTGGTGCCTTCTGCCCTGTGCAGCATCAGGTGGGCGAGCAGGAGGTTTGGGCTCCTGCTGCTGAGCTGCCCGGTTCTGCTGCTGCCGTGGCTGCTCCTCATCCGAATCTGAGATCCATGGTGAAAGAAAATGAATGGTTCCCATGCTGCTGGCAGATGCCTCCGTTAGGGAAGCGCTCAGTCCAAGTGGGAAGAGGGTCTTCCAAGGAGGTCCCACAGTTGATAGATTCAAGCTGCAGCACCTCCGACTTTGGAAGGCAAGTGCTGCTAAAAGTGCTCAAAAACCTTTTAAAGCAAAGTTCTGCCACCTGCAACTAATCCCTGATGAAATAAACGATTTAATGTTGGACCTGCAGCTGTGAGGAGACCACCCACTTGTCAACCCGCCAGGTTTAGCTGGCGTGGTTTAGAAGGGTTGTGGAACACGCCGAAATGGTCGAAAAATCACGAGGGCCTCTCAAACTAGGCTTAGAGGGGCCCTCAACGAGCATTTAAGCCTCTTAACAAGCGTTCTGGCCAGCTGGAGGTGGGACCGTTTCCCGCCCTGCAAAATCACACGGAGGCGGGTTCCGAACCCACGCTCATTGTTTCCAATTTTCCCGCCTTTCCCGCATCCAAACCCGCCTCCTTCGACGTCAGAAAATTGCATCCCGCCTGTTGGAATCCCGCCTGTTGGAACTCTTTGTATTAGATTCCTGTGCATTAGAATCCTGTGTAATAGAATCCTGTGTAATGAATTCCCGCTTATTAGAATCCCGCGTCTTAGAATCCTGTGTATTCAAATCGTGTGTATTAGAATCCCGTGTATTATTAGCCTTGTGCATTAGATCTCTGTATTAGAATCTTTTGTATAAAATCCTGTGTATATAATTATTCTACAAGTAGCAACAATCTTCCCGATCATTCAACGCAGAACTCACCCAAAATACAGCGCACAGGCTCAACTACAAGCAGTCTCAGTATAACAGTAATAACAACAGAAAATGCTGGAAAAACTCAGCAGGTCAGGCAACATCCGTGGAGAGAAATTTGAGTTGACGTTTCGGGTCGAACCCTTCTAAGGATGTTGCCTGACCTGCTGAGTTTTTCCAGCATTTTCTGTTGTTATTTCGGATTTCCAACATCTGCAGTATTTTGCTATCCTATCAGTATAACAGTAACTTTCCTTTGCTTGATGGGGCTTTGAAGTTAGGAAACAGCCAACTCCTGCAATATTCCTCTCTGTGTGGGCTGAAGTCTTGATATCTCCCTAACGCAGAGTTAATGCAAAATCAACCTGACCCATCAGAACAGTTTTGTTCCCACCACAGGTCCAACTGTTCCGACAGCCACAAAATATTTGTGTGTGGCAAAGACTGTATGGCAGCTTCACAAAATACACGGTTATATTCCGTTTGGCTTTAACTGTTGTGTGACTTCACTGAGCCATAATGACACCCCTTTGAATGGAAACATGTTTTTTTATTTCTACATTTTAGGAGCAATGCGAGTGTTATAAATATTAATACATTTTTGCCCAGTTTTTACTTTACAGTAGCATCCATTATCAGTAGCTTACTTGCGGAGGTGGAATGCACTATTCAGTCCAAGGTTAAAAGCTGCAGTCATTTTTCCCCAACGACCCGCTTGTCAGTTTCAGGTCAATTTCATACATTTTAAATGGACTATGTCGTGAGGAATTTCTGATTGGACCTGGCTTGAGACTGATCAAACCTATTTCACTTAGGATCCTTAACACCTAGCAGACGCAAGATTTTCAGGTCCATCAGTCTGGATTCAAACCCAAACCCCAGAGGTAAAAGGACACATTTATTGCTCGCTGTGCTGTAGTTACAAAGAAGGATCATTGTCCTAACTGGGCTGGATTCGAAACCAGGGCATTTCATGTGGTTTCTCAATTAAAGATATCAACTGAGAACCTTTTAGGAACGTCGGAACAGGAGGAGGCCATTCAACCCCTCGAGCTTGTTCCACCATTCATTTAGATCTTGGCTGATCAGTATCTTAACTCCATCTACCCACTTTGATTTCGTAACTCTTTAATAACCTTGCCTAACAAAAAGCAACAATCTCAGTTTTGAAATTTACAATTGACCCCTCCAACCTTAACAGCCTTTTGAGGGAGTGAGTTCCAGGTTTCCATTATCCTTTGTGTGAAGAAGTGCTTCCTGGCAATCACCCCTGAACGGCCTAGCTCTAATTTTAAGGTTATGCCCCCTTGTTCTGGACTCCCCCACCAGAGGAAATCGTTTCTCTCTATCTACCGTATCAACTCCTTTAATCATCTTAAACACCTCAATTAGATCACCCCTTAAATTGTGGTGGGTTGGGACACCCTGATTGCTTGGTATCGCCTTTGTTATTAGAAAAGAAAGAACTTGCATTTCATGACCGCAGGACGTCCCAAAGCGCTATGCAGCCAATGAAGTACTTTTTGAAGTGTAGTCACCGTTGTAATGTGGGAAACGCAGCAACCAATTTGTGCACAGTAAATTCCCACAAACAGCAATGTGATAATGACCAGATAATCTGTTTTTTTGTTATGTTGATTGAGGGATAAATATTAGCCCGGACACCGGGGAGAACTCCCCTGCTCTTCTTCAATTAGTTTACGTCTTTTACGTCCACCTGAGAGAGCAGACGGGGCCTCGATTTAATGTCTCATCCGAAAGACAGCACCTCCGACAGTGCAGCACTCCCTCAGTACTGCGCTAGAGTGTCAGCCTAGATTTTTGTGCTCAAGTCTCTGGAGTGGGACTTGAACCCACAACATTCTAACTATATAGGGCAGGGAGGTCCCAGCTTTGATTATTTCTCTGTCCCGTGTTATCTACTCTCTATAATTAAGATGTCAAAACGACCTTTGCATCCCTCAGCAGCATGAAAAGAAAAATCAGTCGGCGTTCCTGCTCTCGATCGCCATTCCTGGTGGAAAGTGTGGACGTTGGGTGAGGGCAGAATTGGGATTGGCTGTGATGCCACCCGTGGTCACATAGCCTTCCTATACCCACCTTCCAAGCTCACACATGAAGGCTACGATTTTGCCGGTGCTTAGAGGGCGGGTTTGGAGGTGGGTCAGCTGCTAAATTCGATTTGGTTGATGACGCGTTGGGAACCCACTGCAATCCCGTCTCTGTGTGAGTTTCCAAAGTGTCGGGTCTGCGATTTCAGAACAGACCCGACACCAAGCGGCGGGTGAGAGATTTAAGATACTTAACTCCTTGTTAAGTGCTTGTTAACTGCTATTTTAATAAGAACATAAGAAATAGGAGCAGAAGTAGGCCATTCGGCCCTTCGAGCCTGCTCCGCCATTCAATGAGATCATGGCTGATCTTCTGCCTCAACTCCATTCACCGGCCCTATCGCCATATCCCTTGATGCCCTTACTAGTCAGAAATCTATCGACTTCTGTTTTGAATATACCCAATGACTGAGCCTTCACAGCCCTCTGGGGTAGAGAATTCCAAAGATACACCATCCTGTGTGTGAAGAAATTTCTCCTCATCTCAGTCCTGAATGGCCTACCCTTTATCCTGAGGTTGTGGCTCCTGGTTCTAGACTCCCCAGCCAAGGGAAACATTCTCCCAGCATCCACCCTATCAAGCCCTGTAATAATTTTGTATGCTTCAATGAGATCCTCTCCCATTCTTCTGAATTCAAGAGAATACAGGCCTAGTTTACTCAATCTCTTCTCAAGGCCTAGTTTACTCTCATACGACAGTCCTGCCATCCCAGGAGTCAATCTTGTGAACCTTTGTTGCACTCCCTCTATGGCAAGTATATCCTTCCTTAGGTAAGGAGACCAAAACTGTACACAGTACTCCAGGTGTGGTCTCACCAAGGCCCTATACAATTGGAGTAAGACTTCTTTACTCCTGTACTCAAATCCTCTTGTAATGAAAGCCAGCATACCATTTGCCTTCCTAATGGCTTGCTGCACCTGCACATTCACTTTCAGTGACTCATGTACAAGGACACCCAGGTCCCTTTGAGCATCTGCATTCCCCAATCTTTCACCATTTAGGAAATACTCTGCCTTTCTGTTTTTTCTACCAAAGTGGATAACTTCACATTTATCCACATTATATTCCATCTGCCATGTTCTCGCCCACTCACTGAGCCTGTCGAGATCCCCTTGAAACCTCTCCATATCCTCTTCATAACTGACACTGCCACCTAGCTTTGTATCATCAGCAAATTTGGAAATGTTACATTTAGTCCCCTCATCCAAATCATTGATATAGATTGTGAATAGCTGGGGCCCAAGCACCGATCCTTGCGGTACCCCACTAGTCACAGCCTGCCATCCTGAAAAAGACCCGTTTATCCCTACTCTTTGTTTTCTGTCTGTTAACCAATTCGCAATCCATGCTAGTATATTACCCCCAATTCTATGTGCCCTAATTTTGTTCACCAACCTCTTGTGTGGGACCTTATCGAAGGCCTTTTTGACAGCCTTTTCCTATTTCCCACATTTTCAATGGGTTTCATGATGTTCGGAGATCACGTCAGGTGAGTATGTCAGGAGTACCAACGAGCTGAATAGTTCACAGATGCAACTGCAGTATAAAAGCTGAACTCTCACATCTATTCACTTTCAAATGTCAGAGGTTGCTGATTTCAGGATTTGGAAGACACATTTGATCTGTCTTGAGGCTGTAAGTGTGTGGTGCTAATCTATATGCTCTGTCACCTGCTTGGAATAACCTTTCTCCTCATTGACTGACTGCTTCTAACATCTCATCCTCAACTGCCCTATATAACAGCAGAATGGGAACGCTTTATACTCTCTCATCCTGGTCCTCAGAACCTGAAGAGGATCAGTCGCAGCATCAGCAGAACAAGGCACACCAGCGGCACCAACAACAGAAGTGCCAACCTTCTCCTCAACCACCTGATGCTGCGCAGGGCAGCGGCCATCAGCGCAGGGCTGCACCGCGCCGCAGGAGATACCCTCAACACAGGGTTTACAGGCAGAGGATGAGCTTCCTCAACATGACTGAACAGCAGTGCCAAAGGAGGCTGAGACTTTTGCGAGAGGTAGTCGCAGACATTTGCACATTGCTAGATTAAGACCTGCAGCCCAGAGGAGCAGGTGGACACGCCTTACTAGTGGCTGTCACCTTCTTTGTGTCAGGCTCTTTCTAGGGATCAACAGCAGACAGTAGCGGCATCTCCCAGTCGGCTGCCTACAGATGCATCATGCAGGTTAGCGATGCCTTCTTCGCCAAGTCCACCAATTATATCCACTTTTCCACTGATGAGGCAAGTGTTACCGCGCGGGTGCTAGGCTTTGTCGATCTGTCTGACTTCCCATGGGTGCAGAGGACCATCGGAGCACCCCATCAGAACCCAGCAGTATTTGTCAACCGCAAGGGCTTCCACTCCCTTAACGTGCAGCTGGTGTGCAACCATAGGAAGAGCTTCCTGCATGTGTGCGCCAAGTTCCCTGGCAGCTGCCATGACTCTTACATCCTGCTCCAGTCCACTGTCTCTCAGCTCTTCGCTCCGCCAAACGAACTTTCCAGCTGGCTCCTTGAAGACAACGACTATCCCCTGAAGATTTGCCTAATGACACTGTTTAGGAGGCCATCAAACGAGTTTGAGGAGTGTTACAATCGAAGCCACATTTTCACCAGAAGACTCAAACAGCAAACAATAGGGTTGCTCAAAAAGTGCTTCAGATGCCTGGGCAGATCTGGTGGAGCCCTGCAGTATGCACCAGCCAGGATCTCGAGAATCATCGTTGTCTGCTGTGCCCTGCACAACATCGCACTGCAGCGAGGATTAGCGCTGGGTGAGGAACAAGGCGCAAAGCGCACAGCCTCTTCAGTGGAGGAGGAGGAGCAGAATGAGGTCCCAGATGAGGAATACCTGGAGGAGGAGCCTGACCCATTGCGACCAGCACGCGAGCACATTGTTGCCTGTGATGCCAGGGATGGCCTGATCAATGCCAGATTCACCTACATTTAAGCAGCACAGACATGTGGCTGCCACATGCACATGAAGGTTGCCATGACCACACTGCAACACCATAGAGCATCTCTACAATGATCTGTGCATTCCTTGCACTGTCACTATCATTGCTGGACATAAAAGGCATCCTCACCCTTCACTGTGCCACTTCAAATTGTGACCACACATATGGCAACGAGTTCAAACATTCAGAGGACAGTAATTTATTACAACAGAATAAAAGTACATAAATTTAACAGTGATTTCTAGCAGAACACCTAAGTGAGTACCCTTGTGACTATTTATGTGGCAGCTTTCTCTTACGTGTGCTTCTACGTGGTGCTACCCCTTTGGCTTCAACAGATAGAGTCATAGGGCTTGATTTTCTTTGAGGAGTTGGGTAGGAGGCGGAACTACAACTTTCGGGGTTGTAGTCCCGCCTCCATCGAGTTCTAGCCAACCCATGCGATTTTGACTTGATTGACCTTGTTGAGCCCACCCAGCGGGCTCAGCAGGCCAATTAAGGGCCACCCGGCAATAAGTGATGTCACAGATTGATATTTCATCTGTCAAAACCTTTTGACAAATGAAATATCAGCGTTTAAAGTAATTCCTTCCTCTCAGAATGATTTAGAGATCTCCCCGGAACAGAAAGCTGAATGCTGCAATTGTTGACAGATCGCGGCCATTCTGCTTTCTGTGCCGGTGAGATGAGGGACTCCCGAGACCTGAAGGAAGGAAAGCTGTAAAGGTAAGTAAAGGTATATAAAACTTCTTTAAACACTTTACACACACCAAACACACTTACCTTTGCACTCATGCACCCATAACTCACCTGAACACCGGATATCTCGACCCCTCCAAGCCTTTCATCCCGACGGTCTGCCTCCTCTAACTTGGCGTGGTTTGGAGCAGTCAGGAATCCCACACTTCAACATTAAAAATAGGGATTAGGCTAAAAACTGCCTGTTAACTACCTGTTAACTACCTGTTAACAGGCAGTTAATTGGCACTAATCCCCTTCCCGCCTCGGGGAGGCGGGTCCCAGTGCGGGTCGGGTACCCGCTTCCTTTGAATCTGGCATGGAGGTGGGTTGGATGCGGGATGGGTTCGTGCCCCCCGATTTCAGGATTTTAACCCCCCACACGCCTCCAATCCCACCTCCACAGCCCAATGAAAATCCTGCCCATAGAGTCATATGGCACAGAAAGAGGCCATTCGGCTTATCGAGTCCGTGCTGGCTCTCTGTAGAGCAATCCAGTCAGTCCCATTCCCCCGCTCTAATCCCGTAGCCCTGCAAGTTTATTTCCCTCAAGTGCCTATCCAGTCTCCCCTTGAAAACATTGAGTATCTCCGCTTCCACCACTTCCGTTGGCAGCAAATTCCAGGTCCTCACCACTCGCTGCGTAAAAAAGTTTTTCCTCACATCCCCCCTGTATCTCTTGCCCAAAACCTTAAATCTGTGTCCCCTAGTCCTTGTACCATCAGCTAGTGGGAACAGCCTTTCCCCGTCTAGCCTACCCAAACCCGTCATAATCTTGTACATCTCTATCAAATCATCCCTCAACCTCCTTTGCTCTAATGAAAACAAATCCAGCTTCTCCAACCTGTCCTTGTAGCTAAGATCCCCCATAGAAACATAGAAGATAGGAGCAGGAGTAGGCCATTCGGCCCCTCGAGCCTGCTCCGCCATTCAATGCGATCATGGCTGATCATCCAAATTCAGTACCCGGTCCCTGCTTTCTCCCCATACCCCTTGATCCCTTTAGCCTTAAGAAATATATCCAACTCCTTCTTGAATATATTTAATGTATTGGCCTCTACTGCCTTCTGTGGTAGAGAATTCCACAGGTTCACCATTCTCTGGGTGAAGAAATTCCTCCTAATTTCTGTCCTAAATGACCTACCCCTTATCCTTAGACTGTGACCCCTGGTTCTGGACGCCCCGACCATCGGGAACATCCTTCCTGCATCTACTCTGTCCAGTCCTGTCAGAATTTTATACGTTTCAATGAGATCCCTTCTCATTCTTCTAAACTCCAGCGAGTACAGTCATAGAGTCATAGAGTCATAGAGTTTTACAGCACAGAAAGAGGCCCTTCAGCCCATCGTGTCTGCGCCGCCCATCCATCCCTGTCCAGTCTAATCCCATTTTCCAGCATTTGGTCCATCGCCTTGTATGCAATGGCATTTCAAGTGCTCATCCAAATGCTTCTTGAATGTTGTGAGGGTTCCTGCCTCCACCACCCTTTCAGGCATTGAGTTCCACATTCCAACCACCCTCTGGGTGAAAAAGTTCCTCCTCAAATCCCCTCTAAATCTCCTGCCCCTTACCCTGAATCTATGCCCCCTTGTTATTGACCCCCCCACTAAGGGGAAAAGTTCCTCTTTATCTACCCTATCTATGCTCCTCATTATTTTGTACACCTCAATCAGGTCCCCCCTCAGCCTTCTCTGCTCCAAGGAAAACAACTCCAGCCTGTCCAGCCTCTCTTCATAGCTGAGGCGCTCCATCCCAGGTAACATCCTGGTGAATCTTCTCTGCACCCTCTCCAAAGCAATCACATCCTTCCTATAGTGAGGCGACCAGAACTGCACACAGTACTCCAGCTGTGGCCTCACCAGCGTTTTGTACAGCTCCATCATAACCTCCCTGCTCTTATATTCTATGCCTCGGCTAATGAAGGCAAGTATCCCATATGCCTTTTTAACCACCTTATCTACCTGCTCCGCTGCCTTCAGGGGTCTATGTACATGTACACCAAGGTCCCTCTGACCCTCTGTACTTCCTAGGGTCCTACCACTCATTGTGTATTCCCTTGCCTTATTTGTCCGTCCAAAATGCATCACCTCGCACTTTTCAGGGTTAAATTCCATTTGCTACTTTTCCGCCCATCTGACCAACCCGTTTATATCGTCCTGTAGCCGGAGGCTTTCCTCCTCGCAATTTACCACCCCACCAATTTTCGTGTCATCTGCGAACTTACTGATCATACTTTTTACATTCTCATCCAAATCATTTATGTAGATCACAAACAATAAGGGACCCAGCACCGATCCCTGAGGTATCCCACTGGACACAGGCTTCCAGTCACAAAAGCAACCTTCGACCATCACCCTCTGCCTCCTGCCACTCAGCCAGTTTAGGATCCAACGCGCCAAGGCACCCTGGATCCCATGGGCTCTTACCTTCTTGACCAGTCTCCTATGCGGGACTTTGTCAAAAGCTTTACTGAAGTCCATGTAAACCACATCCACAGCATTTCCCTCATCCACCCCACAAGTCACCCCCTCGAAAAATTCGATCAGATTTGTTAGACATGATTTACCCTTGACAAAGCCATGCTGACTATCCCCAATTAATCCTTGCCTCTCCAAGTGGAGATTAATTTTGTCCCTCAGAATTTTTTCCAATAATTTCCCCACCACAGATGTTAGACTCACTGGCCTGTAATTCCCTGGTTTATCCCTGCTACCCTTCTTGAATAATGGTACTACGTTAGCTGTTCTCCAGTCCTTTGGTACATCCCCTGTGGCCAGAGAGGTTCTGAAAATTAGTGTCAGAGCCCCTGCAATCTCCTCCCTTGCCTCCCACAGCAGCCTGGGATACATCTCGTCCGGGCCTGGGGATTTATCCACTTTTTGGCCCGCTAAAACCGCTAGCACCTCCTCCCTCTCGATGCTAATATGTTCAAGTATGTCACAGTCCCCTTGCCCGATTTCTATGTCTGCATCGTCTTTCTCCATAGTGAACACAGATGCAAAAAATTCATTTAAAACCCCGCCTACATCCTCTGGCTCTACACACAGATTGCCACTTTGGTCCCTAATGGGCCCTACCCTTTCCCTGGTTATCCTCTTGCCCTTAATATACTTATAAAACATCTTAGGATTTTCCTTTATTTTGCTCGCCAGTGTTATTTCATGGCCCCTCCTCGCCCTCCTAATTTCTTTTTTAAGTATGCCCCTGTACTTTTTATACTCCTCTAGGGCTTCTTCTGTCTTTAGTCTTTTGTAACTGCCAAAAGCCCCCCTTTTATTTCTAATGCATTTTTGTATATCCCTTGTCATCCAAGGTTCCCTTTGCTTGTTGGTCCCACCCTTGACCTTTACAGGAACATGTTGGCGTTGTACTCTCTCTATTTCCCTTCTGAAAGTCTCCCACTGTTTTGATGTGGATTTTCCTATAAGCAGCTGCTCCCAGTCCACTTTGGCCAGATCCTGCCTTATCATATTAAAATCGGCCTTCCCCCAATTTAGAACCCTTATTTCCGGGCCGTCTTTGTCTTTTTCCATGACCACCTTAAATCTCACCGAGTTATGGTCACTGTCGCCAAAATGCTCTCCTACTGACACTTCCACCACTTGCCCGGCTACATTCCCCAGAATTAGGTCCAGTACCGCCCCCTCTCTTGTAGGACTTTCTACATGTTGGCTCAAAAAGCTCTCCTGGATGCACCTTAAGAATTCTGCACCCTCTAAGCCTTTCACACTCTGACTGTCCCAATTTATATTGGGGAAGTTGAAATCCCCCACTATTATTACCCTATTATTTTCGCACTTCTCTGAGATTTGCCTACATATCTGTTCCTCTATCTCCCCCTGACTGTTTGGGGGCCTATAGTACACTCCCAGCAAAGTGCTTGCCCCCTTTTTGTTTTTAAGTTCTACCCATATGGCCTCATTAGAGGAACCCGCTAATATATCATCCCTTCTTACAGCAGTAATTGACTCCTTAATTAATATTGCAACACCCCCTCCCCTTTTACACCCCCCTCTGTCTCGCCTGAAGATTCTATACCCCGGAATATTGAGCTGCCAGTCCTGACCCTCCCTCAACCATGTCTCAATCCCAATCGACCCAATCTCTCCTCATACGTCATTCCTGCCATCCCAGGTATCAGCCTGGTGAATCTTCGCTGAACTCCTTCCATGGCAAGAACATCCTTCCTCAGATAAGGCGACCAAAACTGCACACAATACTCAAGATGTGGTCTCACCAAGGCCCTGTATAACTGCAGCAAGACATCCTTGCTCCTGTACTCAAACCCTCTCGCTACGAAGGCCAACATGCCATTTGCCTTCTTAACTGCCTGCTGCACCTGCATGCTTACCTTAAGTGACTGGTGCACAAGGACACCCAGGTCTCGTTGCACTTCCCCTTCTCCCAATCTATTGTCATTCAGATAATAATCTGCCTTCCTGTTTTTGCCACCAAAGTGGATAACCTCGCATTTATCCACATTATATTGCATCTGCCATGCTTTTGCCCAATCACCCAACCTGTCCAAATCATCCTGGAGTTTCTTGGCATCCTCCTCACAGCACACACGCCCACCCAGCTTTGTGTCATCTGCAAATTTGGAGATATTACATCTAGTTCCCTTGTCTAGATCATTAAGGACCGATCCCTGCGGTACCCCACTCGTCACTGCCTGCCACTCGGAAAAAGACCCGTTTATTCCAACTCTTTGCTTTCTGTCTGCCAACCAGTTCTCTATCCAAGTCAATACCTTTCCCCTCAATCCCATGTGCCTTAACTTTACATGCTAATCTCTTATGCGGGACCTTATTGAAAGCCTACTGAAAGTCCAAATACACCACATCCACTGGTTCTCCCTTATCTATTTTACTAGTTACATCCTCAAAAAATTCCAGTAGATTAGTCAAGCACGATTTACCTTTTGTAAATCCATGTTGACTTTGTCCGATCCTGTCACTGTTTTCCAAGTGCTCTGCTATTACATCTTTTATAATGGACTCTAGCATTTTCCCCACTACCGATGTCAGGCTTACCGGTCTGTAATTCCCCGTTTTCTCTCTACCACCTTTTTTGAATAGTGGGGTAACATTAGCTACCCTCCAATCCATGGGAACTGTTCCAGATTCCATCGGATGCTGGAAGATGATCAGCAAAGCATCAACTAATTCTAGGGCCACTTCCTTAAGTACCCTAGGATGTAGATTATCAGGCCCTGGGGATTTATCGGCCTTCAATGCCATCAATTTCCCTAACACCATTTCCCTACAAATACTGATTTATTTCAGTTCCTCCATTTCATCAGACCCTATGTTCCCCGACATCTCTGGGAGGTTATTTGTGTCGTCCTTTGTGAAGACAGAACCAAAATATGTATTTAGTTGGTCTGCCATTTCTTTGTTCCCCATTATAAATTCCCCTGATTCTGACTGCAAGGGACCTACACTTGACTTCACCAATCTTTTTCTCTTCACATATCTATAAAAGCTTTTACAGTCAGTTTTTATGTTCCCTGCAAGCTTACTCTCATATTCTATTTTCCCTTTCTTAATTAATCCCTTTGTCCTCCTTTGTTGAATCCTAAACTGCTCCCAATCCTCAGGTTTACTGCTTTTTCTGGCCAATTCATATGTCCTCTCCTTTGATCTTATGCTATCCCTAATTTCCCTTGTTAGCCAGGATTGAGTCACCTTTTTTGTTTTATGTTTATGCCAAACTGTGATGAACAAATTCTGTAGTTCATCCATGCGGTCTTTGAATGTTTGCCATTGCCTATCCACCGTCAACCCTTTGAGTGACATTCCCCAATCAATCCTACCCAACTCACGCCTCAGACCGGAACCATTCTGGTAAATCTCCTCTACATCCCTTCAAGGGCCTTCACATCCTTCCTAAAATGTGGTGACCAGAACTGGACACAATACTCCAGTTGTGGCCTAGCCGGCGCTTTATAAAGGTTCAGTATAACTTCTCTACTTTTGTACTCAATACCTCTATTTATGAAGCCCAAGATCCCATATGCTTTGCTAACCACTCTCTCAATATGTCCTGCCAACTTCAGGGACCTATGCATATTAATTCCCAGCTCCCTCTGTCCCTGCACACTCTTTAAAACTGATGTAGAGGCAGGCTGCTCACTTCCAAGCTGTGCCTGCTTAGACACTTTTGGCGGTCGTCCTCTGGGTTTTGGAGCCTGTAAGGGCCCCACCAAAGTCTGCTCCTCCTGCGGCTGCACAGGGACAGACTCAGCCATCACTGTTCGAGGAGGCATCTGGGGCTCTGACCGAGGGGTTGGCAATGAGATGGCAGTTTGAGCGCTTGGAGAGGAGCCCCCACTTGCATGTCCCCTCCCATCATTATCCCTCTCATGGGCCACCCACACTTCTCTGCTAACAAGTAGCTGGAGAGCACCTTGCTGCACATCAATGGGGCCATGAGGACCTGTGTCTGTACTGACATTCCTCATAACGATGACGTCCATGAACCTCTGGTTCCTCTCCACGATAGATGCCCATCTATCCTCCATAGCTGACCATCTATTTAGAAGTATTACCATATTGTTCTGAGTCTGACGATTTATGTCCTCCATGGAGGTTGCCATCCTTTCCATGGCGGCACCTACATTCGCCATTGTGTGCACCATGGCGTTGCTCATATTTGAGATGGACTGCTCCATTCTCTGCACACTCACAGTCACCGTGGTCGCAAACCCAGTCAGAGCCTTCTGCACTTGTTCCTGAAGCTCCAGCTCTCTTTCTGGATGGCCCCAGAGGCACAGCATCTACATGCAGCTGAGCAGAACTAGGAGCATCCTGTGGCCTCCGACGAGGACTCTCCACTGCTGTCCCTGTCTCCACCATCTGCTCTTGCTCACTCGTGAGTTGTGACACACCAGGTGACAACACTACTCTATCTCGCATAGGACCCACCGAGGTGTGTGTCTCTGCGCTGGTGCTGGGTGCGCTCATTTCTGCTGACGCTGCTCCCTCAGAGGATGCGGCATCCTTTGAGGAGTCCTCCTGCTCTTCCTCCTGGACAGTAGGGAGGGGGGCTCTTGATGGTCCTGTGGGAGAGTAAAGACATGAGTTAGGCATGTGATATGTAGATTGCAGACACATCCCATTGTGCACATGATGAGCATTCAATTTCTAATGACATCAGATCCCATATGAGTCACTCATGAATGCCAAATAAGATGAATGGAGAATGATTCTGTCACCAGGTTGTTCTACTGAGCACCTCTCTCCGTCCCCCACTTCGAGCTCTTCAACTGTTAACCGCAATGTCGAGAGCGGCCTCCTCAGCGTGGGTGAGCTGTGAGAACGATAGTGGTCCTCCTCCTGTTCTCTCCCTCTCCCTCTTATTGTGGGCTCTCTTTTCCTGCAATGAGGGAAAGAGGTGGAGTTTCAGTGAGAGTGATGGAATGAGTGTAAAGAATGGATAGGATAGATGTTTAAAGGGAGACTGTGATGGAGTGGGTTCCCATTACCAAGTTTCTTCCTCTTGAGTTGTTAGTTGTTGTGATTGCACAACCTTGAGGATGGGTGTGAGGGGTGGATAGTAAGATAGGGAAGTGATTCTGTACATAGGGAGAGAGGGATGGGTGATGGTGCAAGGGATGTTGGGGTGAGTCAGGATGTGCAGGAATAGGGTTGGCAATGCAGAGCGATGGGGATGTGATGACAGGCACAGCAGAATTAAGGTAAGTGTGCTTTTATACTCACTTTTCCAGAATGCTGGAGATCATTGAGCCTCTTCCTACATTGGACCCAGGTGCGACTGACCAGACACCTTGCAATTACCTCCTCAGCAATTTGTAGCCAGGCTGCCTTTGTCAGCTGAGGAGGTTTCCTTCTTCCATTCCCTGGGAATAGTACCTCCCTACATCCTCTGTCTCCCTCTGCAAGAACATGGAGGGAGTCATTGTTGAAGCGGGCAGCGGCCTTTGGTCTCTCTGGAGACATCGTTGAAAGCACCAGCACTCAGGAGCATCAAGAACAAAGTGAGAGCCAATGGGGACACGGCCCCCTGAAACACAGCGGCTGCAAACTCGTCATCAGAGCCGCTCAGCAGACCCTGTGATCAGGGCAGGTAACGCGCTCGGCTGGCGGGCTTAACGAGCCCAATCAACAGAAAATTGTGTCAGCAGAGAGCCGGGAGTGGGAGCGGAACCCGCCGACAAAAAGTCCCGCCGCCAACCCGCCTCCACTTGGAAAATCCAGCCCCAAGAGTGGGCGCTTGGGAAAAGTGCCCAGGTGGAGGGAGGGAGTGAAACTCTACCCCAGTTAAAGCCAGCATCTTCAGAGGGGGGAGAATTGGCAAAAATATAAAAAAAGCATAAAGAAAATATTAACAGATGTCATGCTATAAGTAGATGCGCTAATGGGGCGCTAGACCAGTATCACCGGGGTGAAGCGAATCCAGCGCCGCACACCAAATCCGCACACCCCCACCCCCGGTAGCGCCGCCAGTAAGAGGTATCGCCAGGAACGTCAACGCCAGGTAGATCCTGACATCAGTGAGTGTGCACTGCTCACTGACTGCCTGATTTGCAAAATTGATTCTCGCCACTTACCTCACCGCCTGGAGTAAACACTGACAGGGAGAGCTGGTGTGCAGCACCAGAAAGCTGGGCTCCAGGGATGTTATTTACAGGGATCGTCAGTAACCACTCGCAGCTGTCACTGTTAATGCAGTTTCAGTGTTTTTTTTGTTAGTTTCACCCACTGCAACAGTTTCCTTCAGTAATGTCCAGGTTCTTTTGTATCAAGAGTCTCCTGGCAGCTAAAAGGTTGCTACATTTATTCTTCAAAGATTCAAACTGCTACATTTGGTAACAATAATGGGAGCTGTACTGGTATGCCACCTCGCCCTCCAGGATCTACGGTGGAGGGAGCGTAGGCAGCGAGAACATGTGCACAGAGGGAGGAGGAGAGCCATCAGGGCTCTCACCAGGAGGCCTTACCCTCCATGAGTATTCCGAGAGCACTTCTCCTACCTTCCATTAAGCGAGGAGCAGTGTAGTAGAAAGCTTTGCTTCACCAAGGAGGTGGTCACAGAACTCTGCCATCTCCTGCAACCAGACCAGCCTCAGACCAAAGCGACCACGGCTCTCCCAGTGGCAGTCAAGGTCACTGTGGCCCTCAATTACTTCGCCAGCGGATCCTTCCAGCCTGCAACAGGAGACATAGTTACATCTCACAGTTCGCTGCATCTGGGAGGTCACTGAAGCTCTCTATAGTTGGAGAAGGGACTACATTGGCTTCCCCATCACCAGAGAAAAGCAGAACGAGCGTGCCTGTGGCTTGGTTAGGATAGCGGGATTCCCTATGGTGCAGGGCGCCATCAACTGCACCCACGTGGCTTTGCGGGCACCACATAACAATCCTGAAATCTTCCATAACCGCAAAGGCTACCACTCACTTAATGTGCAGTTGGTGTGTGACCACACACAGAGAATCCTCAATGTGAATGCCCGCTATCCTGGCAGCAGCCACGATGCCTTCTTCCTGTGGCAGCACTCTTCCAGCCGCCACATCAAGCTTGTGGGTGGTTGGTCGGAGACAAGGGCTATCCGCTCTCCACTTGGCTCATGACTCCCCTCCGCATTCCAACACTCGTGTCCAGCACTCATATAATGAGAGCCATGCTGCCACCAGGAACATCATCGAGAGGACCATCGGCTTATTGAAGTAATGATTCCGCTGCCTTGACCGCTCAGGAGGAGCCCTCCAGTGCTCGCCACAGCAGGTGTCCCATTTCATGGTGGTCTGCTGCATGCTCCACAACTTGGCCATCATGAGGGTGCAGACCTTGCCAGCAGGGATTGTGGGACCACCTCAGGAGGAGGACGAGGCAGAGGAGGATCAGGATGAGGAGGAAGAGGAACAGGAGGAGGAGGAACGGGAGGGATGGAGGAGGTAGCGAGACAATCAGCCTTCTGGACGGGCTGTCCATGACCGGCTCATCACATGAATGAAACCCCAGATCCCCGTAGCTCACCACATCCCTATCATACAATCCCTGTCTCATGGTGTATCACAGCATCCTCCTGGGTGCAAAGGTGAAATGAGAGAGACCACAAAATATTCCAAAGAAGATGAATAAATTTATCTATAAACTTATCACACATATCACATGAATTCTAATAACTAATGACCCTTGTGCCTGTCCTAGTTGAATAGCTGTCATTGTGTGCAAGGTGTGAGATGTGGGTGCGAGTGTTGCTAGGTAGAGATTGTTGGTGGGTGAGTGCTGGGGGTGTGGTGCTTTGGGCAGTGTGTGAAGATTGTGGTACAGATGGTGGTACGTAGCATTTGTTGAAGTATTCACTCACCCTGACCACCCGAGTGAGGTTGTTAAATTTCTTCCTGCACTGTGTGTGGGTCCTGGGGTCCACAGTGCTGCCCGAGATGTGCTGCGCTACCTCCCACCACATGGTGTGGAAGACTTGTGGCATGGGCCTCCTGCCACTTGCTGGGTAGAGCACCACAGTGAAAACCAATGCTTCATCAGAGAATCTGTGGGCTCTTTCCCTGGGGCGTGGACCTGCCATGAGCACACCTGGTTCAGTCCTCTGGCTTCTTCTCCTTGTTCTGCTTCTGCTTGCTGAGGCAGCTGCACAGCCAGCAATGCTGAGAATGAGGTGCTGCAGCATCAATGAACTTCCCCTTTAAGTAGTGAAAAAAAGCTGTGGCAATGATGAGTTGCGATTAGACTGCACCCGATTTTGGTCCACCCTTTGGCCTAGAAATTCAGTTCGGACGCTATTGCGGCGCTAAAGTCGGGCGCTCGGCAAATTTAGCGGCCGCCGGAAAGTGCAGGCGACCTCGCCGAAATTCAGTAGATTTGGCCAACTTTTTGGCCGAGCGCTGCAATAGGCGTTGGAACCCTGTGTTCAGGCGCTAATCCGGCGATGCGGCCTGATAACGCCGATTCCGGGCGCAGCGCAGGTGCGGTCATGTGGTGAGTGTCAGCAGACACCCTGACGCCGGCCAGCTCTTAAAGGGGGAAGGGTCAACTTTGACTGCAGCCACGCCCTGCATGCTGTAGCCCTGCAACTAGGCCTCAGGACTGGTTGTGTCCCAAATCAACGCCTGGAGGTAATGGAGAGGGCCCGTGAAAGAGCCCAGCGGTTCTCTGACCATGCGCTGGGTGTGCTCCTTCATGGGGTACGCAAGAGAAGACGGGTCGTGTGCCCGGCTAGTGGCAGGAAGGCTCCCAGGAGCAAGTTCAGGGAGGCCTGGACCAAAATTGCCCGGAGGGTCTCCTCCAACTCCGATGTTCCCAGGAGTGCGGACCAGTGCCGCAAGAAATACAATGACCTATGTCGGCTGGTCAAGGTGAGTACCCTTTCCAGTGTCCCCCTCATCCTTGCATGTGCACCTCCCATTAGGGCCAAAGGGACATCAAAGGTCTAATGCCCAGCCCTCCTCCCGCTGCAATGGCACTTGCATGTTAATCAATAGCTCTTTCTGCACTTATCACACTGTCCAAGCTATTCCACCATGGGAGGCCTCACACACAGCAACAGGGCACCACACTGTCCAAGCTATTCCACCATGGGAGGCCTCACACACAGCAACAGGGCACCACACTGTCCAAGCTATTCCACCATGGGAGGACTCACACACAGCAACAGGGCACCACACTGTACTTAGACGCCCTCCTTTCTCTTGCAGGCCAAGCTGGCGAGGAACGCCAGGAGCCTGCGTGTCACTGGTGGAGGCCCTCGCGATTACCAGGAGCTAACGGTTCTGGAAGAGAGGGTGGCCCGACTCCTGCGTCACCCGGTGACTGGGCCTGTGGCGCTCGGCGACGCAGACCCTATACTGGAACCCACTGGTAAGGACAGGACCGGGTGCACCTCTCTCCTTGCCCTCGCGCATCAGATCTACATCCTTCCCCACTGGCCGAAAAATGCGCATAATGCACCAGTGCGGCCTCCCTCGCTGTCGGCCTGTCCTCACTCTAAAGCTACACTTGTGCCTTCCTACTTTCAGCTGGTGAGGAGGAGGTGCTCCCTGAAGCCCACACAGCCAGGCCCTCGGAGGAGGAGGACGTCGAGGAGCAGCAGGAAGGCGCCACCTCGGGGGAACCCTCCTCCGCTCCAGGAGATGGCAATGAAGGGGAGACGTCTGGCGTGCCGGAGAGCCAGAGGGAGGCGGGGGAGGGGAGCCCCGAACCTGGTCCCAGTGGCATGGACGCACGCGGCAAGGCTCCGGCGGCACGCCAGCCTTCTGCCCAGAGGGGGGAGGCGCCCTCCAGTCCGGACTCGGACGTCGCCCAGGAGGTGCGCCTCCTGGACGAGATGTCGGCGGCGTCGGAGCGGCGGCACGTCGAATTCATGGAGGTGGTGGCACAGATGCCTCACGCCATCGAAAGCCTCGCACAAAGTGTGGTGGCTTTCGGCCAATCCCAGGCCAGGGGGCTGGAGCAAATCGCAGCAGCGCACGCCAGGGGGTGGAGCTCCTTGTGGCAGCGCATGAGAGGGGGGTGCAACAGCTCGAGGCAGCGCAGCACGCCAGTCGCCAGCTGAGAGGTGCTGGGCAGACAATGGCACTGCAGATGCGGGCACATGCCGGCGCAGTTGGGGCACTGACTTCTGCCACCCTCGCACTGGCGTGGAGGCGTCGCCAGGCCAGCCGCCGCCCTGCTGCCGCACACCGGTCTGGCGACCAACAGTTTGGCGCGCTTGCTCCCCGGCCAGGCCGCCCGAGTGCACGTGTGTCTGGCGAGCAGCGCGCGCCTGGCATCACCCACCTTGTCCCCATTGGTGCAGGCGAGCCTGCCACTCCCCCAGCCAGGGTGCAAGGAGCTGCTGCAGGCAGTGAAGAGGGCCACCCACAGCTGCAGCAGCCACCAGCCGGCCCCTCCCGGGCCCGCCCTCGTGTAGGCCGACCCCCAAGGGCATCTGGCGAGACACCTTATCGCCCTGAAGATCCTTCCCCCAGCCTCGCCACAGCCTCACGGCCCAGCTTGAGGCGCAGCAGCAGGACGGGCCGGGGCAAAAGACGGCTGTCGACGGACTCGCCCTCTCGCCACACCGAATAGAGTGTGGTGAGCGAGGGTTTGGGTGATGCGGGGGCTTCTGTTCTGGGGGGCATTATGTTGTTTGGTTTTATGGGGGTGTTTGTGTTGTGGGGGGGGCTTGTTTTTGTTAGGCCAGTGAGGAAGGCCATTTGGATGTTGATGTTTTGTTAGTCCTCCCCAGGTTTTGGGAGTGACAGAAGTTTGTGACTGTTTTTTGGGGGTCTTCTCTGTTTTGCTCTTCCATGTGGGAAGGGCCCTGAGTTTTTGAAATAAAGATGTTTATTTATTCACCATGTGCAGGTGTCATGTTTCAAGTGGTTGTTGGGTTAACCGGCTGAGGGCTTGCGGAGCGGCTGCCTTCAGCTGCGTTCAGTGGCCCAGGCCATTCCCTGACAGGGGGCCTAGAAGTGTCGAGCAATAAGCCCCCGGCGGACGGCCCTTGGACCTTGTCGCTCCCTCCTGGCCTGGTGCTCCTCCTCCTCAGGGTCCTCCTGCTCGTCCTCCTGAGGTGGTGGGGCAATGTCAGGTGGCAGTGCCTGAGTCCTGCGGATAGCCAGGTTGTGGAGCATGCAGCACACCACGACAAACTGGGAGACTCTATCCGGCGAATGCTGAAGAGACCCGCCCGAACGATCCAGGCAACGGAACCGTTGCTTGAGGACACCTATCGTTTGCTCTATTAGGTTCCTTGTGGCTTGATGGCTTTCGTTGTATGCCAGCTCCGCTGGGGTCCTGGGCGCACGGAGCGGGGTCATGAGCCATGTGCACAAAGGGTAGCCCTTGTCCCCGATAAGCCATCCCCTTGGTGGAGGCTGTGCCTGGAGCATGTCAGCCACAGTAGTCTGGCGCAGGATAAAGGCATCGTGGCTGCTTCCTGGGAAGCGGGCATTGACAGCTAGGATGCGCTGCCTGTGGTCACACACCAGCTGCACATTTAGGGAATGGTAGCCCTTCCGGTTGTGGTATTGCTCAGCATTGTGGATAGGTGCCCGCATAGCCACATGCGTGCAGTCAATGGCGCCCTGCACCATGGGGAAGGCCGTGATCCTGGCAAATCCGACTGCACGCTGCTCCTGCTTGTGTTGGGTCATGGGGAAGGAGATTAATTTGTGCCTCCTCGCGAAAAGTGCTTCGGTGACCTATCGGATGCAGCGATGCGCGGCGAACTGGGAGATGTTCGCAATGTCCCCAGCAGCGGCTTGGAAGGAGCCGCTTGCATAAAAGCTGAGAGCCACCGTGACCTTCACTTCCACCGAGAGAGATGTCCTGGACATGAGCTGTGGCTGCAAATCTGCGTGAAGCAGCTGGCAGATCTCTCCAACCACCTCCCTTCTGAAGCGCAGCCTCTTAACACAATGCGCCGCAGCCATGGTGAGATATGAGACCTGCTCCCGGTATTGCCTGACTGGGTAAGGCCTACGTTGGCGACGCCTAATGGCCCCTCTGCGTCTAGGCATGCCTGGCCCTCTCTCAAAGCGTCTGCGAGCCCTTCGCACAAAATGTAGCAACTGAGGGTTGGCCCCCCATGCAGCCCCCATTACAAAGTTCCAAACAGCAAAATCACAAGGATGCAAATGTCAAAGCACTGGCTAGAAGCCAAAAATACCTCTCCTATGGTGTCCGAAATCAGTAATCTCTGTGCCTTGCTCTCTGTGCAGAAATCCAAAGCAGTAAAGTCATTGCAGCGAAATGGCTGGCTTTTATGGGTGAGTGGATGTGCCCTTTAATTAGCGCTCCCCGAATCCCACAGGGCCTCTGTTGAGTTCCATTTCACAGTTCTTAGCAGCGCCACGCCCACATCGGCCGGGCGCCACTGAATTTCCGGTTTGGGGCGCACAAACGGCGTTGCACGACGAAATGACGTCATAAGATGCGCGCGCAGCTGAGTGGGCGCTAACACTTTGCGCCGGCGCTAAATCCCAGCTGAATTTCGGCGTAGGCGCAGATCCGGCGGTGCCCGGGCGCTAAGTGGCTAGCGCCGGAAATCTGGCGCTAACGGCTGGCGCAAACAGCTGAATTTCTAGGCCCTTAAGTTTAACGCCAATGAGCTTGGGTTTTAAGACTTGATTTCGGACTCCAATCATTTTATTGAGCAGTGAGGATGAATTCTGTGTGCAGTCTAAAGCATTTGCGCCTGGCGCTAATTCTCCAACTTTTCTACTGACACCACCCAATTCTTTGGCTATAATGAATTTCTAGCCCTAAGTGCTTGAGTATCTGAGGGCTAAATTTCCACAGCCTTTCTGGTGCAACTGTTGTGGAACGGCCACAAGCTAGGCTGAGACCTCAACCAGGAGCCTCCACCCCCCAAATAAGACCATTAATGCGGTGGGCCACAAACCTGAGAGGCCGCATGACCCCTGTCCTCAGAAACATCACGTGAGGGACTGCCAGCCGATGAGCCCAGATTACCCCCACATTGGGGGTCCAGACCCGGGCCATGATCTAGCAGCCAGAAGAGGCAGTCACAGAAAATGTTTTAGTAATGTTTAGCTTCAGCAGGCACAGAAGAGCATTTCCCCCTCCCCCTCCCCCGACTCTGGCACCAACGCCGCATTTTGCGACCTCTTGAAGTAGTTGAGTGGCCAAGAGGCAGCACTACTGGCGCAAGCACCCGTTGTCCCCATGTAAATGAAATGACGCCATGTAATCCAGGACAGTGGCGGAGGTCATCGGTGGAGGTGATACTGGTATTACCGCCAGGATTGTATCCTCATGGAATTTTGGCAACATGCTAATCATGTGATGGATGTCCTACGTCCGTATTAAACTGTAGGGATATGACTGACAAGTGTCATTCTGTTTTAACACGCAATGTACGACTACATCGGAATTATCCTGAAAATCTATAGCCCAAAGGACCCACGCTGGGAACCTTTAGTTCAAATCCAGATCTGAGTTGCATCTCATAATTGCGAGTTCTGTAATATCCAGAGGGCAAGTTTCCCCTCTTGGCCAGTTGCTCCCTTAATGGAGGTGCGGTGAGGTGTCTTGGCTGCCAGGAGGAAGGGAAGAGGTTCCACCTCAGACCGACACACTTTAGCGGCCCTTTACTTACTGGCTAGAGAGAGACTGGGAAAGATAGTGGAACATGGCAGGAAGCTATAAAGCGAAGGAAGTGGTGGATGAGATATTAACATAAAGGTTTCCCTTTCATTTTTAGAATTAGGAAAATGCCATCAGGCCCAACAAACTTGTCCTTTTATTTTGGATTAATTGTCCCTTCGCATCTTCCTTAGTACCTTCTTCTCCAGAAAAAACCCATCTTGAACACACTTATATTGGTTGCCTTTACAAACTTGAAATGTTCTCCAACTTACCTCATTTTATTTTCTCGTTATGTGAGAAGGGCAGTTGGCATCATGGAAAGGTAGGATGATATAGCTCATGGACTATTTCACAACTGGCATCAGGACTGCCCTGTGACCATCTGACAGAAGCTACAATTAATGGTAGGGGTGGAGATGGCTTCAGGTTTCCATTTCTTCCCCCACCCTTTATTTTTAATTCATTCTCCGGATGTGGGCATCAATGGCAAGGCTGGCATTTATTGCCCTTTCCTGAAAAGGTGGTGTGGACCTCTTTCTTGAACCGCTGCAGTCAATGTGGTGAAAACGCACCCACAGGTTGGGAGTTCAAGGATTTTGACCCTGCAATAATGAAGGAATGGTGATTTATGTCCAAGTCAGGTTGGTGTGTGACTTGGAGGGGAGGTGGTGGTGTTCTCATGCATCCTTGTCCTTCTAGGAGGTGGAGTCATGGGTTTGGGAGGTGCCGCCGAAGAAGCCTTGCCAAGTTGCTGCAGTGCATCCCGTAGATTGTACACTCTTCAGCCATGGTACACTGATGGTGGAGGAGATGGATGTTTACCTAGTCAATGAGGGGCCAGTCAAGCATACTGCTTTGTCCTGGATGGTGTTGAGCTTCTTGAATGTTGTTGGAGCTGCACTCATCCAAGCAAGTGGAGAGTATTCCATCACACTCCTTACTTGTGCCTTGTAGATGGTGGAAAGGCTTTGGGGAGTCAGGAGGTGAGACATTCGCTGCAGAATTCCCAGCCTCTGACCTGCTCTTGTTGCCACAGTATTTATGTGGCTGGTCCAGTTAAGTTTCTGGTTAATGATGACCCCCAGGATGTTGATGGTGGGGGATTCGGTGATGGTAATGCTGTTGAATGTCAAAGGGTGGTGGTTAGACTCTCGCTTGTTGGAGATAGTCATTGCCTGGCACTTGTTTGGCGCAAATGTTACCTGCCACTTATCAGCCCAAGCCTGAACGTCATCCAGGTCTTGTTGCATGCGGGCATGGACTGCTTCACTATCTGAGGAGTTGCAAATGGCACTGAACACCGTGCAGTCATCAGCAAACATCCCCATTTCTGACTGTATGTTGGAGGGAGGGTCATTGATGAAGCAGCTGAAGATGGTTGGGCCTAGGACACTGCCCTGAGGAACTCCTGCAGCGATGTCCTGGAGCTGTAATGATTGATCTCCAACAACCACAAACATCTTCCTTTGTGCTAGAGCCAGTGGAGAGCTCCCCCCGATTCACATTGACTTCAGTTTTACTAGGGCTCCTTGATGCCACACTTGGTCAAATGCTGCCTTGATGTCAAGGGCAGTCACTCTCACCTCACCTCTGGAATTCAGCTCTTTTGTCCAAAGCTCTGCAGTCCAGCCACATCCAGTCGTGAACCACTAAACAAGGGTCGAGTGAGGGATATGCCGGGCCATGAGGTTACAGATTGTGGAGGAATACAATTCTGCTGCTGCTGATGGCCCGCAGCGCCTCATGGATGTCCAGTTTTGAGCTGTTAGATCTGTTCTGAATCTATCCCATTTAGCACGGTGGTACTGCCACACAACACGATGGAGGGTGTCCTCAGTGTGAGGATGGGTCTTCGTCTCCACAATGACTGTGCGGTGGTCACTGCTATGGACAGCTGCATCTGTGACAGGTAGATTGGTGAGGAGGAGGTCAAATAGGTTTTTCCCTCGTATTGGTTCTCTCACCACCTGTCGCAGGCCCAGACTGGCAGCTATGTCCTTCAGGACTCAGCCAGTAGTGGTACTACTGAGCCACTCTTGGTGATGGACATTGAAGTCCCCCAACCAGAGTGCATTCTGTGCCCTTACTACTCTCAGTGCTTCTTCCAAGTGGTGTTCAACACGGAGGAGTGCTGATTCATCAACTGAGGGAGGGCAGTAGGTGGTAATCAGTCAATGTTGAGGACTCCCAGGGCTACTCCTTCCCAACTGTATACTCCTTCCCAACTGTATACCACTGTGCCACCACCACCACCCCTGGTGGGTCTAGACATACCCAGGGATGGTGATAGAGGAGTTTGGGATTCTGTGAGTATGACTAGTCTGTGGGACAGCTCTCCCAACTTTGGCACAAGTCCCCAGATGTTGATGAGGAGGACTTTGCATGGTCGACTGAGCTGGGTGTGACCAAGGTCAATGCCAGGTGGTCTGTCCAGTTTTATTATTGGGTTTCGTAGTAGCTTTTGTTACAAACAAGTGGCTTGCTAGACCATTTCAGAGGGCAGTTAAGAGTCGACCACATTGCTGTGGGTCTGGAGTCACATATAGGCCAGACCAGGTAAGGATGGCAGGTTGCCTTCCCTGAAGGACACATTAGTGAACCGTCAATCCGATAGTTTCACTAGCTTTTTTTAAAATTTCAGATTTAAATTCCCCAGCTGCCATGGTGGGATTTGAACTCACGGCTCCAGATCATTAGTCCAGATCTCTGGATTACTAGCCCAGTAACATTACCACTATGCTACCGGGTACCGGGACACAGCTGCAAGACGGTCAGGACTGGGAACTAAATATAGGTTATAAGGTCTATCGAAAAGATAGGGAAAATGGCAGAGGGGGAGGGGTAGCCTTAGTGATTAAGGATGAAGTCACTTCAATGATAAGAGAGGATATAACGAGAGGTAAGCAGGCAGTGGAGATTTTATGGATAGAATTAAGAAATGGGAAAGCATCTAAGACTGTTGTGGGAGTTGTGTAGAGGTCCCCTGGTAGCAGCTGTGAAGTGCTAAATAGTATAAATGCAGAGATTAGACAAGCATGTAGCAAAGGCAGAGTGGTTTTAATGGGGGATTTTAACGTTCATATAAATTGGGATAAGCAGACTAGCACCTTTCAGAAAGGTAGTGAATTTCTTGAATGTGTCCGGGATAGTTTTCTACAACAATGTGTTCTAGAGGCAACAAGGGGGCTGCCATATTAGATTTAGTAATGAGAAATTAGCCAGATTTAGCTAGCAGCCTAACTGTGCGTGAACATTTATCCAATTGCGATCATAACATGATCAAGTTCAATGTAGCATTTGAAAGGGAGAAATGCGAAACAGCTACTAAGATTCTAGATTTGGGTAAGGTTGATTTCAACGGGATGAGAGAGAGACTGTTCAGTGAACTGGGCAAATCTGTTAATGGGTAAAATGACAGAAGATCAGTGGGAGATGATCAAAAAAGAATTTAAGGTGATACAGAACCAGTTTATACCCCTGAGGGGCAAGAGCGCTACTTGCCAAAAAAACCCAGCCATGGACGACTAAAGAGGTGAGGGACAGCGTAAAACTAAAAGAAAAAGCAAAGAAAATTGCAAAAAATGGCACAGATCCTGGCAAATGGAAAAGACACAAAGAACAGCAAAGGGTCACAAAACAGACAGTAAGAGTTGTGGTGGTTGACGGTCAATCATTACAGCCCCAGGACATCGCTGCAGGAGTTCCTCAGGGCAGTGTCCTAGGCCGAACCATCTTCAGCCGCTCCATCAATGACCTTCCCTCCAACATAAGGTCAGAAATGGGGATGTTTGCTGATAACTGCACAGTGTTCAGTGGCATTCACAACTCCCCAGATAATGAAGCAATCCATGCCCACATGCAACAAGACCTGGACGACGTTCAGGCTTGGGCTGATAAGTGGCAGGTAACATTCGCGCCACACAAGTGCCAGGCAATGACTATCTCCAACAAGCGAGAATCTAACCACCTCCCCTTGACATTCAACGGCATTACCATTGCCGAATCCCCACCATCAACATCCTGGGGCTCACCATTGGCCAGAAACGTAACTGAACCAGCCACATAAATACTATGGCAACAAGAGCAGGTCAGAGGCTCGGTATTCTGCGGCGAGTGGCTCACTTCCTGACTCCCCAAAGCCTTTCCACCATCTACAAGGCACAAGTAAGGAGTGTGATGGAATACGCTCCACTTACCTGGATGAGTGCAGCTCCAACAACACTCAAGAAGCTCGACACCATCCAGGACAAAGCAGCCGCTTGATTGGCACCCCATCCACCACCTTAAACATTCACTCCCTCCACCACCGGCGTACCGTGGCTGCAGTGTGTACTATCTACAAGATGTACTGCAGCAACTCGCCAAGGCTTCTTCAGCAGCACCTCCCAAACCCATGACCTCTACCACCTAGAAGGACAAGGGCAGCAGGAGCATGGGAACACCACCATGTCCAAATTCCCCTCCAAGTCACACACCATCCTGGCTTAGAAATATATCGCTGATCCTTCATCGTCGCTGGGTCAAAATCCTGGAACTCCCTCCCTAACAGTACTGTGGGAGTACCTTCACCACATGGACTGCAGCGGTTCAAGAAGGCTGCTCACCACCACCTTCTCTAGGGCAATTAGGGTTGGGCAATAAATGCTGGCCTTGCCAGCAACACCCATATCCCATGAACAAATTTTTAAAAAGCTACAAAAAGTGAGTATGAAAAGAAACTTGCAAGGGATATCAAAATTAACACAAAGAATTAGGAAAAGAGGGTAGTCAGGAGCACTGTTGGCCCCTTAAAAACTGAAAGTGGTGATATTGTCAATGATAATAAGGAAATGGCGGACATGTTGAATTATTACTTTGTGTCAGTATTTACAGTAGAGGAAGAGGATAGTATGCCAGAAATCCCAAGGAAACTAATATTGAATCAGGGACAGGGACTCAATAAAATTAACGTAAGTAAAATAACAGTAATGAAGAAAATAATGGCACTAAAGAGTGACAAATCCCCAGGACCAGATATTTTCCATCTCAGAGTTTTAAAGGAAGTAGGTGAACACATTGCAGAAGCCCTAACTATAATCTTCCAAAGTTCTCTCGATTCAGAAAACTTCCCTTTAAATTGGAAAATTGTGCATGTCACTCCGCTTTTTAAGAATGGCGAGAGAGGGAAACCATGGAATTATAGACCAGTTAGCCTAACATCTGTTGTCGGGAAATTGCTACAGTCTATAAATAAGGATAGGGTGACTGAAAACCTCAAAGATTTTCAGCTAATCAGAGAGAGCCAGCATGGCTTTGTGAAAGGTAGGTCATGCCTGACAAACCTGATTGAATTTTTTGAGGTGGTGACTAAAGTAGTGGACAGGGGAATGTCTGTGGATGTTATTTATATGGACTTCCAGAAAGCATTTGATAAAGTCCCACATAAGACACTGTTAACTAAGGTAGAAGCCCACGGAATTGAGGGCAAATTATTGACCTGGTTCGGAAATTGGCTGAGCGGCAGGAGACTGGCAGTAGTGATAATGGGCAGGTACCCTAATTGTCAGGATGTGACTAGTGGTGTCCCGCAGGGATCTGTGTTGGGGCCTCAACTATTCACAGTATTTATGAACGACTTAGATGATGACATAGAAAGTCATAAATCCAAATTTGCCATTGACACACAGATAGGTGACATTGTAGGCAGTGTAGATGGAAGCATAAAATTACAAAGGGACATCGACAGATTAAGTGAATGGGCAAAACTGTGGCAAATGGATTTCAATATAGGCAAATGTGAGGTCATCCACTTTAGACCTAAAAAGGATCGAACAGGGTACTTTCTAAAGGGTGAAAAGCTAAGAACAGTGGAGCTCCAAAGAGACTTGGGGGTTCAGGTACATCGATCATTAAAATGTCATGAACAGGTACAGAAAATAATCAAAAAGGCTAATAGGATGCTGGCCTTTCTATCTGGAGGACTAGAATATAAGGGGGTAGAAGTTATGCTGCAACTATACAAAACCCCGGTTAGACCACACCTGGAGTACCGTGAGCAGTTCTGGGCACCACACCTTAGGAAGGATATATTGGCCTTGGAGGGAGTGCAGCGTAGGTTTACCAGAATGAAACCCGGACTCCAAGGGTTAAGTTACGAGGAGAGATTACACAAATTAGGGTTGTATTCCCTAGAATTTAGAAGGCTAAGGGGTGATCTGATCAAAGTTTTCGAGATATTAAGGGGAACAGATAGGGTAGATAGAGAGAAACTAATTCCGCTGGTTGGGGATTCTAGGACTAGGGGGCATGGTCTAAAAATTAGAGCCAGGCCTTTCAGGAGTGAAATTAGGAAACACTTCTACACACAAAGGATGGTAGAAGTTTGGAACTCTCTTCCACAAATGGCAATTGATGCTCAATCAATTCTTAAATTTACCAAAGGTATTAAGGGATATGGGCCAAAGTCGGGTATATGGAGTTAGGTCGCAGTTCAGCCTTGATCTCATTGAATGGCGGAACAGGCTCGAGGGGCTCAATGGCCGACTCCTGTTCCTATGTTCCTATGTTCCTAGATTTTGCTGCATGCCGGCATGGACTACTTCACTAACTGAGGAATTATGAATGGAGCTACACATTACAATCATCAGCAAGTAGTCCACTCTTGGCCTTATGATGGAGGGAAGGTCATTGATGAAGCAGCTGAAGATAGTTGGGCCCAGGACGCTGCCCTGAGGAACTTCTGCAGCAACGTCCTGGGGCTCAGATGATTGACCTCCAACAACCGTAACTATCACGTATGACTAGATACCCACTGATTTCAGTTTTACTGGGACTCCTTTGTGCCACACTCGGTCAAATGCTGCCTTGATGTCAAGGGCAGTCAATCTCACCTCACTTCTGGAATTCAGCTCTTGTGTCCATGTTTGGACCAAGGCTATAATGAGGTCTGGAGCTGAGTGATCCTGACTGAACACAAACCGAGCATCGGTGAGCAGGTTATTTGTGAGTAAGTGCCACTTGATAGTACTGTTGACTATCACCTTGCTGATGATTGGGAATAGGCTGATAGGGTGGTAAATAGCCATTTTGGATTTGCCCTGCTTTTTTTGGGCAGGACTTATCTGGGCAAATTTCCACATTGTCGGGGAGAAGCCAGTGTTGTATCTGTACTGGAATAGCTTAGCTAGAGGTGCAGCTAGTTCTGGAGCACAGGTATTCAACACTGCAGCCAGAATGTCATCAGGGCTGGTAGCCTTTGCTGTGTCCAGTGCGTTCAGCCATTTCATTCAGCCCAACTGGCCCATGCTAGTGTTTATGCTCCACAGGAGCCTCCTCCCACTCCTCTTCATCTAACTCTATCAGCATAACCTTCTCTTCCTTTCTCCCTCAAGTGTTTATCTAGATTCCCCTAAAATGCATCTATGCTATTCGTCTCAACTACTCCTTGTGGTTATGAGTTCCACATTCTCACCACTCTCTATTGAACAATTGGCAAAACTCACTCTCAACGGTGCTAAGCTTGAGTGGTCCTCATGTTTTGAGCAAATCCCAGAGCATTCAGCTCGGGAACCAAGCCAGGAGTTTGAACTGAGGTGGAACTTTCCTTAAGTCAGAGATTGTTGGAGCTCGGAAGCAATTATAAAACAAATTCCCGAGGAGGAGAATCCACATGCCTGTGCCCCTCTGCTCCCCGCTCCCCCACCCCCACTTAACCATCAAGGCAAGGATTCTTCTGCCTCCCGTGAAGTGGCCAGACTTTGCTGCTTTAGAAACACGGTGTAAAATATGCGGAGACTTCTTGGTGGTGGCTCTGTCACTTCAGTAGAAAGTAACAGATGGAAATGGATGACTGGCCTGGATCCGCACTGCGGGAGTTCCGGAATCAGCCGGCACCAACACATCGGCTGACCTCTGGAGCAAAGGACTGAGACGAACGTCCATTCAATCATTCTCCAGACATTAATTAGCTGTCAATTACCGCAAATTAATCAACTCCTCGCCTAATTAAGCAATGTCAAGAGGCGGGCAAGAAACAGGCCTTTGTGTAAAATGCTTGAGAAAGCACTTGTTGGCAAACTCACTTTTCATCAGCAATGCACCTCTTGCTTCATTTAGCATGTGGAACTAGGACTTAGTCTGGGGGGAAAAACACAAGGAAATTAAAAATAACGCCCAACTGCACTGGCTGTATTACAGCGCACTGAGAACACACTGCCATCTGTTTAGTCAAAGCTAAAATGATAAAACATTTAAATCCCTGCAGTATTTCTGTATATATGTATAACTTAAAAAAACTCTGCTGTCCCAGTGAGTTTATCTTCAGAGTAGCTGAGCCCCGCTGGTCAGGAAGGTCCCCAGGTTCAATGTCCCTTCTCTGTGCTGAGTTGGCTATTCTCGGGCTAAGTGCTGGGAAAGGAGGTCAACAATTGGGGACCGTGCCCCTTGGAGTGGAAAATGAGCAGTTTTTCTGCTCTTGATCGCTATCCAGTGACCCCCCCACCCCCCCTTGCTGGGAGAGTGTGCCTGTGGATGTTGGGTGAGGCTCGGAGCCGGTTTGGTTGTGATGCCTTTCATGATGGAATAGCCTATCTAGGCTCACAAATGGCATAGCAGAGGGCATCTGGCACCCATTAAGAAAAAAGAAAAGGAAGACTTGCATTTATATAGCGCCTTTCACGACCACTGGACGTCCCAAAGTTTTTTACAGCCAATGAAGTACTTTTTGAAGTGTAGTCACTGTTGCAATGTAGGAAATGCGGCAGCCAATTTGCGCACAGCAAGCTCCCACAAACAGCAATATGATAATGACAAGATAATCTGCTTTTGTTATGTTGATTGAGGGATAAATGTTGACCCAGGACACCGGGGATAACTCCCCTGTTCTTCTTCGAAATAGTGCAGTGGGATCTTTTACATCCACCTAAAAGAGCAGACTTGGTTTAATGTCTCATCGGAAAGACGGCGCCTCCGACAGTGCGGCACTCCCTCAGCACTGCACTGGAGCGATAGCCTAGGTTTTTGTGCTCAGGTCTCTGGAGTGGACTTGAACCCATGGCCTTCTGACTAAGAAGGCGAGAGCGCAACCCACTGAGTCATGGCTGACACGGAATGCATTGACCCAGGACTCAGCATCACCCTGGTTTCTTAGGGTAGGGCAGAGTAGTGGTTATGTTACTGGACTAGTAATCCGCAGAACGTGTGTTGAAATCCCACCAAGGCAGTTTGGGGATTTGAATTCAGTCTATAAAAATATATAGACCTGGAAATAAAAATCTAGTATCAGTAAAAGTGACCATGAAGCTTTCAGGTTGTCGTAAAAGCCCAACTGGTTCACTGATATCCTTTTTGGCAGAGCAGGCACAAAGGGCAGAATGGCCTACTCCATGAAAAGTACAATAAAAACCTTCAACCTGACAGCTGATCACTTCATAAGACAGATGCTGTTGCTGACTGCATTGTCAGCACAGATTTAGCCTTCCAGAGGTTGCAAGTGTTTCCAGCAACGTCGACATCCAGTGTCACCTCATTGGTAGAAGCAATCACAGATGGCTTCTGTCATCTCTACTTGACCGGCCATCTGTTCCATCAGCATGGGTGCCATTTATACTGTCTTACCTTGGTTCTCAGGATCGGATCACGATGAGCCCCAACACCAGGCACATCAGCAGCACCAACAACAACACCACCAACCTTCTCCTCAACCACCTGATGCTCCACAGGACAGAGGGCATCAGCGCAGGGCTGCACTGTGCCGGAGATGATACCCCCAACACAGGGTATACAGGCAGAGGATGAGCTTCCTCAACATGACTGAGCAGCAGTGCCAAAGGAGGCTCAGCCTATCATGCCAGGTCGTCGCAGACATTTGTACATTGCTAGAGGAAGACCTGCAGCCCAGAGGAGTGGGTGGGCATGCCTTACCAGTGGCTGTCAAAGTCACCAGCGCCCTCAACTTCTTCGCCTCAGGATCTTTCCAGGGATCTACAGCAGACACTTGCGGCATCTCGCAGTCGGCCGCCCACAGATGCATCACACAGGTCACTGATGCCCTCTTTGACAAATCAGCCAATTATATCAACTTTGCCACTGATGAAGCCAGTGTTACTGAGTGGGTGCTCTGCTTTGTGGCTCTGGCTGGCTTCCCACGGGTGCAGGCTGTCATCGACTGCACACATGTGGCCACCGGGCACCCCATCATCACCCAGGAGTCTCTGTCAACTGCCAAGGCTTCCACTCCCTCAATGTGCAGCTCATCTGTAACCATAGGAATATCATCATGCATGTGTGCGCCAAATTCCCTGGCAGCTGTCATGACTCTTTTGTCCTGCGCCAGTCCACCCTCCCTCAGCTCTTCCCTCCTCCAAACAGAATTTCCGGCTGGCTGCTTGGAGACAAGGGCTATCCACTGAAGATGTGGCTCATGACATCCTTGAGGAGGCCAAGTACTGAGGCTGAGGAGAGATATAATGAAAGCCACATTTCCACCAGATGTGTCATAGAACAAACAATGGGCTTGCTGAAAATGCACTTCTGATGCCTTGACAGATCTGGAGGAGCCCATCAGTACGCGCCAGCCAGGGTCTCCAGAATCATCGCGATCTGCTGCGCCCTGCACAACATAGCGCAGTAGCGAGGATTAGTGCTGCATGAGGAGCAAGGCACTGAGCGCACAGCCTCTTCAGAGGAGGAGGAGCAGGAGGAGGAGGAGGAGCATCATCTGGAAGATGAGGAGGAGCTGGAGGAACCTGTGAGCCAGATCCCCCCAGCACCCGAGCACATTGCTGCCCGGGAGGCCAGGGATAGCCTCATCATGGCCAGATTTACTTAACTTTACATATTACACCCATATGGCTGCCACGTGCAACGCCAGGTTGGCACCACCCCACAGCAACACCATAAAGCATCTCTACAATGACCAATCCATTCCTTTCACACTGACCACCATTGCTGGAGGTAACGTCATGTCTCACCATTCACTCCAACTCAATAAGCCACTTCCAAAGGTGCACACAAATTTGTCCAAGACCGCAAAGTGGTGAAAATAAATATTTTTATCTTTGACATCACAGTAATGGAAACTTTACAGAAACATTTAATAAAAAACCCAAGTGGCTACCCTTGTGAATCTACTTGTGTTTCATCTTTCTCTTACGCGTGCTTCTACAATGTGCTATGCCTGTGGCTCGCTTCCCTGCTGTGGCTGCACAGACCCTTTTGGTGGTTGTCCTCTGGGCTTTGGAGCCTGTGATGGCTCCGCCAAAGTCTGCTCCTCTTGCGACTGTGTAGGGACAGACTCGGCCATTGCGATCTGAGGAGGCATCTGGGGCTCTGACGGGGGGGGGTGGGGCAATGGGGTAGAAGTGGGAGCGCTTTGAGAGGAGCCCCCACTTGCATGTCCCCTCTCACCATCATCCCTCTCACAGGCCACCCGCACTTCCCTGCTAGCAAGGAGCTGGAGAGCACCTTGCTGCACAGCAGTGGGGCCATGAGGACCCACTTCTACGTTGACATCCCTCCTAGAGAGGAGATCTATGAGCCTCTGCCATCTATTCTCCATAGAGACCATGTGCTCCTGTGAGTGGTGCATTATCTGCTCCATGCAGGTGGCCATCCTTTCCATGGAAGAGCCTACAGTCGCCATCGCCTGCGGCATGGTGGTGTTCATGTTGGAGATGGACTCCTCCATTCTCTGGTAATTTGCAAAACATCGCGGTTGCAAAACCTGTCAAAGCCTCCTGCACTTCTTCGCGCACCTCCAGGAATGCCCTCTTTCTGGATGGCCCTGAGGCTCAGCGTTTGCATGTAGCTGAGCAGAGCTGGGAGCGTCCTGCGCCCTCCAGGGAGGACTCTCCACTGCTGGCCCTGTCTCCACCATCTGCTCTTGCTCACTTGTGAGTTGTGAGGCACCAGGTGACAACACTACTCTATCTCGTGAGGGTCCCATCGAGGTGTGAATATCTGCGCTGGTGCTGAGTGCGCTTCTGTCTGGTGATGGTGCACCCTCAAAGGCTGGAGGCTCCTCTGAGGAGTCATCTTCCTCTTCCTCCTGGACAGTGGAGGTGTTGGGGAGGGTCTCTCGATGGGCCTGTGGGAGAATAAAGAGGTGATTAAGATATGTCATATGAAGAATGGGTACAGATACCATTATGCACATCAGTCCCCATATGAGTGACTGCTGTATGCCATGTAGCTGTATGAGATGTAATTCTGTCACCAGGTTGCTGAGATGCCCCCCTCTCTCCGTCTCCCACCTCCAGCTGCTCAATGACTCCAGAAACTTCTAATGTAGCCTCCTCTGCTGATGTTAGGGTGACCAATGATGGAGGGCCACCTCCGGTTCTCTCCCTCTCCCTCTTATTGTGGGCTCTCTTTCCCTGCAAGGAGGGAAAGAAGAGGAGGTTGAGTGAGAGTGATGGAGTGAGTGTAGGGAGTGGATGGCTCACATCTGTAGAGGGTGACTATGATGGATTGGGGTGGCAATGCCAAGTGGCCTCCTTGTGTGTTGGTAGTTGGTATGATTGCATCAGGATGAGGGTAAATGTGAGGGGTGGCTAGTCATATGGGGATGTGATAATGTAGATAGAGAGGAATGGGTGGATGTACAAGGTATGTCGATGTGAGTAAGGATGGGCAGGAGTAGGGTTGGGAAGGCAGAGTGATGGGGATGTGATGAGAGGTGCAGCAGGATGAAGTTGAGTGTGGCTTTGCACTCACCTTTCCTGATCTAATGAGATCATTGAAACGTTAGCGGCACTGCACCCAGGTCCTCCTCACAACATCTTTGCTATTTGGAGCCAGGCTCCTTTGGTCTCCTGGGGAGGTCTCTTCCGCCCATCAGAAGGGAAGAGGACCTCCCTGCGTGCTCTCGCTCCCTCCACAAGCACATGGAGGGAGTCATCGGAGAACCTGGGTGCAGCCCTGTGCCTCAGTGCCGTCATGTTTGGCACTCCTTCCAGCAGTTCAATGGTCCAGTGTGCTGCCTACACACTCCTAGATGAAACTTCAAATGCAACGTGGCCATGGCTCATTTAAATATCCCGGCTGAAAACGCGTCATCGCTGATGTCATCAGACCCGCACCATTTAATAGGGCCGGGTAACGCGCAGGGCGGCCTTAATAGGCCCATTAACGGAAAGTCGTTCTGAGGAGTGGCATGGTATGAAGAACGGGGTCGCGACCGCCTGCTCCCGACCCACCCAGGTACAGAAAATTCCGGCCAATGTATCACCATCAGCATAAAGGCATAGTTCCATGCAGACCCTTCAAGGGAGAAGGGGCAAAGTTATAAAATTGAAGAGAAAAAAAAGCTTCTGAGCCCCCTTTTAAAGATTAGGGTGGGATCGCATGTTAGTACCTTCTTTGAGAGGATTGATAGGTTATTCCTTATCAATAAGCAGCAAGACATAGACCTCAGATCAGCAAGAGCTGCAAGTAATTTCCTCCATTAAAGAACACACTGTGAAGGTTTACGTCACCAACTAGGAGATGGCATTTGCCGCAGTAAAATACAGCTCTCAAATCACTGAGAGCCATGGCCAGCAATGGCAATAGATCAACATTGTATGGGCAAAGGAAAATATGGACTGTGTCATCTAGTCTCACAATCACAATATGAAACAGTTTGGCCCATCAAGCCTTGTTCTCTTCAACAGACCATGTGCAATCCACACTTCATCTCCCAAGGGAGGCAAAAAAAAACAACTTGAGTAAAAATAGACAGAAAAGAAAACTGTGTAGTTCCTCCCAATATAATTTGAGAAGAGACTATCATTAGTCAGTGGCAACTTGTTGCATTCCACAAAATACAATCTTGTGGTCAGAACAGGACTGGAGCTATACGAGTCCATACTGTGTTTGACCACCGTTAACGCTATCAATCCCTTACCATAACTAGATATTTCTCTGGCTCATTTTCATCCCTCTTAATTTCTTTTAATACTTGCTAAAGGAGTTTTGCGGTGGCTTTATTCTGCTTTCAATAAGTTATTTTCTATTAATCAAATATGATTAACAGAATATTGAGTAGATTGGGCCTATACTCTCTGGAGTTTAGAAGAAGGAGAGGTGATCTCATTGAAACATATAAGATTCTGAAGGGGATTGACAGGGTAGATGCTGAGAGGTTATTTCCCCTGGCTGAAGTGTCTAGAACTAGGGGGCATAGTCTCAGGATAAGGGGTAGGCCATTTAAGACCGAGATGAGGAGGAATTTCTTCACTCAGAGGGTTGTGAATCCCTTACTAGGTCAACATTACTTTTGTTTATGGAGTCCTTTTGTTAACTGTGCCAGCTGTGGCTCAGTTGGTAGCACACTCGCCTCTGAGTCAGAAGGTTGTGGGTTCAAGTCCCGCCCCAGAACTTGAGCACATAAAGCTAGGCTGACACTCCAGTGCAGTGCTGAGGGAGAGCTGCACTATTGGAAGTGCTGTCATTCGGATGAGACGTTAAACCGAGGGCCTGTCTGTTCTCTCAGGTGGATGTAAAAGATCCCATGGCACTATTTCGAAGAAGAGCAGGGGAGTTGTCCTGATCAATATTATCCCTCAAAAAACATAACAAAAACAGATTATCTGGTCACTATCACATTGTTGTTTGTGGGACATAGAAGATAAGAGCAGGAGTAGGCCATTCGGCCCCTCGAGCCTGCTCCGCCATTCAATGAGATCATGGCTGATCACCCAATATCAGTACCCTGTCCCTGCCTTCTCCCCATATCCCTTGATCCCTTTAGCCTTAAGAAATATATCCAACTCCTTCTTGAACATATTTAATGAAGTGGCCTCCACTGCCTTCTGTGGTCGAGAATTCCACAGGTTCACCACTCTCTGGGTGAAGAAATTCCTCCTCATTTCTGTCCTAAATGGCTTACTCCTTATCCTTAGACTGTGACACTTGGTTCTGGACACCCTGGCATCGGGAATGTCCAGTCCTGTTAGAATTTTATAAGTTTCAATGAGATCCCCTCTCATTTTTCTAAACTCCAGCGAGTATAAGCCCAATCGACCCAATCTCTCCTCATACGTCATTCCTGCCATCCCAGGGATCAGTCTGGTGAATCTTCGCTGCACTCCCTCCATGGCAAGAACATCCTTCCTCAGATAAGACGACCAAAACTGCACACAATACTCAAGGTGTGGTCTCACCAAGGCCCTGTACAACTGCAGCAAGACATCCTTGTTCTTGTACTCAAACCTTCTCGCTATGAAGGCCAACATACCATTTGCCTTCTTAACCACCTGCTGCACCTGCATGCTTACCTTCAGCGACTGGTGCACAAGGACACCCAGGTCTCGTTGCACTTCCCCTTCTCCCAATCTATTGCCATTCAGATAATAATCTGCCTTCCTGTTTTTGACACCAAAGTGGATAACCTCACATTTATCCACATTATACTGCATCTGCCATGCTTCTGCCCAATCACCCAACCTGTCCAAATCATACTGGAGTTTCTCAGCATCCTCCTCACAGCACACACACCCACCCAGCTTTGTGTTGTCTGCAAACTTGGAGATATTACATCTAGTTCCCTCGTCTAGATCACTTATATATATTGTGAATAGCAGGGGTCCTAGGACCAATCCCTGCGGTACCCCACTAGTCACTGCCTGCCACTCGGAAAAAGACCCGTTTATTCCAACTCTTTGCTTCCTGTCTGCCAACCAGTTCTCTATCCAAGTCAGAACCTTGCCCCCAATCCCATGTGCCTTAACTTTACACGCTAATCTCTTAAGCGGGACCTTATCGAAAGCCTTCTGAAAGTCCAAATACACCACATCCACTGGTTCTCCCTTATCTATTCTACCAGTTACATCCTCAAAAAGTTCCAGTAGATTAGTCAAGCACGATTTACCTTTTGTAAATCCATGTTGACTTTGTCCGATCCTGTCACTGTTTTCCAAGTGCTCTGCTATTACATCTTTTATAATGGACTCTAGCATTTTCCCCACTACCGATGTCAGGCTTACCGGTCTATAATTCCCCGTTTTCTCTCTACCACCTTTTTTGAATAGTGGGGTAACATTAGCTATCCTCCAAGCCATGGGAACTGTTCCAGAGTCTATCGAATTTTGGAAGATGATCAGCAATGCATCTACTATTTCTAGGGCCACTTCCTTAAGTACCCTAGGATGTAGATTATCAGGCCCTGGGGATTTATCGGCCTTCAATCCCGTCAATTTCCCTAACACCATTTCCCTACAAATACTGATTTCTTTCAGTTCCTCCCTCTCATTAGACCCTATGTTCTGTGCACCTTGCTGTGCACAAATTGACTGTCGCATTTCCCACATTACAACAGTGACTCCACTTCAAAAAAAGTACTTTATTGGCTGTAAAGTGCTTTGAGACATCCGGTGGTTGTGAAAGGCGCTATATAAATGCAAGTCTTTCTTTTTTTACCTGATAAGGTATTGTGGTCAAGAACCATACATGACTGTCTCTCCCATGTTGAATCACCTGATTGAACTGCAGAGGTATTTAATTTATTTTTCGGCATGTTGGAAAACAATATCATAAGCCAACAATAACATCAGCTACGGGTGCTTTGTGACTGGAAGGCTGTTACCAGTGGGGTTCCGCAGGGCTTAATACAAGGTCCCTTGCTTTTTGTGGTATATATCAATACTTTAGACTTCAATGTAGGAGGTATGATTAAGAATTTGCAGATGATACAAAAATTGGCTGCGTGTTTGAAAATGAGGAAGAAAGCTGTAGACTGCAGGAAGATCTCAGAGGACTGGTCAGGTGGGCAGAAAAGTGGCAAATGGAATTCAATCCAGAGAAATGTGAGGTAATGCATTTGGGGAGGGATAACAAGGCAAGGGAATACACAATAAATGAGCTGCTAAACGCTAGTTCAGTGCCACACTGGAAAGTGTTTAAATGATCAAGTCAAATATCTGATGGGAAAATGTAAATGGTGCTGACTGTCCTCAAGGATGCTCGCTTTACAACATTTGACTGAAAAAGAACAGTTTGATTCTCTTTCGACATAGTATGGACCAGTTAATGCACACCCATGTCACAGGATCAAAAAGCAAATAATTTGTGTCCTGCTCTATCTCCCTCTCCCAACCAGCTGTCTGTGTCCGTGTCTCCCTTCACTATTAATGGCTCCATTATACTAAGTGTGCCAGTTTAGAACATGCATTTTCAGTGATGAGCAATTATAGCCCAGCCTGGGGAACGGGGTGAGGAATGAGCTGTGCACAAGTGCTTCAACACCTTGCGTGGTCTGTGATTTACTCAACTCCCTGTATCGCCAGTGAATTTTCTATTGAGTGAAAGGAGCTGATGTTGATGGCAGCTTTTCAATCTGTATAAAACAGAAAGGCGGGAAGTATGAAACAACAGCAGATGAACAGGCACATGTTATGCAGGCTTAATACTCCCTCTCACACTATGATAAACTGAGAAGTGTAGAGGAACAGAGGGACCTTGGAGTGCATGTCCACAGATCCCTGAAGGTAGCAGGACAGGTAGATAAGATGGTTAAGAAGGTATACGGGATACTTTCCTTTATTAGCCGAGGCATAGAATATAAGAGCAGGGAGGTTATGGTAGAATTGTATAAAACACTAGTTATGCCACAGCTAGAATACTGTGTGCAGTTCTGGTCACCACATTGCAGGAAAGATGTGATTGCACTAGAGAGGGTACAGAGGATATGAGGATGTTGCCAGGACTGGGGAATTTTAGTTACAAGGAAAGATTGGATAGGCTGGGGTTGTTTTCTTTGGAACAGAGGAGGTGGAGGGGAGATTTAATTGAGGTGTATAAAATTATAAGGGGCCTAGATAGAGTGGATAGGAGGGACCTATTTCTCTTAGCTGAGAGCTCAGTAACCAGGGGGCATAGATTTAAAGTAATTGGTAGAATGGTTAGAGGGGAGTGGAGGAGACATTTTTTCACACAGAGGATGGTGGGGGTCTGGAACTCACTGCCTGAAAGGTTGGTAGAGGCAGAAACCCTCATCGCATTTAAAAAGTACTTGGATGTGCACTTGAAGTGCCATAACCTACAGGGCTACGGAGCAAGAGCTGGAAAGTGGGATTAGGCTGGATGATTCTTTTTCGGCCAGAGTGGATGCAATGGGCCGAATGGCCTCCTTCTGTAGCATAAACTCCTATGATTCTATGATATTATGTATGAGGGTGTTATTACCCTGTAATTCAGAGTATATTATTGCATAATATGGGCTCTAGGGGAATCAAGGAATATGGAGACCAGCAGGAAAGTGGAGTTGAGGTCGATGATCAGCCATGATCTTATTGAATGGCGGAGCAGGCTCGAGGGGCTGTATGGCCTACTCCTGCTCCTATTTCTTATGTTCTTATAATATATACAGGAGTGTTATATCTCTGGAACACAATGTTTATTATTGTATAATATATGCCAAGTGTTGTACCCCTGTAATACAGTGTGTTACAGGAGTGTTATACCCCAGAGAATGGCACAGGAGGCATTGTGATGTTACTCTCGTGCCATTTACATTGTATTTAAATTAAGGCAACAGCTTCCTGCTAAAAACAGAGCCACTCCTGGAAATATGCACCAAGCACAAAGGTGGCAGAGGCAGTCATAAAAACAGAAAATACTGGAAATACTCAGCAGGTCAGGCAGCATCTGTGGAGAGAGAAACAGAGTTAACGTTTCAGGTCTGGGACCTTGCGTCAGAGACAGGCCTCTGTCTTCATTTCTTCTGCCTAACACACCAGAACCTAGTGCACAGTGGAATTATGGCCGCACTCTCTCTGTTTCTTTCACTACCTGTCTATCTCTGTCTCTCAGCGTTTGGAAGTAAAATATAAACAGCTTTTATTTAAAAGTTTAGTTGAAAACCTCCTTAAATTCCATGTTCAGTTTGCATTGACTACATCTTTGAAAATACACAAGCTGTTATAAACATAGGCACAATTAGATATTCCACTAAGAATAATAAATAATAGACTGTAAAGCATTAAAAGGCAACAAATAACCTGCTCCCAGGCCTCAACCATTCGAAATCAGATACTAAAGAGACGCATAAAAGCAGCCGATTCTGACTTGCCTTCCGCCTCCCTTTGAGGAAGCTCCTGACTTAACTCAATGCTTTTTCATGGCAGCACTGCTGATCTCAGGAACGCAACGTGTAGAATATCATAAAGCAATCCTGCGTCCCACCACCTCATGGTACAGTGAGTTGGGGCAGTGCTGCCATTCCGGATATTGTTTGTTGTCATTGTGACTCTTGTTCTTGATGTGATCATTCCTAGGAACCCATAAATCTATGTACAGCATCAGCTAAAGGATAATGCATTCAGTATGCTCAGTATGTGTTGAATCTATTGTATTGCGCCTATTATTGAAATAATGACCTTTTATAACAGGAGAATATACAAAAAAGGCTCAGATGAGATTTCATTGAAGTATTCCAGGTTCTAAGGGACATAAACAAATTCACAACTTTTTACAAGGGGTGCACAGGTCCAAACGCAGAAGAGGAGAACATGAACAAACAGCTTAACTTTACACCAAGGGCAGTGAATAACTGGAACAGACTGCCTAGGGAGGTAGGGGATGTGTGTTGAGTTGGCCAACTCAAGAGGGACCCTAATAGATATTTGACAAAAGAATGTGATTATGGGGTATGAATGCTATGTGTGGTATTTTTGAAACTTTGGGATCTGCTAGATGGACAGCAATTGTCTCTTCCAAGCCTGTACAATCCTGTGTTCCTGTTGGAGTTCGCTTCTGTTACAGAATGAAAGAGGAAATGACCCGAGGTCAAGATTTGTAAATAGGTCATTTATTTAGCAATCTATAGAAATCCTAACCAGATCCAAGTGTAATCCTCATCCAAGTGCACTATTTTTTTTAGCAAGCAGGCCTTCATCGGGACGGGATTATATTGCAGGAGCCCTCCTTAGATAACTAATCCATTACGCTCGAAGTAATTTCTGACATTTCCAAATTTGTGAATAGAACAAAAACCATCAATTGGCCAGTGGAATCCTATTACGTGCAATAACTCAGGATGGACTGAAAGAGCTGCTTGTAACAAGAAAGGCTGAACGTTTGACACCCACTTACAATAACAGCTATTTTCAAAGTGACAACATATTTTCAGTTAGATACAGTTAATAATGATAATTAATGACTGCTCTTGCACACCTCTTAGTAATGGACTCAAGGTGCCACCGGCAGAGGCCTGGAAGAAGGTTTGCCTGGCTGGTTTTCAGTGCTCTTGTTTGGGAAACAGTGCACAATGTGGGACGGGATAGCTCCGTGTTGGGTTTTTCCTCCTTTCCTGCGGGCAGCGCTCAGGTTGCCTTTCAACGTAAAAGTCTGTAATGCCCCAGTATCAGTCAGATGACATTTCTATATTGCTGGGTTTGTTTAGGCTCATTAAAGGTGAGACATGTTACAATCAGGGAATTAAATGTTCCCCACTTTTGGCCATGTGAGGAAGTGTTGCATTATTGGAGGTGCGAGAGTAAAGAATTCTTAATTGGGGCAAAGCCAATTTCAGTGGGTTGAGAACGGATCTGGCCCGGGTAAATTGGAATCAAAGATTGCCAGGCAAAACTATAATCGAACAAGGGGCTGCCTTTAAAGAGGAGATGGTTTGGGTACAGTCGAGGTACATTCCCACGAGGGGGAAAGGTAGGGCAACCAAAGCCAGAGTTCCCTGGATGACGAAAGAGATAGAGTAAGATGAAGCAGAACAAGATGGGATGCATTCTAGGATGCTGAAGGAAGTAAAGGTGGAAATTGCGGAGGTATTGGCCATAATCTTCCAATCCTCCTTAGATACGGGGGTGGTGCCGGAGGACTGGAGAATTGCAAATGTTACACCCTTGTTCAAAAAAGGGTGTAAGGATAAACCCAGCAACTACAGGCCAGTCAGCTTAACCTCGGTAGTGGGGAAGCTTTTAGAAACAATAATCAGGGACAAAATTAACAGTCACTTGAACAAGTGTGGATTAATTAAGGAAAACCAGCATGGATATGTTATAGGCAAATCATGTTTAACTAACTTGATTGAGTTTTTTGATGCGGTAACAGAGAGAGTTGATGAGAGTAATGCGGTTGATGTGATGTACATGGACTTCCAAAAGTCGTTTGATAAAGTGCCACATAATAGGCTTGCCAACAAAGTTGAAGCCCATGGAATAAAAGGGACAGTGGCAGCATGGATACAAAATTGGCTAAATGGCAGGAAACAGAGAGTAGTGGTGAATGGTTGTTTATCAGACTGGAGGAAGTTATACAGTGGTGTTCCCCAGGGGTTGGTGCTAAGACCACTGCTTTTCTTGATATATATTAATGACTTGGACTTGGGTGTACAGGGCATAATTTCAAAATTTGCAGATGACACAAAACTTGGAAGTATAGTGAACAGTGAGGAGGAGCGTGATAGACTTCAAAAGGACATAGACAGGCTGGTGGAATGGGCGAACACGTGGCAGATGAAATTTAATGCAGAAAAGTGTGAAGTGATACATTTTGGTAGGAAGAACGAGGAGGGGCAATATAAACTAAAGGGTACAATCCTAAAGTGGGTGCATGAACAGAGAGACCTGGGGGTATATGTACACAAATTGTTGAAGGTGGCAGGGCAGGTTGAGAAAGCAGTTGTAAAAGCATACGGGATCCTTGGCTTCATAAATAGAGGAATTGAGTACAAAAGCAAGGAGGTTATGATGAACCTTTATAAAACACTGGTTCGGCCTCAACTGGAGTATTGTGTCCAATTCTGGGCACCGCACTTTAGGAAGCATGTGAAGGCCTTAGAGAGGGTGCAGAAAAGATTTATGAGAATTATTCCAGGGATGAGGGACTTCAGTTACATGGATAGACTGGAGAAGCTGGGGTTGTTCTCCTTAGCGCAGAGAAGGTTGAAAGGAGATTTGATAGAGGTGTTCAAAATCATGAGGGGTTTAGACAGAGTAGATAGAGAGAAACTGTTCCCATTGGCGGAAGGGTCATGAACCAAAGGACACAGGTGTAAGGTGATTGGCAGAAGATCCAAAGGTGACATGAGGGAAAACTTATTTATGCAGCGAGTGGTTAAGATCTGGAATGTACTGCCTGAAAGGGTGGTGGAGGCAGATTCAATCGTGGCTTTCAAAAAGGAATTGAATAAGTACCTGAAGGAAAAAATTTTGCAGGGCTACGGGGAAAGGGCGGGGGAGTGGGACTAGCTGAAGTGCTCTTGCAGAGAGCTGGCACGGGCTCGACGGGCCCGAATGACCTCCTTCTGTGCTGTAAGTTTCTAAGTTTCTGTCCTTCAGAGAAGCCCCGTCTGTCTGTTCAGATGGACATTAAGGATCCCACGGCACTAGTTGAAGAAGAGCAAGGAATTTCCCCTCTGTCTCGGCAACCATTCCTCCCCTAACCAACAAAACAAACTTGCTCCTCATTCATTTCATTCTTGTTTGTGGGATCTGGCTATGAGTAAAATGGCTGCTATATTCCCCAACAAAATTAATTGTAAATGAAGAGGGCCTGACAGGGTAAATGCTGAGAGGCTGTTTCCCCTGGCTGAAGAGTCTAGAACTCAGGGTCACAGTCTCAGGATAAGGGGTCGGCCATTTAGGACTGAGATGAGAAGAAATTTCTTCACTCAGAGGGTGGTGAATCTTTGGAATTCTCTACCCCAGAGGGCTGTGGAGGCTCAGTCATTGAGTATATTCAAAACTGAGGTCGATAGATTTTTGGGGACTAAGGGAATCAAAGGATATGGGGCAATGGTCCCTGTAAGCTGCGCTTTGTTCCGCGCAGCCTGTTTCTTTTAGTGTGTGGCCCCTTTAAATTTCCACGCATGTGCGCTATTTACAATGGAGAAGACGGTGAGCCTCCAGTGCAGAACCTTTCCCATTAATGCATGGCTGCATGACCGCACAGCTTAGAGGGAACACTGATACGGGGATAGGGCAGGAAGTGGAGTTGATGTAGGAGATCAGCCGTGATCTCATTGAATGGCGGAGCAGGCTCGAGGGGCCATGTGGCCGACTCCTGCTCCTATTTCTTATGTTCTTATGAAGTGTTTTGAGACATTTCTGAGATGCGATAAAATGCTATGTAACTGCGAATCTGTCTTTCTTTTCTTTTCTAGTGTCACATGAAACACTCCCAGGGGCTGCGTTAGGTGCCGTGCAACCCATGCAATTGCATACGGCCCCTAGCCAATCAGTTGAGCAGATCCAGCGATCAGATTGTCTACTACAATGTATGGGGCCCCAAATCAAACTTTTCACGAGGTCCCCTGCAAGGCAAATGCCACCCCTGACCCTGGGTACAACAGAGGCTAAATGCAGACTAAAGGTATATCTCACCAGCAATGTCATCAGCATGCCTTCTACACACCCTTCTTACAATACCTTCTTGTGACCTCTTTAAGGATGCATTTAAACTACAATTTGAACATTAATTCTTTGCACCAGCACTGCACTTATAGAAAAAACTTGCACTTATACAACCTTTCATGTCCTCAGGACATTACAAACTGCTCCACAGTCAATTAAGTACTTTTTGAAGTCCAATCACTATTGTGCTATAGGAAAATTGGGCAGCAAATTCACACACAACCGGGTCCTCCAAACAGCATTGAATGAATGTCCAATTAATCTGTTTTTTTGGCGGTGTTTATTGCAGAATACTCTAAAGCTTTGCATGTTGCACTCATGTCCATCAATAGTGGTTAACCATGTTTCTGAGTTCCTTATTACATCAAACCACTGACACGGACGAGGCACACATGTTGCCCCAGTTGCTGCCGCTTTGTGATCCCACATCAACGGCTGCTCCTTGAGCCACTGTGATGACTGTACTTCTGTATAGGGAATGAAAACCTTTCCCTATAAATATATCAAAAATGTCTGAGAGTCACAATGAGTTACTATCCTTACTTTACATTAGAAGGAGAGCTTACATTTGCATAGCGTTTTTCATGACTTCAGGACATCCCAAAGTGATTTACAACCAATCAAGTACTTTTGAAGTGTAGTCACTGTTGTAATGTAGGAAACATGGCAGACCATTTGCGCACAGCAAGCTCCCACAAACACTGCTGCGATAATGACCAGATAATCTGTTTTAGAGATGTTGGTTGAGGGATAAATATTGGCCAGGACACCAGGGAGATTGGGTGACCACTTTGCGGAACACCTCCGTTCAGTCCGTAAGGGGGACCCCGAGCTCCCGGTGGCCTGTCACTTTAATTCACCGCTCCACTCCCACTCAGACCTCACCGTCCTCGGCCTCTTGCATTGTTCCACGGAAGCTCAGCGTAAACTTGAGGAACAGCACCTCACCTTTCGATTAGGCACTTTGCAGCCTTCCGGACTCAATATCGAGTTCAACAATTTCAGATCATAACCTCAGCCCCTATCACATATATATTTTTTATCCACACTTTTTGTTTGTGCCTTTTTTTTCTTCCCTCCCACATGGCAGCTGTCCTTCATTCTGCCAGTGCAATTCACACCTCATCTAGAGCCATCCTTTGTTTCTTTACCTCTCCCATTACCATCTACTCTTGCCTTGAATATCTCTTAATGTCTCTTTACTTCTCCCACCTTCCACCCTATCACAGACCTTCCCTTTTGTTCTTTCATCCCCTCCCCCATTTCCCAGCCCCTAAACTTGCTTTAAAATCTGTTCCCTTTCCTGTTTTTTTCCAGTTCTGACGAAGGGTCTTCGACCTGAAACGTTACCTCTGTTTCTCTCTCCACGGATGCTGCCCTGACCTACTGAGTTTTTCCAGCGTTTTCTGTTATTGTTTCAGATTTCCAGCATCCGCAGTATTTTGCTATTGTATCAGGGAGAACTCCCCTGCTCTTCTTCGATATAGTGACATGGGATATTTTATGTCCGCCTGAGAGGGCAGATGTGACTATTGACCCCGAGGTAAGTTTCTGAGCCAATTCCTTCGGTAATAGGCAAGCTATTCATCTTTGTTACAGAAATAATAATACACAGACAGGCTGACGGGGTAGCTCAGAATTTAGTTTAGTGATAAAATCAGGAAATGCTGGAAATACTCAGCAGGTCAGGCAACATCTGTGGAGAGAGAAACAGAGTTAACGTTTCAGGTCGATGACCCTTCGTCAGAACTGGAAAAAGTTGGAGAGGCAGGGAAAGGGGGAGGTGGGGGGAGGAAAGATGTGATAGGATGGAAGGCAGGAGAGATTAAGAGACAGAAGGGATGATGGTGCAAGGCGAAAGGAGATGGTAATGGGACTAGTTAAGAAACAAAAGATGACTCTAGATGAATTGTAAATGGCAATGGCAGAATGATCGACAGCTGCCATGTGAGAGAGAGAGAAAAAAATGGAAAAAAAGGATAGGGGCAGAGGTTATGGTCTAAAATTATTGAACTCGATGTTGAGTCCAGAAGGCTGTAAAGTGCCTAATCGAAAGATGAGGTACTGTTCCTTGAGCTTACGTTGAGTTTCAGTTTAGTAACATGTTCTTAATCCTTTCACGTCTAAATTGGACACAAATCCATTTATATGAAATAAATCTTTTGTTTTCAAGATGAAAGTATATTAAAAGAATTAGGGCAGCTAAAAAAATTAATCTTGTAATGAAAACAATTTCAGAGATGAAATTACAAACGGACGCAGCTAAGAATGGAAGTCAGAAGCAGGAAGGAGAAAGGATCAGGAATGGACTCTGAAGGGGGTGCCACCATTTTTTGGAACGAATGAGCCCAGGTAGGGATGGCCATTCTTGACAGGACAATACAGTTTTTGAGTGTTGTGTCCAGAATGGTCTAAAATGAAAACTGGACATCAAATATATAAAATAAATAGCCAGAAATACGGCACCTAAATATCTGGAATTCTCTATTAACTGGCAAAATTCATACTCCGAAAACAACACCTCAATAACCGGAAATGTTGTCGAGTCCGAGTCTCCCGCAGTGGCCAAGTTAGTCAGTGGGGGTAGTCCTCCGAACTGCCACCACTCAGCTTCTTGGCACTGTTGGAAGTCCAAACATGTCAATAACAGGAGTCTGACTCTCCCGCGTTGCCGGTAGTCTCTTCCGATCTGCCATTTTTCTGTGTGTCTCTCCATTTTATTGTGAATTATCTCCCCTATCTTGCATTATGGAATTCACAAACGTTGGTCCAAGCAAAAGGACTTGGAATAAGTGTACAGTCAACTACAGTACTGTATACAGTTGTTTACTGTATACGTTTTGTTTTACTGTTAAGTAATTAAAGAGTTATGGATTACCCTCAACTGGCAGTACTGTACTTAATCAAGCATCTTCCACCATCCATTTAACACAACATTCTGTAGATGAGTACCCAATTACTGTATACTGCACATTTCTTGATTTTTTTTATTTTTGTTTATTAAAAATAGCCTCGGTAGATAACCCTCTCCGTCATCCGGAATTTTTAATCAACCGGCAACACGCTGGTCCCGTCGGTGCTGGATACCAAAGAGTTTCCTGTACATCCTTTTCAATTCTTTGTTATGTCTTAAGATGTGGATGTGTTAATAATTAAGGTTTCTAAAGCATTTTCAAACACCCCAGCTCCATGTTCCCATCCAATATTGGATTTGGCAAGAGATAACGGCACTATCTGAAAAGTTCCATATCATTTTCATCATGGAGCAACATGACAGGACCTTCATAATATTTTCTGATGCAAATAAATTATTTTGAGATGTATTTGATAATTACATAACCAAACGAAACAGTGCGAAGTTCTTTCCCAACTACCTTATGGGGATAATGATGCTCCTTTTAAAAGTAATAGGACAGGCTCACTCAATGACCTTGTGGATTAATGCACCACTCATTGCAATACAAAGCTACATGGAGCAGAATGTTGCAGCTTTGTTTGCTGGTCCACGCTGAGATAGCTAATCACTGGAATAGTAATTGTGGTGGGGGGCGTGCAGGGCGCGGGGGGGGGGGGGTGGTAAGGTAGGGGAGGGGGGTTCTACAATTGGCTACAGCTCTCCAGAACTAAAGAAAGGGGAAATTGGCCATGATTCCTTCTACTGTTCCTTATTCAACAACAATTATTTATTCAACAACCAATTGCCTTCCTTGGCATGACAGGAACCATTGGGAGGGAAATCTAGGCCAGAAGGTTGGAATGCCAGAGGACTGAATGTTTTCTTGGTCTGCCTTCAAAAAGATTGGAGAGGTGCTCATGGGGTGAGTGCACAACAGCAACAACTTGCATTTATATAGCGCCTTTAATGTAGTAAAACGTCCCAAGGTGCTTCACAGAAGTGTTATCAAACAAAATTTGACACCGAGTCACATAAGGTGATATTAGGACAGGTGAGCAAAAACTTGGTCAAAGAGGTAGGTTTTAAGGAGCGTCTTAAAAAAGGAGAGAGAGGTGGAGAGGCGGAGAAGTTTGGGACAGAAATCCAGAGCTTAGGGCCCAGGCAGCTGAAGGCACGGCCGCCAATGGTGGAGCAAAGAAAATCAGGGATGTGCAAGAGGCCAGAATTAGAGGTCTTGGAGGGTTGGAGGGCTGGAGGAGGTTACAGAGATAGGGAGGGGCGAGGCCATGGGGGAATTCGAGCACAAGGATGAACATTTTAAATTTGATGCATTGCCAGACCAGAAGCCAATGTAGGTCAGCGAGAACAGGGGCGATGGGTGAACAGGACATATTTATTCAGTGGCCCTGGCTGGAAA